>NC_138291.1:143637500-144280000 GCF_965601325.2 Salmo salar | reverse complement strand
TAGAGTGCCTTTTGCCTCCCAGTGATATTTTAAATAGAAATTGTGGAACAATATAGAATTTTAAAAGCCTGTTATATTAAATGAAGTGCCTTATAATATAAAACACATGGAACTTGCTAAAGTGCCAAAAATCTGCATTTTGATATGTCCTACATCATGTTTTTCTGACTTCTAGGAAGATTTTAACCCACTTAACCCCAACATTTCCCCAAATGTTTACCATAATTGGAAATCCCTGGTTATTTTGTTGCTTTGACAAAGTCATTTTCTGATGATTATTATTTATTTAATGTGATTAGCGATTAATAAATTGGTGTCCCTCATTTTAAAGGTGAACCCTGTTACTGTTACATGAACTCAACTCTCGTTTTAATATGGTGAAACTATTCCTTTTTAAATATTTGTTTCAAAAGAAACATTGAACATCTAATAGTCAAATCATAGTGTAAAATAAGGTGAGCTGGTTTTACACTTTTTGGACATTTTCTGGTGTTTTGTGGTAGATAACTGAGAGCGCCGCAAATAACGTATCAACCCTAATACCCATAGATAGATGGACTACAAATAACAAGTTAGACAAATGAGTTAAGCTTGCATCATTTGAATGCCCCTCCCTGTTGCACACAACATGTTTCCATTCCCCCGGTCTTGGGTGATTTAGGATGAAAACGTCAACCCTGGTACCTTAATTCTTTTTTTTCTTAATTTGACCTCTTGAGATGGGAAAACATATATATTTTTAAGTGGAACATGTGCTCTTTATTACATTATATTAACATTTGGTGAATTAAGTGGAATTTTGACAGAATTACACTACCCACAGCATTTTGGGTGCCCTAAGTGAGATTTGGTTGGGGGGCACCATACCGTCTTGACGGTGGAGAATTTATGTTTTATTTTTTTAAAGGTAATTTCCTGAAATTCTACACATTTTGCCTGGGGATGGATAGAAAATCTGGCAATTTTCATTAAATTCTACACATTTTGCCATGACTTATGCCATGTTAATATGATATTTGAATGAGAATGACTAACAAAATCAATGGGGGCCCCCTGGAGGTCAGGGTCCCTGGGCACGTGCCTGGTCCATACTTGGCCAGGATTACTACAAGTTTAGATAGCAAATTTTCTCTCCATCCCCAGTCAAAATGTATAGAATTGCAGGAAATTAACTTTAAAGGTTTGACTTGGAAAGGTTTTTTCGCCTGGTCCCATACAAAACTTACCAATCCAAAAATTGTTAGCTGACATGGCTAATTGAGTGACTGTCCGTAACTGACATAACAAAAGAAAAACTGCTGATGCACAACCAAATTTAGAAATTGCACCTGGTGTATTCTACAATTCTTACTCTCAATAGTAAAGTGAGACCCCTACTGAGTTGATCTGGGCCCGCTAGCGGTTGGGTGCCCTAAGCGACCCTGGGGCCTGACAATCCAAAAGACACTCTTTTCGTGGAATGACCCGGTAAGTAGTGTTTTGACACCTGTAGATATACAAATCTTTCTATTTACTGTAGGCTGGACATGAATGGAAGGTTCAGTAGTTCATTTACTAGTTCAGTTACAATTCCTTCCATAGATTTACACAGTAATTATGACAACTCCCGGAGGCCGTCCTCCAGCCTATCAGAGCTCTTGCAGCATGAACTGACATGTTGTCCACTCAAAGGATCAGAGAATTAATCTAGTACTGAAAGCATAAACTACAGCTAGCTAGCACTGCAGTGTATAAAATGTGGTGAGTAGTTGACTCAAAGAGAGAGAAAGACAATAGTTTTGAACAAATTAATTTCTTCCATAATGAAGGAGAAGCAAGAGAGAATGTCATTCTTTTCACTTTCAGTTTCACTTACTTAACTAGCAAATGCAGCTAGCTAGTTTAGCCTACTGAAACATGCTCCTCAAACAGAGGGTTGCTATATTAGCTAGCTGGCTATGACTTTCCAACACAACACTGGAACTCTTTCAAGTCAAGGTAAGCTTTTTGTATTACTGTCACCGGGGCCGCCGGTGTAACTGCGTACTGACTGTACACTAACGTTACTGCACGATTGTAGCTGGTTTACTAACGCGTTAGTTATATTAGCTATGTAGACTATGACATTACTTGAGCTAATATGATGACAACGATGTAGACTGTTTGTGGAGGTTTGACTTGGAAAGGTTTTTTCGCCTGGTCACATACAGCTGATTTGTTGTGCATTGAAGTCCACAAGCGAATACAACATGGCTGTTATGAGAGTGAACTCTGTTTACGCGTGATCAGGGGTGTAGTCATTCCGCCGATTCTGTTGAAAAACGTTTATCCCCGTTTTGTTCCGTTTAAGAAACATACCTGAATTTGTCCAATAGAAACTCTCGTTTGCAACTGTTGGCCTAATGATTACACCCTATATCAGCTAGATGCAGGCAATAGTGTGCACGTTTGTCTCTCGACAAGTGTTCATCTACGTTGTAAACTTTCATTCATAGGCTAGGTTGTAGCAACCTCATGATGAGTATAGGGAAAATTCGAGTATCATGTACATTGACTTGGGTGAAAGGAATATGAATGAGAGTCATCCAATATGCTGCAATAGAAATAAGGCCATTGCTCACGAAAAGAAAATCGTCCTCCCTCATCTTAAACGGCACTGAGCGCCACTGTGTGTAACCTATACTATATGCCTCAAAGGGAGTCTTGAAGGTGTCTTTGGCTTTTTTTTGTATTATTATTGTACCGTAGCCATATGTTTGTTGAACTCACATTTTTCATGTGTGAATCATGGCGTTGTAAATATATACAGGCAACTGCCAAAATAATGGAACACTTGTGTAGATGAGGGATACAAAGTATATTGAAAGCAGGTACTTCCACACAGGTGTGGTTCCTGAGTTGATTAAGCAATTAACATCCCATCATGCGTAGGCTTGAAGATTGAATTAAGATGAGACAACTCAAGGAATCTCAGACAGTTCATCCAGGATAAATAATTATCTAATACATCAATGGAAGGGTCCTGCTTCAACAAACACTTTAACAAGTTTTACATGGCTTATATACTGTCAACTCACACTTAATTTTTGATTGGTGGGCACAGAACCATCCTCAGTAGTCAGTTACAGCCGATATAGGCTAGGAGCCAACATGCTCAACAACTCAAGTTTCTTTACTGGACCGAAATAGCCTCCCTTCTAGGAGACTTTTCTCAGCGTCTTTACTGCTCAGAATAAGTAGAGCTCTCTTCCAGAGGAATCCCTCAGCATTGTGGCCCTTTCTAAGAATAGCACAGACATCTGAGCAGAAGTGAAGGGTTAAAACTCACAGTATCTGACACAAAGTACTTAAGATCTCTATATGGATATACACTGAGTGTACAAAGCATTATATTGAGTTGCACCCCCTCCCCCCTTTTGCCCTCAGAACAATCTCAAATCATCGGGGCATAGACTTTACAAAGTGTCGAAAGCATTCCACAGGGATTCTGGGCCATGTTGATTCAAATTCTTCCCACAGTTGGCTGGATGTCCTTCTGGTGGTGGACTATTCTTGATACACACAGGAAACTGTTCAGCATGAAAAACCCAGCAACGTTGCAGTTCTTAACACAAACCGGTGCGCCTGGCACCTACTACCATACCCCGTTCAAAGGCACTTAAATATTTTGTCTTGCCCATTCACCCTCAGAATGGCACATATACACAATCCATGCCTCAAGGCTTAAAAATCCTTCTCCCCTTCATTTACAAGGACATCAATAAGGGATCATAGCTTTCACCTGAATTCACTTGGAAAGTCTACGTCATGGAAAGAGCAGGTGTGCATAATTGCATTATAAATAATAATTAAGTATATATTGCTACAAATCTCGATCTTCAGGGACATGTATAAAAATTCTGGGCAGGCCATTATTTTGGCTACCATGGCTATACCCCCATATGATGACAATGCCCCATCCACAGGGCATGAGTGGTTACTGAATGGTTTGATGAGCATGAAAACTATGTAAACCATATGCCTCAATCACCAGATTTCAACCCAATTGAACACTTATGGGAGATTCTGGAGCAGTGCCTGAGACAGCGTTTTCCACCACCATCAAATTATGGAATTTCTCGTGGAAGAATTGCGTCACATCCCTCCAATAGAGTTCCAGACACTTTTAGAATCTATGCTAAGGTGCATTGAAGCTTTTCTGGCTTGTGGTGGCCCAACACCCTATTAAGACACTTTATGTTGGTGTTACCTTTATTTTGGCAGTTACCTGTATGTATTTGTGTGTGTAACTTGATTTTCTAGTGAATACCATGCCTGCAAGACACTGATATACATCAAGGCTAATTTCATATTATACATCATATTCACCCTCTATAACTGTGTGATAACAAAAAAGGCTGCAATGTTATTTTTAAATCCTTTATCAAGGGAGACAAATCACATAAACCTCACTGATACAAATGAAATGAGATGATTTACCTGATAGGGCTGTAATACTCACCCTCTACAGATGTTTAAATGCTCTGTTCTGAGAGTTGCCCCTCTACCTGTTCCTGAAAAATCAGACCTCCCATCCACATGCACACATCTCTGTCGTGGAAGTATTTAGATGTCAGATTAGATGTGTCCCATAGCATGACAGAGACAGTGGTGACACTGAAGTGTTTTGGCACCTTCTTCTGTTGGCCTCCCTCCTCATCTCTATGGTTCAATGCTCCACAATGCAGCAGAACCTCAACTAGCTCTTACATGCCATCACTGGAGCTCACTCTGGTGGTGGCTACGGTATCAAAGGAAGGAAGCCATATCAGAAAAATGGACAGAACATAGACGGAAACATACAAAAAGTATTGAGTAAACCAGTCAGTGAGATTAACATGACATTGGGTCAATTATCTGACATTTGTGACAATCTTGTTGACTGTCCTTGCATCCATAACTTCTAACTGTAAATTAATTTGAGAGTGATTTATTCGCCAGCCCCATCCAACCCTCAGGTTACCAAACAAAGTAACAGGGTCAGACTGTTGAAATTAGATTGTGCCTTGCCTCCAAAGGGAAGATTGTATTGATAAGCCTATGCAAATAATTTTCTGTTTCAAAAGTGGGCGCGTATTTCTGACGTAGGGAACCAGCGACAGTTCACTTTTTTATTAAACAGTAACATGCAAAACATAAACAGCTCACATAAATATTCATAACCGATCAAAGTAGCTCTTGCTATTTACGCTTTAACATTGAAGAGGAGAGTAGACTTTAGCGTTAGCATTTCTGACGTGGAGATCCAGCGACTGCTCGAGCTGACTTCCTGCATTGAGGAAGCGACTGCTAGATTGCGTTCCCGTATTTTTCATAAATTACAGAGGTATGTCTGAAAAAATATTTTTTATAGCAAGTAATTCGCTACTCATAAACGATCAAAGTACCTGTTTCTATTTACACTTTAGAATTGAAGAGGAGAGTAGACTTTAGCATTTCTGACGTAGAGATCCAGCGACAGCTCGAGCTGACTTCCTGCATTGAGGAAGCACTGCTTGATAGCGTTCCAGTATTTTACATAAATTACACTGAGGTATGTCAAAATTTTTTTATAGCAAATAATTCGCTACTCAAACGATCAAAGTACCTGTTGCTATTTACACTTTCAAATTGAAGAGGAGAGTAGACTTTAGCGTAGTATTTCTGACGTAGAGATCAAACGACAGCTCGAGCTGACTTCCTGCATTGAGGAAGAGACCGCTAGATAGCGATCCCGTATTTTACATAAATTACATTGAGGTATGTCTGAAATTATTTTTTTATAGCAAATAATTTGCTACTCATAAACATTCATAACCGATCGATGTATCTGTTGCTATTTACACTTTAAAACGGAAGAGTAGACGATAGCGTTAACTAGCTAACGTTAGCCTAGCTAGCAAGGATGGAATCAAGAGGACTAACGTTTGCTATCGCTAACTACTGTATCGAACGTTACCTAGTCAATCAGTTCGTCACAGGAGGCTGGTGGCACCTTTGAGGACGGGCTCATGGTAATGCATGGAGCGGAATCAGTGTGGAATTGTATTAAATACATCAAACACACCTTGAAGTGCCAGCCCTCTTTGCTGTCTGTTTAGCTAACTGTAGCCCGCCTCTCTTTGCTACGAAGCCTAGCTATCGAAGTGGTTGTAAATTATAGGCTACGTCACTTTGAGGGAAGGTCAGTAGTACTAGCTAGCTAGCCACTAATTGGTGTATGTTCAAACGACTTCTGATGGCTATATGGTTTGAGTCTAAGGCATTCATCATTATCCTGTGTTTTAAAGCTTTCAGACCGGTCCAAGGTGCTGTGCAGATTGTCTTGAACTCAACATGTAACGTTACTACTACTACTACTACTCCTCCTGCTCCACAAAGATTCTAGATTTTTCCAAATTAAAGCATTTAGAAGAGAATGGACAAATGTGGATTGGGACTAAGATTAGAATACGGATTCTAGATTTTTTTAGGGTAAATTTAAAACATTAGAAGAGGATGGATATGGATTGGGATTAGGATACGGCTCACCTCCACCTTTGTTCTTGGAATGGATCAGTGAGTTTGAAGCCTGCAGGTGCCTTCGGTTTATTTTAGCAGGGCCTATCCAATACCAACAATGACTGATGGAAGGATCTACGTGGGAAATCTTCCAATGGATGTCCAGGAGAGGGACATAGAGGATCTCTTCTTCAAATATGGAAAAATTCGGGATATCGAACTAAAGAATAACAGGGGAACCATCCCTTTTGCTTTTGTTCGCTTCGAAGATCCACGGTGAGTTCCTGGAATGATCTAGTGTGTGTACACGTCCAATCACAATACCTGGCTGTTTGGCAAGGTGTTCTCCTCTGATTTAGTAACATCGCTTGGGACTGACCTCAGTGAATGGATGGAGAAGGCGTTGACAAGTGTATATCCCTTAGGCAAGTAAGTAAGGAGTTCTGTGCTCTCTTCTCTTAGGGATGCAGAAGATGCTGTCTATGGAAGGAATGGATATGGACTCGGTGACTCCAAGCTGCGTGTAGAATACCCTCGCTCCTCTGGTGCCAAATTTAGTGGCCCTATGGGAGGCGGAGAAAGAGGAGAAGGAGGGGGTCCTAAGGGGAGGTTTGGGCCTCCAACTCGGAGATCTGAGTTCCGGGTGATAGTGACTGGTAGGTGGACGTTCTGAGTCGTAGGCAGTGTTGTTTTTGTCTCTCTCTCTCTCTCTTGGCGGACTGGAGGTCAAAGGGACTAAGTGGAGGTCAAGTCAGCTGCCCAAAACAAACAGGAACAAAACAGTAAAAGCTCTAACTGATCATGTTGACTGCATATACCCAAACACCGGCCATAGTGACTGGTAGGTGTATGTTTTATCATTCATTTTTGTTTTACCCATTGGTAGTTCTCTATTGTATCTGTGTTATGTCCTCTAATATAGCTAGACATTCCTATTTCTTAGGTTTCAATCTGGCTGTCAGATCATACGTCACTTTTCTTTCAAATCAAGGGAAAATATTAGTTGAGAGACTGACAGTATTTGCATACTTATAGTATCCTTCAAAGATTTGCATGAAAATGTAGACGCAAATGTGAATTGGAGATATGCCACTTGAAACAGATCTATAAGAATCTGTAGTTGAAAAGGCATAGTTGATATCAAAATAATCACTTTTCCACTCCAATGAGCATTATGCAGACTTGGCAGCTTCTTGTATGACAATGTGCTGTCTCCCCTCCCAGGCTTGCCCCCATCAGGGAGCTGGCAGGACCTGAAAGACCACATGCGTGAGGCAGGGGATGTGTGTTTCGCCGACGTGCAGCGGGATGGTGAAGGGGTGGTGGAGTTTGTCCGTCGGGAGGACATGGAGTATGCCCTGCGCAGACTGGACAGGACTGAGTTCCGTTCCCATCAGGTGAGTACACCTCTCCACAGCAAAACATGTCAAATTAGGAGTGCATTAGCGAGTTACAAGCTTATTCAAGCTCATGATGGAAGATGATCTCCTCAGTCATTTGCTCTGTATGTCCTTCAGGGGGAGATGGCAAACATTCGTGTCCACGGAGAACATGGTGCCAGTTATGGTCGCTCGCAGTCCCGCTCCAGATCCCCCCGGGGGCGTGGCTACTCACCACCTCCTTACAAAAGCAGAGGGTCCCCTCCACAGCGCTACCAATCACCTCCACGGCGCCATGTGTCCCGCCATAGCCCACCAGCGAGGCGACACCCAGTAACGCACCACAGCCCACCCCCACGCCACTATCGGTAGACCAGCCAGCCATTCACAAGAGGGCACTGATGATTAGGGGCAGTTTAATTATGTTTTGTTCATACCAGATCTCCTCCCTGACACACACAAATAATTGTCCCCCTTTTGCTTGCTATGTGCATTCCATGGTCAGTCACCCCTGCCTTCTTGTTGGCCTTAATATGGTTGATTTATTTTCCTGTTGATTGATGTAAACTTCAGTTCCCTGTGTCAGCGCACTGTAGTGAGCTGAGTTCTGATGTCTGGTGAGACCATTTGTTAACTTGTCAATTTACTGGTCTTGCTGCTCTAGGTCATGTATGAACATGATCCATTTGTGATAAACACTGCCCTGAGTGTGACACTCAACAAAAATTAAATGTGAACATCTGCCTGCAATGTCTATTTTTAAATGAATTGTAAGTGTGGACCTCCAAGTGTCTGAATACCTTTTGGAAATTGTTTGATTGTAATCTGCTGGTAAACCTGAAATCCTTAAATTTGTTTTATTTTAAATAAATGTCAAACTTTTTAATCAGTTCATTCCTTCCCAATGTTTTGGTAACCTGTGGTGGCTGAATTCAAGATCATTTTGTTTTTCAAACCAAACACCTGCACTCAATTGGTTGTCACGTTGCAGATTGGGTTTCATGCTATACCTTTTGATGTCATTTCTGGTCCATCCACAGAGCTGAAAATATGAATTGGTAGTAATGAAACATGGTTACTCTATTTAATGCTTTGTCAATGTATATGTTAATCACATTACATTGCATCACTGAACTAAACACATTCCAGTAAAAAAATTAGCTTGGAGCAAAGAGACCCACAAAACTTCTAATCTTGCACAGTGTAAACCAAGTCCAAAGTCCAATGCATCCACATTGATGCCCTCCTCTGTTGTCTTGAGGGACATTATGCCAGGACACTAATAGACATTGACAATTCCAGAATTTAAAAAGTTCAATGAAACTCCCTTTGCAAAGCATCATAGTCCTTTACAATGATAATCTGATGTGACCACCACATTACATCCATCTTGTGACCATGGATGTTTATTGGACTGACCCAAATGTTTGGATTCATAGGTTCCTTTAGTAATAAATGCCCAACATACAAAGTCCAATCCCAATTGTCATTCAGCACTTTGGATCCTTCATATGAATGCTCTTTAGTCTCCACACTAGAAGGACAGCAACCTCAAACAAAACCCATTTCAATTGCATGCCCAGTGAGTCACAAGGCAATGTTGTTGGGGAGATCCATCTCATCTGTCACCTTTCTCTTTATTTGGGCCCATGAATTCTACGCCATCAATGGGAATGTCCTTTTCTTTTATGGCCTTCTGCAAATACAAGCACACCATATGTAGCTGTAACATTAGATTAGACACTTGCATCTGACGTTTAAAAAGACAATGGATTGAGAGGACAATAGGCTATCATGAAGTGAGTATATTTATTTCCAATATATGAATACATGCCCCGTGTTTCAGTCCTGTGAAGAATAGACTTCTGTGGCCTGACAGCTGACACATTGGTGTTGCATCATTTTGGTTAGTTAACAGTACCAAGTACAGCAGTTATCAATGTGTGGTGATGATGAGCAGGCAGATAGCTAACATACGTCCGTGTTTGATATCATGTATTTACCTGGACACAATGCTGATATTTCTTGAACATTTCGGTACAGGGATCACCGCTTCGATCTCCCTTCAAGAATTTCTCAGCAAACCAACGGTTAAAGCACTGGTCATATTCCCGTTTTAGGTCAGTGCAGCCCTCTCCAACACTATTCATCTTCAATGCAGAATAACCATAGATCGTATGAGAATAAAGATAACGATTAATTATTGAATTTATTGCAAGCAAAATTCTCTTCCGCACAGTTCTCTTGACTTTCCTTGAACCATATGATCTGTTTGGCCAGACAGCATTGCGTATTTTGATGACGTAATAAACACGCGACACATTGTTAAAGCAACAGCACACTTTGGCTACAGGCAAGCAATTTTATACTAATACTGCACAGAGAGTGAAATGCAATGAATTAAACCAAACTTTGCACAATGCTGAATCCAAAATATACTGATTGTTTAATACACAGCAAAGTAATAACAACAATAAACAATTCAAGAATACATTGAAAAAATAAGACTATTTTTCTCATATGTTTGTCAGTATATTTATCTATTGTCGTCAAGCAACAAATCACATGTACAGTGGCCTACGTGAGTGTACATATCTGATATTAAACAGTATAGCTACATTGTTATACTCACAGATACTTTTGAATATTAGCCTATGTGTGTTAAAAATAATTGTACAGTTACCATTACAGTACAACAGCAATACACGCAGACATTTAGCCGATAAGGAGAAGATAAGAGACAGATTTAAGCACTTAATACAAAAACACTGGAATACATGGGGGACGATATGTTTGAGATACAGCCAGGGGTTTCAGCATGTGTTCCTGCGATGTTGGAGAGGTGCAGGCTTTTTGGCTGCACCTTTACTCTGTGAATGGTTCTAACTGATGGGAAGTGTATGACGGAAATGTACAAACAAGATCTCATTTGGTTATCATATTGAGAATATCCCTGCACAAGATAGCTAAATTTAAGGCAAAACAAATACAAAAACATTCTGAAGCAATATGCAAAGAGTTTTTGTTTTTAAAAGGGTACATTCACTAAGTGAACAATTACATTTTTTCATAAACTTATTGATTATAATGTTAATTACCTGAACATAGGAAAGTGCTTTTAGGGACTGAGACAGAAATACTGCATTATGCAATTATTGTAGTGTGACAACAGCTTCAGTATGGTTCACCTGACGATTTCAGGAATAAAAATAATGATTGAGAAGCGTGATTTTAAAATCCTGACCACTATGTCTGCTTTTGTCAATTGTTGGTTTAGCTTTCATACAAATACAAGTTACGATTTTCAGAATACATACATTTTATGTGACTTTCTCACAATTTTCACAATTTTGCACACTGAGTGAAAGGGGAGGAAAAGACACATGCTGGATCACTTGTTTTCTATGAGAGTCTGCACTTTGAGGACCAAGTCTCGAGCCATCGTTAGGACCTGCGGGATGTTGTGATGCTCAGCCATTTCTGAAGAGGGAAATCAAATCAAAAACACACTGTGTCACTCGAGCCTAGCTGCTTGTGCTGATTTACATATGAGTGTAGTCTATGGAGGTAGCTAGGCTTTTTGCCTTTGTCAGCAAGCACAGTAAAGGCAGTTGGTACCTTCAGATCATATATTTAGCAAGCAAACACTCAGTGGCAATGAAATGAATGAAATAACTGAATTATCAAATATTCCATTCCATAACAACATCTAACATCATCCTTTAGCCTCACCGTTGAAGAACTTGATGATGTCAGTGAAGTCCATGTTGTTCTCCAGGATGATGTCTCGGTATATTTCCACCAGTGCCAGAGCGATGAAGAGGACAAAATGAGTGGAGGAGGTATACGTGGCCGCCCAGATGGTCTCCCACACGGAGAACACATCATCATACAACATCTCTGGAGGAATAATGGCACATCAGGTTATATACTGAGTAGGACTGTCAGATGTGACCTGCCTGCAGAAGAGTTATGTTACTGAAATAAAAACATTGACAATGACATTTTCCAAAATCTATACAGGTCCTTCATATTGTATACCTTGAACACGATTAATTTAAGTTTTAACATCATCAGCATTAACTATTTCCTCTGGTTCCAATGTGAAATCCCACTTTCTGTTTGATTCCGTCACCATACAGATAGTGTATGCGGTCGAACACGCCCATGCAGATGCCAGTACCTCTTTTGAAGTCTAGCAGGAACCAGCGGTAGCAGAAGTAGAAGTGAGTGTAGTCTCCATTCATCTGCATCAGTTCAAAGAGCTCTGAATCAAGGATCTAGCGGGAAGAAAATGGCAAGTGCCTATCTTTTACTACAATGTAATATCACTGTACTTATAATAATGTGCATGTGTGATTGTGTGTGTACATGCACGTGTATGGTACCTGGATGAGGGAGCGCATGTTGGCAAAGTGTGAGTCCATGGCCCCTCCATGGGGGAAGTTCTGATTCATCCTCTTCATCAACTCAGAGAAGCAGCTGAAAGCCATGACCTCTGAGAAACACATCAACAGCAAATTATTAATCTTATCTTTACTCATGTCTGTGAATAATGCAGTTCTAGGAGAGCTATTCTTCATGCAGACTGACCGTCATCCAGAACGACCAGTAAAGGAGCCAGCAGATCACACATGCCCTGGACATAGCCAATCTCCAGATGCTGCCACACATAACTGCACATTATGTTGCGTAGTTTCTCCAGGTTAGCAGGGGTGAAGTACCAGTAGGTTCTGTCACAGCGCCTCACATCCTTATCAATGCGATGCAGGTTGAGCAAGTACAAGTCCAGCTGCTCTTGCTGCACAGAGTGACAAAAGGGACTAAGTTTAGTTAAAGCGGTTCATGTTCAAATGGCTACTGTTTCATGATTCATTCCAGCATTGTGACAGCTCTGTTTGTAGTTGGGTATTTTGGTATTTTATTAGGATCCCCATTAGCTGTTGCAAAAGCAGCAGCTACACTTCCTGGGGTCCACACAAAACATGAGACATAATACAGAACATCAATAGACAAGAACAGAACTACATACATTTTATAAAAAGGCACACGTAGCCTACATATCAATGCATACACACAAACTATCTAGGTCAAATAGGGGAGCGGCGTTGTGCCGCATGGTGTTGCTTTATCTGTTTTTTTAAACCAGGTTTGCTGTTTATTTGAGCAATATGAGATGGAAGGAAGTTCCATGCAATAAGGGCTCTATATAATACTGTACGCTTTCTTGACTTTATTCATGATTTGGGGACTGAAAAGACCCCTGGTAGCATGTCTGGTGTGTTGTGTGTTGTATGTTGAACCAACTCTTAGCCAATCAACCCCTAAAATCTGCAACATGCATTACAGTGCACACAGGTAACTCATTTGGAGTACTTACAGAGTACGTAGTCCCTGCAGGGGACACTACCACTGGTGAAACCTCAGGTTTGAGTTCATCTGTCACAACCAAAAAGTCAGACTGGGGGTAGAGACTCTCCATCTCAGGCTCCTCCTCAGACAGGGTTGGCTCAGTTCCATCAAGACTGGTGTTGGAGCTTGCACGCAGGACAGGTTCCCCTGAAACAACTCTCCCCAGGGCCAAGAAGGGGGCAGCAGGGGGAGCCATCAGGCCGGACAAGGGTCTTGCCCAGGCCGTGGGAATGTCCTCCATCTCTAAGGCAGAGGGCGAGTCATCAGAATCTAGTGTATCAGGAGAACGCATAGAGTGGGCTGTCACTGTAACACTGGCCCTGGCCTCTAGCTGAGGTGGCTTCAGTACGGGCATGCAAGGTGCATGTTTCTCTGAATCTATGGCAACTGTCATTTCTGCAGCTTTGGTATTGCTTTTCTCAGGGACACTGGCCTCCACAGTGTCTAATGTTTTGGTTTTGGCTATTTCTGAAACCTTTTCTTCAGTACTATCCATGTCTTTCTCACAAACACAAGCGTCGCTGGTTTGAGGGGTTTTAATTGTTTGTAATTCAGATTCTGTGATTTCTTCAATGTCAGAGAAGTTTGGGTCCTCTTTTTCAGCAATACCAGCCTCCACTGCTATTGTTGAAGCTTTGTTTCCTTCTGTTAAAGATGGCTCTGTAGCACAGGATGGTTCTGACACAGGGGCTTTGCTCTCTTGTGTTTTATTAACTGTGGCCTCGCCTAGTGGTGGTGCTGGAATATATACATTAGAAACCTCTGTTTCTAGTTTGAGAATATCAGTATTCTCAGTTGCGTACGCAGCTCTCACAGGCAGCTTTGGGTCTTTTGTGGTGGAAACTTCAGACAACCTATTTCCTGCAACTTTGTTTTCGGTTTCAGTATTTACTAAGGACTTCACGTCTTCTTTGTTAGAACCCCTTTCTTTAACCCTCTCTGGGATTTGTATGATTTCTACCGATTCAGAGCATTCAACCTCTTTACTCTCTGGGGCTTTGGACTCTTGTGTTGGAGCCTTAGGATGCTCCTCCCCTGCCTTGTCATCAGCTGTTATTGTGACCTTTGGTTCTTCTGTTGATCTTGAGACAGGGAGATTCTCTGTTAGCTTTGACCCAGCCTGGGCCTCTGCCACTGGCCTAGATGCAGCTCCCTGGGGCTCTGATGGCTCTGGTGATGGCTGAGTGGCAACTGTTTTGACAGTTAAATCAGTTGCAGGACGTTTTGTTGCAGGGTTGTTGTTGTTTGTGCTTTGGGGCTGTTCTGGAAGACCTGAGCCAACAGAGATTTTTTTGGGTGGGTCTCCAGATTCTGAGGTAACATTTGGGTTGGCCACATCTGGGCAGTCTTTCAATGGAATTTTGGACACCTCTTTGCCTTCCTCTGGCTTCATCACGGATTCTATCTGATCCACCTCCTCCACAGACCCAAATGCCTGCAACACCAGACAACAGACAGTGAATACCCAGCATTATAAAGTCTCCCTACTATTGTAAGGCACAAGTTCTCAAGTATTCAGTATTAAGGATAACTATAATGTTATGTGGTGATGTGTTATGCTCCAGAAAGAAAGCCTCCTGTACCTGTGTGCTACTGCTGGAGTCGCTCTGGGCTATCTGCTTCTCTGAACTGGTGCTCTGTGAGGACTGGTGTAGGATATGGGGTCAAATGCCATCCAGGAAGAGAACACCATGAAGAATCATATGTTAGTACAGTATGTTAACCATATGCCAATGAGTCACTAACTCTATCATGTATTGCCCTCATCAAATGGGACAGGTAGGACCCCTTACATCAGTGCTGATGGTGGAGTCTCGCTGCACTGGTCCTGGTCTTTCCACAGAATTGCACTTGGCTATGGCTTCAGCATGCTTCTCCCCCTCCCTCTGCTTGACGATGGCCTCACAGCCCAGCCACTCCTTCATAGTCTGCTCATAGTAGGCCCGCACCTGCTCATCCACCTACACACACACACAGATGAACACACAGGGTCACTAGTATGTAATGGTATTACACATGACCCACCTCCCTACTTGGGTTCCAGAGTTAGTCGTTTTACCTCATGACAATATAACAGTACTCACCTCCAGCCTATGTTTCTGGGTCATATCGAAGTGGTAGTGTCCCAGCAGGAATGGCCAGACCTCCTTGCGTATTGTAGGGGCCACACCACCATAGTACACCAACCGCAGAAGCTCATGCTCATCATACGCCTGAGAAAAGGTTGTGAACATGATTACATATTGACTCAATACAGAAACATACAAGTTCAGTATGGTCATCGGTTGCAGTGGAATGTTGATGTTGGTGAATGCAGATACATTCAAGCTGTGACTTGTTAGCTAAGTCATAAAGAACATGCACAGCCACTGCAGGTTGTGGTTGTGTGTACAGTATGTTTAGAGCAGATGGTACAGTAGATCTTACAGAGCAGTCCTGGAGGAAGCTGCTCCAGACATCCACAGTCAGCCCTCCCCGGGCATCATGAGGCACGTTAGGGTCAACGATGGTAGGGTTGACCAGGGCAGAGAGATGGATACGAACGGTGGACAGGTGACGGCAGTAGGCAAGCCCTTCAATGAAGAAGTGAAGAAACACGCAGGGTTATAAATCCAGCCATAACATGAGGACTATAGCATTTGAATCAGTGTTTCCTAAAGGAATTCATGATGCATGTACTCACAGCCATAGAAAGCACGGGAAATGATCTGGTACTTCATGGTGTCACAGAGGAGTTTCAGGGGAGCCCTGTCCTGGTTGCAGCCGTTGGGTAGTGAGCCAACAGGGGATCCGTTCTGAGAGCAGGAGAAACAGGAGGACTTCCTGGGGGTGGGGTGCCACATGTTCACCGCCTGGTCCATCAGCTCTGGAGCCACTGGACAGCAAACAGGATCAATGGTATCATCAGCAGGATCATCGTCATCATTATCAGTAGCAACATGATCATCTCGAACTGATGGAGGATTTGGGTGACTTTCTTTAATAATATACACTACCGGTCAAATGTTTTACAACACCTACTCATTCCAGGGTTTTTCTTTATTTTTTTACTATTTTCTACATTGTAGAATAATAGTGAAGATATCTAAAATACGAAATAACACATATGGAATCATGTAGTAACCAAAAAAGTGTTAAACAAATCAAAATATATTTATATTTGAGATTATTCAAATAGCCAGCCTTTGCCTTGATGACAGCTTTGCACACTATTGGCATTCTCTCAACCAGCTTCACCCCTGAATGCTTTTCCAATAGTCTTGAAGGAGTTCCCACATGTGCTGAGCACTTGTTGGCTTCAATCTGCGGTCCGGCTCATCCCAAACCATCTCAATTTGGTTGAGGTCAGGGGATTGTGGAGGCCGGGTCATCTGATGCAGCACTCCATCACTCTCCTTCTTGGCCAAATAGCCCTTACGCAGCCTGGAGGTGTGTTGGGTCATTGTCCTGTTGAAAAACAAATTATAGACCCACTAAGAGCAAACAAGATGGGATGGTGTATCGCTGCAGAATGCTGTGGTAGCCATGCTGGTTAAGTGTGCCTTGAATTCTAAATAAATCACAGACAGTGTCACCAGCACACCACCACACCACCTCCTCCATGCTTCACGGTGGGAACCACATATGTGGATATCATCTGATCACCTACTCTGCGTTTCACAAAAACACTGTGGTTGGAACCAAAAACCTCAAATTCTGACTCATCAGACCAAAGGACAGATTTCCACCGGTCTAATGTCTATTGCTCATGTTTCTTGGCCCAGCAATTCTCTTCTTCTTATTGGTGTCCTTTAGTAGTGGTTTCTTTGCAACAATTCGACCATGAAGGCCTGATTCACGCTCTGAACAGTTGATGTTGAGATGTGTCTGTTACATGAACTCTGTGAAGCATTTATTTGGGCTGCAATTTCTGATGCTGGTAACTCTAATGAACTTATCCTCTGCGGCAGAGTTAACTTTGGGTCTTCCTTTCCAGTGGCGGTCCTCATGAGAGCCAGTTTCATCATAGCGCTTGATGGTTTTTGCGACTGCACTTGAAGAAACGTTCAAAGTTCTTGAAATGTTCCGGATTGACTGATCTTCATGTCTTAAAGTAATGATGGTCTGTCGTTTCTCTTTGCTTATTTGAGCTGTTCTTGCCATAATATGGACTTGGTCTTTTACCAAATGAGCTATCTTCTGTATACCCCCCTACCTTGTCACAGCACAACTGATTGGCTCAAACGCATTAAGAAGGAAAGAAATTCCACAAATGTACTTTTAAGAAGACACCTGTTAATTGAAATTCCATGAAGCTGATTGAGAGAATGCCAATAGTGTGCAAAGCTGTCATCAAGGCAAAGGGTGGTTATTTGAATCATCTCAAATATAAAATATACTCTTTTGGTTACTACATGATTCCATATGTGTTATTTCATAGTTTTGATGTCTTCACTATTATTAGACAATGTAGAAAATAGTGAAAAACCCTTGAATGAGTAGGTGTTCTAAAACATTTGACCAGTAGTGTATATGTATTTTTTTAAACATGGAAACATTGACAAACCAAGCCAGAAGATGGAGGTGTGACAAAGACAACTTCATGCCCATGCATGGTCTCAAATCCAGGGTAACCAATGTAAGGTGTTCACAGGGCTACAGGTACAGGGGCTGGACAGAGAGGGGCTGAGGGAAGGGCAATGGTCAACAAAACAAACGGCGAGAGAAAAAAAAGAATGAAAAAGTATATTATGTACAAATTTCAACAGAAAATTGACACAGAATAAGGAGATCACATGTGACATACCAAAGTCTGACGGAGTACCAGGGAGCAGGATCCGGAAGACATAGTCAGTGGCCTCGTCCTCCTCTTTATCCGACACAGACTCCACAGAGCCCTGCGGACTCCTCTTCCGCAACTTAGGGAAAACCTTTCCCTGTAGGCAAAGGAAGGTAGTGCACTCAGTATAAAACATTAACATGATGATTCGCGAGAGTGATTAAAGTTTATTTGATCTTACCCTAAAACTCAGATCCCTATCATTGAATTGTGATGCAAGACTAGATGTAATTAATGATCCAGCCAATCTCAAGTCAGTCATCTTTTCCTTTTCTGTTTTTTTATTTATTTTTTAAACATTTTTAGTAATTTAGCAGTCTTATCCAGAATTACTTATAGTTAGTGCACTCATCTTAAGATAGCTAGGTGAGACAACAACATGTCACAATCGTAACAAGTACATTTTCCCTCAATAAAGTAGTTAACAGCAAAGTCAGTGGTACTGTAGTAGGAAAATACAATTTGTATACATTTTTTGGTCCTTGTCTTTGGTTTGCAACTTTCCTTCATGTTGGTTTGAGGACGTATTAAGACCCCACTCACTCCTAGACTCTCTGTGCCACTCCTAGGTTTTATAGTCTTTCACTGCTCTGCCGGGTAATATACCACAACATTAACAAATCTATATTCTACTGCAGCCTGTAAATTATAGTCTCAGCTCTACTACGATTACCACTTTTATCATCACAACCCCTCTAAAAACTTCCTCATGGTGTTCCCTTTGCTTTGGCAGGTCAGGGTTAATATTATCTACTTGGAGGCTAAATTGGTGGATAAGATCAATTAAATTACAGTGTCAGTGTAAAAGTATCCCTCTGGCAGCAGTGTACAGTACTAACACAGAGATCAGAGTTACCCTCAGTCCAACAACATCCACTCTGCTATAGATTAGCCTGTTTCTAATGCTACAAGAAACAACAAGCTAAATCATACCATCACGTTTCAATTGGTTTAGTGGATGTGGACATAATAGCTACAGTAAACATTAATTGAGATCTGAATCACTGTCATGAATTCCAAATGTGAGGGTTATATCTGGTGCATCTTAGGACATTTCTATGTTCCATGCTGACCTTTCCCCTCTGGGACCACAGAGGGGGGTCGAGTTGTCCATGTGGCAGAAGACCTGTCTCCAGGCAGGTCAGGAACTGGAGCAGGTGTCCTCCCCGGGGGAACCGCAGTGGAGGCCTCTGGATCCCATCCTGACTCACCAGAACCACTGTTCCACCACTGTCCACTGGGAAAAACCGTGATCACAAGGTCAAGAAGACACACACAAACACATGGATATAGAGATATATGCCTACATAATTAAAAGAGGTTCCTCCTGTACCTTGCTGATGGCAGTGCAGATAAACAATCTCCTCCAGGCGAATAGTCATGGCAAAGTCCCAGTAAACACTGGGAAAATCAATATGAGAAATTGCTGAGATTTAAACAATATCCAAGTATATAAATTGGCATGTCCTTTGTAGACACCCATGAGTGTCAGAATAGGTTTCTTAACTGTGATTTGATATTACATTACCTTTTTTCAGTGTCATCTGCCACATTGCCATTCATGAGCTGGTTGGGGGTCCATTTCAGGGTCATGAGATCTGCAGTCTGGTGGAGAGACAGGTACCCTGGGATAGCCTCCATGTCATCCCTCTGTTGACCAAGACAGGAGATTTGCACAAATCGTTCCTTGCTGTTTAAACAGTGATGAAAAGCAATGCAAAGTCCTTTAACACGCAGAGAGAAAGAGAGTGAGAGAGACACACACACACACACACACACACACACACCGGCTGCACCAAGACGTTGTTCTTGCCAAACAGCAGTGTAGCCCTGTTGTTCTGATGGAGGGACTCAACGTAGTCCCGAGCCCACAGGATGGGCCGATCTTCCATACTGCCACTCGACTGCCTCTTCTGGATCTATTACAAAATATCATTGTATTCGAGACCATTGGACCATTTTTTATGCATCTTATATTATACACACACATCATTCGTTTAAACACATAATCCACACACTAACCAGGGCAGGTCGCCTGGAGGGGGAGTCCTGGCGACAGTGGCCACTGTGGATACGGTGTCTCTGGACTAGCTCATCAGCAGAGGGGTCTGTCCAGAAGTGGTCGGCTGTCTTCACCTTAGTGTACTCCAGAGCACAGGGGCCGACTGCAAGGCATAAAGGCAAGACAACACTGAGATTCACAACAGTTTTCATGTAGAAAGGTGTAGTCACTATTTCTAACTTCTAAAGCACTGTACTGAACCATCATCATCCAGAGTGAAAGTTAGAGGTACCAGCAATGTCAATGTTACCCTCACAGTAGAAAGTAAATGCACTTGTCCATTATAAGTGTGAGTACAGTCAATTTGGAGTTAGTTACCAGTATATTTAACTTCTAAACCATAGAATTATGGCCTTATCTGAAATAAGGCAATTTCCACTGTAAAGCACTAGTCTCCAATGTCATGTTTTATCTACAGATTATCTCAGAGGGAGTCACATTCACTGTAATGTGCCATTCAGTGTGCTATTTCTTATCTTATCAGAGATCTGTCCGATCTGTCCATAAGAAGAGGTACCATCAATACCTAACAGAGAGGCAAGGATTGGTCCATCCACAGGATCCATTAGAATGGCCTCACTGTCATAGAACGTACTGGAAGAGAGAAAATCATGTTTACTCAAAATGGTGCAAGAAGAACCATTGCTGCATGTTCACTGAAAAGCGACTATAAGTACAGATGTCAGATCTTAATTTGACCCATTTAATTGCAGCAGGAAAATAATCTTGCAGCAGGAAGATTTGAATATCTGAAGAAATATTTAGAATGGCACCAGGGGGCAGCTGAAACACAATGCAGTACCGTACCTACATTGTACCTTAGACTGGAGGTCCACTGTGTGCCAGTTCAAGTAGTATATGTAGGCTATGTGCAGGCTACAGCGCAACTCGTGTGAATTCTTATGTGGATTATAATAAATTGACATATTTGTAGGGGTAGATATATTAAACTAATACACCTAAACTATAGCCTACTGTAGCCTATCAAAACGAATACACCTAAACCACAGCCTACTGTAGCCTATCAAAACTAATACACCTAAACCACAGCCTACTGTAGCCTATCAAAACTAATGCACCTAAACCACAGCCTACTGTAGCCTATCAAAACTAATGCACCTAAACCACAGCCTACTGTAGCCTATCAAAACTAATGCACCTAAACCACAGCCTACTGTAGCCTATCAAAACTAATGCACCTAAACCACAGCCTACTGTAGCCTATCAAAACTAATGCACCTAAACCACAGCCTACTGTAGCCTATCAAAACTAATACACCTAAACCACAGCCTACTGTAGCCTATCAAAACGAATACACCTAAACTATAGCCTCTTTGCAGATCTTCTCCAAGTCATTAAGGTTTCGAGGCTGATGTTTGGCAACTCGAACCTTCAGCTCCCTCCACAGATTTTCTATGGGATTAAGGTCTGGAGACTGGCTAGGCCACTCCAGGACCTTAATGTGCTTCTTCTTGAGCCACTCCTTTGTTGCCTTGGCTGTGTGTTTTGGGTCATTGTCATGCTGGAATACCCATCCACGACCCATTTTCAATGCCCTGGCTGAGGGAAGGAGGTTCTCACCCAAGATTTGACGGTACATAGCCCCGTCCATCGTCCCTTTGATGCGGTGAAGTTGTCCTGTCCCCTTAGCAGAAAAACACCCCCAAAGTATAATGTTTCCACCTCCATGTTTGACGGTCGGGATGGTATTCTTGGGGTCATATGCAGCATTCCTCCTCCTCCAAACACGGCGAGTTGAGTTGATGCCAAAGAGCTCCATTTTGGTCTCATCTGACCACAACTTTCACCCAGTTGTCCTCTGAATCATTCAGATGTTCATTGGCAAACTTCAGACGGGCATGTATATGTGCTTTCTTGAGCAGGGGGACCTTGCGGGCGCTGCAGGATTTCAGTCCTTCACGGCGTAGTGTGTTATGGTCTATGTGACTATGGTCCCAGCTGTCTTGAGATCATTGACAAGATCCTCCCGTGTAGTTCTGTAGCCTATCAAAACTAATACACCTAAACCACAGCCTACTGTAGCCTATCAAAACTAATACACCTAAACCACAGCCTACCGTAGCCTATCAAAACTAATACACCTAAACCACAGCCTACCGTAGCCTATCAAAACTAATACACCTAAACCACAGCCTACCGTAGTCTATCAAAACTAATACACCTAAACCACAGCCTACCGTAGCCTATCAAAACTAATACACCTAAACCACAGCCTACTGTAGCCTATCAAAACTAATACACCTAAACCACAGCCTACCGTAGCCTATCAAAACTAATACACCTAAACCACAGCCTACCGTAGCCTATCAAAACTAATACACCTAAACCACAGCCTACCGTAGCCTATCAAAACTAATACACCTAAACCACAGCCTACCGTAGCCTATCAAAACGAATTGCACACATAGGCTTATAACATCAGATGTAAAGACAAGATGAAATTGAGGATAGTGAGGTATCCTACAGAATGGAGTTTAATGGTGGATGAAAGAGTGACTCAGATTTTAAAACCCTCAAGAATTCGGGAACCCAGAGAATATGTGTGTGTGTATATATATGAGAAGATCATAGCATTCATATATCTATGTATGTGTGTGTGACACTCACATATGTATATGTGTATATGTATATGCTGATGCTCCAGATACTCAACTAGTCTAAAGAAGGCCAGTTTTATTGCTTCTTTAAGTTGGGTGAATTTTGGCCCATTCCTCCTGACAGAGCTGGTGTAACTGAATCAGGTTTGTAGGCCTCCTTGCTCACACACGCTTTTTTAGTTCTGCCCACAAATTTTCTATGGGATTACATTTACATCATTTAGCAGACGCTCTTATCCAGAGCGACTTACAAATTGGTGCATTCACCTTATGATATCCAGTGGAACAACCACTTTACAATAGTACATCTATATCTTTTTTCGGGGGGGAGGGTAGGGGGTCAGTGCTCCAATACCTTGACTTTCTTGTCCTTAAACCATTTTGCCACAACTTTGTAAGTATGCTTGGGGTCATTGTCCATTTGGAAGACACATTTGCGACCAAGCTTTAACTTCCTGACTGATGTCTTGAGATGTTGCTTCAATATATCCACGTAATTTCCCATCCACATCATTTTCCATCCTCATGATGCCATCTATTTTGTGAAGTGCACCAGACCCTCCTGCAGCAAAGCACCACCACAACATGATGCTTCCAGCCCCGTGCTTCACTGTTGGGATGGTGTTCTTCGGCTTGCAAGCCCCCCCCTTTTTCCTCCAAACATAACGATGGTCATTAACAGTTCTATTTTTGTTTCATCAGACCAGAAGACATTTCTCCAAAAAATACAATCTTTGTCCCCATGTGCAGTTGCAAACCGTAGTCTGGCTTTTTATGGCGGTTTTGGAGCAGTGGCTTCTTCCTTGCTGAGCGGCCTTTCAGGTTATGTCAATATAGGACTTGTTTTACTGTGGATATAGATACTTTTGTTTTGGTACCTTCAGGCGTTTGGAAATTGCTCCCAAGAATGAACCAGACTTGTGGAGGTCTACAAATCTTTTTCTGATGTCTGGGCTGATTTCTTTTGATTTTCCCATGATGTCAAGCAAAGAGGTAGGTAGGCCTTGAAATACATCCACAGGTACACCTCCAATTGACTCAAATTATGTCAATTAGCCTATCAGAAGCTTCTAAAGCAATGACATCATTTTCTGGAATTTTCCAAGCTGTTTAAAGGCACAGTCAACTTAGTGTATGTAAACTTCTGACCCACTGGAATTGTGATACAGTGATTTATAAGTGAAATAATCTGTCTGTAAACAATTGTTGGAAAAATGACTTGTGTCATGCACAAAGTAGATGTTCTAACCGACTTGCCAAAATTATAGTTTGTTAACAAGACATTTGTGGAGTGGTTGAAAAACAAGTTTTGATGACTCCAACCTAAGTGTATGTAAACTTCCGACTTCAACTGTACATACATATATGAATGCTATGATCTTCTCACATCTGAGATATTGCCTCACATGCTGGTCACAAGCAGGAACTACTATTCTGAGACCAATTGAATCACTCTACAAACAAACACCTAAGATTTTTGATAACAAACCAAACAGTTACCACCATTGTCATATCATTTACAAACATCATTTATTTAGTCTGGATAGCTTTAAAACTTCTTCGGGATCGGTGTCCCGTCCACGAGACGGTTGAGCTAACGTAGGCTAATGCGATTGGCATGAGGTTGTAAGTAACAAGAACATTTCTTGTCTTTAAGATCCTGCATGGTCTTGCCCCTCCACCCCTATGCCGGCATATCATGCTCAAGGAAAGCACCTCCAGGATAACAAGGGCAGTAACTAGAGGGGATTGCGTTGTCCCTTTTCGACACAGTAAAATCGGCCTTCTCTGTTAGAGCTACAATATACTGGAATGCAATGCCCATGGACTTGAGAAACTGCACTGATTATTCTACTTTTACATTTGAATTGAAAAAAAATTCTCAAATCTATCCAAACCTGTACACCTGAGTTATCTGTGGTTCCTCATATGTAAGACAACAGTTGATGATAGTGTTGTTGTTGTCGTTAGAATTATATATTATTGGATGTAATGTATTTGTATTTTATATTGTTTTAGTGAGTATGTGTATTGTGACTGTGTAATTGTCCTTAGCTGCCCTGGGACTGCGGGTGCAAATTAGCTTTTGACTAAAACCAGCACATTTACATGGATGTTGCATTATTGTAATATTGATGTTGATTAATGGGCATTGTCACCTATAAATAAATAAATAAATAAATAAATAAATATGTATGAATATGTAGGCTATAGTTTAGGTGTATTAGTTTTGATAGGGTACAGTAGGCTATAATTTAGGTGTAGCCTACTGTAGAGCTGCATTTCAGATACACTTGACACCGTGTCATATCTATCTTGTGTTGTTAAGCTATATAAAACGACGGTTGTTGTATGGCTGCATTTCACATACATTTATGTACATTTGAATGTTGCAGTAATAGGAGCTATAGGCCTACAGTAACAATAGGACATTTATTCATATTCTGTCTGGTGCTTTTATTTTATTTTTTTTAATAAAAAATATTTAAAAATCCCCCTTTTTTTCTCCCCAATTTGGTAGTAGTTACAGTCTTGTCTCATCGCTGCAACTCCCATACGGACTCGGGAGAGGCGAAGGTCGAGAGCCATGCGTCCTCCGAAACACAACCCAACCAAACTGCTTCTTGACACATTGCCCATCCAACCCGGAACCCAGCCGCACCAATATGTCGGAGGAAACACCGTACACCTGGCGACCTGGTCAGTGTGCACTGCGCCCGGCCCGCCAGTCGCTAGTACGCGATGAGACAAGGATATCCCTGCCGGCCAAACCCTCCTTAACGCTGGGCCAATTGTGCACCGCCCCATGGGCCTCCCAGTCGCGGCCGGCTGCGCCAGAGCCTGGGCTCGAACCCAGAATCTCTGGTGGCACAGCTAGCACTGCGATGCAGTGCCTTAGACCACTGCGCCACCCGGGAGGCGTGTCTAGTGCTTTTAGAGTTTGAGAGAGAGGGAGGATGATTTTGATGGCTGGCACTGCTCCGAAATGACTGAACTGTTCCCACATGGAGATAAAGAGAAATTAGGATTTTCAGTGAATGTATGTAAATCACAAGGCTCATTTGAAATTTCCTGATGCGCAGGGGGAAAAAATGTGACAAAAGAGTGATCAAATTAAGATCGGACATCTGTAGTATACATATTGAGCAGCTACGACTGTTGGTATTTGTAAGATCAAACACAATGTCAGACTTTCAGCTGGAATCTGATCTGTTGATTGAATGCTAACCTGCTGTTCTCCACTAGGTACATGACAATCTTGTCCAGAAGCTTCTCCATGAGAGCAGTGCGGATCCATAGGTTCCTCAAGCCCTGAGGGGGGAGGTTGGTCACTCCGGGTTGCTTCTGAACACTGCCATTATTTAGTTGAGCCTGTCTGCTGGAGAATACAGAGAGGATTGTTTGATATCCATTTTGTATTAATTTATGGCATATTGGTGTGTGGGGGGGGCTTAGGAGTAATGACTAGCCAAGATCAATGTCTTACTTGGTCTCGATGAGCTGCTCTAGTTCCTGGACCTTCTGACAGAGTTCCTCCGCTGGGGTGAAGCTCTTCCCCACCTTCATGAAGAGTGCTGCTACCTTATTACTGCAAAGGAGGCCCGCTGCTCGCCTCTTCAGCCCATGGAGCACACATGCCTCCACTACAGCTGTAGACACACGGACACACATAATATTGAATATACAGACACCAACAGTACACACAGAGTGGTTTCAAAACCAACTTTCCCCAAAGCGATATTCATTAAGCTATGATTGCATACATACACATGATTGCATACACTGTAAACAACAAGTAAGCCACATGCAGAGTTTGCTAATTAGATTTTCAGGCGCACCCAGTGAACACCCTTGGACAGTCTGAGTGCTACTGCAGGGAAGCAGAGATGGGTTAGAGGGCAGGTGCAGGTGGCTCTCAGCAGGACCAGAAATAGACTAAAAACTGACAAACGCTGTTTACGGTTGCTAGGATATCCATGGATGTGTGGAGGTGTAGTATCAACACCTTTGCATAGTGTCTGCTGTCAGTTAAATGTAACACAGATGGACCTACACATCTCTTATTCTTTACTATGGCTGTGGCCGGTGCCAACCTAAAATCAAGCTGTGTTTGGTTGAGAATGTGACCGTACACAGATTGGGGTAGTAGGAGGTGGCAGGGCTTGACATTTCAACTTCGCAGGATGATGCCCAATGTCACTTGCTCTGTAAATGTCAATGTAGTCATGAGACAAATTAATTTAAAAAAAAACATGTTCTGACTCAGATTTTTTTATGTGAAATTAACATAATGTCTATGGCATTTACCTCCGCTCAATTCAACCAGCAATAATCCACCTACTTTTGACTCCATAATCTTACTGCTGTGCTCTTAATGTAACAATAATCCTATGTGTCACATCACAAGTGTGAAATGTGAGGCTGTGACACCAGAGGGATGGGGTGGAGGACAATTGTGAAGAGATTACAAAGCACTAGTTCAAACCAACTGTGATTCTTTAGTTAACGGAGAATATCAGCACTGCTTGAGTCTGTGATGAGAGAGAAAGGTGCTCTTTGCTTTTAGTTTTTTTATTAACTTATATTTGTAGTATATTTTCAGGCATAGCAATTCCTAATAGAGGTAGTGTCAACATAATTGTCAGTGTCATCATTATTATTGTCTAGCTCCCCTACCCATTCCCCAAACTAACTTGAGTCAGTATGTGTGATCTCCGATCAGCAGCGGGGTCTGGGTCACTGCGTGTCCAGCCCCCATACCCTTTCCCAATCACTGAGGAGATTCCCACTTGGTCTTTGCAGAGTATTACTCTATGTCGTGACAGCAATAGATTGGTATAGTTTTGTAATTTATTAACTACCAGTTGCCCCTTTTTGAGTATTGATAAGATGTTTTTCTATGGGAGAGGGCTCACCCTTCATTTTTACCCAGTTGGGGTGTTTCAGTAAATAGTCTCTTAGCTGTAAATAGCTAAAGAAATCTGACTTTGGCAGATGGAAGTCTGAACTTAGTTCACCGAATGATTTAATTTGGTTGTTCTTCAAGACTTGGTGGACATATTGCAAATGAAGTAATAACCAACTTTGGAAACCTGAATCCAGTGATAATGGGGAAAAATCTGTAAGATCTGCAGTACCAGTTAGGGATGATATGCCCATAGGCAGATGGAGACTACGTTGAACTTTCCTCCAAAACTGGAGCGTATGCTTTGACCACGGGTTCTTACTATCACGGTCTGTCCTCTTATCCAAGTAATCATTGGTTGTAATTGGGTGGCCCAGAAGTACCACCTACATTTTGGTAGATGCTCTTTGGAGATAAGGTTACTTTCATCTCACCCCAAAAAATATAATGTTTTTCTTGCCACGATCTCTTACTTCTTTCTATCCACTCTTCTCTGGCTCTTATTACAATAGTAATGGTCTTCGGTCAAAGATGAAAAACCAAGCAGGTAAGTATCTGTTACACATACTGTAAGCCAAGCAGTCATTAATTGAAATCAACACTTCGACCTACCCAGACCAGCTATGCAGCTAGGCCTGCCCATCAACCATGGCATGCACCCTCCCTCCCATCCAGTTACTAGAGCACAGCACTGCCATTTGGCACTAAAGTCCTTCAGTGGGCTTGTAATAATTAAGTACCTCACTGTGATTGTTTTCAATTTAAATGGTCAAAAAGAACAAAAATAGCTTCTTAGCAAAGAGTTATTTCTCAAGCAAGAATTTTGCTAGGAGGGGAAAACTGAAAACTAGCTGTTATTGGCAGAGGTTTGGAACTCTCTTTCTTATTTGTCTATTAACTAATTTACCATCTGGTGATGTCACCAGGCAGGCCAAAACTCCATCCCACAAAAACAGGGTGAAATTTCAGGTCGTCTTTTTAAACAGCTCTTACACTAGAAGGGAAATATCATCATTTTCACAATATTATTCCAACCTCATTATGTGGAAATATATATAAAACACAAGACTATCACTGTTTTGACTGCACTGGGCCTTTAATTGGGGGTTAACCAACCATAAAAACTCCAAAATGAGCAAGTAAAAACTCCAATGAGCCATATGAACTGTAAATTCAATAAGTAATATATTACTACATGAACACACTCACCACAGAAGGATATGATATGGCTGCTGTCTGCATGCACAAACTTCCGAGTCACTGACTCCTCCATGATCTGTTTCACCTGAGAAAAAAAGAGAGACATAAAGGTGAGGTGGGATTTGATTTGACAGGCACTTAAAGAGACAGGGTCTGACAAGAGGAGGAACAGAAAGAAAATAAATCAAAGTGCAGGAGACAAGGATGGGGAGTGATTTTGCAACAATAGATAATCACGGGTAAGCGGAGGGAGGGTGGAGAGGGAATGCAGATCCTGAGTGACAGACTAAATACAGACAGGGTGGGAGATGTTTATCACTTCAGACAAGACAGAGCTTGACCAGGGTAAAAAGAGCGACTAAATTGTATATTTTCAATGATTTTCCAGTTAAATAACTCTGAGAAAGCTTTTAGGTTGTTTGATGAAGATGCCTATGTTATTTTAGTATCTCATACAACCACAAAATAAAACACGACAAACACAGAATAGTGAAATATGGTATGACCAATTCCCAGATTATGAAATTATACAGTGCAGAGAAATTGCGAGGAAATTTATAAAAATTGAATCAAATCTACTAAAAACGGAAGAAAAAAAGTCTGGGTTTGAGATACAGTATACATTTACTATCACCAACTAGGACCCTCTTCCTTGCTGCATGACCTGGTGCTAGTCATGTCCCTTGTGTGATGTGGCCTCCACATGCAACCGTCACACTCCTGTTTACCCTCCCAGGGGGCATGTGACCAATGATTGCCTTCATAAGACGGGAAGAATTGCTGCCAATAACTTGGCAGAATAAGAGTGTTTCTCTTGCATGTGCCTGTGTGCATGTGTGTGACTGCCTGTTTGCTTGTGTGTGCGTGTGCGTGTGCGTGTGCGTCTGCGTGTGCGTGTGTGTGAGTGTGAGAGAGAGAGAGAGAGAGAGACTGTTTTTCTATCATCTAGAAAATGGCACAAAGATGGACAGGGCTATCCATACAAATTAGAACACAATACAATATGCTGCTAATAATGCCCTTTTACTTTTAGTTTTCTATCAGGGCAAAATAAAATAACATCTCATAAATGGAGCTAGAACAGAGGACACACCAGCATGCAGCTGCAGGGAAAATAAGCCAGACAGGGAGTTGGTCTCTTCTCTCCCTTTCAGGTTCCTGTAGTGCTGCAGCCCAACTATACCATAAGCCAGACAATTTTCCTTTGAAGAATGGTCTGGCTGTAGCTAACAGATAACTGCGAGGAGTCCCCAAATAATAAACTGTGACTTTATGTCACAAGAGCAACATCCTTATCACTTTATTTGGATAGTCCATCTGTAGATGCTCTACAAACAATCTACCAGTAACATTTCAACTTACTATCTACTAATCCTAACCCCAGCCATAACCCTAACCCTACATTTAACCCTTACCCTAACCCTTATTCTAAACCTAACCATAACCTTAGCAAGCAGTTTCTTATCAACAGATAGTTTGTTGATATTATGACCATCTGTAGAGCATCTGGAAGATAAAAATAAAGTGTTACCACTATCTGGACTATGCAAATAAAGTGTGACCACATGCTTTAGGCCTAATTTCTAGACACAGGATGAAGCAAGATATCATCTGATCAATTGATTACGTGTGTTTTATATAAAAGAGAGAGGGGTAATAGGCTATCCGAGATATGAGCATGCCCAGTGAATTGAGTTGCCCTCCATTACAGCATTAGCATTCAGATAAAAGAAAAACACACGTAAGAGCTGTTATCAATAATCCTAATGATGCTGCTCTTGGCTCTGCACTGTGACATGCACACGTATTCACGTCATGCACAGATAACAGATCCATTACTGCTACATTGATCTTGGCGTTATTGCCTAGGCCTACCTACTGATACCAAATAATTGCTATGTCTCTGTATATATACATGTATTTCAATCCATGTCGGCCCTGAACGCATCCTTTATAATAAAATCACGACCCAAAGAATATAATATCCTATTAGGCTACATGTATCCTTATGATACATTTTATTCAAGCTTATACATCAGACTTCCCAGTGTCTCTGTTTTACAATCTTATGTTGGGCATCCAAATACAACAGAACTGCTGCCAGCGATCCATGACCAACGGTTGCTTCTAATAATTTGTCGTTAAAAACATTGCAAATACTGAAGGCACTCACCTCTTTCTTCACATTGCGCAGCAATTTCTGACGCGTCTCGGCCTCTGGAATGAAAAAACATAACGGTATCATTGAAAGTTGGTAAGGCATTCAAGCCAATTTTGATATTTTATAACATAGCCTATTCAAATCGAAAAACCTAATTTACCTCCCATTGCGCTCCGCTGTTGCTGTTGATTCAATCGCACAAGGACAGCTTCAAATGAGTCCCTCTCTTCAATTTACACTCTGGCAGAATGGGAATATGCGACCGAACGCCCCCTTTAAAGCGACACCGTGCAATACACAGCCAATTCTTGATGATAGGGCTTGTATTTGCAGTCTATGGTTGATAAAGAATGCACGGACGCACGCAGGTAGGCTACACACACAGGCAGGTACACACGCACGCTCTCTCACTCTCTTTAACACTCACTCACCCATTCACACAACATAAGGGGTGAAATGTGTGGGTTGAAAGATATTCCACTGTTCCAAGGTATTCTAACTGTCCACTGTTTTATTTTGCAGTGTAATCTGTGATTATCTCCAACTAATATATTATGAGAGTATACCTAATCTGCATTAGGTTTACTAATATTGTCAAAATTACAGCTAATGAAAATTAAGATATAGCCAGGCCTACAATTAGCCTCAATGTACCACTATCTCCATTGTAGTCAATGTGAACATTTGACAAATATAATAGGCTATAATCACGCGGTGTATCAAAATAAATTAGTAGTACTACAATTTGAGGTAAACATATATATAATTTTGGTGTTTGCGTTTTCAATGACAAACCAGATGCCTCTCGCTTTCTGTTGTTGACGTCAGATAACGGGAGGGAGCCAGGGAGGGCTCTTTGGAGAGGGGATCTTGATGATAATGAGATAGCTAGACAGTTAGCATTTTACCTTATCAAATTCTCTGACCTCGTCGTTGTAGCTACAGTAGATACTAGCATAGTGTGTCTCATGAGTTTCCGTTGAATTGAATAGTTTAAAGGGCTTTCTCTATACAACCAGCTAGTTTGCGCGCTAAAGGGATGTCAAAGCGTCTGCGCAACAACAGAGACTGTCAGGTCTGCGCTGATTGTAGCGCCCCGGGTAAGCTAAACGATGGCTGGCTAGCCTTATGAATTTACCGAGCAAGTTAGCCATCTTATGCTAGTAGTTGTATTTCATGGAATGATAACCCAAGCCCTTTTACTCTTTGGTTGCTTGATTTTCACTTTCAATAGGATTCACATTCTTGAAACGTTAGTTCCAGCAATGCATAGCGTTGCTTGCAACTAGCTACATACTTGCTGCTATGACAATTATATATCTACGTTAAAAAAGAAGAATGGGGAAGTCAGCTACAGTAGCCTTAGCTGTCTGTTGCTAGCTAGCGGCTCTCAACTTTGTTATTGTTCCTAGCTAGCTGGTTAGCTTAGCTAGACTTTACAAGAGTCTTTTTTGTTTTAGCTTGCAAGCTAACGTTAGTTGGGGTGTATCTCGTTTGTATTGTGTAAAAGTAAAATAGTTAGCTATGACATTTGTAGCTAGGGAGTTGCTGTCTGGCTGAAATCATAAAACAAGTATGCATGAAGAATGATTTGTACACTCAACCTGGTTACAGAGCATTTCGTTTTATTATGTACGTAAAACCCTTTTTTTGTATGGTTATGTATGGTATGTATTAATTTGTGAATATTTCAGTTTCACCTATTTCGTATGATATGTTATGAATTACAAATCGTATTTTATGTTATGCCTTTTCAAACATACAATATGTTTGGCTCCCAAGTAACGCAGCGGTCTAAGGCACTGCATCTCAGTGCAAGACGCGTGACTACAGTCCCTGGTTCGAATCCAGGCTGTATCACATCCGGCCGTGATTGGGAGTCCCATACGGTGGCACACAATTTGCCCAGCGTCAGCCGGGGTAGGCCATCATTGTAAATAAGAATTTGTTCTTAACTGACTTTCCTATTTAAATGAAAAATATGAATTTGCTAAAGTTTTATATAACAGATTTGCGAACATAAAATATGTTATGTATTTGCAAAATTTGTATGTCACAAATTTGCTAAACGTATACGCTATGAATTCCAGCTAGGTTGCTAACATTAGCGAGCTAGGGGTTAGGGTTAAGTTTAGGAGTTATATTAATGGGTTAGGGGAAGGGTTAGGTAACATGCTAAGTAGTTGAACGTAGCTAAAATGCTAAAGTTGTCCAAGATGAGATTTCAACTTGCAACCTTAGGGTTGCTAGATGTTCGTGTTATACATCCACCCTGACCAACCAACATACTTTCATTTTTGCCTTAAGTAACCATCAGTTTTATGTAACCATACCAAACGCAACATATCACACTAAATGGAATGTCTCAGATTTACGTACAGAATAATATGAAAAGCTCTGAGAACAGGCTGGTGCACTGGATGCATGATTATTTTAGTCTTTATGGTGTTTGTGTGTGGACTTGGAGCCTTTGCGGTAATATTGAGTCTAATCTTGTGTGTGTGTGTTTTCCAGGCCCATGTTGGGGCTCAGTGAACAGGGGTGTGCTGGTCTGTGATGAGTGCTGCAGCATCCACCGGGGTCTGGGCCGACACAGTTCCCAAGTCCGACACCTGACCCATACACCATGGCCCCCCTCCCAGCTACAGGTGAGCACCTCACACAAACTCACACAGCCTCACACAGCAGTACTGACACAAGAACAGTCAGTGGCGTAAAGTACTTTGGTAGTACTTTAAAGTCATTTGACTTAAATTGTTCTTTTGGGTATCTGTACTTTACTATTAATATTTTTGACAAACTTTAATTCACTACATTCCTTAAGAAGATAATGCACATTTTAATCCAAACATTTTCCTTGATACCCTAAAGTAATCGTTACATTTTGAATGCTTAGCAGGACAGAAAATGGTCCAATTCACGCACTATCACGAGAACATCCCTGGTCATTGCTACTGCCTCTGATCTGGCAGACTCACTAAACATGCATGCTTCGTTTGTAAATTATGTCTGAGTGTTGGAGTGTGCCCCTGGTTTGCTGTCTAGTTTGCTTAATAAAAGTATATTTTACTCAAGTAGAATTTTACGGGGTGACTTTCACTTCTCCTTGAGTCATTTTCTATTGTGGTATCTTTACTTTTACCATCGGAGAACAGTCGACTTCTTCAAATGTTGTTTTTCCCCTACTAATTGGTTTTATTGTTTGCTTTCCTTTATAGATGGTTCAGACATTGTACAGCAATGGGTCCAACTCCATCTGGGAGCACTGCCTTCTGGATCCCTCGTCTATCTCGAGTGGGAAACGCAAGGCCAACCCCCAGGACAGAGTCCAGTGAGTGGAACACATTTCAAACTTTTTGTTGAAGGTTAAACAATGGAACTTTCAACAATGTCATAACAAAGCATAAGCATCTAGTCTCGCCATGATCTATCACCATCAGTGTGGGCCTCTCTGTTGTATTAAAGTGCCATTGGGGTGAGGTTTGTCTGGACAGTCTCAGAGGTTTATATGTGTGTGTGTGTCTGTTCCCTTTCCAGTCCCCATAAAATGGAGTTCATCAAGGCCAAATATCAGATGCTGGCTTATGTCCATCGGATGCCCTGTCGAGAGGATGACAGTGTCACTACGAAGGACCTCAGTAAGGTGAGAGATTGCAGCCAGAACATCCCCTGGATTGCAAGCTTCGTTGCCATTGAGCTCATTCATTTGCCAATTTATTATGATTATTTTTTTGAACCGTTAGCTAACCAAACCTCTCTTTGGTGTTGCCTCTAGCAACTCCACTCCAGTGTTCGGACTGGGAACCTGGAGACGTGCCTGAGACTGTTGTCTTTGGGAGCCCAGGCCAACTTCTTCCACCCGGTATGTAAAAAAATTGCCTGAAATGTATCAATACATAATAGAATGATTATGAGCCTGCACATTAATACGCCAGTGCCCACACAGTGTCCAGTGTCTTATTGTGTTGGGGTGGTGGCCTGTTTGTCCTTCAGGAAAAAGGAAACACTCCACTGCATGTAGCAGCTAAGGCAGGCCAGGTGTCACAGGCAGAGTTGCTGGCTGTGTATGGGGCGGATCCCGATGCCCTAGACATGGGGGGTAAGACCCCTATTGACTACGCAAGGTAAAGCAGTCTTCATACTCTTTTATACTGCACGGGAGTAATCCATTACCCCTGATTGTTGCACAACTCTTTCACAGAGACCGGTTTATGAGGCTGCCTAGTACTAAAGTTTATTAGAAGAATATACATGATTACAGATGTGTCAACTCACTGAATAAATTACAACTTTACCACCCTTGGCTTTATTGTAGAGCGGTCTTAAAAATAAATAGTGCTATGGTTGGCATTTACAGTAAACAGAAATTGACCTCACCGCCGCTAATATTGATGTGGAGAAGACTCATAACCTTTTATTCCTGTTCCGCTCAGACAAGCAGGGCACCAGGAGCTGGCAGACAGACTGGTAGAGATCCAGTATGAACTCACTGACTGCCTGGCATTTTACCTCTGTGGGAGAAGGCCAGGTAAGAGTGCAGAGGGAGGGCGGTTATAGGGAGATGGTGATTCATTGATAAATTGAACAATGATGTTTGTTTGTTCTAATCTGACTGTGTTTGTCTACTAGATCATAGAAACGGACAGCACTTCATAATTCCACAAATGGCTGACAGGTAAGAACTGAACCCAACACCATTGCTTGCTTATGGAGTAATAGAATGCTGTTCAGGCATCTTTGTAACATTTTACAAAAACCTCTTCTCAAAGTCTGATAAGCCAAAATGAAATGCATCTGTGTGTATCCATCCAATGGATTAGTAACTGAGGTTAAAACATAATTCCTTTATCACACCATTGTTTATCTCCCTTTGCTGTCATATATTGATGGAAAAGAAATGTGTAAGTATGTCCACTGTTGGCTATAATTTATTGTCTTGCATTTGCTATATAAACTGATGATATATCACACAGCACCAGTCAAAAGTTGGTTGGTTGAGAGAATGCCAAGAGTGTGCAAAGCTGTCATCAAGGCAAAGGGTGGCTACTTTTAAGAATCTCAAATATATTTAGATTTGTTTAACACTTTGGTTACTACATACGATTCCATATGTGTTATTTCATAGTTTTGATGTCTTCACTATTATTCTACAATGTATAAAATACAAAAAATAAAGAAAAACACTTGAATGAGTAGGTGTGTCCAAACTGTTGACTGGTACTGTGTGTGTGTGTGTGATTTATATATTATTATTTTTGTCCACAGCAGTCTGGATTTGTCAGAATTTGCAAAAGCTGCAAAGAAAAAACTCCAGTCTGTGAGTGAAATTAACTTTTTGTTTTATTATGGTCCTTTTAGACATACCAGTGATGTGATGTTACTGTGGCTTGTGATTTCAGCTCACTAACCACCAGTTTGAAGAGCTTGCCATGGACGTTTATGATGAAGTGGACAGAAGAGAAACTGATGCAGGTGAACAGATACAGTGACATTTGATTGTTTGTAGTAGGGTTGTTCTTGAATTGCGGTGGCATTTGGTGGCCCTTGCCTATGCAACCATAAAAAAAAAAACACTTTACAATGACAAATAGTTACACATCACATGTTTGTTTATATTGAACTGTTTATCAAGGATAAAACATAATGCAAGTATTTTTTTTACTGCAAAATGTTATTTAAAGTACTTAGGGTAAGCAAATTGGTTGTCACAGTAGTGACGTGTAGCGTTATGACATGTTTTGGGGATTTAGAGATCTATTATTTTGAATGCTAAAAGGTGAACAAAAGTATTTAATATATTGTATATTTCAATAAAAAATGAGTAATGTCTGTCCCTCAGTTTTATGTCATTGGTGTTACTGCCTTGAAAATCACTCATTAAAGATCTACAAGGACCTTGAGCATTCCCTCCAGCGGCAAACTGTTATCGGGGGAGGGGTCTATATTAAAGAAAATGATTAGCTAATCACACTATCTTTTATCATGTCGTACATTTGAGGATTCCATTGATACTTTGGTGTGTCTGAATCCAAAGTGTCACTTGGTGTTACTCTGTTTTGAATGAAGAGAAATAACAATGTGAGCAAAATTATTAATGGTATCAGTTAGTTAAGGGACCTTAGATTTGGGCATCTGTGGCCTCCATTTTAAGAAGATTTTTAATAACCTAAAATGTCTCATTGGCATTATCATCGTTAGTGTTACTAGCTCCTACTGGTGGCACAATGTTATTTAAAGTAATTAAGCTGCCATATCATTTGACTTAGAATGGAAAGACGTACCCAAATACATTTAAATTAAAACATTTTTTTTCTAAAATGCCATGCCCAAATGCCACTGCAATTCAAGACTGACCCAGTAGGTTTAGCAGAAATTGTGATTGCTTATAAGTGTTTGATAAAGGTATCACTAGGTGTGTTTAATAGATTATTAATATGAAACAAATGATGTATATTTATGGTTTGTCTTTGCTGTATCAGTGTGGCTGGTGACTCAGAACCACGGCACCCTGGTAACAGACACAACTGTGGTGCCTTTCCTCCCTGTCAACCCTGAGTACTCATCCACCAGAAACCAGGCAAGTCAACTAAAAATGGAATTCAATGTTATGTCAAATTGGTGGGTCTCTTTTCCGAGCCTTTAGGTGAGATTTATGCATTTAATTGAAGAGTAAACTTCCAAAACAGCTGCTTCATAATGTTGTCTTGTTTTGCAGGGCCGGCAGAAACTAGCGAGGTTCAACGCACATGAATTTGCAACACTCGTCATTGATATATTAACTGACGCCAAACGTCGGCAACGGGGGAACTCCTGTAAAAGTCCCAGAGGTATAGTACAGTAATCTGAAGCGACTTTACTTACGTTTGGCACTTTAGAACAAAGCTCATTACTGTACCCACCATGGCATGGTTGTTGCGTGGTTCACTCCCCTGACCGTTGCTCTCTCTCCTCAGAGGACATAGAGCTCATCCTGAAGGGAATCAGCAGCCGTCATGGGAGTGATAACCAGGATAATGAAGACCAGCCAGATTATGACAGTGTGGCGTCTGATGAAGATCCGGAGCGGGAACCAGCCTCTGGGAAGAATGGGAAAGATGGCAGGACCAAGGTAATACCATGTTGGTTGTTTTTTTGTTTTGTTTTTCATTACCATTAACATATTATTGGCAAAGACATTATGTGAAACTGACACCATTTTAACTACTTTGCAGATATGAAACAAAGACACATTATCATTCAAAAATATCAAATTCAGTTTGTTACAAAACCAACATTTTCTAAGATGTTTTAAAAATGGGTTCTATTTGCGTAATTCATATAATTCACCAATACATTGCTTGGTAGACTAATAAATATTTATAATAGTTGTAAATCACGGCTTGTACATTGTTTGCTGTCTTCAGCCGTTCGGATGGAAGTAAGGTGCGGGTCTCAACACAAACTAGCCAGGGCAATTATCACAAGTCATAATGTGGCTAGCTTATCTATTTAGCTATGTATTTATTTGGCAAGCTGAAAACACAGAGCCTCGTAGCTAGCAAGTTGGAGGGATGGGATGTCATGTCATACAAGTGGGTGAGTGGCCGCTTCGGTGGCTAGCTACAAGTTGCAGGCGTCATTTGGTTAGCTTGCATGTGACTTGCTTTGCTGAACTTGAATGACTGTTATCCACAGTTAGTGCATATCCCTTAGTTGTCAATCAAATGTATTGGGAATGTTGTTTTTTTTTGATAGTGTGTGCGGGACCTATGTGTGCACGCCCTTTCATATTTTTTGGGCATAATACTAAAGACGTAATTTAACTGTAAAAAAGTAGGCTATAATACCTTTTAATGTGACATGAACACCACCCGGCATGATGTTTTCATCAAATCACTTCGAAAAGTAGGCTACCTGCGCATGTTCGATCCACTCCATAAGGATTCCAGCATCTAAAACGATGCACTATGCACCCGCCATTCACCTTAAAACACCAAAAGTCGAATGATGTTTATCGATTGTCACTAGGTACACGTGTAGCCTATAATGATTGATTGATTGATTGCGTCCACTACTGTCTGAACACGTTATGGTTCCAGCTAGTCATCTCTGCCTACTCAGGCTACTTTCACCCCATATCATTTCTGACATTTGGTAGGCTATTTGTTAGCCAACTTGTCTATAATTAGACAAGCCTATATGCAGTTTCTCTTCTGTCTTTACTTGTTGCTCTAGAAGACAAAAAAAAACTAATTATAGAATGCAATAATAATAATAATAATTCGCCTAATCAAATTTATTTATTTATTTATTTATTTATTTTTTAATTTTTTTTTTTATTTTTTTTTTTTTATATAGCCCTTCGTACATCAGCTGATATTCTCAAAGTGCTGTACAGAAACCCAGCCTAAAACCCCAAACAGCAAGCAAAGCATGTGAAAGAAGCACGGTGGCTAGGAAAAACTCCCTAGGAAAAACTCCCTAGAAAGGCCAAAAACCTAGGAAGAAACCTAGAGAGGAACCAGGCTATGAGGGGTGGCCAGTCCTCTTCTGGCTGTGCAGGGTGGATATTATAACAGAACATGGTCAAATGTTAAAATGTTAAAATGTTCATAAATGACCAGCATGGTCAAATAATAATAATCATAGTAGTTGTCGAGGGTGCAACAAGCACGTCCGGTGAACAGGTCAGGGTTCCATAGCCGCAGGCAGAACAGTTGAAACTGGAGCAGCAGCACGGCCAGGTGGACTGGGGTCAGCAAGGAGTCATCATACCAGGTAGTCCTGAGGCATGGTCCTAGGGCTCAGGTCCTCCGAGAGAAAGACAGAAAGAGAGAAAGAGAGAATTAGAGAGAGCATATTTAAATACACACAGGACACCGGATAAGACAAGAGAAATACTCCAGATGTAACAGACTGACCCTAGCCCCCCGACACATAAACTACTGCAGCATAAATACTGGAGGCTGAGACAGGAGGGATCAGAAGACACTGTGGCCCCATCCGATGATACCCCCGGACAGGGCCAAACAGGCAGGATATAACCCCACCCACTTTGCCAAAGCACAGCCCCCACACCACTAGAGGGATGTCTCCAACCACCAACTTACCGTCCTAAGACAAGGCCGAGTATAGCCCACAACGATCTCCGCCATGGCACAACCCAAGGGGGGGGGGGGGGGGGGGGCGCCAACCCAGACAGGAAGACCACGTCAGTGACTCAACCCACTCAAGTGACGCACCCCTCCCATGGACGGCATGGAAGAACACCAGTAGGCCAGTGACTCATCCTCTGTAAAAGGGTTAGAGGCAGAGAATCCCAGTGGAAAGAGGGGAACCGGCAAGGCAGAGACAGCAAGGGCGGTTCGTTGCTCCAGCCTTTCCGTTCACCTTCACACTCCTGGGCCAGACTATACTTAATCATAGGACCTACTGAAGAGATAAGTCTTCAGTAAAGACTTAAAGGTTGAGACTGAGTCTGCGTCTCTCACATTGGTAGGCAGACCATTCCATAAAAATGGAGCTCTATAGGAGAAAGCCCTACCTCCAGCCGTTTGCTTAGAAATTCTAGGGACAATTAGGAGGCCTGCGTCTTGTGACCGTAGCGTACGTGTAGGTATGTACGGCAGGACCAAATCGGAAAGATAGGTAGGAGCAAGCCCATGTAATGCTTTGTAGGTTAGCAGTAAAACCTTGAAATCAGCCCTTGCCTTAACAGGAAGCCAGTGTAGGGAGGCTAACACTGGAGTAATATGATCAAATTTTTTGGTTCTAGTCAGGATTCTAGCAGCCGTATTTAGCACTAACTGAAGTTTATTTAGTGCTTTATCCGGGTAGCCGGAAAGTAGAGCATTGCAGTAGTCCAGCCTAGAAGTAACAAAAGCATGGATTAATTTTTCTGCGTCATTTTTGGACAGAAAATTTCAGATTTTTGCAATGTTACGTAGATGGAAAAAAGCTGTCCTTGAAACAGTCTTGATATGTTCTTCAAAAGAGAGATCAGGGTCCAGAGTAACGCCGAGGTCCTTCACAGTTTTATTTGAGACGACTGTACAACCATCCAGATTAATTGTCAGATTCAACAGAAGATCTCTTTGTTTCTTGGGACCTAGAACAAGCATCTCTGTTTTGTCCGAGTTTAAAAGTAGAAAGTTTGCAGCCATCCACTTCTTTATGTCTGAAACACAGGCTTCTAGCGAGGGCAATTTTGGGGCTTCACCATGTTTCATTGAAATGTACAGCTGTGTGTCGTCCGCATAGCAGTGAAATTTAACATTATGTTTTCGAATGACATCCCCAAGAGGTAAAATATATAGTGAAAACAATAGCGGTCCTAAAACGGAACCTTGAGGAACACCGAAATTTACAATTGATTTGTCAGAGGACAAACCATTCACAGAGACAAACTGATATCTTTCCGACAGATAAGATCTAAACCAGGCCAGAACTTGTCCATGTAGACCAATTTGGGTTTCCAATCTCTCCAAAAGAATGTGGTGATCGATGGTATCAAAAGCGGCACTAAGATCTAGGAGCACGAGGACAGATGCAGAGCCTCGGTCTGACGTCATTAAAAGGTCATTTACCACCTTCACAAGTGCAGTCTCAGTGCTATGATGGGGTCTAAAACCAGACTGAAGCGTTTCGTATACATTGTTTGTCTTCAGGAAGGCAGTCAGTTGCTGTGCAACAGCTTTTTCTAAAATTTTGGAGAGGAATGGAAGATTCGATATAGGCCGATAGTTTTTTATAATTTCTGGATCAAGATTCGGCTTTTTCAAGAGAGGCTTTATTACTGCCACTTTTAGTGAGCTTGGTACACATCCGGTGGATAGAGAGCCGTTTATTATGTTCAACATAGGAGGGCCAAGCACAGGAAGCAGCTCTTTCAGTAGTTTAGTTGGAATAGGGTCCAGTATGCAGCTTGAGGGTTTGGAGGCCATGATTATTTTCATCATTGCGTCAAGAGATATAGTACTAAAACACTTTAGTATCTCCCTTGATCCTAGGTCCTGGCAGAGTTGTGCAGACTCAGGACAATGGAGCTTTGGAGGAATACCCAGATTTAAAGAGGAGTCTGTAATTTGCTTTCTAATGATCATGATCTTTTCCTCAAAGAAGTTCATAAATTTATTACTGCTGAAGTGAAAGCCATCCTCCATTTGCGAAGGCTGCTTTTTAGTTAGCTTTGCGACAGTATCAAAAAGAAATTTCGGATTGTTCTTATTTTCCTCAATTAAGTTGGAAAAATAGGATGATCGAGCAGCAGTAAGGGCTCTTCGATACTGCACGGTACTGTCTTTCCAAGCTAGTCGGAAGACTTCCAGTTTGGTGTGGCGCCATTTCCGTTCCAAAGTTCTCTTCCATTTCTGCTTTGAGCGAGGATGTGTGGGGACCGGGGAGAAAATACATTAGCCTAACTAAAACAGCAAAAAGATTTTCGCTACAAAACTTTCAAATTACATGAGTTGGACCAGTTTCAAGGATATGAAAAGCTGTGAAAACGATCCAACATGAATCTGATACATTTAAGTTAGACTTGGATGCATATTTTATGTGGTTGAAATAGGCTATTGTCTCCTTTTATTTCGCTGATAAAGACTGCATGTTTGCACGGTCCCTAACCGCGCATTTTCATTATCTGAAGATGCTGAATGAAAACATATTTGTGTTCAAAAAATGTAAAAGAGTTCAAAACACTTAGATCTATTATTATTCCTGAGACAATTTTACATTTGGTGTATAGTTTCACTGCAAGAAATACTATGCTGAACAAAAATATAAACGCAAAATGCAACAATTTCTAAGATTTTACTGAGTTACAGTTCATATAAGGAAATCAGTCTATTGAAATAAATGACCTTTTTAATAAAATGCGTTTAAAAATAAAAAGGTAGGGGCGTGGATCAGAAAACCAGTCAATATTTGGTGTGACCACCATTTGCCTCATGCAGCGCAACATCTCCTTCGCATAAAGTTGACTGTGGCCTGTGGAATGTTGTCCCACTCCTCTTCCATGGCTGTGCGAAGTTGCTGAATATTGGCAAGAACTGGAACATGCTGTCATACACATTGACCCAGAGCATCCTAAACATGCACAATGGGTGACATGTCTGGTGAGTATGCAGGGCATGGAACAACTGGGACATTTTCAGCTTCCAGGAGTTGTGTACAGATCCTTGCGGCGTGGGGACGTGCATTATCATGCTGAAACATGAGGAGATGGCAGCGGATAAATGGCACGACAATGGGCCTCAGAATCTTGTCACGTTATCTCTGCATTCAAATTGCCATCGATAAAAGGCAGTTGTGTTCGTTGTCCATAGTTTATGCCTGCCCATACCATAACCCCACTGCCACCATTGGGCACTCTGTTCACAACGTTGACATCAGCAAACCGCTCACCCACACGACGCCATACACTTGGTCTGCAGTTGTGAGGCCGGTTGGACGTACTGCCAAATTCTCTAAAACGAATGAAGCGGTTTATGGCAGAGAAATTAACATTAAATTCTCTGGCAACAGCTCTGGTGGACATTCATAGTCAGCATTCCAATTGCACGCTCCCTCAACTTGAGACATCTGTGGCATTGTGTTGTGTGACAACTGCACATTTTAGTGGCCTTTTATTGTCCCCACCATAAGGTGCACCAGTGTAATGATCATGCTGTTTAATCAGCTTCTTGATATGCCACACTTTTCAGGTGGATGGATTAGGAGAAATGCTCACTAACAGGGATGTAAATAAATGTGTGCACACAAGTTGAGAGAAATAAGCTTTTTGTCCATCTGGAAATTTCTAAGATCTTTTATTTTAGCTCGTGAAACATTGGACCAACACTTTACATGTTGCGTTTTATATTTTTGTTCAGTATATATTATATTATGCTACAGTCAGTGTCCATATTTTCAGTAACTACAGTAGGCTAAAACACATTTGTATTTTTAGTTCAAAGGAGCTGTTGCACCCTGCAACCCTACTTCCTCCGTCAGCCAGGGCGAGTAGGCTACTATTCCTAATCGTATCAGTGCAATTTGGACTGCCAACTAGGACCATATGCTGAAAAAGTTTGAGCCGGTTTAACCCTCACCAGATTTGAGCAAATTCGTTGTTGATGTGCATACAGTAGCCGACTGAGGGAGAGAGTTTGTTCAATAGAACTGTAAAGTTCTCCAAAGTAAGATGACTCCCATGGTATGTACATACTGTATTTAAAGAAAACCATTAAGGTGGTTTTTGCGATTTGCTTTTTTAATGATCTGAAGTCACGCTGTTGCTGCTCCCTGTAGTGTAAACACACAGTCCAGTTCGAAGTGAATAGCACGCCTTTTGTTTAGGCCTACTGAACTCTGATTGGTAATTGCCCACCAGTCTATGTAGAGTACGGGCCTGGACAAAACAGATACGTTTTTATTTACTGCAGTGTCTATTAATTGCACAGACGCTTTCCCATTCATATTACCATATAATTTTCACAAATACCCGACTCTACGTCATTTCCAAACATTTGATGAATGTACAAAAACAAAGTCAGCATATCTATGTGTTCGCTTGTCTCAAAATGAGAAAAATCTGTCGTAGTCTTCCTCAGGGTGTGTATGAACAGATTTTAATAAAATGGAATGGTGTTAAATCTGCATCTTGTAAAATCTCCATCCCACCATCCTTCAGAGCTCAGAGTCGTCGGACTTGTCTGATGGCCCCATCACGTTACATGAGTTCATGGAGGTGAAGAGCGCCCTCACGGCCTCTGAGGCCAAGATACAGCAGCTGCTCAAGGTCAACTGTCACCTGAGTGAGGAGCTCCAGTTGATGCAGAGCAAGGTACGTTTATGACTTTGGCATTATAACAACCCACCGATCCCACAGTAAGTCTAGTAGCTTTGTGCTGATTCAGATGTTTGCAGACCCACAAGAACTGCTCACTTGTTGTGTTGGTCCTTCTCATGTTTCTTATGTTGTCAATGCAAATAGGTATTTGGGTATTTGGTTGAACACATTCAAATTGTAATCCATACATGACAGGAACCTTTAGCTCATTCAAGGAAGCAGCTGGTTTGTTGTTTTCTCATGAGAAGTTGAGAACAATAGTCTGGGAGTGTCCTTCGTGACCAGACCAGGGCTATTTACAGAAAAGGAAGTGAAAACACAGTGGAAGTGCAGCTGCCTGGTCATGGAGAGTCTGGATAGAGAGATTTTTCTCCATCCAAACCTGCACTGATATGCTCACATCCTCCATGGTATGATTAGCCCTAGGTTTCACACACAGGCCTTTTTTTGGGGGGGGGGGGGGGGGGCTATTACACAGAAATAAAGCTGTTCTGAACTTCTGTCCCCTCCAGCTGAACTCCCTGCAGACTGAGAAGTCCTCCCTGAGATGGCAGACACCCAGTGGCCAGCAGCACCCCCAGGACCTCTCCGGCCGCCCCCCTCTCCCCGGAGGCCGCCCCATGTCCATGTATGAGACGGGCTCGGCCATGAGGCAGTATCCCCACAGGGGCGAGCCTCCTCGCCGTGACGACAGCCGCACCGTCCAGCCCCTCCCTACAAACGTAAGTTCAGAGGTCGCTCACACCACTCCCTCCTGGACTGTTCTATGCCATTCACTGTGGACCGTTGCCTTCAGAGTTTTTGGTTTGTGGTAATTATTTTTAAGCATATTTGGTTTGGTTTGTGGCAATTCAGTTATTGTTTGTGCATTTATCCCCGCCCCCTCCTCCTGTAGGATACAGTCAACGCCCTTTATGTAAACTTGGTTTGAACCCTTTCTAGATTGGGAGGGGTCCTTTGGGGAACGCCTCGTCCTCCCTTCCTACCTTCCCCTCCTCCCTGTCCTGGTCGCGGGACGAGCGAGCTCGAAGGGTTAAGTACCGAATCTTCCCTCTGAGAGGATGGGGGCAGCTGCCCCAGGGAAGGGGTGCTATCCCCTCTGCTTTTTCACTTCCGCTCCTCCTGTACCACCACCTCATACTCTATCCTTCAACTGCTGCTGTACCTCACTGCCTCTCCTCTCCGCATGGTATGACTGGCTGCATGCACCACTTTGCTGCTGCTGTTCTTCACTAACCCTTATTCCCCCAGCCAGCACTGCCGTGTCGAATACCTGAAGAAACTATAGAGCTATACATGGGTGTCTGTGTGTTTTCAAAGGCCCCGAAACACGACATGTACACTGGTGTTTCCATACATCCTGTCAGAAGGCTACAGGGTTGTTGAAACAGACAAGGAATACAGAATGTCATGGTTCATTGTAGTGTGAACAGTGTTTACCAGCCATAGGGGGTGGACAACCATCTGTACTGAAGCCCTTACCCGTACCGCAGGAATCTTGATCTCATTGACTGCTTAATGCCACACAGAGCTGGTCCCTGGTTCAAACGTACTACCTCATTTTCCTCTCTGCTTTTAAACCAGTTGAGGTCTGGTTTAATATGAAATGGCTTTTTAGGTTCAGAGAGCATGATTCTGATCCGTCTGCTTCATCAAGCACGTTCAGACTGTGGTAACGTTTGTGCGGCTGTTCAAATGCTCTCTCACCAGATTCAAAGGTTGTCTGCAAACTAAACTAAGAGACAAGCATCATCTTACTTGATCATTTATCCCATTGTAGGGTTGTAGCCTGGAGGGACAGAGCCGCATGCTGGAGAGTGACTATGACAACACACCAAACCACACAGGACTGGAGGAGTCCGGGTAGGACTTTTGATTTAAAACATTATAGTAGAAAATATTGTATATTTCTGACTTCCGTATGTAAAATGTGTAAGCATTTTAGCAGTCGCTCATATACAAAGTGATCCACAAGTGAGGGAGTGCCTAACCATAGAACCTCTCCTCTCCCCATGCAGTATGGGCAGGAACAGCAGTTGGCTGGGGGACGGCAGTACAGCAGAGCAGGGGGAGGATGGGACTGAGGCTGACTCCACCCTGCCCTGCACAGAGGACGTCATCTGTAAGACGGAGCAGATCACCAAGAATATTCAGGAGCTGCTGAGGGCCGCGCAGGAGAACAAACGTGAGAGGTAAGGTCAGGGGAACACAGAAAACTCAAATCAGCAGTTAGAGAAAAGGTCTCTTGACTTAAAGGTTTGTGTGAAACTTGCCCTATCGGTTCTAAATACGGGAAATGGTGCTGCTCATATATTGTTCCTTCACCTATCCATCCTTCAACCTTCAGTAATTGTGATATTCAGAGGATGTATCCTGTTTTTCTTTCTGTTCTTCTCCTGAGTTCGGTTTTAACTGTCCTGTATTCCCACTCTGTCCTCCCCTTCCTGTCCTTGTGTCTTCCTGTCTGACTTTCTTCCTCACGGTGTGGGCTAGCTCCAGGCCAGGAAGTCTAGGCCACTTCTCTGGCTTGCTGCCCTGCTTTGAGGGGGCCGGCCGCGGACGGACTTGTCTCTACAGCCTGGTGCCCTGCTCTGACAGGGCTGCCCGGGGCTGTCTATCTAACCTGCTGCCCTGTTCTGAGAGTGCTGAGGAGGCCCCTGCTTCCTCTCTCCAGGCCCCCCCTGGCTCTGGCTCCTGGTACTCTGGCCTCGGTCCCTGTCTCCCAGGCACTATCACCGTCTCCTCTGTCTGTATGCTGAGGGGCGGGGGCGTGTGTCAAATGCAGCTGGCAGGAAACAAAGAGGACGATGTCTCAGATTCCCCTTTGGAATGCCAGATACAGTGCATTCGGAAAGTATTCAGACCCCTTCCCCTTTTCCACATTTTGTTACGTTGCAGCCTTATTCTAAAATGTGTCAAATAAAGCATTTTCCTCATCAATCTACACACAATATCCCATAATAGCAAAGTGAAAACATTGAAAAAAATATTTTTGCACATTTATTACAAATTAAAAACTGATACCTTATTTACATATGTATTCAGACCCTTTGCTATGAGACTCGAAAATGAGCTCAGGTGCATCCTGTTTCCATTGATCATCCTTGAGATGTTTCTACAAGTGATTGGAGTCCACCTGTGGTAAATTCAATTGATTGTAGAATTTTTTTAAATATTAGCTGGCGCACACCCAGAAAAATTATTTTATGTGAATGTGCTAACGGCGAATAAACTATAAAAATACAGTCATACACTCCATATATCAACTCCCAGTCATTTATTGGGTAAATCACCAACGTTTCGGCATCACTGTGCCTTCTTCAGGGTCTTTATTTTTATAGTTTTTAAAATTCAATTGATTGGACATGATTTGGAAAGGTACACATCTGTCTATATAAGGTCCCATAGTTGACAGCGCATGTCAGAGCAAAAACCAAGCCATGAGGTCGAATTAATTGTCCGTAGAGCTCCGAGACAGGATTGTGTCGAGACACAGATCTGGGGAAGGGTACCAAAACAGCATTGAAGTTCCACAAGAGTACAGTGGCCTCCATCATTCTTAAATGGAAGAAGTTTGGAACCACCAAGACACTTCCTAGAGCTGGCCGTACGGCCAAACTGAGCAATCAAGGGAGAAGGGCCTTGGTCAGGGAGGTGACCAAGAACCCGAAGGTCACTCTGACAGAGCTCCAAAGTTCCTCTGTGGAGATGGGAAAACCTTCCAGAAGGACAACCATCTCTGCAGCACTCCACCAATCAGGTATTTATGGTAGAGTCCCCGGACTGAAGACACTCCTCACTGAAAGGCACACGACAGTCTGCTTGTATTTTGCCAAAAGGTACCTAAAAGACTATCAGACTATGAGAAACAAGATTCTCTGGTCTAATTAAACTAAGATTGAACTCTTTGGCCTGATTGCCAAGCGTCACATCTGGTGGAAACCTGGAACCATCCCTAAAGGTGAAGCATGGTGAAGGCAGCATCATGCTGTGGGGATGTTTTTCAGCGGCAGGGACTGGGTGACTAGTCAGGATCCAGGGAAAGATAAACAGAGCAGAGATCTTTGATGGAAACCTACTCCAGAGCGCTCAGGACCTCAGACTGGGGGCGAAGGTTCACCTTCCAACAGGACAACAACCCTAAGCTCACAGCCAAGACAATGCAAGAGTGGCTTCGGGACAAGTCTCTGAATGACCTTGTGGCCCAGCCAGAGCCCAGACTTGAACCCTATCGAACATCTCTGGAGAGACCTGAAAATAGCTGTGCAGCGACGCTCCCCATCCAACCTGACAGAGCTTGAGAGGATCTGCAGAGAAGAATGGGAAAACTCCCCAGATACAGTTGTGCCAAGCTTGTATCGTCATACACAGGAAGACTTGAGGCTGTAATCGCTGCCAAATGTGCTTCAGCAAAGTACTGAGTAAAGGGTCTGAATAATTACAGTACCAGTCAAAGGTTTGGACACACCTACTCATTCAAGGGTTTTTCTTGTATTTTTACCATTTTCTACATTGTAGAATAATAGTGAAGACATCTCAACTATGAAATAACAGTTATGGAATCATGCAGTAACCAAAAAAGTGTTAAAACAAATCAAAATGTATTTTGTAATTTAGATTCTTAGTAGCCACCCTTTGCCTTGATGACAGGTTTGCACACTCTCTTGGCATTCTTTCAACCAGCTTTACCTGGAATGCTTAACCAACAATCTTGAAGGAGTTCCCACATGCTGAGCACTTGTTGGCTGCTTTTCCTTCACTCTGCGGTCCAACTCATCCCAAACCATCTCAATTGGGTTGAGGTCGGGTGATTGTGGAGGCCAGGTCACATGATGCAGCACTCCATCATTCTCCTTCTTGGCCAAATAGCCCTTACACAGCCTGGAGGTGTGTTGGGTCATTGTCCTGTTGAAAAACAAATGATAGTCCCACTAAGCCCAAACAAGATGGGATGGTGTATCGCTGCAGAATGCTGTGGTAGCCATGCTGGTTAAGTATGCCTTGAATTCTAAATAAATCACAGACAGTGTCACCAGCAATGCACCCCCAAACCATCACACCACCTCCTCCATGCTTCACGTTGGGAACCACACATGTGGAGATCATCCATTCACCTACTCTGCGTCTCACAAAGACAAGGTGGTTGGAACCAAAAATCTCACATTTGGATTCATCAGACCAAAGGACAGATTTCCACCGGTCTAATGTCCATTGCTTGTGTTTCTTGGCCTAAGCAAGTCTCCTCTTCTTATTGGTGTCCTTTAGTAGTGGTTTCTTTGCAGCAATTCGACCATGAAGGCCTGATTCACGCAGTCTCCTGTGAACAGTTGATGTTGAGATGTGTCTGTTACTTGAACTCTGAAGCATTTATTTGGCCTGCAATTTCTGAGGCTGGTAACTCTAATGAACTTATCCTCTGCAGCAGAGTTAACTTTGGGTCTTCCTTTCCTGTGGCGATCCTCAGGAGAGCCAGTTTCATCATAGCACTTGATGTTTTTTGCGACTGCGCTTGAAACTTTCTAAGTTCTTGAAATGTTCCGGATTGACTAACCTTCATGTCTTAAAGTAATGATGGACTGTCATTTCTCTTTGCTTATTTGAGCGGTTCTTGCCATAATATGGACTTGGTCTTTTAGCCCTATTTGGTATCTTCTGTATACCACCCTCCCTTGTCACAACACAGCTGATTGGCTCAAACGCATTAAGAAGGAAAGAAATTCCTCAAATTAGCTTTTAACAAGCCACACCTGTTAATTGAAATGCATTCCAGGTGACTACCTCATCAAGCTGGTTGAGAGAATGCCAAGAGTGTGCAAAGCTGTCATCAAGGCAAAGGGTGGCTACTTTGAAGAATCTGAAATATAAAATATTATTTGATTTGTTTAACACTTTCTTGGTACTACATGATTCCATGTGTTATTTCATAGTTTTGATGTCTTCAGTATTATTCTACAGTGTACAAAATAGTACAAATAAAGAAAAACCCTGGAATGAGTAGGTGTGTCCAAACCTTTGACAGGTACTGTATATAAATGTGATATTTCAGTTTTTTATAAATTTGCTAAAATTAGTAAAAACCTGTTTCTGCTTTGTCATTATGGGTGTAGATTGAGGGGGGGGGGGGGGACAATTTAATTAATTATGGAATAAGGCTGTAACGTAACAAAATGTGGAAAAAGTCAAGGGGTCTGAATACTTTCTGAATGCACTGTACAGGCTTATGGGGCTTTTACATGTCAACACACAGGCAATCCTTGATTCTTATATTTTAGTCTGTGTTTGGGGTGGGGGTTCTGTTTTTATTAAATACAGATTCACACTGGCTATTCATTCAGTGTTTATACAATCCACTTGAATTCACACTGTTGTCTTTAACACAAACCCTCACTATTGGCCCCCGTTTGACTAAAGCTGTGTCATATTTGCTTAGCTTTTTCTCTTGTGTGCCAAACCTCACTCCAGATGGTGACCACAGAACACTGCTGAAGAATTTCACCCTGCCAATTTGAATGCGTCCTCAGTCTACTGGGTTATAACGGAGACATTGTTATTGATTTGAAATGGTGGAAAGTTATGATGTATTCCATTATCTGATTTCTAAGCCATGTGTTGGTTTCAAACAGTGATTCATTGTTGATTATATTTTCAGGGCGGAACAGACTCCACTACATGATATAGTCTACGGGGGAAAATATGGGTGGTTCTTGAATTACGTTGGCATTTGGGCTTTTTTTTTCTTCATTTAAATGTATTTGGGTACATCTTCCCATTTCTAAATTAACCTATAGGGTAACTTAATTACTTTAAATCATTTATACCATTATGATAACATTGTGCCACCAGTAGGAGTAGTAACATCATTGATGGTAACACCAATGAGAAGTTTTTAGTACATCATTTATAAAGGATTGAGCTTCCATTTCAGAAAATCCCAATTTACCAAAGTGATATGAATAATCAATTTGCTCACAATGTTATTTCCCTTCATTTTAAATTGACTAACACTAATGGACACTTTGGGTTTAGACACACCAAACGATCATTGGAATCCTCAAATTTAGACAGACTAAAAGGGTGTGATTAGCTAATAATTTTCATTAATATAGATCCCTCCCTCTAAGTTTGCCGCTGGAGAGAATGCTCAAGGTCTTTGTATAACTTTGTAATCTGTGATTTAAGGCAATAACACCAATGACAGTAAACTGAAAGACACATTGTATTAGTAAAGAAAATCTGTATTTTAATAGCCTTTGATTTTATTGATGTATACAATATATGAAATACTTTTGTTCACTGTCTAGCATCCAAAATAGATCTCTAAATACACCAAAGCATGTCACAATTCGGTTTGGGCGGTATCCAGATTTCATATCATACCGTCCTCTCATCCCGGTATTTACGTTATTACTGGCTTAGTACACAAGAGGGTGGCAAAAAACTCTTAAAAAACAAATTTAGCACAAGTAATAGTGAATTTCCATGGATGCTGCTAGCTAAATATGCTAACAAGCCAAAACGGAAATAAACAAATTGCAAAGACAGGCAATCCAGGTCATAAAGTTATACATGCAGTACCAGTCAAAGGTTTGGACACACCTACTCATTCAAGTGTTTTTATTTATTTTGTACTATTTTATACATTGTATAGTAATATTGAAGACATCAAAACTATGAAATATCACATATGGAATCATGTAGTAACCAAAAAAGTGTTAACTTCTCTAGGGCCAGTGGGACGAAATCGTCCCACCTACTCAACAGCCAGTTGAATCCCGTGGCGCGTTATTCAAATACCTTAGAAATGCTATTACTTCAATTTCTCAAACATATGACTATTTTACACCATTTTAAAGACGAGACTCTCGTTAATCTAACCACACTGTCCGATTTCAAAAAGGCTTTACAACGAAAGCAAAACATTAGATTATGTCAGCAGAGTACCCAGCCATAAATAATCAGACACCCATTTTTCAAGCTAGCATATAATGTCACATAAACCCAAACCACAGCTAAATGCAGCACTAACCTTTGATGATCTTCATCAGATGACAACCCTAGGACATTATGTTATACAATACATGCATGTTTTGTTCAATCAAGTTCATATTTATATCAAAAAACAGCTTTTTACATTAGCATGTGACGTTCAGAACTAGCATACCCCCGCAAACTTCCGGGGAATTTACTAAATTACTCACGATAAACGTTCACAAAAAACATAACAATTATTTTAAGAATTATAGATACAGAACTCCTCTATGCACTCGCTATGTCCGATTTTAAAATAGCTTTTTGGTGAAAGCACATTTTGCAATATTCTCAGTAGATAGCCCGGCATCACAGGGCTAGCTATTTAGACACCCACCAAGTTTAGCACTCACCAAAATCAGATTTACTATAAGAAAAATGTTATTACCTTTGCTGTCTTCGTCAGAATGCACTCCCAGGACTTCTACTTCAATAACAAATGTTGGTTTGGTTCAAAATAATCCATAGTTATGTTCAAATATCCTCTGTTTTGTTTGTGCGTTCAAGACACTATCCGAATGGTAATGAAGGGTGACGCGCACGACGCATTTCGTGACAAAAAAATTCAAAATATTCCATTACCGTACTTCGAAGCATGTCAACCGCTAAAATCAATTTTTATGCCATTTTTCTCGTAAAAAAGCGATAATATTCCGCCCGGGAATCTGTGTTTAGGTTCAAAGACGAATGAAAATAAAAACATGGGGTCGACTCGTGTACGCGCCTCAGCCCATTGTCCTCTGATAGAGCACTTGCCAAAAGCGCTAATGTGTTTCAGCCAGTGGCTGGAATTACATCATTCAGCTTTTTCCCGCCTTCTGAGAGCCTATGGGAGCCGTAGGAAGTGTCACGTTACAGCAAAGATCCTCAGTCTTCAATAAACAGAGTCAAGAAGCTCAAGGAATGGTCAGAGAGGGCACTTCCTATACAGAATCTTCTCAGGTTTTTGCCTGCCATATGAGTTCTGTTATACTCACAGACACCATTCAAACAGTTTTAGAAACTTTAGGGTGTTTTCTATCCAAAGCCAATAATTATATGCATATTCTAGTTTCTGGGCAGTAGTAATAACCAGATTAAATCGGGTACGTTTTTTATCCGGCCGTGTAAATACTGCCCCCTACCCCCAACAGGTTAAACAAATCAAAATATATTTGAGATTCTTCAAAGTAGCCACCCTTTGCCTTGATGACAGCTTTGCATACTCTTGGCATCCTCTCAACCAGCTTCATGAGGAATGCTTTTTCAACAGTCTTGAAGGAGTTCCCACATGCTGAGCACTTGTTGGCTGCTTTTCCTTCACTCTGCGGTCCAACTCATCCCAAACCATCTCAATTGGGTTGAGGTCGGGTGATTGTGGAGGCCAGGTCATGTGATGCAGCACTCCATCACTCTCCTTTTTGGCCAAATAGCCCTTACACAGCCTGGAGGTGTGTTTTGGGTCATTGTCCTGTTGAAAAACAAATGATAGTCCCACTAAGCGCAAACCAGATGGAATGTCATGTTGCCACAGAATGCTGTGGTAATGTGCCTTGAATTCTAAATAAATCACTGACAGTTTCACCAACAAAGCACCTCCTCCATGCTTCACGGTGGGAACCATACATGCGGAGATCATCTGTTCACCTACTCTGCGTCTCACAAAGACAGCGGTTGGAACCAAAAATATTACATTTGGACTCACCAGACCAAAGGACAGATTTCCACCGGTCTAATGTCCATAACTCTAATGAACTTATCCTCTGCAGCAGAGGTAACTCTGGGTCTTCCTTTCCTGTGTCATTCCTCATGAGATCCTGTTTCGTCATAGCACTTGATGGGTTTTGCAACTGCACTTAAAGAAACTTTCAAAGTTCTTGAAATGTTTCGGATTGACTAGCCTTCATGTCTTAAAGTAATGATGGACTGTCGTTTCTCTTTGCTTTATTTGAGCTGTTCTTGCCATAATAAAATGAAATATTAACTTTAATTAAAACAATAGGAAATGTAGCTGGCTACATTCCTTCTAGGATACAAATTAGAAACATGATGTCCATGCATTGTCTTTGCAAAAAATACCTTTTATTTTTCATTTACTTGCCAAATAGCGTTGCACTTCTGTTGTCATCTGAAAATGAAGCTATTGTCCTGCGAATGTTTTGCACTAATCTATTTCTGAGAAGTAAAACTATACTTTCATGTCCTTGATCATTCTATTGAAGCAAAAAAACACTTGACTTTCAATATAAAACGCTACCCATGTCATTTCACAGCTGGACTCACCTGCTCCCTCTTTCTCCCGTTGTGCCATTTTACAAACAAACACGTGACTCGCTCAACTGTTCTGGGGAACTACGGTAAGCTTCATAATGTGACGGGTGAAATGAAGAACGCAATCTGCTAAATCTCGTAACTTATTGCTCAAGTTGACTACAGGTATTTACTTAAAAGTAGCTACAAATATTATAATTTATAGAAAAACTTTAATAGTTTCAACGGTATTTACAGTATTAAATAATCATCTCGTGGCCATTTCCAAATACCCTGGTATATACGGTGTACCGCCCAAGCCTAGTCACTATACTTCTTCACATCAGCAACCTGCTAGCCCCTATTATTTTCTACAGTACTTCGGGGCTGACACCGCCTGAGATCAAACGCCTCAAACATGTAGTGACGCCTCAAACATTGTGATGCAGTGCCTCAGACCGCTGCGCCACTCGGGAGAACTCTTATTAAATAAGTTAAATAAAACAGAAAACACATTAGTCATGTTTTTGTCATTTTTCAAAGTGTTTTTACAGGGTGCCAAAGTCAAGGGACAGCATTTACCGCCATAATTCAAGAATTACCCATACAGTACCGGTGTTCAATTTCCTCAAATGGAGCACATGGTTGCTATTAATGAAGACACTTCAGTATATTCTATTTTGTCTGCTCCATGGTGGACATAACCAGGGCTGCTCATTCTCTCACTTGTCCACTAATAAACCTCCACCAGGACATGGCTTGCTGATTTTTGTTCTTTAAGAAGTGTCTTTATGTAGTAGGGGGATCAATGGCTTAGCAAGCTTCTGGAAACATTCCTAAGTATTCAACATATTTGTTTAACTGTCTTATTGAGAGAAAGAGAACTGCGCCAGAGTTTTCTACTAACACTTACGTTGGAAAAAGGATCACTTGATTATTTGACGTTTTCTTCCTCCTCCCCCCTCAGCTTTGTACCATGCTCAGAAAGGATCCATGTGGCTGTGAGAGAGATGGCCATCCTGTTTCCTAAGGTAAGCTGGGATGACCTCCAACTGAGACACTCCTCCTTTGTATGCAAGAGCCGGAGGGTTGTTTGTTTGGAAAACATGGAAGGGAAATTAATGTCCTGCATCTTAGCTCAGCTGGTGTTCTGTTGTTAGATGTTGCACTCTTTTCTTCAGGGTGGTGAGAAATGTTTATACAATCACACAAACAATGCCAGTAAATCCACTCCTTACCCTGCAGTGTTAATAGGACCGTTAATGGCCTATGTTTTGCCAACAGTACCTCCTGCCTCCTCTCTCCTTTACTCAGAGGCCATGCTCAGACACAGTGCGAGGGTCCCTGCGGCTGCTCACCTCTAGTGCCAGCCGGCTCCATGGGGAGTGCCAGAAGGCCACGCCCCACAACCCTTGCCCCTCTGACATGCAGCTGGTCACGCAGCAGGTCATCCAGTGTGCCTATGACATTGCCAAGGCTGCCAAGCAACTCGTCACTGTGACAACCAAAGAAAACAGCAACTGATTTTTTTTTTAACCCAAGGACTAACATCCCTCTTAGATATTTGATAATATATATATATTATCAGTACTAATTTCAAGTTAGCGTTTATCAGTGTTACCATTGTTATTTGTATGCCACCATTTTTATTTAAAGTACTCAATTGGTCTTAGTAAATTTATAGTGAAGAACGTTTACAGAAAGTGTACCTTGCGAAATGTGGGTCACCCAAGGGATTTGTCCATCGGTTTGTCTGTTAGGCAGGTCATCATACTCTATCAGTATGAGTATATCTATCTGGGATTACCTCAAAAGGAGACATTCACGTTACTAAACAGTTTTGCAACATTACACATTTAAACAGCCTTGGATCAATTTCAGGTGGCTGAACATTTGTGGTTGCTGGGAGTGCTTGCTCTTGGTGCTCTCTGCTACGCAACAAGGACAGTTGGCTGTCCAAAGCTTTCAAACAGTTCGCTTTTAACTTCTTTATTCAAGGCCAAACACATTGGGATCTTGAACATAGTCAGATCCATAATTATTGGCACCCTTGATAATGATGAACAAAAAAATACTAAAATAAATACTTATGACCATAGCACTGCCTGGAGTTTGATAAACGGCATTGGCACTTGGATTGGAACTAGTGCCATTGTCAGATGACATACAAATAGAGCTCTTTGGCCACGCACACCAGTGGTGGGTATGGTGTTTAAAAAACAGAAAAGTACCTCATACCTACGGTAAAATATTGTGGTGGATCTTTGATGTTATGGGACTATTTTGCTTCCACTTGTCCTGGGGCCCATGTTAAGGTCAACAATAATCATGAACTTTACCCAGTACTAGGGCATTTTAGCCAAAAACCTGGTTGCCAATGCCAGGAGGCTGACACTTGGCTGTAAGTGGATCCTCCAGCAAAACAATAACCCCAAGCACTGATGAAAATCCACGAAGAAATTGTTAATTGATCACAAAATCAACATTTTCCAATGGCCATCTCATTCTCCGGACTTGGACACCAGTGGTTTAAATTGAAGAGGGCACTCCATAACAGCACGAGGAATGGTCTAAGATCCCTCCCAACGTGTTCTCCAATCTCATAATGCATTTTAGCAAAAGGCTCAGTGTCTATCCTCACAAGGGGAGGGCGATAGACTATTGAAAACAGGGGTGCCAATAATTTTGACCTATTTATTATTTTTGAGCCAACAATATAGCTCAGTATTTGTATGTATTTGATACAGTATTTTTTTAAATCTTTATCAAGGGTGACAATTATGGGCCTGATTGTAGCTTAGTGGAATACTGAGCCGTGATGTGTCCATTACAACGTTTTCCTCAAGGTATTTTCCATTAATGCCATTTTTATGTTTCATGTCAAAGCCATAAAGGTGAGGACAACTGCCAAGTCAGTTTTCCATTTTTTTAGTTTCTTTTCGTAATTGTTTGAGCTCAAAAGGTATAGCCATACCTCCAATGTAGCCATACCTCACACACATGCCCAATATCAATTTTGTTTTAGTGTAGTGTGTATCTTAAGACGTTTATCCCAAAGGGATACTCAAAACAGCCAACCCAAAATCTATCATTTGTTTTGTAAAAAAATTTACAAACCATCTATTCTGAATTCATACAACCCTTATCTATATTCTATGTATTCATACAATCTATCACTTGACAAATTGTCAACATTCTATTTTCTTAAAATGTTTAACAGTTAAAGTTCCCTCCTATATATTCTGTGCTGTTTTAAGGCATGCAAGTTTTCATAGTGGTGATGTCTTCTATACAGCGTTTGTATTTCAATATATCCACAGGCAATCAGATGTGCTTGTGATCTGTCTCTCTCTGTGTGTGCGTGTGTGTGCTAAACACAGCCTATGTGTGTGTGTGTGTGTGTCCCATGATTTACATTGTCTTTATTGTGCTGCTAGTGGTAAAACATGTGCATCTAATAGGGTTTTAAGATGTGTTAAAAGCATTTGTCCTTTTTATATGTATTATGGGCCATACAGTCATGTGGGGGTCATGTGTTGTCCAGGGATGTAGGAGTGAGGATCAATTGTGTGCCATTGCGTGTTATGAGCCAGACAACAGTCATACAGTTACTTACATTGTGATTGAAATAAAGAACTGCCTTTTAAAGTAATAAACTTGAATTTATAACTCGGACTATTAGTTTGTTTTATATATTACTCAATCTATAAATAATGAATAGGCCTACTTCAACAATTAGGCTACAGTTTGTTCTGTCATATATCCTTCCGATTTTCATGTTCCATTCTTTTTTTTCTTTATTGATAATTTTATCAAAGAGTAATGTTTTGTACAGTAGCGTTGCCCATTGAATAAATCACAGGTGTGTTCCGTGTCTAAACGTGAAATGCCATTCGCGTATTTCATTCAAACATGTTCTTATTTGTTTGTTTTTTAACTCTTGAATGGACGTAAAGTGAGAAGCACTGCCCCGCCAAATTGGTGCGCCTTGCCAAAGTATACAGTTCAGTTGCCTTGCACAGTGAACACGGAAGAAAGCAATTGTGATCATTCAGGTTTGTATTATTTCAGAAAACGATGGCACTATTAATGGATAACCAATTCGGAAAGCTTCCAGCCGACAACGCAGTGAATACAAAGTTGTTACTAGAGTCAGTGGCGTATCTTCCACCTTTTTTGGGTGAGTAGACCACCTGCCTATCCTTGGTCTTCATGAAATTGTAGTCGCTCAAGCTGTCTCAACGATACCTTTGTCTAGAACATATCGTCGCTTCATTCTCTTTCTCTCTCACTATCCATGGTTGTCTAACGACATTTTGAAATAAACTAAACTTACATTGTTATTTAGTCTTAACAAAACACAGGTTTGATATGCCACGTTCATGTCATGTCGGAATTTCTGACTTGCTAACCTACTCGGAAGAGTCAGATCGAGTTACGTATATAAACCTTGGATTGCTCATGCTATGTAATGGCCAATGAGAGGCTTTGAAGCCACCGGCCGGCCATATTGGCACTCCTCAGAAAAGCAGTCTTCCATAGGAATGAATGGAGCTCTACAGTATTTCATTTAAATGTTTAATGTAGACTATTTAAGTATTGTGTTGTAGTGGGGGCAGTAACAGAACTTTATAAAAGTTATACTTTACGCCTCGAGCACTGAGATGTAGTGCCTTAGAACGCTGCGCCACTCGGGAGCCAATGACATAGGTGAATAAATAACAAATTATGTGGAGTGAGTACAGCGTTATAATTACTTGGACAATGTCAGACTTGCAAAGATTACCATCACCCATACTAATAAAGTACCATAATAACCGGTTATGGAATTTTGAATGAGACGCAAATAAACTATCTTTGTGGATGGCTCAATCATAGGCTCATTTTGGGATTTAAATGGGCTATTGTCTGTCGTAACAACCTTGCACAATGTTGTTTTGACAGCTTGGACATTTCAATGAATAGTCTAGGCATAAAGTTTACGAATCTGATTTTAAAACCAAGGAAGGTATTGTATTAAGGTAGTGAAACCAAAGGAGTGAAACCCCAGCGCAAGAAGAACCATGTGAATGTGGGTTTGTATGGAGCTGCTGTAGCCCCTCTCTTTCCTCCCACACTACACACTGCATAGACCTTCTTGTGACTTCAGATTATATGAATGGACCCTTTTCTCTATTGATTGCCCAACAAGAAACAATCATAGAATTCCCATAAGCATTGTGGGAGAAAAATTCAATTTCTAATCTTTCCTCCCCCCAAGAAGGTGCCCAGCTACGTCCAAGATGCTGAGTCTGCATATACTCACAACTGCTTCGTTGCGTTTCAATTCAATGTTTCATTCGTCTCCTTCTTTCCAGACTGCCTGGGGTCAAAAGTATTTGCTCCTATCAAATCAGACATCAGTGGCAATATAACAGTAAGCATGTTTTCCACACCGTAATTGTGCTTTGTGTGTAACCCTACTGCAACTTACGTCTACAACTAATGCCTAAGCCTTTACATTTGGATGGTAATATTTTCCTTCCAGAAAATCCGAGGTGTGTTTGACAAGGACCCTGCCAAGTATGCAACACTACAGCAGATAGTGGAGGCAGAGAAGGAGACACATGGCACAGAGTGGCCCAAAGTGGGAGCCACCTTGGCCCTAATGTGGCTGAAGAGGTGAGCTCAGAACCACCACATCTGAATGTGTTAAACAGAGGTTTGTACTGCCTAAAGGTTGTGAAATTGTGTGCTTATGCCTAGATAGAGATCTACACTTCATGAATAATGGTGGGACTGAAATCAGGTGAGTTAGCTGATTGTCCTCTCCCACAGAGGTCTCTGTTTCATCCAGATCCTGCTGCAGAGCTTGGCAGACGGAGAGAAAGACGAGAACAACCCTAACCTCATCCGTGTTAACATCACCAAAGCGTACGACCAGGCCCTGAAGAAATACCACGGCTGGCTCGTGCAGAAGATCTTTAAGGTAAGACCATGTGACTAAAGTCTTGTGGTAGCATAGTCTTGATCTCCTTTGACCCTTGACCTGGTTTTCTACTTAACCCTGGTTCTCAAGCACCTCTGAGTGTATTGCTTTCATATTGAACTTCATTCACCCAAAGTAAAACATTTATAAATATAATAACTGAAAACTACATAATTGAATTTGAATGTATATGAACTGCTCAGTGAAGGTGTACTAACTATGTAACAGACCTGGGTTCAAATACTATTTAGGGTATTACTTTCAAAGACATTTGGAAGTAAGTATTTAGAAAAGCTTTATTTGAAAAGACAAGTAGTTGAATATGGGAATGTATTTGGAAATACACTTGGAAAGTATTCGAATATACTCAAATACACTGACTCAAATACACTCCCGTGCATTAACCCAGGTATTTGAAAATATACAATCTTCCCGAAAACATCTGAAACCCTATCTCTTCAAAGAAGAGTGTATCTTAAATAATACATCTGTCTTACCCCCCCCCCCCACACACACACAAAAAGGCACATATTTTCCTACTACTACTGACTTTGCCGATTACTTCTTTATTGAGAAAAATGTACTTAATACAACTGTGATATATTGTTGTCCCACCGAGCTATCTTAAGATGAATGCACTAACTGTAAGTCGCTCTAGATAAGAGCGTCTGCTAAATTACTCAAATGTAAACTAATATTTGAAAGAAGTATTTGAAAATACTTTCAAATAGTAGGCTATTTATAGGAAATTATGGTAACCCTTTACTTGACACTCAGTGTCATAACACTTTCTGACACGGTCATAACCATGTCATAACTGACATAACTTGTCATAACCTGTCATAATAGGGTCATAACACTGTCATGACCCATATATTTACACCTGTTGTGACTTATATTGCATTATTTTGTGGCTGGTTATGACACCTACATAAGAGTGTCAAAACTCACATTTCTTTAAATTTATTTTTTCCCTGCCAAGAAGTTTCCTTTCATATGAAAGTTTGTTTCTTAAGGCCTTTGTGGTTGTTTAAAATCATATTTTAAATAAGTTGACACTGTCATAAAGCATTATGACCATCCTGTGTCACTTGGACTAAGAAAATACACTTTATGACACTGTCAAGGATTATGACCATCATAGGCCTGTCTGGCTTATATGATTATCACGTACATGCCCTTATGTCAGTCGTCAGTCATCAAGAGGGTGTCTTGTCCTGCTCCTGAAATCTGCTCCAGCATTCATCCCTGTCATCCGGAACAGAGCATTTGGGTCGGTGCATGTCTGACATCAATGTGTGTGCAATTACAATGATAATTTAATATGGTCCATTTCAGAAAATGTTAAAATAACATAAACATACTGTTGACAAGTAGGCTACGGTGTAATGAACTGTTTGGCCTTGTGTGGTAGGTTATGTGGGTTTTGACACTCTTATGTAGGTATCATAACCAGCCATAAAATAACGCAATATATTGTCACAACAGTCCTAAATATATGACAGTGTTATGACCATATTATGACAAGTTATGTCAGCTGTTATGACATATTATGACATGGTTATGACCGTGTCATAACCAATGTTCCCTCCAAAAAAATTAGGCACTGAGCAAATTTCAGGTCTGCTGAGCGCAAACTTGAACATTGAGAAAATTCTGTGCAACTTCCGGCACGCGTTTAGGGAAATGGAAAGGGGGATACCTCATCAGTTGTACAACTGAATGCATTCAACTGAAATATGTCTTCCACATTGAACCCAACCCCTCTGAATCAGAGAGGTGCGGGGGGCTGCCATAATCGACATCCACGTCTTCGGCGCCCGGGGAAAAGTGGGTTAACTGCCTTGCTCAGGGGCAGAATTACAGATTTTTACCTTGTCAGCTCGGGGATTCGAACCAGCAACTTTTCGGTTACTGGCCCAATGCACAGTGGCCAAGTAGACTACTGTAGCTATTTGATCATAATGTAGGCCTACCAGAGTGGCCTACCATCAAAAACAATGGAGACAAATGCATCCCATAACATTTTAACATGGAAATAGCTGTTCTATCATTCAGCCTACAGTAGCGGCCAATGTGTGGTGTTCAATGTAGGCCTACATACCATGAGACATTCCATGAGAACATGCAGGGCTTGACATTAACCTGTTTATCCTTCAGACAAGGAGGTGACTGCAAATGTGATGTTTGATGCAAGAAACCACTTTAAAACATTTTTTTAATTATTATTACTATACCATTATTAGAGAGAATCAGACAAATTATGCTACCCTCTACCTATTGTCTATTTAGCTTATTCAAGACCGCCTCAAAATACAACACTACCCCTTTACCTGACTAGTTTTTCAAAGATGGATAGAAATGCACATATTTTGTGCTCCTGTAGGAAGCAATCACTCCCCCATTGTTGACTAGAAATTAGCTATAACTGGGCTAAATAACTCACTAAGTAGCAAAGAATATGAACAAATGTGCACAGGTGGCTACATGCAGCTCTCGCTTTGATATCAAAACAAGCTCATCTACTCGTGACGGCTCATGCTATAAACCCAATCCAGTTCAAAGTGAATGTCACAGATCCATATATGGAAATGGCTGTTTATAGGCCTACTGCAGCTCTGATTGGTTATAGTGCACCGTTCTGTGTAGAGTAGGGGCCTGAGTAGTGCCTGTCACTGCAATAGAATCCTACTCCAATGCACTCTGCCCACATGAAAATCTCTTGCACAGTTAGTTTTGCATACTAAAACTTGCATAGTTCGTTTTGTTTTGGTATGTTACATTGAAAGTGGCTAATATTGCGTTGATTCGACCAAAATTCCCACAGTAGAGCAAAACATTGATAGTGTTAACTAAAGGGGAAAACAATACAAAATTAAGTGAAGTTCAATCTCGTGCTTCTCTGCGAGGGCTGATATTTTTTAGATGTAGATGCTTAGATGTAATATTGGTCATAATGTGTTATGACGTTGGATGTCAAGTAAAGTGTTTGCGAAATTATTTGATAATACTTTAAAATACTGTACTTCCAATATAAGTAGTTGATTCAGGCCATATAATTTGAAAATACTCAAGTACACAGAAAATAATTATTTAAATAACATGTACTCAAATACACACGTATTTGAGTACACACACACAACTGTATTTCTCCCTGTCTACTCCAGGCGGCATTGCTTGCAGCACCCTACAAGTCAGACTTTATCAAGGCCCTGTCAAAAGGTCAAGAGGTCACAGAGGAGGACTGCATGGCTAGTGTACGCCAGTTCCTCATCAATTTCACGGCCACTGTGGATGCCGTCTATGAGATGTACACAACGCTGAATGCAGAGCTGGACTATAGCGTTTGATGTTGTCCCCCAAACCGGACTGCAGCAGCATCCTACTTGTTACTTTCTTTCAGTCTTCTGTTTTTCGTCTTTTCTCTCAGGTGATGGAACATTCCATCTTTTGAGGCTTGAGGATTCTATTTCAAAGAAGACGTTTTTATCCGTGTCACCATTTTTATTATTACTCTTCTGTCCCTCCTTTTAAATCCCTCCCTACTGAATGTTGATAGTTTGACCCCTGATGAGTTGCTACTGGACAGAAAGTGGCATATTCCGTGTTGTATTTTTTAATTTGTACAGGTCTACCACAGCTCTTGGTGCGGTCTGATGCTGTTACACATGATTCACCACAGGTAAGAGACATTCAGAAGTGATATACTGAGATCTGATCAGTGTTATTTTAATACAGCATCTCTTTCTCTGTGGGAGGGGAGAATATTTCTGCTATTGATTCGCGTTGCACATGACTCATCAAATTCCTACTGTAACTCTGCCCTGAAATGTGAGATAGTGCCCTCACTGCCTGGTAGCTACTGGGAAGTCAACTATCCCATGCCTTTATCCCATGCCTTTAGAGATTATAACCACCATTAGTGGTTTTAGTGACTTCAAATCAAATGTTATTAGTCACATGCACCAAATACAACAGGTGTAGACCTTACAGTGAAATGCTTACTTACAAGTCCCTAACCAACAATGCAGTTTTTTTTTAAATACGGATAAGAAATAAAAGTAACAAGTAATTAAAGAGCAGCAGTAAAATAACAATAGCGAGACTATATACACGGGGGTACCGGTACAGAGTCAATGTGAATGTAGGTATGTGCTCATCGGTGGGTTTCGGTAATATGTTCATGTAGGTAGAGTTATTAAAGTGACTATGCATAGATGACAACAGAGAGTAGCAGCAGTGTAAAAGAGGGGGGGGGGGGGGGGGGGGGGTCAGGAAGCTTGGCCCCAGTGATGTACCTGGCCGTACACACTACCCTCTGTAGTACCTTGTGGTCGGAGGCCGAGCAGTTGCCATACCAGGCAGTGATGCAACCAGTCAGGATGCTCTCGATAGTGCAGCTGTAGAACCTTTTGACGATCTGAGGACCCATGCCAAATATTTTCAGTCTCCTGAGGGGGAATAGGTTTTGTCGTGCCCTCTTTACAACTGTCTTGGTGTGCTTGGACCATGTTAGTTTGTTGGTGATGTGGACACCGAGGAACTTGAAGCTCTCAACATGCTCCACTGCAGCCCCGTTGATGAGAATGGGGGCGTGCTCGGTCCTCTTTTTCCTGTAGTCCACAATCATCTTCTTTGTCTTGATCACGTTGAGGGAGAGGTTGTTGTCCTGGCACCACACGGCCAGATCTCTGACCTCCTCCCTATAGGCTGTCTCATCGTTGTCGCTGATCAGGCCTACCACTGTTGTGTCATCAGAAAACTTAATGATGGTGTTGGAGTCGTGCCAGGCCGTGCAGTCATGAGTGAACAGGGAGTACAGGAGGGGACCGAGCACGCACCCCTGAGGGGCCCCTGTGTTGAGGATCAGCGTGGCGGATGTGTTGTTACCTACCATTACCACCTGGAGGGTTGCCCATCAGGAAGTCCAGGATCCAGTTGCAGAGGGAGGTGTTTAGTCCCAGGGTCCTTAGGTTATTGATGAGCTTTGAGGGCACTATGGTGTTGAACGCAGTGCTGTAGTCAATGTACAGCATTCTCACATAGGTGTTCTTAAGTTGTCTATCAAGTGATGTTTTGTTTGCGTGGCTTTTGCATGCTTGTTTGAACAACTGAACGTTTAGTTGTGTAGGGTTGCACTTCTTTCATGTCTTTTTGTGTTAACGATTTAAGTTTGTAAGAGTTTCCATTTGTGGAATCCATATTTTCAATTCCTTCAATTTTGTCAACACAATACCAAACAGTATTTGGCACATACATTTACATGTCAGTTTCATTCACTATTGGGTTGTCATACTTCATACTATTTTGAAAGCATTTTTTTTTTTTTTTCAGGAAGGTTATTTCAGAAATTGTAATGTATTTGCTATTTGTTGGAAACTGAGCGGAGTCATTCTATAGTGCTGGTGACATGGTTTTGGGCCAATCAAAAGAACAAAGTCAATGCATATCATTATTTATTTGCAAGATACATGCTTGGGTTTGTACTGTATATATACCTGGAATAGGGTTATGTGCATTGCTCACATCACAGTGATTTCAAAGGATGAACTTAATTTATATTGCATTTTAAAGATTAAAATGTGAATTGAAGTATTGTGTATTGAGTCACGGTGTCCTTCGTCACTTTATACCACAAGCCAATGGATAAAACCAGCTACTGCCTACCTGTCATAAGAAGCAATTCACTTGTCAACCTCATGGGGGAGGACATTTACCAAATAAATGTTAATTCATTGACTGCCCTTCTCATGGGATGCAGTTGCAACTTTTATCCAACAGAGGTCACCTTCTGTTTATTTACACACAACATAAAAATTGTGTACATACTTTATGTACTGTAAAGAAAAGGCCATGTATTTGATAACATACTGGAACACTTTCACCCTCTACATTTACTTAGCATTTTTATTGCCAATAGTGTTATGCAGTCAATGTAATGGGGTGACCGCTCGAATGAGAGAGCCTTCCCCTTTTCACCGACCCCCATTATCTCCCCTCTCTGTACCTGAGGGACTGTGGTAGTGCTAAAGGACAGAGTGGCTCCTGTCCCTCTAATCCTTTGTGAGCGTGTGCTGTGCAGGTTGAACAGGCCTCTTAATCCTGTAGGTTTATCAGCACAGCTGCCTCAAAGCCCAGCCAGGAGCCAGGACACAGACAGCCAGGATAGACAGACAGACAGCCTGGGAGGAACAGGAAGGGAAGCCTCCTGGCAGGGCAAACAAAAGATCAAGAACAGACAAAAACACCAGAGACGGGGCCTCACCGACAGCTCCACCTTTACGACAGGTCTACTCAGCACCTAAACACTGAAGAAACAAAGCTAAATCAACAGCCCCTATTCACAGCAGTAAAACATGCGGTCCTGATCTGATTTATTGCGGCCCCATTTGTGCGCCTAACATGAATGAGCTTTTTACATACAGTGCCTTCAGAAATTATTCATATTCCTTGACATTTTGTTGTGTTAGTCTGAATTCAAAATGTATTATATATTTTTTCCTCACACATCTACACACAATACCCCATAATGACAAAGTGAAAACATGTTTTTTGAGATTTGTGTAAATGTATTGAAAATGAAACACATAAATATCTAATTTACATAAGTAGTCACACCCCTTTGCTATTGCACTCCAAATTGAGCTCAGGTGCATCCAATTTCCTTTGATCGTCCTTGAGCTGTCCATACAAGTTGATTGGACCACCTGTGGCCAATTCAATTGTTTGGACAGGATTAAGAAAGAAACACACCTGTCTATATGAGGGTCCACAGTTGACAGTGCATGTCAGAGCAGAAGCTATACCATGAAATCCAAGGAACTGTCCATAGATTTCCAAGATTTATGTTCCAACAGGACAATGACCGCAAGCATACAGCCAAAGCAACGCTGGAATTGCTTCAGAACAAGAATGTTAAAGTCCTTGAGTGGCCCAGCCAATTCCATGGAAAATCTGCTCACAATCTAACTCAACAAAGCTTGAGAAAATCTGCAATGAAGAATGGGAGAATATCCCCAAATCCAGATGTGCAAAGCTGATACATTCCCAAGACGACTCAAAGCTGTAATCGCCACCAAATGTGCTTCTACAAAGTATTGATTCAGGGGTGTGAATACTTATGTAAATGAGATTTCTGTATTTCATTTTTAGTAAATTTGCAAATATAAAAAAATAACATGTTTTTACTTTGTCATTAAGTAAGCACAATGGCAATTTTAGCATGTAAATCTTGGTGGGGCAAAAAAATGTGGGATGCATGCCAGCAAAGCCACTACACAACACAACACTAAACAATACATTAATTGCACCACACCACTGCTACACCAGGATATCAGTTGAGCCTTGTCTGGCAGTGAAACAGTTCATTCAGCCTCATTTACTGCCTTTAAAAAAACATGGCTGATATGTTTGACTTGCTTAAACAAATGTGGTTTCTACTGACAATTGAAATGTACACACTATGGCATAAGGGGACGACAAGCGGATAAGAGGCAATTGACTTGCTTAAACAAATGTGGTTTCTACTGACATTTGAGATGTACAAACTATGGCATAAGGGGACGACAAGCAGATAAGAGGCAATCCGTAATTTTGATAAGACATTTATGAGCATTCTCGGACGGACATAGTCAATATAACTATTTGTTCAGCACTTTTGAAATGTACAGCGACAGAATTCAGAACATGGGCCATTCTTACAGTGTTCTCCCTGTACACCAAGTCAGAACCGTAGGATAAATAAAGGGGACATATAAGCAGACAATGAAAGCTCTTACAATAATCGATGATTACATTTCTCAAAAACAGGTTATAGGCTACATGTGCACCACCAAGTCAGAACAGTAGGCGAAATTAAGAGGTGAAACTTGGTCATTAAGGTCTGGCATTCTCTGGATTTATGGTGCTTTCAAGACAACTGGCAACTCAGGGAAAAAAAGGTTGAATCATGATGACGTCAGTCATCTTCGGGTCGAAGCTCTAGAAAGAGGCCAGAGTTCCCGATTTACAATTCCGAGTTGGATGAAAGTTCAAAATGTATTTTCCCAGTCGTAGCTCATTTTTCCCGAGTTCCCAGTTGTCTTGAACTAACTAAAGTCAGATTTTGCCGTTCCGAGTTAATAGTTGTTTTGAGCGCGGCGTAAATCATGCTTCATTGACAGTATGGCCAATGTTGAATGTTTATAATTTTAAACAAGGAAAAGAGACCCTTAATCTTAGATTTGGGACCACACAGCCACTCCACTGAATAGCAGTCTAATGATTGCTTTGCTATGCTTGCAGTTAGCCACTGATTCCTTCCAACTTGTTGTGTAAGCCTTTATGTCCAATGGCTGATGAGCACCGATACATTTTATCTAACATTTCTCTTCATTATTTCTCTTCATATGACAAGGATTAAAAATCATTTGCCAGTAGATTGTCGACTTGATTCATGATGATGACTGCTAGCTAAGATTTTGAAAGTATGATGTTGTTTGATCCGTATGATCAAAGCTACTGTAGATATAGCGTGATTTGACGTACTTTTATCTGTGTCCAATGACCTTGAGCCTTCTTGGATTGACACTTCTAATGTAACTCAATAGCAGAACTCAAGGGAATTGAATTTTCGAGCTCTACCCTTAGACTTGGCGGTGACGTAGTGTCCCCATGAGTGACAGAACACTAAGCCAATCACAGTGCAATGCTCCGTATCTTCTACTGGCTTGCCCCACTGCCACAGAAAGCACTGAGCAAGGCTGGAACATCTGCATTTTAGAGCTGCCTTACTCAAGAAAACAAAAAAGAGACCATGTTTGTTATGCAGCTTTATTAACTCAATGATTTTTTTTTTACATTGTTTGCAAACTGATATGTATTAATGCCAAAATAACAAGCAAAACAGGCTCTGCCCCACCTGCCCTGAATGACGGGTCAACCACCGTGTAAGCAGAAGTGTTTTTCTTTCTATTTCAGTTTTTTTTTACACTGACATTTAACCCTTTTCCTGATGTTTGCGTTAATAAAAATGGCCAAACTGACTGACATCCCTGATTTACAGGTATCATCAGATCTTTTGTGAGCTGACATTTTGGGAATGATGCAAACCAGTGCTGAAGACACAGAACCTCCGGCTCCAGGCTAAATATTCAACAGCTCAGAATTGGCTCGCCCATTTCTGAAGAATGGGATAATATACATTATTAAAAGTAATATATTCTTGCGCATTTATCCTGAGGAGAGCATGCATTTTTCACACACAAATGCAACACTGCAGGGAGAGGAGTGAGGGAAGGCCTATGGAATTGTATTTCCATATACAGTACCAGTCAAAAGTTTGGACATACCTACTCATTCCATGGTTTATCTTTATTTTTACTATTTTCTACATTGTAGAATAATAGTGAAGACATCAAAACTATGAAATAACACATATGGAATCATGTAGTAACCAAAAAAAGTGTTAAACAAATCTAAATATATTTTATATTTGAGGTTCTTCAAAGTAGTCACCCTTTGCCTTGATGACAGCTTTGCACACTCTTGGCATTCTCTCAACCAGCTTCATGAGGTAGTCACCTGGAACACATTTCAATTAACAGGTGTGCCTTGTTAAAAGTTAATTTGTGGAATTTCTTTCCTTCTTAATGAGTTTGAGCCAATCAGCTGTGTTGTGACAAGGTAGGGGTGGTATACAGAAGATAGCTTTATTTGGTAAAAGACCAAGTCCATATTATGGCAAGAACAGATCAAATAAGAGAAACGACAATCCATCATTACTTTAAGACATGAAGGTCAGTCAATCCGGAACATTTCAAGAACTGAAAGTTTCTTGAAGTGCAGTCGCAAAAACCATCAAATGCTATGATGAAACTGAAAAAGGAAGACCTAGAGTTACCTCTGCTGCAGAGGATACGTTCATTAGAATTAATTGCACCTCAGATTGCAACCCAAATAAATGCTTCACAGAGTTCAAGTAACAGACACATCTCAACATCAACTGTTCAGAGGAGACTGTGTGAATCAGGCATTCATGGTTGAATTGCTGCAAAGAAACCAATACTAAAGGACACCAATAAGAAGAGACTTGCTTGGGCCAAGAAACACGAGCAATGGACATTAGACCGGTAGAAATCTGTCTTTTGGTCTGGCCCAAATCTGAGATTTTTGGTTCTAAACGCTGTGTCTTTGTGAGACGCAGAGTAGATTAATGGATGATCTCCACATGTATGGTTCCCACCGTGAAGCATGGAGGAGGTGGTGTGATGGTGCTTTGCCGGTGACACTGTCTGTGATTTATTCAGAATTCAAGAAACACTTAACCAGCATGACTACCACAGCTTTCTGCTGCGATACGCCATCCCATCTGGTTTGCGCTTAGTGGGACAATTATTTGTTTTTCAACAGGACAATGACCCAAAACACACCTCCAGGCTGTGTAAGGGCTATTTGACAAAGAAAGAAAGTGATGGAGTGCTGCATCAGATGACCTGGTCTCCACAACCACCCGACCTCAACCCAATTGAGATGGTTTGGGATGAGTTGGCCTGCAGAGTGAAGGAAAAGTGCTCAGATAACAAGTGCTCAGCATATGTAGGAACTCCTTCAAGACTGTTGGAAAAGCATTCCTCATGAAGCTGGTTGAGAGAATGCCAAGAGTGTGCAAAGCTGTCAAGGCAAAGGGTGGCTACTTTGAAGAATGTAAAATATAAAACATTTTGATTAAACACTTTTTTTGGTTACTACATGATTCCATGTGTTATTTCATAGTTTATGTCTTCACTATTATTCTACAATGTAGAAAATAGTAAAAAAAAATAAATAAAAAATAAACTTGAATGAGTAGGTATCTCCAAACTTTTGACTGGTACTGTATATGACTCTTAAGGTTGCACTAGCTCCAAGCTACCTCAAGCTTTTCCAGCCATTGCAGCTACTGTAATAATAGCCACTGAAGAGAATAGAATCCCCCCTTCCAAAATTAAAAAGCATCCCATTTCCCCAGTCCATAGTAAATCCTTAGACAATGATGCTATAATCATGTAATCGATGTGCCGTTTAAAAAACATTTTAACCTATAATTTTTTTATGGGTTCACACTCAGTGACAGAACCTCAGTGGCCATTAACAGTCCAACCACTTCCAATATGTAGTATACTCCCCCTTTCTCCAAAGCCTAGTGTTACAAAACCAATAACTAGCCCGCTGATTTTGCTGCTCTCATTATGCCAAAGGCCTAGCTACATAGCCTGTAACCTGATTTGATGTGTGCTTAATGTGTGATGTAAGCGTTTGCGCTGAGGTGTTGGTCCAGGGCCAGCTCCTTCTTGACCTCTTGGTCAGCCAGTCCAAGCAGATTATTATTTGTTCAGATGAGGACGAAACATAAATATGTAAAAAAAAAAAAAAAAAGAAAACGGCATGTCCAAACTATAAGACTCAAAACCAAAAGGAAAGCCCTCATGGCCACCAAACAAACCAGCAGCCTCACGGCTCTACAAGCTGGCACTCTGACTGACGATCACCTTAATTGGCAGCATCTGATGCGCTTACATGTACTAGATCTACATTGAGATCCAGTACGTGCACTTAGAGATGTGAGCTGGGTTGATTGGGTTGTTAGCAGTTGGGTCATACTGAAATCGGATTAGCCTTTGATACTTAGGTCACTGTACTAAGCCTAGATAATATTTTGAGGAGCCAAATAGGCTCAGAGAAACGGAATGTTTGTGTTGGGTCTTTCTATGTCCCGCACTCCTCAATATTCTTTAACATTTTAATTTTATTATGCCAAGGTGTGTATCATATATATATATATATATATATATATACACATACATACATACATACATACACACACACACACACACACACACACACACATACATATATATATATATATATGATACACACCTTGGCATAATAAAATTAAAATATTACACTTCAGAGAAAAACTTTTTCTCTCTAAAGACCTTTCTCGCTTGTTTGCAACTGTACTTTATCTGAACGCAGTTGAGTCGAACCGCTTCCTTGCCTGCAGTACTTTAACTTGTGCACCAAAAAACAACAACTGAAACAAAGTGCTGGGTTTAGATTTTTTTATTTGACAATCTTAATTAAGAATAGGGGATTGGATATGGGAGTCTGGGGTCATACATGTACTCATGTAAATGTAGTAATTTCAACATGTTTGTAGAGGCCTCACTGTTCAATATTATAATTGCACTTCATAGTCATTGAGTCGGTTACTTATGTTGTTAACCAACATAAATCCTGACTAACTGGTTGAAGAAAATAAAAAGCAATTATCTTAGACAGTGCTGACAAAGAGATTCTTTATATAGCCATACTTCTCAGGCCATCAAATAAACCACTAATCAAATAAATACATCTAATCTTTAGAAAGAAAACATTGACAGAAAAGCAGTGAATGTATAATGAATGCCTGTTCTCCAGTGATTGTGAAAACAGGGACACCCATCCAGTGAACGCGACTAATTTGTAAATCAAATGGTCTTCCATGGAATTTGATAGTCATGCTTTCACAGTTCTCCTGTCACCGGGAAACTGAGGGACTCCTGCAGATTAAGGTAGTATTTTTGTCATTCAGACCTAAAGGATGAATGTCAACAAAAAGCTAAGAAAATAGCAAGATGTGAACAAATTAGATAATCAAATGGCACATCCTGTCCTCAATGTCTCAATGTTGTTTTGGGTAAAACCTAATTCTGTCATTCCAATAAATTAAATGATCAAACATGAATGGTGATGGCTTGGAGATATCTGGCCTGTGACATGCAGCCTAGCAACAGCCTGGTAACAGACAGTCAGTAATCAATCAAAGATCAGACAAAACATCAACAAAAACAAAAAAAGGTCAATCATTATATAAAATACATTATGCTCCATTAGCAGCCAACACAGGTTATGCCAAACAAAAATACAAACGACAAAATATATTCAAGTTTTTATTTTAAAATAACAGATCCCAGACACCTTTCCCCATGTCTAACCTATTCTTTGCCATTCTTACAGCAGTGCATTATAATCAGTGACCTTTATTGGTCAGTTAAGTGTAAGGGTTAAAGCATGACAGTCTTGAGCCCTGGAGCTGTGCCCTTGTATCCCCTAAGTATAAAATGTTCCAGTTTGGCACTTTGTAAAGGGCAATAGGAGGATTGCCTGCACGTCACCTTTTCCCCATACTTGAATCTACAACATTTTCAAATGGTTTAAAAATTTAACAATGGACAGATGGAAAAATAAGCCCCAAAACACAATTCTGACATAGTGCACAGCACTGGAATCTTCTGAGGAACTTCCAGAAGATGTGAACTGATATGATTGGTTAACAAACCCTCCGAAATGAAAACATTAAGATGTCAAATGAGATGACCCTTTAGGTCATGATTATCATTACCCTTTAAAGGTTTAAAACACTTGATCACATCCAAACCACATAGCCCTCTACCAATACAACCCACACACATACACACTAAATAAAAAGGTACTGTACATTTCTCATTCTGAGGTGGTCGCTTCAAAATGAAACGCTGCATCCATAGAGTTCCTGTTATACAGTATATTTCCTGTTATACAGTATACAGTGCTTTCAGAAAGTATTCAGACCCCTTGACTTTCACATTTTGTTGTTACAGCCTTATTCTAAAATTGATTAAAAAAATGTTTTCCCCTCATCAAGCTACACACAATACCCCATAATGACAAAGCAAAAACAGCTCTTTATAATGTTTAGCAAATGGGCCTCCCGAGTGGCGCAGCGGTCTAAGGTACTGCATTGCTGTGCTAGCTGCGTTACTACAGAGCCTGGTTCGATTCAGGGTTGTCGCAGCTGGCCGAGACCGGGAGACCCATGAGGCGATGCACAATTGGCCCAGCGTCGTCTGGGTTAGGGGAGGGTTTGGCTGGACGGGATGTCCTTGTCCCATCGCGCTCTCGCGACTCCTGTGGCTGGACGGGCGCATGCACGCTGACACGGTCGCCAGGTGTACAGTGTTTCCTCCGACACATTGGACACACATCCTTTGGCAGCGATTACAGCTTTGAGTCTTCTTGGGTATGACGCTAAAAGCTTGGAACACCTGTATTTGGTGAGTTTCACTCACTCTTCTCTGCAGACCCTCTCAAGCTCTGTCAGGTTGGATGGGGAGTGTTGCTGCACAGCTATTTTCAGGTCTCTCCAAAGATGTTCGATCGGGTTCAAGTCCAGGCTCTGGCTGGGCCACTCATGGACATTCAAAGACTTGTCCCGAAGCCACTCCTGCGTTGTCTTGGCTGTGTGCTCTGGAGCAGGTTTTCATCAAGGATCTCTGTACTTTGCTCCGTTCATTTTCCCCTCGTTCCTGTCCAGTCCCCCAGTCCCTGCCACTGAAAAACATCCCCCACGGCATGATGCTGCCACCACCATGCTTCACCATAGGGATGGTACCAGGTTTCCTCCAAACGTGACACTTGGTATTCAGGCCAAAGAGTTCAATCTTGGTTTCATCAGATCAGAGAATCTTGTTTCTCATGGTCAGAGTCCTTTAGGCAAACTCCAAGCGGGCTGTCATGTGCCTTTTACTGAGGAGTGGCTTCCGTCTGGCCAATCTACCCTAAAGGCCTGATTGGTGGAGTGCTGCAGAGATGGTTGTCCTTCTGGAAGTTTCTCCCATCTCCACAGAGGAACTCTAGAGCTGTCAGAGTGACCATCGGGTTCTTGGCCACCTCCCTGATCAAGGCCCTTCTCCTCCGATTGCTCAGTTTGGCCAGGCGGCCAGCTCTAGGAAGAGTCTTGGTGGTTCCAGACTTCTTCCATTTAAGAACAAAGGAGGCCACTGTGGTCTTGGGGACCTTCAATGCTGTAGGCATTTTTTGGTACCCTTCCCCAGATTGTGTGCCTCGACACAATCCTGTCTCAGAACTCTACGGACAATTACTTTGACCTCATGGCTTGTTTTCTTCTCTGACATGACCTGTCAATTGCAGGACCTTATATAGACAGGTGTGTGCCTTTCCAAATCAATTGAATTTACCACAGGTGGATTTACCACAATTTACTACAATCAAGTTGTAGAAACATCTGAAGGATGATCAATGGAAACAGGATGCACCTGAGCTCAATTTCGAGTCTCATACCAAAGGGTCTGAATACTTTGGAAACATTTAAAAAAATTTTTTCAAAAAGTAGCTAATTTAAAAAAAAACAATTTTAGAATAAGGCCGTAACGTAACAAAATTTGGAAAAAGTCAAGGGGTCTACATACTTTCCGAAGGCACTGTATGCCCTGTGTGGATATGTCCCGTCTTATCGGAACACAGGCAGCTGAATGTGGGTGTGCTGTAGGTTGTGGTCCAGTAGCTGGGGCATCCCCACCGCCTCATAGCCCCGTCCCAGCATGCGCTCCTTAATGCAGGGTGGGTGGATTTCACTGATCAGGCACTCCAGAGACTGCAGGCTGCTGCTCAAAACAGAGGCGTGGCACAGGCTGGTGCTGGGCAGCCCAAAACAGAGGCCCAGGCTTTGGTCTGTGGCATAGGCCTGGGGGTGAGGGTGGGGGTGGAGCTGGCGGTTGGGGTGATGGTTTGGATGAGGGTGGGAGAGCCCCATGTCTCTGGGCCGGACGATAGAGGAGCCAGGCACCAGCTCCTGAGGGTTGTAACAGTCGCTGTCCGGGGTGACCAGAACACTGTTCCAGGGAGGGGCGAAGTACTGGCCCACAGAGAACTCCCCATGCATGGCAGCACAGTTCAGAGGGGAGGAGCTAACCCGGTCCTGCCCTATCCCTGCTCCTGCCCCGTTAGTGCCTGCACTGAGGGGGTGAGGCCTATAGGAGAGCTGTGCCGAGCAGGCCAAAGGGAGACAAGTCTCTGGAGAGCGGCTGACCACGGCACCTCCCCCGCTGCCCATCCGAGCATTGTTGTATATCCTTAGCGCCCCCTGTTGATAGTGCTGCTGATGTTGTTTGTGCTGCCATGTGCTATAATCCACTCTGTCCAGGTAGCCAGCCTTGGCCATGTCTGCACTCTGGGTGGGCAGCACAGCCCCCGAATATGCCAGACTGCTCTGGGGTGCTATTCCCAGCGTAAAGCCAGAGTCTGAGCAGGCTACAGCGGCCACAGCCTGAAGGGAAGGGCTTGGCTGGGCCCCTCCCCCGTGCTGCAGGGCCTGGCTGTGGGTGTGTCTGTTTATCTGCCTCAGCAGGCTCTGGACGTCCAGGTCCGACTGAGGGGCCAGAGTCTGCCCTACCGGGGTGGGAATGACTGACACAGCCCCAATGATATTAGAGGGTACAGACACATTTGGCCCGTCATGAGGCTTGCAGGAGCCTATGCGGTAGCTCTTCTGCTGCCCGTGTCTGTTGTTACAGAAAAGGTTGTATGGTGCCGCTGCAGTTTGGGCGGGGGAATGTTTAGTCCTCTTGCCCTCAGAGTTTTTCAGCACGCCTTTGACCACGGAGACGGAGGCCTTTACAACACCCAGTAGGCCCTGGTAGCCTCCTGAGTAGGGACTGTAATGCTGGGTGCATGTGGTGTCCAGGCCGTTGACCGTCCTGTTCAGCTGTTTGTGCTGCGGCACTCTAATGTTGGATGGGAAGATCTTGATGGACAGGGGGCTGCTGGCCGTCTTCTGGGCAAAGGCATCCAGCTCTGCAGGGGATGGATACCGGGGGCCATTCATGGAGACCAGCTCACCTGCAACACAAACACAAACACACAAAGAAATGGTTATACTTCCATAAGAGTTCTCTCACACTATGTGCCTGGTTATAAAGTACAAGGACAGGCTTGATGATACTTGCCAGCTGGGACTAAAATAAAAACAATCAATTGACCTTTCCACAAAGGCTGTTCTGCAAAAACCCTCCTCGTGATAAATAATCAAACAAATAAACAAAGCATGTCAGAAGAGAGAACACAATGTCCAAGGAGCAGAGCTGAGACAAGACCAATAGACCAATAAAAACACACTTATTGTAATGTCTCCTCCATTTCCCTTTCACAATCTCCAGTTTCACCCCCCCTCGTCAGGAAGATGAACCGTCGACATCTGCATCTCTTATAAACTCATTTGGGGGAGGGAAACACCTACGGCACTGTTTGATCAGTGCTTTATAAAATTAATTTGGACTTATTTCAACCCAGAATCGGATTACCCTGGGAAATCAGGGAGTGGAGCAGGAGGCAGCGGGGGGAGAGAGAGAAAGCCAATTTTGTCGCAGCGGCTCAAGTGGGATTCATTTGGTGACATTTGGCCATGAAACTACCGTCGGATGTACCCGAGTTAAAAGCTGGAGCGGATGGGACTGGAAGTGAAGAAATTACAGCTGTGCTCATGTGTTTATATTGTTGGCCAATCTAAAACAGAAATGTAAAGCTGTTGCGGTTTCTCATACAGTCTGAGAGCCAATATCCTTGAAAAAAATCTGATGAGAAGAATCATGTTTTTATTCCTTGTAATTTCTCACTGTTACATCTTCAAATTTCACTGATACAAAAAACACTCATGTTTTACCATGTAGCCCTATATCCAACCATCTCCAATGTGACTTGAAGATGAAGATCGCTTTCAAATCTTCCAAGGCTGCCTACCTGTAAAGTAAAAATTCAGCTAGCCTCTTACAGACCTGTATTAACTGCAATGTAAAAGCCTGGAGCTTAAACTGTGAGAAGTCAGGGCACACTGAGAAAGCGCAATCTCCACAGGGAAGGCTATTGAATGGTCTACGGGAAAGCTGAGGGGACAAACCAAGATTGGATTTAAAACACCATTATTCAGGCAATTTCATGGCTGCTTAGCTCACAGCGACAAAGGAGACGCGCAAAAGGCGCTCCATTTAAAAGCAATAAATCACCTGACAGAAATTACCACCGCCCCTCTGAACGACACTTATGGAATTCCTGACATGAAAAGCAAGAGTGCTGAAATTAACCTACTCTATCGTCAGCGAAAATCACTGCCACAGCACACAGAACAAGGCATAGAGAGGCGACAAAGGGAGCGTGAAAAACAAAACACTTCATTTCGTTTTCAATAACAAAACCCATTTGAAGAGGCACTTCAGCCGTGCAAGGGAGAACTCACTTGTTGTGCCCGTTCGGAATTGATTGGGGAGTTAATTTCATTTCAGGCCCACAATGAGCCTCCAACTGTGAAAATGATTCAATCTACAAGATCCATCTCATAAAGGAAATACAATTGGGTGTTTAAAATGGAGGAAAGAGGAGAGGTGGAGTGTTTTATCCATTCAAGCATCTCCCAGTGGAGCCAAGGGAACAGAACAGAACAGAACAGCACCGCAGCAGTGCCAGCAGCAGCCAGAGTGAATTCCACAGAGAAATGCAACAGAGAAAAACACTAGTTATTTATGTATCACTATACACAAGTGGTAAAGAAAACAAGGACATCTGGGAGTGTTAAACAGATGCCTACTCAACCTCTAGACGTCTAAACAACCCTGTGATCCTGCATGAGCATCAAGTCTCTCATTAAGGTGAAAAAACTAATTCAGTAAGGAGAATACTTATTGAAGCGGTGGAGTTACTGCCTGGACTTGTCCAATATGAGCAGAGATTTTCTTTTTCCGTTGCAGAATGTTTTGATACAGTGTGCCACACTGAACAGGACCCTGGAGTGTATAAAGAATGAGCTGCCTTTAACTGCCTTCTGGTCAAAACAGGGCGAGAGTTCATGACCCTTCGACGGGTATAACTAGAATAGATTAGTGCTTTCATGTTCACCTGAAAGCGCTAATCTGCTCTACGTTAATGAGTTGACCTACTTCAGTGATATAATATCTATTATAAACCCAGTAGTTTGGGTCCTGGATGCTGACTGGCTGAAACAGCATTTCAGCCATGTGTAGGCTATGTCAGCAAATATACCACGGATATGACGCAAAGATACTTGTTCACTCTTCTATTTAGGTTGGTAACCAGTTTATAATGGCAATAAGGCACCTCAGGGGTTGTGGTATATGGCCAATATACCATGGCTAAGGGCTGCATCCAGGCACAACGCGAAGAACAGCACTTAGCCGTGGTATATTGGCCATATACAAACGTTTGTGGTCATACACACGTCCTTTAAAAACGCAGGTGCTGGGCTAATAAAGAATACTTGGGAAGAACAGGAAGCCCCGCACACTGTTTATGCTCCCAATTCACCGCTTTATGGACCACACACACACACACACACACACACACACACACACACACACACACACACACACACACACACACACACACCTCAAGACTTATTGGTTAATTACGGAAAACCACTTCAAGGCATCGTCAGCATCTTCCATCACAACACACCAGCATCAATCAGAAGTACTGTACCACACAAAGAGAGATCTATTCTGCTCCGAATCATTTCTCGCACCCAATTACCACAGCGAGATAAATATTGTGAAACCAATCACGGAGTGTCGTTGGTGCCATCCTTGTTTGGTATGGAGTCAATGTTTTGCCCTGATCCCTCCAGATTGGCTTGGTTTTCCGTAAACACTTCAAAACACTCTGAATGCTAACTCATCTTCAAAGGCCGTCTCGCTCCATAAATCCACAGATTACAGCCCTGTCAGCGGCACAAAGACGCAGTGTGGCCATGCCACCACAGTAACGGGCTCATGTGGCAACACACAGGCCTCTGCTGGTTTGAAAATCACCCGCTCAAATATTAAAGTCACTTATCAATTGAATACCATTGGCAGTGGCAAGAATGGCATATCACAGCAGTTAGGGTGGTTCAAATGAATGTGGAAACCTGGAATTATGTGGATTGCTGTGCTGCTGTGCACCAGGAACTGCCTCAGTGTGAACTCAGTGTTTCGGATCCGAAGAGAAGCTATGCCAGAGAGAGAGCTAAAGTCTATTCCTCTAGTTTCTCTAGAATTTCTCCATCCAGAATTAACCACAGGCACATTCTGGAAATCAAATGAACAATTTTCAGCAGCCTGATCCCATGTATCTGTATGTGAGGAGTTGTGTGTGTGTGTGTGTGTGTGTGTGTGTGTGTGTGTGTGTGTGTGTGTGTGTGTGTGTGTGTGTGTGTGTGTGTGTGTGTGTGTGTGTGTGTAGGCCTAATAGTTAAGGTTTACAATATGTCAAACATAAACTGTGAATGAAAAACAGACTGGTGAGATGATGTACACAGCGTTAAGTATTCTTCACCATGCCACAGTCTTTTGTAACCCTGCACCGAATCCACCCCCGTACAATCCCACACCACGCTTTCAGTCGCGGGAAGCTGGCTAATCTTTTTTCCCATGGTCAAGCTTAATGCAATACCCCACAGATCAGAGTGGAGACCTGGTTGTTTTGGAGCGGTTTGAGTTGATCACTGATTAACAGGCAAAACAAGCCCCTGAGCCAGGGCTAAAAGCTGCAGTTGGAGTGGCTCGTTGAATTTCCAGTTCTACAGAACTGCTCTTCTATCTCACAAAACACCAAGACCAACAAAATAACCTTCACATCTCCCTCCATTACAATGAACATGAAAACCAGTAGTGTAGTCCTATGCTTGGTGATTGTCCTTGTGCAACTATCACAAAAAGATCCTTAGCAGACAAATTTGGAAAAACAGGGCAAGAAGCCCAGAAGTCTAGGTTGCACGAAAGGTATTTGGTGTTAAATTCTTTTAAGATGAAAATGTTTGTTTGATAAACATGATTAATAGCTAATCCTCGCTGGGGACGCGCCACACTGCAGCACTCACGGAGGTTAATTAGTGCCGTTCTCAGAAATCACCAGCAAACACACAAAACACTCATTGCCAAACATCGTGTTACACACCAGTGTTTCACGATGGCAATCCAAAAATAATATCAACACCACTATACACTAACCGTACCTACCTGCCTTACACAGACTGTCCTTGACAACTAGGCAGATTAACACATTAAAAACCTAGGCCTCTGCGTTGCCATGACAACCTCTGGTACGAGCACAGTTGGCCCTAATAAGCCCACTCATTAGGGCCCATGTAATTAATTGACCCTGACTCCATTCAGCTCCTCGCGCCAAGGCACTGTAATTGACTACCCCCCCCTGCTGCTCAGGCAGCGCAAGGACGCTTCGTATCGACTATCTGGACCTGCCTCACGTCCCACACAATACAGCACAATACACTATACAGCTCCACATGGTTACTTTACTTTCCTTTCAATTTGACCGAGGCATACAGTAACTGTTGTGAATGAAAATGAAGTCAGAAACCTCATGCATGCATTCAATATCCATGAGGGGAGTGGGGATCTAGGGCGTCTTCTGGATCTTACAGTAGAGCATCTGAATGGTGTCTAGCTGTGCACAAGTCGGTGCCCTTATAAAGCAGAGGTATTGAGATGCAGCGCCTGCAGCGCTCTTCACCTCTGTATCCATATTAACATGCATTAATATTAATGGCGTCTGAGGTTAGCTGGGTCGAGGCTGAGGCCTCCTCACATAGATCTGGAGTGAGAGTAGAGAGAGGCTGGACAGAGCCCCTGTGTTCCAGTCCTCTGTGTGCAGACCTACATACTCAACTCCACTGAGGTTACAATTCCTGAGCTCCTGACCCTGGCAAACCAGAGGCTCATCAGCCCCAAGACACAGAACGAGAGAAAGACAAAGCTGAAGGCACTGACACACACACACACACACACACACACACACACACACACCACACACACACACACACACACACACACACACAGAGCCTAGCACTCCATTCAGTCTACCGCTCCCTCGCTCTCATTAGTTAGTCCTCTTCGTCCCGGGTGGGACATAAGGCCGCCCGCTCTCATACACACATGAAGAGAAACTGCACTCATTCAACCCATTAACATCCATCCCTCGCTTTCTCTCTCTCGCTCTCTGTAATCTCTTCATGAGGGGTGTTGGTCGTGGAACAGAATAACCTCAGTGGTGAACACTTAGTTATTTGTGCTTGAAGAGACTCAGGCGGGTAACTCTTTACGCGAGTGTCACTCCCCATTTGTCTCTGTGCCACTCTGCTCAGCAGCCCCGGGGAAAGCAGTGCGCCGCTCTAAAAGAGCCCTCCCGAAAGACAGGCCGGCAGCGTGGGAAAAAGCATTCCCGGCTCTGATCTGCCGTTCAGGCCAAGAGCAGAGCACTCATTAACTTTCATCACATAAACTGTCGCACTCAGTCACTCATACACACTTCCTCATATTTAAGAGATGGGTTGGCATTGTCAGGGATTCCTCTGTGAAACCAAACCACAGACATCCATTAGAATGGTTCGTCTATCTAAATCTGTAACCTCTGAATCCTCTGCGAAAGCTTTTCAACAAAAATCTGCGTGAAAACCACTCTTTCAACACAGAATCCCAATGGGAAAAACATCAACTCAAAAACCTTTTAGAGAACTATTCTGGGTCTAATCAAGTCCAACCAGCAGGCTCCAATCAGTAGAGCAGTTTGTTTCATATGGATGTGCTTGAAATGTCAGGTTAGTGCTGGAGGGAAGGGGGGGATGGATGCTGCTCCACACAGACACCACTGGCATCCCCCCCCCCCGATAGCATATGAACACGTCAGAAGCAGTGACAAAAAAAGCTGTAAAACTAACATTTTCTCAGCCTCATTGCAAAATGTGTAGAATTGTAGGAAATTAGCTGTTTTGTAGTACGCCACTGACACTGACACACACACACACACACACACACACACACACACACACACACACACACACACACACACACACACACACACACACACACACACACACACAGAGCTCCAGGAGGGAGGAATGATTCCTGCAGGTAAACAGGATGTGAAAGGCGCCCGTGGTTCTGCCTGAGGCAAACTAGGTCCTTCTGTTCCAGCATTTAGCAGACAAGTGCTCTACTGATTCCCAATTAATATTTAATAATGAGACAAAAAGGGGTGTTTCACCCCGGGAGAGAGATGAGGGACATGGGGATATGAGATAGGGAAGAGAGACTGCTAGTCTCCCAGAGAGCATTAGTGAAAGGTTTCAATGTGAAGGAAAGCTGGGGGACACACAGGATTTGTTTTCATGGCCCAAATCTGACAAGTGAAGCTAGAGAAATACAATATACATTACAAATCCATCAGCTTGCATTTAGTCCGAATGTCTCCACACAATTACTCATCGGCCTAGAGGTTAATCACTCAGACAATTTATGCATTTTTCATAGGCAATTTATATCACCAAAAAAAAAATGGAATATGTTATTACGTTAGCTATGCGGGGATAGGCACGGCGTGATATGCGGTTTCCCATAAATTCATGTCATAAACTTCCACAGAAATCTGACAGAGCAGTATAAAACACAGTGATTAAACATTATCTCTGAATTGAATCATGGAAATATGATACGTAAACTCATAATGCCCTGTGCTGGTTTCATCAGCCGACAACATATACTCTCATTAAATCTGATAATAATGTGCACTGGCAGTGGGAATAATAAACACGGTCTTTTGAAATCTCTGTTTATGACATGGATAACATGGCTCGCAATCACTTATCAACTGATTAACACATGTGCTTGAGCAAGCATTTTCTTTGATCCAAGTTCAAAAGGAAGATCCTCAATTGGTTAGGGAATGAGGTCATCTCTAGCTTATGTTACATAGGGGAGAGCGGGGTAAGTTGAGCCAAAGGGTTAGTTGAGCCATCCTTTGTTTGTAGGAAACAATACACAAAATGAATCATGTGACCAAATATTTAGGAAGAGGTCATTTCATGGAGACTATGAAGGAAGACATGGGAAAAGTGGTAAACAAACGGATTTTCACAAAGTCAAATGAATTTGATGTGTTATAGGTTTCATGACGCTTGTAACTAAACCGAAGTAGATCGTTTTATTCATCAGTTGGGGTCTCTCTAAGCTACAATATGAGGTCCTAAACCTAGCATGAGTGCATCCTTGTAGCTGTCAATGAAGACAACGAACATGTAACTGTGCGAAAGACAGGCTATGATAGAGTAGCAGAGTCACACAAGGTCTTATCTGATTACATGGAGTCTGAATTTGCTAAACATATTAAGAATCTTGCGGACCATTTTAATGAACTTAGTAGCCTCAAATGCAGAAAACTTGCTTACGAATTGGCATATCAAAACAAAAGCCCTGTTCCAGAAATAAGGGTAAGTGATATTGAACAGAGAAGTCTGAATGAAGGCATACAGTAAAGATAGGAATCATGCATCAACACACATGGAATCATGTAGCAACCCCAAAAAATGTTAAACAATTATATTTTATATTTGAGAATCTTCAAAGTAGCCACCCTTTGCCTCGATGACAGCTTTGCACACTCTTGGCATTCTCTCAACCAGCTGGAATGCATTTCAACTAACAGGTGTGGCTTGTTAAAAGTTAATTTGTGGAATTTCTTTCCTTCTTAATGCGTTTGAGCCAATCAGTTGTGTTGTGACAAGGTAGGGTGGTAACAGAAGATAGCCCTATTTGGTAAAAGACCAAGTCCATATTACGGCAAGAACAGATCAAATAAGCAAAGAGAAATGGCAGTCCATCATTACTTTAAGACATGAAGGCCAGTCAAACCGGAACATTTCAAGAAATTTGAACGTTTCTTCAAGTGCAGTCGCAAAAATCATCAAGCGCTATGATGAAACTGGCTCTCATGAGGACCGCCACAGGAAAGGAAGACCCAGAGTTACCTCTGCTGCAAAGGATAAGTTCATTAGAGTTACCAGCCTCAGAAATTGCAGCCCAAATAAATGCGTCCCAGAGTTCAAGTAAAAAGACACATCTCAATATCAACTGTTCAGAGACTGCGTGAATCAGGCCTTCATGGTCAAATTGTTGCAAAGAAACCACTACTAAAGGGCACCAATAAGAAGAAGAGACTTGTTTGGGCCAAGAAACATGAGCAATGGACATTAGACTGATGGAAATCTGTCCTTTGATCTGATGAGTCCAAATTTGAGATTTTTGGTTCCAACCGCGTGTTTTTGTGAAACGCAGAGTAGGTGAACACATGATCTCCGCATGTGTGGTTCCCACCGTGAAGCATGGTGGTGGTGTGATGGTGCTTTGCTGGTGACACTGTCAGTGATTTATTTAGAATTCAAGGCACACTTAACCAGCATGGCTACCACAGCATTCTGATGCGATAGTCCAACTAACTGCAAACCAGATGGGATGGCGTATCATTTGTTTTTTAACAGGACAATGACCTAACACACCTCCAGGCTGTGTAAGGGCTATTTGACCAAGAAAGAGAGTGATGGAGTGCTGCATCAGATGACCTGGCCTCCACAATCACCCGACCTCAACCCAATTGAGATTGTTCGGGATGAGTTGGACCGCCGAGTGAAGGAAAAGCAGCCAACAAGTGCTCAGCATATGTGGGAACTCCTTGAAGACTGTTGGAAAAGCATTCCAGGTGACTACCTCATGAAGCTGGTTGAGAGAATGCCAAGAGTGTGCAAAGCTGTCATCAAGTCAAAGGGTGGCTACTTGGAAGAATCTCAAATATTTTTTGGTTACTACATGATTCCATATGTGTTATTTCATAGTTTTGATGTCTCCACTATTATTCTACAATGTAGAAAATAGTAAAACTAAACAAAAACCCTTGAATGAATAGGTGTGTCCAAACTTTTGACTGGTACTGTATTTGTTAGAAAGAATAATATATTTTCCTTGACGTAGTGATGCTGAATGTAAAAAAAAACTCAACATACCCCACTCTCCCCTATGTCATTTAGGTCTCAGAGCGAGAGTGGCCATGACAACAGGGTTTTCTTTGACCGCGTGCCAGCCACATAATGCAGCAAAAAGCTGCATAAATAGCAGAGAACACCGGAATAATAAACTGTAAGCACTGTGTGTTTAGAGTTAAAATGGCAGAGCGTGCAAGTATGTGTGAAAGAGGCATACAATAAGGTAAGAAGTGTAAAATAGTTATATTGGCAAAAGTTCAGGGCTGACTAGGACAAGGTGGGGGGGGGGGGGGGGGGGGTGCTAGTATGCCCTTGGCAGGGCAAACTCTCATCATCAGCAACAACAACAACAACCGAGCCAGCCAACATAACAGCGTTCCGCTCCATCATTGATCAGTGCTCTTAAGAATGAAATGAAAGAGTGCAAGATGACTACCTGTGATAAGACCCAGAGGATCCACACAGATCTGAGTGGGAGATATCAACCCTGCATGGTTCTCTTCTGCAGGCCAGACAGCCAGGCAGGCAGCGGTAGATAGGCCAAGGTGAACTTGCCCTTCCTCACCACAGAACAGCCCTGTGGTCTCCTGCTCCGTAGCCCCGCAGGCAGGACTCCACACCTCCGATGCAGCATAGAGACGAGCGGCGTAATTGAAGCCAATCAACTCCATCAGATGGAGGCTCATTGGTACAAATGGTTGCTACAGGAGAGTCTGGTTTACCCGGGTGCAACGCTCTACTTCTCTGAACTAAACTACAGTTGTGTGTGTAAAGTGAAACTTTACTTTCCCCCTAAAAATCTTATACAGGGCTTTCTTTCTCGAAATCCGACTACACAGAGATACAAACACAGCGCCACAAATGAAACAAAATGGGTCTCTGTAGTGAAATGTAGAGTCAGAGGCTGTTGTCAAAAGGAGATGATTGTGGACTACAGGAAAAGGAGGACCGAGCACGCACCCATTCTCATCGACGGGGTTGTAGTGGAACAGGTTGAGAGCTTCAAGTTCCTTGGTGTCCACATCACCATCAAACTATCATGGTCCAAACACACTAAGAGTCGTGAAGAGGGCACGACAAAGCCTATTCCCCCTCAGGAGACTGAAAAGATTTGGCACGGGTCTTCAGATCCTCAAAAGGTTCTACAGCTGCACCATCGAGAGCATCCTGACTGGTTGCGTCACTGCCTGGTATGGCAACTGCTCGGCCTCCAACCGCAAGGCACTACAGAGGGTAGTGCGTACGGCCCAGTACATCACTGGGGCCAAGCTTCCTGCCATCCAGGACCTCTATATCAGGCGGTGTCAGAGAAAAGCCCTAAAAATTGTCATTGTTATTTTCTATTTTTCATTAACACTTTTTTTTAAAGCATTGTTGGTTAAGGGCTTGTAAGTAAGCATTTCACTAAGGTCTACCTACACCTGTTGTATTTGGCGCATGTGACAAATACACATTTGATTTGATTTGTCCTGTGCTGCTGAGAGCAGAGACACGGGGACTCACTTTTTCGTGTGCTGGGCTGCTGCTGCGGCGGAGCATCCAGGATCTTGGGGGTGCATACCAGACGCTGAGATGAGAGGTTCTGCTGCCGTCTCTGTAGGCAGGCTAACATGGCTGCTGCTTTTCTGGGGTTCTACAGCCGCTCGGACCTTGGGGGATCCTGAGAGAGACAGAGAGAAAAAAAAACACATCAGTTAGACTTTTGATCATGTATTAAATTATAAGCAGCTGGCAGCTGAACTGAATGCAAAACCTTTTATCCAATCTTAAGTCAAAGCCCTGAAAGCAAACTGCTACCCATGCTGATGGATGTTTTGCCCCTCAGGAGTTTCCTGTGCTCGCTCTCTTTCCTTTTAAGCCCTAAATTTAAAAAAAAAAAAAATCCCACTCGGGTCTGTAACACCATATTCAAACTCAGCAACCCCCCCTTCGAACTACAGAGGCTACACATCTAAGAATGTAATATCACTTAACATCAAGTCAACTTCCCCCACTCTGCTCAGATGCTATGATGGGTCTTTTCTGTTCTCCATCTTACTCTGTTGCAAATAACACAGCGCATTTACAAGGCCTGTTGTTGCTGTCGGCTGTATCCTTTACCCAGTCACTAGCCTGGAGCTCAGGAAGTCTAAAATGTCTATGAATTGATGCTGATCTAGATCAGGAGTGAAAAGCCAAAAGTAGCCCTTTCCCCCAAATGGCTTCAGCACACACAAGGATACACTCCCCTCCATATGTACAGTGCCTTCAGAAAGTATTCAAACCCCTTTACTTTTTCCACATTTTGTTGTTAGCCTACAGCCTGGATTTAAAATGTATTACATTGAGAGTGTCCATGATCTACACACAATACCCCATAATGTCAAAGTGGAATTTTGTTTGTAGAACATTTTAGAAATTAATCAAAAATGTAAATGGCTTAAGTCAATAAGTACTCAACCCCTTTGTTATGGCAAGCCTAAATAAGTTCAGGAATATAAATGTGCGTAAAAAATTGCATAATAAGTTGAATGGACTCATTTTGTGTTCATTAATAGTAGTTAAATGATTTTTGAATGACTGTATCTCACACATACAATGATCTGTAAGGTCCCTCAAATTGAGTAGTGAATTTCAAGCACTGATTCAACCACAAAGACAAGTGAGGATGTGTACAAATAAAAAAAGCAGACACTGAATTTCCCTTTGAGCATGGTGAAGTTATTAATTATACTGTGGATGGTGTATCAATACACCCAGTCACTACAAAGATACAGGTGTCCTTCCTAACTCAGTTGCCGGAGGGGAAGGAAACTGCTTAGGGATTTCACCATGAGGACAATGGTGATTTTAAAACAGTTACAGAGTTTAATGGCTGTGATATCAGAAAACTGAGGATGGATCAACAACATTGTAGTTACTCCACAATACTCACCTAAATGACAGAGTGAAAAGAAAGAAGCCTGTACAAAATAAAAAAATATTCCAAAACACACATTCTGTTTGCAACAAGGAACTTAAGTAATACTGTAGAAAATGTGGCAAAGAAAGTACATTTTTGTCCTAAATACAAAGCATTGTTTGGGGCAAATCCAACACATCACCGAGTACCACTTCATATTTTCAGGAATGGTGGTGGCTGCATCATGCTATTAGTATTCTTATCATCGGCAAGGACTAGGGAGTTTTCTTTGTAAAAAAAATGTAAATATAAATGTAATACAGCCATAAGCACAGGCAAAATCCTAGAGGAAAAGCTGGTTCAGTCAGCTTTCCAACAGACACAGAGAAAATTCAACTTTCAGCCAGACAATAACCTAAAACACAAGGCCAAATCTACACTGGAGTTGCTTACCAAGATGACATTGAATGTTTCTGAGTGGCCTAGTTAAAAAGATTTGACTTAAATCTATGCCAAGACTTGAAAATGGTCATCTAGCACTACCTAGCATAGTGGTTAGAGCGTTGGGCCAGTAACCGAAAGGTTGCTAGATCGAATCCCCGAGCTGACATGGTAAACAGCTGTCGTTCTGCCCCTGAACAAGGCAGTTAATCCACTGTTCCCTGTTAGGTCGTCATTGTAAATAAGCATTTTTTCTTAACTGACTTGCCTAGTTAAATAAAGAAAATAAAGTCAACTTGATAGCGCTTGAAGAACTTTCAAAAGAATAATTGCCAAATATTGTACAATCCAGGTGTGCAAAGACTTACCCAAAAATACTCTGTAATCGCCATCAAAGGTGCTTCTGCAAAGTATTGACTCAGGGGTGTGAATACTTATGTAAATTAGATATCTGTATTTATTTTTCAATACATTTGCAAAAATGTCTAAAAACATGTTTTCAATGTCATTATGGGGTGAGAAAACAATATAATCAATTTTGAATTCAGGCTATAACAGCCAAATGTGTAATAAGTCAAGGAGTATGAATACTTTCTGAAGGCACTACAGAAGCAAAAAATATTTGGCTCTATGCCCCAGAATTTGAGATTTGAGGTAGAATGTTCCATATTAGGCAACAGTACAGAATGTTGAGGGCATTTTCTTACATATCGGTTTTACCGTTTAGAAATGAAAGCACTTACGACCTCTTCAAATGGAGGGGGGGGATAAAACTTAAGTGCTTGGACAAATTAACTTAGTGTATTAAAGTAGTCAAAATGTAGTATTTTGTCCCATATTCCTAGCACTCTGACTACATCAAGCTTGTAACTACAAACTTGTTGGATGCATTTGGCGGTTTGTTTTGGTTGTTCTGGATTGTGCCATTTTGTAGTAATTTCTATTGTAAGTAAGAAAGATGTTCTGAACACTTCTACATCTATGTGGATGCTACCATGATTATAGATAATCATGAATTCAAATCGTGCGTAATGATGAGATGGTTACAGAGGCACAGTGATCACACCCACAAAGAAACACTAACCTCCCCCGTTATTGGTCAATGTGAGAGGTGTAGCCTCTAAACAGCATCTCACTCATCAATATTCATGATTCATTCACGGCATTATCAGGATTAACTTAGAAGTGTTCAGAAACATCTTATCTACTCACTTAGAAAGAAACTTACTTCATTCACTATTCAGTTACTATTAGGCAAAAACACAACTGCAAATGCATCCAACGAGATTCTCGCCACACAAGCATGAGGGTCATTGCGTGCAAAGAATATGGGACCAAATATTGAACTTTTAACTGCTTTGATACACTAATAATGAATTTGTCCAAATACTTCTTCACATGGGGTGGGGACTAGTTGAATAAAGTGCTATCATTTCTAAATGGTAAAACAGAATGAAAATACCTTCAAATAAAAAGGTGAAATATTTTATCTCAAATCCAAAATATTTGAGCCAAATTCACAAATTTAGCTTCATTGTCTAAATACATATGAAGGGGAGTGTAGGTGTGTTTGTGTATGATTGAGAAGTGTTTTACCCCAGTATCTTTGATTGTAGTTATCATTCTGAATACTAGACTTAAGCAGAGTACTATATTCTACTCTCTATAGATAGGTGCATAGGCCTATATACCGGCAACAACATCTAAAAATGGTACTGTATGGTCAGCAAATATTTTACTTCTATCCAAAAAACAGCACCCCTGAAGTTTCAATTCAAGTGAATGTCTTGCACACAGCTGTCTCAGAGCGGCTTCATTTCTTTATTCTTCCCGTCTTCCTCTTTTCTTTTACAATTCTTTGGCTTGTTTTCATTTCTCCCTCAATGTCCACAGGCCAGCTTAAGTGAGTCAGCCACAGGATAGAGAGCTCAGTGACTGGCTACAGAAACATGATTACCTCCACCCCAAAAGAAAGGAGGAACAGAGTGGCTTTCATTCTAGTCAGGTGCCTGAAGAGACCCCCCCCCACCTGCCTCTCCTCTCACAATGTGACAGCCCCACTTCAAACCACCCAGCACAGCCTCTTTCTCTCGCTCTCTCATCTGATCACACACAGCTGACAAGCTAAAAGCCTCTCTATGGTCAGACTCCATTTTGAAAAGAATACCAATTTCACAACAACCCTTCCATTACCACGCATTTGTCAAAAGAGGGTTGAGGAGAAAAGGCACAGAGAAAGAGAAATCTCCAGGGAATGCCTCCACTACTTTACTGTCGAAAAATGAAAGAGACGGGTATCAGAATAACTTCCATTACTCTCCCAATTTTCTCCTGATTAAAAATGCATCAAGGCAGGCATTATTCACAGAGAGAGGCCGCTGCTTTATTTAAGCAAAATTAAAAAAGGAAGCAAGAAAAAGGAAATGGCATGCATAACTGGCAGAATGTTGTTTTCATCCCATCAAAATGTAAAAGTAAAATAAACAGTTATTTTAGGGCTCTAAAAGTACTTTTGCATTCTCAATTAGACTGCCTTTAAAAAGGACAGAGTACAGACAGATCAAAAAGTGAGTTCAGAGAGTACCAGCGCCATTGAGATAAAGGGCTCCTTCTATTGCCTGTCAGACCTTTTTTTTCCCAGCTCCTACTCGCTCAGTGATATCCCCATCAGTTCTCATTACTTTAGATGAGATGCATAAAAAAATAAAATACATGAAACTCAACAGCTCATATTGCTAAAACTGTAACTAAAACCCAAGATATCTGAAGTTAATTGTCTCTGCTAACTGTCAATCACTCAGCCATCTGCCAGCATAAAGACAACTGTCAAGGTACAATGATAGATTCATCGACACAGCTCTACTCAAGCCTTATGACTATGACCCAATTGGGATTTCAAGCATGGCAATGGTCATCTAGCCAATTCCCCACCTGCTTTATTTTTTTCCTTAGCATTGCCGACATTCACAAAACCTCAAACAACTGCTGAGTGCTGACCAGATTTTTCTCAAATGAACCATGCAGTTTAACACCAGCTAATATGTACCTCAGCTCCTGATTTGACTTAAAAACCTCAGCTTAATCCCATAAATCTACTCAGCTCCTCCTCTTCTTCTCCCAACCAATCGCCTGGGAGCTTTATGCTCCCTATTCTTTTGTCTGCAAGGTCTCCACAGTGATGGATAAAAAAATAAATAATAATAAAAAAATTTAAAAAATGGGACAAAGTTTGAGTGGCAAGGACAGTAAATCCTTGCCACTTTGGGGTGACATCAGTGGCTGCGATAAGAGGCGTTATCAGGCGTGATGCAGGTCCGCTGAGGGTATGCCACATTGATAAGACCCCTGGCTCTGCACTCCATCTTTTGTCTCCCAAGGTTTCCCCTGATAAGGACGTTTTGGCAGACAAATTGGCCGCTCCATCAATGATGGGCTAAGGGCTAGTTTTTTTTTGTGGGGGGTGGGTCTGCAGGAATGGCATTGGAAAATAAAATGTCTCATTTTACAAGTTATTGCCTTTTGTCCTGGGCTCAGGAAGAAAGAGGATTGTTTATTGGAAGATAACAAGGTCACTTTGAGAGGGAGAAGGGTAGTGATGGGGAGCTAGATGGCTGTCATGGTTTAAATGAACAGAGGTCTAAAAATGATCCTCTTATATTCTTACTGGATCCAGATGGTCCCCCAAGGACATGTAGTCTATCCTTCAGAGTAGCCTACCCTCGAGAGAGCAATTGATAAGAGATATCAGGTTTATGTGCCTTATCTAGAAAGTTTGCCTTAGATTTACTGAAATCATTTGTCAGGCTGAAAATGTCTTACACCAGGCAAAAATATTTTCCGTTTTCAGAATCACACAGTTAAAGTGACTTAGCCTAATAGTTTGTTTGTCAGACAGTAAACACATCAATTAGGATTATGAGCCAGGAATATTCCTCAAAATTAGTTTGTTTATCTAAACACCAGACAATTGTCCTTTCGGTCAAGCCATGGCTGTTTATCTAGGAACCTGGCAGAAAAGAGTTTCCTCCTCAGCTTCCTCCCTGATTTCTGCATCTATCAACAGTATGAGAGTCAGTTAGCGACTGATGAAGAGTGGGTTGACTTGGTGGCTGGCTGTCATTTGTGAAACACCCCAATGGATGAGGTCAGCGCTTGACTTGTACTGAAAAAGGTTCCAGTACTGTTTATTTAGGTGCAGGAACTCAACAATGGCTTTGACCTAATATTCACATATGAAATTCAGCACCCTGGTTCGGCTTCCTGAAGTGTTTGTGAGAATTCTACAGAATAAGTTTTGCTTTCACAAGATCTTAACATAACCGTTTCAGGTTGCGGTTAGCAAGATGCACATTATGTTAGCGAGCTAGCATGTTTACAACAGGCAAAAAAGGTTCCACGCCACTCATGCTGCCGTATCACACTACCTTCTGGTCTTGGATCCGCTACTCCCGCAGGTCCAGGATTAGTTTCAGCCAGAGTTCGTTTGCATTTCACACATGCTTCATTGAACAGATCAGGGTACCAAATGCTCCAGGATCATAAAAGAATATGTGAAAGCGCCCTAAGAGGTGCAGGAACTCAAGCAGTAGATCATTTGAGGTGCCAGTACTTACTCTGTTGCATTAAGAAAGCTGGCTATGCATTGACACTGGAAGAAGAATATTGATGTATGATCTCATACGGATTAACCTTGGAGTGTCGAAGACTATGGTTTGGACAATTAATGGAAACATTTAATGAAAAATAGTGCAAGATAAATGTAAGAATCTTTCCCTCAAACAAGAACGTGTTGAAATAAACAACCTCAGAAAGTGTGAAAGGCCATTCAGATTTTTTACTTTAAAATGTATGCCAAACAAAAAACATTGATTTCCAAGGTTAACAAACCATACAACTCCATGCACAAGGACTACTTAGAACAATTTACAGAAAACATTTCACAAAAACACATTCACTAAAAGAACTGCGTAGATGCAAAGTTTGTAACAGAATTACAGTAAAATCTCCCTCAGTTTTTTTATGCTTTCATGTTTTCCCAAAGCTCTTAAATATCTGCTCCGAATTAAAGATGCAAATATGTCTGCGGAAAGAATGGGGTGTCAGCAATGACATTACATGACACCTTGAGTTTGAAAAAAAAAATTGTTATTGAACTACAGTAAGTGAAGTGGATTTACACCCGGTAACAGAATTACGGTAACGGAATTTGGTGCAGAATTATATATCATGGGTCCCTGATCTGTACTACACAGAAATGTATAATTATGGATATAAATGCCATTCTCTTCATGGTGACGTATGCTATGCACAAAGTTAGACATATGCAAGAGCATAATTTGCATATATACAGTGCCTTGCGAAAGTTTTCGGCCCCCTTGAACTTTGACCTTTTGCCACATTTCAGGCTTCAAACATAAAGATATAAAACTAATTTTTTGTGAAGAATCAACAACAAGTGGGACACAATTATGAAGTGGAACGAAATTTATTGGATATTTCAAACTTTTTAACAAATAAAAAACTGAATAATTGGCCGTGCAAAATTATTCAGCCCCCTTAAGTTAATACTTTGTAGCGCCACCTTTTGCTGCGATTACAGCTGTAAGTCGCTTGGGGTATGCCTCTATCAGTTTTGCACATCGAGAGACTGAAATTTTTGCCCATTCCTCCTTGCAAAACAGCTCGAGCTCAGTGAGGTTGGATGGAGAGCGTTTGAACAGCAGTTTTCAGTTCTTTCCACAGATTCTCGATTGGATTCAGGTCTGGACTTTGACTTGGCCATTCTAACACCTGGATATGTTTATTTGTGAACCATTCCATTGTAGATTTTGCTTTATGTTTTGGATCATTGTCTTGTTGGAAGACAAATCTCCGTCCCAGTCTCAGGTCTTTTGCAGACTCCATCAGGTTTTCTTCCAGAATGGTCCTGTATTTGGCTTCATCCATCTTCCCATCAATTGTAACCATCTTCCCTGCCCCTGCTGAAGAAAAGCAGGCCCAAACCATGATGCTGCCACCACCATGTTTGACAATGGGGATGGTGTGTTCAGGGTGATGAGCTGTGTTGCTTTTACGCTAAACATAACGTTTTGCATTGTTGCCAAAAAGTTCGATTTTGGTTTCATCTGATCAGAGCACCTTCTTCCACATGTTTGGTGTATCTCCCAGGTGGCTAGTGGCAAACTTTAAACAACACTTTTTATGGATATCTTTAAGAAATGGCTCTCTTCTTGCCACTCTTCCATAAAGGCCAGATTTGTGCAGTATACGACTGATTGTCCATAGGACAACAGTCTCCCACCTCAGCTGTAGATCTCTGCAGTTCATCCAGAGTGATCATGGGCCTCTTGGCTGCATCTCTGATCATTCTTCTCCTTGTATGAGCTGAAAGTTTAGAGGGACGGCCGGGTCTTCGTAGATTTGCAGTGGTCTGATACTCCTTCCATTTCAATATTATCGCTTGCACAGTGCTCCTTGGGATGTTTAAAGCTTGGGAAATATTTTTGTATCCAAATCCGGCTTTAAACTTCTCCACAACAGTATCTCGGACCTGCCTGGTGTGTTCCTTGTTCTTCATGATGCTCTCTGTGCTTTAAACGGACCTCTGAGACTATCACAGAGCAGGTGCATTTATACGGAGACTTGATTACACACAGGTGGATTCTATTTATCATCATTAGTCATTTAGGTCAACATTGGATCATTCAGAGATCCTCACTGAACTTCTGGAGAGAGTTTGCTGCACTGAAAGTAAAGGGGCTGAATAATTTTGCACGCGCAATTTTTCAGTTTTTTTTTGTTAAAAAAGTTTGAAAAATCCAATAAATTTCGTTCCACTTCATGATTGTGTCCCACTTGTTGTTGATTTTACACAAAAAATTACAGTTTTATATCTTTATGTTTGAAGCCTGAAATGTGGCAAAAGGTCGAAAAGTTCAAGGGGGCCGAATACTTTCGCAAGGCACTGTAGGTATTATTTTACATACTGGCTATTATTCTAATGAGTTCCTTCCCCAAACAAAACCAAATTTGTTAGTCAGGAACAGTCCAAATCTGAACCAGTCATAGACGTAACGTGTTACAGCCTTATTCTAAAATGGATTTAAAAGAATTATAATAATCCCTCGTCAATCTACACACAATACCCCAGAATGACAAAGCAAAAATAAGGTTTCAATAAAAAAAAATTTAAACGGAACCATCACATTTGCATTAGTATTTAGACCCTTTACTGAGTACTTTGTTGAAGCACCTTTGGCAGCGATTACAGCCGAGTCTTCTTGGGTATGATGCTACAAGCTTGGCAAATCTGTATTTGGGGAGTTTCTCCCATCCTTTTATGCAGATCATCTCAAGCTTTGTCAGGTTGGATGGGGAGCGTCGCTGCACAGCTATTTTCAGGTCTCTCCAGAGATGTAAGATTGGGTTCAATACCGGGCTCCAGCTTGGCCACTCAAGTACGAGACTTGTCCTGAAGCCAGTCCTGCGCCACTCCGTCTCCCGAGTCGTCCGGGTTAGGGTAGGGTTTGGCCGGGGGGGGGGGGGGGGCTTTACAAGTAGGCCATCATTGTAAATAAGAAATTGTTCCCATATTTCCTTCGATCCTGACTAGTCTCCCAGTCCCTGCCGCTGAAAAGCATCTCCACAGCATAATGCTGCCACCACCATGCTTCACCGTAGGGATGGTGCCAGGTTTCCTCCAAACGTGACACTTGGTATTCAGTCCAAAGAGTTCAATCTTGGTTTTATCAGACAAGATAATCTTGTTCCTCATGGTCTAAGAGTCCTTTAGGTGCCTTTTGGCAAACTCCAAGTGGGCTGTCATATGCCTTTAACTGAGGAGTGGCTTCCACCTGGCCACTCTACCAAAGGCCTGATTGGTGGAGTGTTGCAGAGATGGTAGTCCTTCTGGAAGGTTTTCCCATCTCCAGAGGAACTCTGGAGCTCTGTCAGAGTGACCATCAGGTTCTTGATCACCACCCTGACCAAGGCCCTTCTCCCCCGATTGCTCCAAGCTTCTTCCATTTAAGAATTATGGAGGCCACTGTGTTCTTGGGAACCTTCAATGCTGCAGAATTGTTTTGGTACCCTTCCCCAGAGCTGTGCCTCGACACAATCCCGTATTGGAGCTCTACGGACAATCCCTTCAACCTCATGGCTTGGTTTTTGCTCTGACATGCACTGTCAACTGTGGGACCTTATATAGACAGGTGTCTGCCTTTCCAAATCATGTCCAATCAATTGAATTTACCACAGGTGGACTACAATCAAGTTGTAGGAACATCTCAAGGATGATCAATGGAAACAGGATGCACCTGAGCTCAATTTCCAGTCTCATAGCAAAGGGTCTAAATACTTACGTAAATAATATATGTCTCAGCCTCCAGTATTTATGCTGCAGTAGTTTATGTGTCGGGGGGCTAGGGTCAGTCTGTGACATCTGGAGTATTTCTCTTGTCTTATCCGGTGTCCTGTGTGAATTTAAATATGCTCTCTCTAATTCTCTCTTTCTTTCTCTCGGAGGACCTGAGCCCTAGGACCATGCCTCAGGACTACCTGGCATGATGACTCCTTGCTGTCCCCAGTCCGCCTGGCCGTGCTGCTGCTCCAGTTTCAACTGTTCTGCCTGCGGCTATGGAACCCTGACCTGTTCACCGGACGTGCTTGTTGCACCCTCGACAACTACTATGATTATTATTATTTGACCATGCTGGTCATTTATGAACATTTTAACATCTTGACCATGTTCTGTTATAATATCCACCCGGCACAGCCAGAAGAGGACTGGCCACCCCTCATAGCCTGGTTCCTCTCTAGGTTTCTTCCTAGGTTTTTGGCCTTTCTAGGGAGTTTTTCCTAGGGAGTTTTTCCTAGCCACCGTGCTTCTTTCACATGCATTGCTTGCTGTTTGGGGTTTTAGGCTGGGTTTCTGTACAGCACTTTGAGATATCAGCTGATGTACGAAGGGCTATATAAATAAATACATTTGATATATTTTCGCATTGTCATTATGGAGTATTGTATGTAGATTGATGAGGACTTTTTTTTAAATCCATTTTAGAATAAGGCTGTAATGTAACAAAATGTGGAAAAAGTCAAAGGGTCAGAATACTTTCCGAATGCACTGTATATGTATCATCACAGTAGACTAGAGTACAATAAAGTTCAGTATATTATACTGTACTCGTGTGCGCTACTGTACTATACTTTTCTTTACTGTACTCTATTGTGCTTCACATACTGTACTGTCCAAACATGTAAAACATAGACGTCTATGATTGGTTCAGATTTGGTCCGGTCACCAATCATGGACGCCTATGCTTATTCAAGGCCGGTCCAGACCAAAAATCAACGTCTGTAGACGCAGAAATCAAGGCCGGTCCGGAATGACGTCTGTGGACATTGAAATCAAAGCCAGGATGGACTGACCAAATTTCAATGTCCATTGACGTCCGGTGTCGGTCGGTGCTCAGATGCTGGTTACAGTAAATAGAAAGGGGGGGGGGGGCATGGGTAGGTATCAGTAAGAGCCGGGAGAGTTAATGTTAACTGGAGAGAGGGAGGAGTTGTCCAGAATGTTTTCACACTCTCGCTTTGATGACCATACAACAGAAAGAAATCAGTTATGAACTGAACATAACAGAATGCCAGTGGAAGGTAGGACAGTAGCAGGTGACCCAACTGCGAATACTAGGATTTCCCCATTGTAGCCAATTCAATTGTATTAATTCCATTACTATTTTGTCCGTAATTATGTTACTGAACTACACATTTTAAACACTTAATAATGCATAAACAAAAATTGAGATCAGTAAAAATACTAAGTAATTGGTAGGTCTACCTTTACTTACTTCTGTGAACATTCATTATCCTGTCTCTTCGTGAAGGAGAAAAATTTGAAAATATCTTAAAAGATGCATGGATTTTTTGGTAATGGAATTACAAGGCACAAGGCAATGCTTCTTAAAACTTACAGAAGGCAAAAAAAGTATCCAAAACTAAATATAAGTGCTGATATTAGTTAGCAGCAGGGTTTTCGTTAGCCGTCAATTGCTGGCTTTTGGACCAGCCAAAAAATGTAAAGCTGATAAATGAAACTATTCCCGGCTAAAATGACCAGGAGAAAAAATCCCATTGCAAAATAATTATTTTCATTGATTGATGTAAATACATTTGACCGTCATGCTTATCGGTCTATATCGGTCCACTTTACAATGTGAGGTGGAGGCAGTATGCATTTGGAAACATACTTAATTGTTTGAATGTTCTATTTCATATTATTAGGCATGTCTTACCTTGCTTTAATATAGCCTATTGGCAAAATATGACCATGGAAACGTGGAGGCAATTCATTTATAAAAACACTTCAGAGCGCATGAGTTTCAAGTTTGGGGAAGCTTTATCCTACCATTTCTACCATTCTGCGTACCAGTTATGATTTTCATATGCGCATTTTCGTGGAACAGTTGTTTCAATAATAATATTTTCATTTCTCGAAATCATTGAATTAAAATTATCAAATGTAAAAGTCAACTAATGTGATATCACCAGCCTCTGCCATATGCACACATTGATACACCGTGATCCATTAGTGGCTAGAAAAAAAAGGGGGGCATGGAACTCATTGCCTAAAGGCCTACATCTGCATTGGCCTATAACTTCCATTGCTCTTTCACACCGAGTATTGGTGATTATCAAGAGGGAGATTGCTAGAAAGATTGTTTCAAATAGCTTACTGTGAGGAACTATCATTTTAATATATTATAATTTGCAATGGATGTAAAAAAAAAACACTTTACTACATTTCCAAGCAGGACAGGTACTTCTATGCGTCCTCAGGTGCGTGTGCTCCCTCAACATTAACAGGACAGAGAAACCAGACATGCTCATTGATCACACGGAGTACTCCAAACAAAAGACAATGAAAAAAAATTGAAAAATCTCAAATTATTGTTATGAAATAAACCAAAACTTGCAGAAGTGTAGCAGGTTGTGAACTCTGCAAACAATGTTGACTCAGAATGAGAATTGTAAATGACTGTAATTACATGTATTAACAGAAATGAATGCAACCAAATGACAGGGATTAACGGTAGATTTACTACTTGTGACAAACTCGGCAAAAAAAGAAACTTATTTTTTTTCAGGACCCTATCTTTCAAAGATAATTAGTAAAAATCCAAATAACTTCACAGATCTTCATTGTAAAGGGTTTAAACACTGTTTCCCATGCTTGTTCAATGAACCAGGTCGCAATTGTAAATCACAACTTGTTCTCAACTTGCCTACCTGGTTAAATAAAGGTGAAATAAAATAAATAAAAAAACCATAAACAATTAATGAACATGCACCTGTGGAACGGTCGTTAAGACACTAACAGCTTACGGACGGTAGGCAATTAAGGTCACAGTTAGGAAAACTTAGGACACTAGAGAGGCCTTTCTACTGACTCTGAAAAACACCAAAAGAAAAATGCCAAGGGTCCCTGCTAATCTGCCTGAACGTGCCTTAGGCATGCTGCAAGCAGGCACGAGGACTGCAGATGTGGCCAGGGCAATACATTGCCATGTCCCGTACTGTGAGACGCCTAAGACAGCGCTACAGGGAGACAGGATGCACAGCTGATCATCCTCGCAGTGGCAGACCACGTGTTACAACACCTGCACAGGATCGATACATCCGAACTTCACACCTGCGGGACAGGTACAGGATGGCAACAACAACTGCCCGAGTTACACCAGGAACGCACATTCCCCCCCATCAGTGCTCAGACTGTCCGCAATAGGCTGAGAGAGGCTGGACTGAGGGTTTGTAGGCCTGTTGTAAGGCAGGTCCTCACCAGACATCACCGGCAACAACGTCGTCTATGCACACAAACCCACCGTCGCTGGACCAGACAGGACTGGCAAAGAGTGCTCTTCACTGACGAGTCGCGGTTTTGTCTCACCAGGGGTGATGGTCGGATTCGCGTTTATCGTCGAAGGAATGAGCGTTACACCGAGGCCTGTACTCTGGAGCGGGATCGATTTGGAGGTGGAGGGTTCGTCATGGTCTGGGGCGGTGTGTCAGCATCATCGGACTGAGCTTGTCGTCATTGCAGGCAATCTCAACGCTGTGCGTTACAGGGAAGACATCCTCCTCCCTCATGTGGTACCCTTCCTGCAGGCTCATCCTGACATGACCTTCCAGCATGACAATGCCACCAGCCATACTGCTCGTTCTGTGCGTGATGTCCTGCAAGACTGGAATGTCAGTGTTGGAATGTCAGTGTTCTGCCATGGCCAGCGAAGAGCCCGAATCTCAATCCCATTGAGCACATCTGGGACCCGTTGGATCCGAGGGTGAGGGCTAGGGCCATTCCCCCCAGAAATGTCTGGGATCTTGCAGGTGCCTTGGTGGAAGAGTGGGGTTACATCTCACAGAAAAGAACTGGCAGATCTGGTGCAGTCCATTAGTAGGAGATGCACTGCAGTACTTAATGCAGCTGGTGGCCACACCAGATACTGACTTACTTTTGATTTTGACCCCCCCCCCTTTGTACAGGGACACATTATTTAATTTCTGTTAGTCACATGTCTGTGGAACTTGTTCAGTTTGTCTCAGTTGTTGAATCTTATGTTCATACAAATATTTACACATGTTAAGTTTGCTGAAAATAAACGCTGTTGACAGTGAGAGGACGTTTATTTTTTTGCTGAGTTTATATTATGGGGAATTTATTTAAAAAAATAAGGGCAAACAATTCACACAATGAAACAATGAATGCGAAAGAACAGCTGAGCCATTCTGGAGAGAGAGAGAGAGAGAGAGAGAGAGAGAGAAAGAGAGAGAGAAAGAGAGAGAGAAAGAGAGAGAGAAAGAGAGAGAGAAAGAGAGAGAGAAAGAGAGAGAGAAAGAGAAAGAGAAGGGAGAAAGAGAAGAGAGAGAGAGACACACTCACCTATATCGTTGCCACACACCCTTCTCTTCTTGTCAACATTTGAAATTATACTCACGACACATTATCATCACAGATATTTGATGCTTTTAACGTACAGCCGCAACTCAATAATCAGCTAGGCCTATTGTCACACATGCTGCCCAAATTGCGGCCTTCCCAAATACGCATACGAGCTTGTGATTTGAAACAATCCACAGCTATTTAAAGAAGCAAATGATCATCAATTCCTCTGTGGCTAATCCATGCTTTCTGGTGAAGTATTTTATTTATTTCTGTATAAAGAGGAGTAATTATATAATTTTGGCAAATGTATTTTTCCATTTACTCCACTATTGGACCCACCGCTATGCCATTTCTCTCCTGTTCTATTGGTTTTCATGTAAACTTGATTTAGTTGTCCAGAAGCCAATCCTAGTCATATTAATAACCTATCCTAGTTGTTGCATCTTTAGATCCCCCCCTCTTTTCTTAGTTTTCCCGCGAATTGCATTTTGGCAAATGTTTGAAAATTACATTTTATTGGCTGCTTCATTACATGAGTTGCATGTTCTGTTCAGATGCATTACCAGAATCTACATGTGATTTCTGTCATTCTGAGCACCACGTGTAGACGCCCTAATTTGTTATGAACCCAATGCATATGGGTCCGGAAAATGTCTCAAATAGCCAGTCAATTTAAATATTCCCTGTCACGTTGTCAGGTGCCACATTTTCCTAACAGACACCCTGGTTGGCAAGGGTCGTCGCTTCAACCTTATTGCGTTTTGATGTATTTCTAATAGACGGATTGGTTGTTTAGAAACAAAACCGACACGTGCGCATCTAATGGGGCAAAACAGACAGGGTTGGCGTAGATTGTTGCCAACATGTAAATTATATTTAGTCTCCAAATACATTTGCAAAACGAGCACTTGTTGTCTATCAAATACATCGTCGCTGTTGTTAACTAGCTAGCGAATTTGTCATATTGGCATCGACATAAAATCAGTCAAAACAAGACATGGTATCAAGAATATGATAAAAAAAACTTGCTGAAACGAGCCACCTACGATTCCCCACATGGCAGCTTCTTGTGATCTGACCGTTCAGAATCATAGCAAAGCACAGCTTCCGCCCCATCGATGGGCGCACATCATTTTTCGTGACGTTTTCAGCCAACCCTTCTATCTTTTAATACTTTTTCTGGTAGATGATGTTTTCTAAGACCCCTTTTCCTATCTGTTTGACTAGAAAGTAAAGCCATTAATTATGCCATATTTTTAAGATGGAAAATGGTTGAAAAATGTATCTACAGCGAGGGAAAAAAGTATTTGATCCTCTGCTGATTTTGTACGTTTGCCCACTGACAAAGAAATGATCAATCTATAATTTTAATGGTAGGTTTATTTGAACAGTGAGAGACAGAATAACAACAAAAAATCCAGAAAAACGTATGTCAAAAAATGATTAGCATTTTAATGGAGGGAAATAGGTATTTGACCCCTCTGCAAAACATGACTTAGTACTTGGTGGCAAAACCCTTGTTGGCAATCACAGAGGTGAGACGTTTCTTGTAGTTGGCCACCAGGTTTGCACACATCTCAGGAGGGATTTTGTCCCACTCCTCTTTGCAGATCTTCTCCAAGTCATTAAGGTTTCGAGGCTGACGTTTGGCAACTCGAACCTTCAGCTCCCCACACAGATTTTCTATGGGATTAAGATCTGGAGACTGGCTAGGCCACTCCAGGACCTTAATGTGATTCTTCTTGAGCCACTCCTTTGTTGCCTTGGCCGTGTGTTTTGGGTCATTGTCATACTGGAATACCCATCCACGACACATTTTCAATGCCCTGGCTGAGGGAAGGAGGTTCTCACCCAAGATTTGATGGTACATGGCCCCGTCCATCGTCCCTTTGATGTGGTGAAGTTGTCCTGTCCCCTTAACAGAAAAACACCCCCAAAGCATAATGTTTCCACCTCCATGTTTGACGGTGGGGATGGTGTTCTTGGGGTCATAGGCAGCATTCCTTCTCCTCCAAACACGGCGAGTTGAGTTGATGTTAAAGAGCTCCATTTTGGTCTCATCTGACCACAACACTTTCACCAGTTGTCCTCTGAATCATTCAGATGTTCATTGGCAAACTTCAGACGGGCATGTATATGTGCTTTCTTGAGCAGGGGGACCTTGCGGGCGCTGCAGGATTTCAGTCCTTCACGGCGTAGTGTGTTACCAATTGTTTTCTTGGTGACTGTGGTCTCAGCTGCCTTGAGATCATTGACAAGATCCTCCCGTGTAGTTCTGGGCTGATTCCTCACCGTTCTCATGATCATTGCAACTCCACGAGGTGAGATCTTGCATGGAGCCCCAGGCCGAGGGAGATCGACAGTTCTTTTGCGTTTCTTCCATTTGCGAATAATCGCACCAACTGTTGTCACCTTCTCACCAAGCTGCTTGGCGATGGTCTTGTAGCCCATTCCAGCCTTGTGTAGGTCTACAATCTTGTCCCTGACATCCTTGGAGAGCTCTTTGGTCTTGGCCATGGTGGAGAGTTTGGAATCTGATTGATTGCTTCTGTGGACAGGTGTCTTTTATACAGGTAACAAGCTGAGATTAGGAGCACTCCCTTTAAGAGTGTGCTCCTAATCTCAGCTCGTTACCTGTATAAAAGACACCTGGAAGCTAGAAATCTTTCTGATTGAGAGGGGGTCAAATACTTATGTCTCTCATTAAAATGCAAATCAATTTATAACATTTTTGACATGCGTTTTTATGGATTTGTTGTTATTCTGTCTCTCACTGCTCAAATAAACTTACCATTAAAATTATAGACTGATCATTTCTTTGTCAGTGGACAAACGTACAAAATCAGCAGGGGATCAAATACTTTTTTCCCCTCACTGTATGTATCATTTCCTCAAAATATAGACAGCCTTCATTTGACACCCAATTTGACATCTTATGAACTCCATGTTGGTGCTCATGGGTCCTTTTACATGGAAATTACACAGATAAAAAGGCGGTGATCTGCCTGACCTTCCAGACGCTTCTCTCCTCTGAACGGCCTCCAGGGCCTTGACTGGAGCAGAGTAACATTGCCCTGTGACCCTTCCTTTCAATAAACACTAAAACACATAGACAAAAAAAGACACACACACACACTCGCTAACTCCCCTCTCTCAACCCCTCCACCTCATTCCTCCCCCAATCCTCTCAGCTTGTCTTTGCAGTTCTTAGAATCCTCAGTTAATAATTAGATTATCATGAAAAAAGGTTTAGGCTTAGCGCCCTTTTCACTCTCTAGTTGGATTCATTAGAGTGCTATGCCAACGTCCTTCCTTCCCTAACCACTGACATCCCTGACAGGTCCAAATGCAAAACACAGACACAGGAGGAACAAACTTCATACAGTAACGTTGACCTAATTTAACTTTTTTTTTTTACGTCTCTACACTGAGTGGCCTCCTTACAGCGTTATCACTCTGAATAACAGAGCTACAACCTTGCAAAGAGCGGTCAGCCACCTACAGGCTCTTTACAACCTGAAAGGTATGCAAACCGCATCAACGGTGTTACAGTACACTGGTAAAAACATTGGATAAGACTCACCATTAGTGATACGGTCACAAAGACCTGCAAAACCACAGGTTCTGTTTGGGGATGACAGTAAAAATGGGTATTAAATGACTGCTTTAAAAGCACTGAAAATGCAGAAGGTTTTGTGAATAATTCATGCCAAAAGTGAGCCCTAAAGTATTAACAACAATTTCCATCAAAGACCTGCAATGCCAGACTGATATCTTGCAGTCACACTTAAAGACTATCTACTGACTCTCAAAGGCCTCCTCTAAATGGACGCAGGATCCTGTCAAAGCGATGGAGCCAGGGAGACAGGGCAAGCAGTCTAGTCTGAGTCTAAAACAGACTGACAGACAGCACTGCTACTGCAGCTGCTGGTTTCATCTCTGCACCCCCTCATGCATTTTTAATGGAATCTATTACTCCCGGATTAGCCGATAAGAGCCATCCTGTTTAAATTCTCTAATAGTTTCCATAATTGGTATCAGAACATGGTTGGAGAGAGACAGATTTTTCCTCTTATGCCCTATTTTTTTTTTTTTTTACAAAAAAGACAACAAGGTTGAACTGCAGGACATCCAAACAACCCAGAACAGCTCTGCTCCACACAATGAGCGTGCACAAGGCCTGGGGCCGACAACAATGAGCCTCATTTCCATTGAGATTAGCTTCTATAAAAAGGTATTACAACAGTGTTAAGCAGGGTTTGGAGGATTGTTATTTCTATACAATGCATGCACTTGCTCGAAAATGTATGGAAAATAAATACAATGGGTCGATATGAATATCCCTGGAGAGACTTCTGGCAGATGCATTTTGAGAGAGCCATAAAACCTTTGAGAGCGGGAGGGAATGACAAGCCTAGACTCAGTAGAATGTTCAGATTCATTTAAATGTTTCATTAGACCTAGGCCAAGTACATGCAAAACCCCCCAAAAATACTAAATCGCCAACCAAAAATAAAATTCTCTACTAGAATGAAAGAAAAATATATATATATTTTACCACAGACACATTGTCAACTTGGGGGGGGGAGAGTAGGTAACCTGAACATACAGCCCATGTAGGCTAATCATAAATCCCATGAACTCATTCAGTTCTGTCAGGGCATCATTAATGGTTCTCACAGTAGGGAGCCTTGGTACAGAGCCTTGGGCTCCCTCAACCCTGTCCTTGCACAGGTGCCAAGGTAAAATCACTGCTCATGCTTTGGGCATGGAGCCTGGCAATAGCCGAGGGAGCATAAAAAGTAAACAGGGCCTTATCTTATCCTCATCCCACACACCGACTGGATAACCCTGGGGAACATTGGCCAACCTTGACTTCTAGTGTGTGTGTGTGAGATATATATATATATATATATCTCACACATATATACACACACCTTTAGTGAGGCAGAGTGCACAGACAGATCTCTCCTGTCTGTTGTCCATACAGATGTTCGGCAATAAAAATGCCCCATTCCTGGGCTTCCCGTCCCACACCACTGCCACTTTGTATTGGCTGCATCAGAGATCATTATTTAGTCTGCCTCTATTAATAGCCAACAATAATAGTTACGTCGATACGCCCGCTGTGTGCTCTGCATGTAAATGTCATCATAATATAAAAATAAAACGTATTTATTAATTGTGGACTACCACATTGGATGGCCTTGAATTGAATTGTGAATGAATGCTTTCACGACAAAATAGTTCCTCTGTATGACATGTTAGACTTTGTGCTTCCCATAAAGCCTGCTCTTTTACCATGAACAGTTTCTGACAGGTTTTAAATGGGTGTGGGTGGGCTGACAAATGGGCAGAGAGAGAGGACTGCTCACTGAGGGCACTGACAAGATGTCTGGATCTAATCAAAACACACCTTAAGCTATCAGACCACAGCCCAACAACTACAGCCATAACAGAAGTTTGTTTACAATGAATCAACTTGAGAAATGGTCCATGCCTTACAAAAACATTCATATTATGCTGCAGGTATTCAAGCTTTCTGACAGAAGAAGCTTTGACAAACAAAGAAAATCCCAAGTTATTGCAATGAGCACTGTTCAAAAGCTAGCTAGGGTTAAAACATACACACAACGTCAGAGCAATAACTATCCGTTTTGATCTACAGATGCTTTGCGTCTATGATCCGCCCACTGACTGCCAGTCTCACCTGCTGGGAGTGGAAACCCAAAAAGATGAACCCAGGCAATAATCAAAAGGCCTGTCTTTGTCTTTAATCAGTTAGAGCACACATGGGAGACATGGAAGCTTTTCTAGTCAAAACACAGTGACAGATGTTCTTCTGTCTCTCTATACAGATTAGCATGGTTGGTGAAGAGTCTACAGAACCAGACTAGACTGGACTGGCCTATACCAGACAGGGCAGACTAAAGTCAAGTTAGACCTCTCATGAATATTCTCATAGACCATCTCAAGCAATCATTGTTACTGGGCTCTACAAGTACGTTGATTGAGTTTATGCTCTCAATCTGGCCAAGAACAAATCCTTTAACTAGTCTTTGTATGTCCTTAGGGTTTAATAATCATTTTTCCATCATAATCCTAACTGTTTGTTTTGCTTACCCACCCTCTAGAGACAAAGTGGCAGCTATGCCTGCCTGATGAGATTTTGTCTACAAAGGAAAAACGTTCCTACAGTATAGTTTTGGCTACAGTGCCTTTCATTGCCAAACTCCTCCATACCCACCCACCCACCACTCACCAAGCCCTCCCCTCTCCTGTCAGAGCAGGCAAGGCCATTCATTATGCTGTTAAGGGTCACTGATTCCTTCAAGTCATTAAACATTTTAATAAAAACAGAGAAGTCATGAGAAAAGATTGGCAAAATGCTCCCTGCAGGGTACTCACACTGGAGAGAACTCCTTTTCCACACTTAATGATAAGCTCTGGTCCTCACAGGGCGGCATGGAAAAACCAAACTGTTCTTGGAGAAAGAGGACTTTGGTCCCTGGACTAATCCAAAATGACCTCTGCCTGCTGCCTTCCCAGTAAGGGCAGATAACATTGCTTCGCATGCAATCAGCCAGTATGTGTATTCTTTGAGGTTTCTGAGCACCATAATGTACACAAAACAACAGACTGTTTCAAATGGTAAACACAGCAACGACAGCCTCCCCAGAGCTCCCCCTCCCCATTGACCCCAGAGACCCAATCCTCTAACTCCCACCCTTAACCCCCTGTCTCTTAGCCTCCTCATCCCATCAAAATAAAAAAAAGACCAATTAGGCAGATTTCAAAAGATGGCAGCTAGCTCATAATTACACATGACATTGTTAGGAGATAAAAGGTGATTACTATGGATGCATGGGAGAAACAGCTTAGCAACCAAGCCATTGACAATATCCCTTTAAGCAGAGCAGGGTGATTGGCCGTCCATGCACTCTCTGAGGTCACTTTACCTCCACTGACTCTCTCCATCTCACAAACACAAAAAGAGCAAACAGTCACTGGGCAGGAAACACAAATTCCCAATATTAGGTTGACATCAACAAACCATCTTGGTAATAACAGCCATTTTGTTTTGCCCCATGACTAGGCCGAAAAGCCTAGCTGTGTGTTGGATATGAAGCGCAAAGGACTGCATAAAGGGAAAGACTGGTTGAACATATCAATTCTATCTTACTGTTCACCAGCACATGAGAGTGGGTGGGCCTGCTGCACAGAGTAGGCAATATAGCCTCTTGCAGAGTAACTACGGGATACATAATACAATGTGATATTCATGTAGCCCTACCTGTGGTGGTGCAGAATTATTTTCAATGTCTTTTTTTATCATCACTCTTTGTTTTTAGCCGGTGGAGAAATTTGGGATGTGCATGTCACCTACACACTCCAAAATAATTTCCAAATCTCTTGGTGAAATGATAGTAGCTAAGATATTCATAGAACTCCAGGCTAAAAATGCACACACCTCATTGGTTTGAAACCTAGCAGAGCATAACATGCAACAAAGAGGCATAACATACAATCAATCCAGTATCCCTGCACATTGTAAATATGGTACTGAAACTGACCCTGTATATAGTACGCTTACTTACTTCATCGTGTTCTTCTTATTTCTTGTGTGTTTTTGTTCTACCTTATGTTATTTTTAGTATTGTTATTGATTACTGCATTGTTGGGGTAAGAGTTTGCAAGAAAAGCATTTCACTGTACTTGTGCATGTGACATTAAAACTTGAGTGGCTAGACGAGTGGACTGGGGGGGGCCAACGCAGAACCTTCAAAAGAGCTACTCCGATGGTGACCTGTATGGAGAGCAGAGGGAAACAAGCCAGCAGATGACAAATCCCCATCATGGAACCGGAGAAAAAATGCTGATGGGTGTGAGGTGATCTGTAGAAAACCCCAGGGAGATGTGCACATGACTGTTTGTAATTCTACCCGCTAGCCTCTGATACACTGACTACAGGCTGGCCAAGCCATAAAAAGCTAAGCCTTTTAACGGTTTCTCAGATCAAGAAAAAGCACAAGCCAAGCCAATATCTAGAATGTTAATTAGAGCAGTGTATGCCGATATATCAGTTTTGCTACTAGGCTACTCAGTAAAATGTCTGACATCCCCACTAGGCCTGGGTTATATCAATCCAGTATAATAAACACAAGGACACTTTCCATCCTCCAACCCAAATGTTCCCCAAAATGAAGGATGTTGTCTGTCAAAACCAATACAGACATTACAGGCAAAGCCAAAGCAATTTCAGAGTAATTACATTGACTTTATGCTCAGTCATATATTAAACATACAGCACTACACACAGAGTGGCAGCTGAAAGTAAGATTTTTTTGCCACTGCTATTCAAACTGCAGACTTGACAGAATTATTAAAGTAGAGCCCAGTCAAACGGATTGAATGTCAACTCAAGATGTGTGAATAAAGCAATTTCCTTAGTGGGGATGTGGGGGAGGGTAAGTCAGAGCATTTTTCATTTAGTTTAATTACATTCGCTCTACTCAAAAGGCCATAATGTTTATTTCATGATTTAAATATATTCAGAGGCAATCCCATAATGATGCTAAATTATGTGAGTGGGCAGGAGTGAGAGCAGGCCCTCCCTAATTTTGTTTCAGATGCTTTATGGTATAACATTTATACAGACAGAGGCCTTTCAGGTACTGAGGCAAGAGACATGGAGACGGATGGAATGAGTTCTTAGGACTATTCATCATCAGTGCTTGACTTGGGCAGGAGCTCACTGGAGCGGAGTACCGGCACCTCAAATGTTCTACTGCTACAGCTTATAGAATATTATCTCAAAAGTATTGTGGAGCTCCTGCACCTAAATATAAACTAAATCAGTATCAGCACTTATTTCAGTCCAAGTCAAGTACTGTCCATCATACATATGGCCTGATGGGCTTTAAAAGACTACACTAAGAACATAAACTGAAAACATTGCATTTCAGACTTAGTCTGGTTAAAATGTGCTTTTAAAAGATGTCTTCAATAAAAAAATGTAAGTTTAGTCACTGGCAGAAATTCAGATAGTAGAGTAAGTTGTTAATTTGCCATGATGTCTCTCTTTTAATGCTAAACCTCAGATGGGAAGGAGATGTGACCACTCTCTACCCAATAAATGATCTGACACCGCCAGGAAAGCATGCAGGATAGAATTTCACACCTCGGCCTATTATCGATGGCCCTTTACTGCGGCCAACCTTCAGCTCTGCCTCTAGGTGCAATGAGGTGTGAGGATTCCTCCTCCGGCTTTGCCAATAGACGTGGAAGATAGCCTTTGGATGCAGCTTTGAAGGGCCAATAATATACTTCAAAGCATTTCCTGTAACCACTGGGTTTCTGACACATAAGTCCTCCTTTATTGCAGGCTGTACATCCACCAAAAAAACATTCTGCTCGCCTCAGAGACAGAGTGGAACTTCATGCCAGACTAGACCCGTTTGGAGCTTTCAATCAGGGACTGGTTCCATAGCGGAGGGAAGTAGTTTGGGGGTGCTGTGCTGAAGACCTCTATATTGGTCCGCTAATACAGGACTAGTAAAAGGCCCAGTAGACCACTTTTTTGGAAAAGTCTGATAATTATCTGTACAAAAAAGTTACTGATAATACTTGTGGAATATAAAAACAATAACTTGATATATGTTTTCCAGTTTCTTGAAATACTTTGCAACTTATTTCTGTGAAAACTGAAATGCCTTATTCATTCCTTTTCCATTTTAGTAGATGCTCTTATCCAGAGCAATTTACACTAGTGAGTGCATACATTTTCATACTGGTCCCCGCAGGAATCAAACCCACAACCCTATCATTGCAAGCGCCATGCTCTACCAACTGAGCCACATGAGTACTCAATTACTGTATTGCACATTGTTTTTCTTCATGGTGATGGAAAGTCTACAGGTACAAACCTAGATGACCAGCCTATGTACAATACAGTAATGTACATTTACATTGTGATTTGTAAAGACGGTAAATTAATACTGCACAAAACATTGTTAGGGTTTTGTTCTTTCTGGATTCCATTAGAATGACAATGGCAGAAAAAAGGACAGGGCAAAAACTAGTCTGCTTATACTAGTAAAAAAAATCTTTATCAAAAAATATTTTTTTAAATAATTTTTTAGGGGGTGGAGCAGTACCCTCCGCACCCCTAATTTCCGCAGCTATGACTAGTTCCAAATGCGCACAAAGGTGGAACTGAAAAATGCTAGTCTAATACTCAACATAAATTTAAAGAATAAACTTAGCAGTTAGGTATCTGGATATGCCTTAAAACGGAGCGGACAATCAAAAACATGAAAGTAGCCTTCCACCCTGTGTCCCAGTCCAATATATTTAATATTCTAGTATCACTCAAATCTGTCCCACAGTCTCTCGAACTAGGTCCAATAGATGCCGCATTCAGGGGCAGACTGTTTCCATAAAACAGTTAATCCAAAGGAAAGTAATTCTAGACTACAGGACAAATAATGAACAAGTCTAGACTGGGTCTGGGACCATACGCATATTAGTGGGCTACTGGTCTCATTGCGCACAAGACATTGATGGATTAACTGAATTAATTCACCTTTATTTGATCCAAGTGGAACAATCTAGGCTATATAAATGCACCACGTTTCATAAAAGGAGATTGATTTCCCTCCCATTCACATCATTCTTAAGGTCTACAAATCTTAACCATAGCCTAGTAAAATGAATGCACCTGCTGATAACCGCAAACAATGCATTAAACTGAATGGATAGCCTGGCGAGATTATGTCAAATGAAGTACTGCAATGAAGACTAGAATAGTACATAAAAACTATTTCTTACATACAGTGTTCAGTGTTAACATAAGGCTTGTTTATCTTTGGCTCGCCACTGCTGGATGCTTGTTCCCCTGTTCGGAAGGCGTATTTCCTTTTCCAAAGAGACGTTGCTGAAGTCCGATGAGACTGGGAATTATCGGTCTGAAAATATCCATGAGAACCACTTTTAAAAAGTATGTTCGAAATGCCAAATGGGTTGATATTGAAAATAAATTAGTTTGTAGCTATATTCAGTTCAATTTGTCTCCCATGTCCTCTTCTCTCCCCAAAGCCGACCGAAATGAAAGATGTCGAAGTGCAAGGAATGAATTCTCCCGACTGCACAAACCGGGCATCCGACCAATCAATTAAGAGTAAATTTGAATATTCCCACGGCTCAACCAATCGTTTGAAACAGAAGGCGGTAACCACGGTGACGCCGCAAGCGTCTAGGTGAGCACGTTGTTATTTCGCGGAAAAACTTAAAGGGGTATTGCATGGCTTCTGTCAGGGTCTCGCTCTACAACAAAGGAGATTAAAATATGTTTAATTTACTCATTGTTGTTCGATTAGCACATGATCGAACACAAATGTAACATACACAAATAGATACATGGTTTCTGAAATAAGACGTTTTGAGTGTCATCAATTAGGCTAACACAAAAATTAAGCCTCTTCTAAAAAGCTTTCCAGCTGGCCTTAATATGGCGTCAGCATGCTTCAGTTCAGCTGGCGCCTAAATTTAGCTAGCCAAACCGAACGAGTGTGCTTGCATACTTCGTTAAAAGACCTTAGCTAAAACATTTTAAAAAGCTACATTAGTACTGTTTGTCCATTTTGAGACCCTGTAGCCAGTATACACTTCCTCAAAATAGTCCAAATTAATCTAACTCAAGAAATCTGTCATTAATTTTGAAATTTTTGAAGTAATTTGAGAAACCAAGGCTGTTGAGTCTGCCGATAAGAATGCTGTGATTGACAGAGTCGAAAGCCTTGGCCAGGTCGATAAATACGGCTGCACAGTATTGTCTTTTATCGATGGCGGTTATGATGTCGTTTAGGACCTTGAGCGTGGCTGAGGTGCACCCATGACCAGCTCAGAAACCAGATTGCATAGCAGAGAAGGTACGGTGGGATTTGAAATGGTCAGTGATCTGTTTGTTAACTTGGCTTTCAAAGACCTTAGAAAGGCAGGGTAGGATAGATATAGGTCTGTAACATTTTGGGTCCAGGGTGTCTCCCCTTTTGAAGAGGGGGATGACCGCGGCAGCTTCCAATCTTTGGGGATCTCAGACAATACGAAAGAGAGGTTGAACAGGCTAGTAATAGGGGTTGCAAAAATTGCAGTGGATAATTTTAGAAAGAGAGGGTCCAGATTGTCTAGCCGGCTGATTTGTAGGGGTCCAGATTTTGCAGCTCTTTCAGAACATCAGCTATCTGGATTTGGATGAAGGAGAAATGGGGAGGCTTGGGCAAGTTGATGTGGGGGGTGCAGAGCTGTTGACCGGGGTAGAGGTAGCCAGGTGGAAGGCATGGCCAGCCGTAGAAAAATTGTTATTAAGATTCTCAATTATCGTAGATTTATCGGTGGTGACACTGTTTCCTAGCCTCAGTGCAGTGGGCAACTGGGAGGAGGTGCTCTTATTGTCCATGGACTTCTCAGTGTCCCAGAACATTTTGGAGTTTGTGCTACAGGATGCAAATTTCTGTTTGAAAAAGCTAGCCTTTGCTTTCCTAACTGCCTGTGTATATTGGTTCATAACTTCCCTGAAAAGTTGCATATCGCAGGAGCTATTCGATGCTAATGCAGAACACCACAGGATGTTTTTGTGCTGGTCAAGGGTAGTCAGGTCTGGAGTGAAAAAGGCTTATATCTGTTCCTGGTTCTACATTTTTTGAATGGGGCATGCTTATTTAAGATGGTGAGGAAGGCACTTTTAAAGAATAACCAGGCATCCTCTACTGACGGAATGAGGTCAATATCCTTCCAGGATACCCGGGCCAGGTCGATTAGAAGGCCTGCTTGCTGAAGTGTTTTAGGGAGCATTTGACAGTGATGAGGGGTGGTCATTTGACCACAGACCCATTACGGACGCAGGCAATGAGGCAGTGATCGCTGAGATCCTGGTTGAAGACAGCAGAGGTGTATTTAGAGGGCAGGTTGGTCAGGATGCCCGTGTTTATGGATTTGGGGTTGGTTCCATGATAAGTTTAGTGAAATTGAGGGCATCTAGCTTAGATTGTAGGATGGCCGGGGTGTTAAGCATATCCCAGTTTAGGTCACCTAGCTGAACAAACTCTGAAGATAAATGGGGGGCAATTCATTCACATATGGTGTCCAGGGCACAGCTGGGGGCTGAGGGGGTCTGTAACAAGCAGCAACAGTGAGAGACATATTTCTGGAAAGGTGGATTTTAAAAGTAGAAGCTCGAATTGTTTGGGCACAGACCTGGATAGTATGACATAACTCCGCAGACTGTCTCGCAGTAGATTGCAACTCCACCTCCTTTGGCAGTTCTATCTTGGCGGAAAATGTTGTAGTTGGGGATGGACATTTCAGGAGTTTGGTGGCCTTCCTAAGCCAGGATTCAGACACGGCTAGGACATCAGGGTTGGCGGAGTGTGCTAAAGCAGTGAGAAAAACATATCTTAGGGAGGAGGCTTCTGATGTTAACATGCATGAAACCAAGGCTTTTACGGTTACAGAAGTCAACAAATGATAGTGCCTGGGGAATAGGAGTGGAACTGGGGCTATAGGGCCTGTGTTAACCTCTACATCACCATAGAGGAGTAGTAGGATAAGGGTACGGCTAAAGGCTATAAGAACTGGTCATCTAGTGCGTTGGGGACAGAGAATAAAAGGAGCAGATTTCTGGGTGTGGGAGAATAGATTCAAGGCATAATGTACAGACAAGGGTATGGACATTAGAGACACAGACACGATACACAGATAGACACATTAGAGATACAGACACTATCAAGAATCAAGGTAAGACCCAGATGCAGACTGTCGAAGTAACAATGTTTATTGTAGTAACAGGGGCAGGCAAAAACAGGTCAAGGCAGGCAGGGGTCGATAATCCAGGGTAAGGCAAAGGTACAGGACTGCAGGCAGACTCAGGGTCAAGCAGAGTTCAGTAATCCAGAGGTGGAGCAAAGGTACAGGACAGCAAGCAGGCTCATGGACAGGCAGAGAGGTCAGGCGGGCAGGTACAGGGTCAGGACAGGCAAAGTTCAAAACCCAGGAGGACGAGAAAAGAGAGGCTGGGAAAAGATCAGCGCTGACAGGAAAACCACTGGTAAGCTTGAACAAGCAAGACAAACTGGCAACAAACAAACAGAGAACACAGGTATAAATACATGGGGGATAATTGGGAATATGGGCAACACCTGGAGGGGGGTGGAGACAAGCACAAGGTCAGGTGAAACAGATCAGGGCGTGACAGACACATTACATAGATACAGACACAGTACATAGATACAGACACATTACAGAGATAGAGACACATTACAGAGACACATTACAGAGATACAGCCACATTACAGAGATACAGACACATTACAGAGATACAGACACATTACAGAGATAGAGACAATTCTTACAAGCTTGTTTGGCTGGTAACTTATTCTTTAGATGTTTGGGGCTACTGGTGAACCGTGATGTGCAGGCATTATCAGTGAAACTGGACTAGCCCACCTGCAAGTCTTTAGGGTGTCTATAACTAGATTTCCATTCAATTGGCAACAGATTTTCATGTGAAGATTCGAAAATCTTCATAAAAGCAATAAGACATTTCAGAATTTCCTTTAGGAACACTTTGTGCCGGTCAACATGACCGGGAATGATTTAATTTAATGGACATCCATATGAATTCAGATCCAAAATGGCGCACAGCGCCATCAATAAATGAGGGATGTTGACCAAATGAGCCACATTTATGTGTCCTTAAAAACAGCCTATAACAAATTACAAAAACAATATTCCTTGTATTTCGATGAGTAGCACATACACATTTTATAATCTATTTTTCTTGGGGGGTTTTAGGCTACTTTCCTAAAACAATAATTGTCCACATCATGGTTCAGCTGTCAGAGATTTGAGCACTAAATGTATCAGGGCACTGCAATGCAAAGAAAGGCCTATAGGCTGAGGTATCCACTGAATGATATTCATATTTTATTATATACAGTTGAAGTCGGAAGTTTACATACACTTAGGTTGGAGTCATTAAAACTCATTTTTCAACCACTCCACAAATTTCTTGTTGACAAACTATAGTTTTGGCAAGTCAGTTAGGACATCTACTTTGTGCATGACACAAGTAATTTTTCCAACAATTGTTTACAGACAGATTATTTCACTTATAATTTACTGTATCACAATTCCAGTGGGTCAGAAGTTTAAATACACTAAGTTCACTGTGCCTTTAAACAGCTTGGAAAATTCCAGAAAATGATGTCATAGCTTTAGAAGCTTCTGATAGGCTAATTGACATAATTTGAGTCAATTGGAACTGTACCTGTGGATGTATTTCAAGTCCTACCTTCAAACGCAGTGCCTCTTTGCTTGACATCATGTGAAAATCAAAAGAAATCAGCCAAAACCTCAGAATTGTAGACCTCCACAAGTCTGGTTCATCCTTGTGAGCAATTTCCAAATGTCTGAAGGTCCCACGTTCATCTGTACAAACAATAGTACGCAAGTATAAACACCATGGGACCACGCAGCCGTCATACCGCTCAGGAAGGAGACTCGTTCTGTCTCCTAGAGATGACTGTACTTTGGTGCGAAAAGTGCAAATCAATCCCAGAACAACAGCAAAGGACCTTGTGAAGATGCTGTAGGAAACAGGTAAAAAAGTATCTATATCCACAGTAAAACGAGTCCTATATCGACATTACCTGAAAGGCCGCTCAGCAAGGAAGAAGCCACTGGTCAAAAACTGCCATAAAAAAGCCAGACTACGGTTTGCAACTGCACATGGGGACAAAGATTGTACTTTTTGGAGAAATGTCCTCTGGTCTGATGAAACAAAAATAGAACTGTTTGGCCATAATGACCATTGTTATTTTTGGAGGAAAAAAGGGGAGGCTTGCAAGCCGAAGAACACCATCCCAACCGTGAAGCACGGGGGTGGCAGCATCATGTTGTGGAGGTGCTTTGCTGCAGGAGGGACTAGTTCTTCGGCTTGCAAGCCTCCCCTTTTTTCCTCCAAAAATTTTCCTCACAAAATAGATGGCATCATGAGGATGGAAATGTATGTGGATATATTGAAGCAACATCTCAAGACATCAGTCAGGAAGTTAAAGCTTGGTCGCAAAGGGGTCTTCCATATGGACAATGACCCCAAGCATACTTACAAAGTTGTGGCAAAATGGCTTAAGGACAACAAAGTCAAGGTATTGGAGTGGTCATCACAAAGCCCTGACCTCAATTCCATAGACAATTTGTGGGCAGAACTGAAAAAGTGTGTGCGAGCAAGGAGGCCTACAAACCTGACTTAGTTACACCAGCTCTGTCAGGAGGAATGGGCCAAAATTCACCCAACTTATTATGGGAAGCTTGTGGAAGGCTACCCGTAACGTTTGACCCAAGTTAAACAATTTAAAGGCAATGCTACCAAATACTAATTGAGTGTATGTAAACTTCTGACCCACTGGGAATGTGATGAAAGAAATAAAAGCTGAAATAAATAATTCTCTCTACTATTATTCTGACATTTCACATTCTTAAAATAAAGTGGTGATCCTAACTGACCTAAGAAAGGGAATTTTTACTAGGATTAAATGTCAGGAATTGTGAAAAACTGAGTTTAAATGTATTTGGCTAATGTTTGTTTAAACTTCCGACTTCAATTGTATATTTATATTTGTATATATATATATATATATATAGACTATAAAAATGAAGAGAATCTTAGGCCAATATGCATTTCTTTATGTCAGATGGCTACTGTGTCTGCTACACAGATATAGACATACAGAAGGAAGGTCATTCGTACATTTTCTATAAGAATATCTTGTATAAAGATAAGCATTATATTGTTAGATTATAGGAGTAATTCTGGTAGTGCTGAAACAGACTTCCTCACCTGAAGTTCAACTGTCAGAGTCAGTTGGAGCGCCGGGGCACACTGCCTTCATATCATAGACCTGCAGTAGCTAAAGCTTAATAATAGCCACACCACACCAAACCTTCACAAACGTTTATACACTTTATTAGGGTAATATAAAAAAGTAAGTCAAGCCATTATTTATAGGGAAAAAACAGAAGCAGAAGAGCGAATGTAAACCAGGGAAAAAACACGCTACAATCCCTAATGTTGACCAATCACCAGCTAAGGGGCGTAGACTTCGGCTCCGATCTTCGACTTCCCTCTCGATAATGTTTTTGTGCCTGAACACCGGAGAAAAAAAACACTCACTGAAGTCCTAAACGAACAAAAACGTCACAAAATGTTGCGTAATATATGCATGAACTCTACCGAACTGTTTAGGCTGGGAAGCACGCGGGCGACTTTATTTAGTACACTTCGAAAGGGCTTTAAAATAAATCTGAGATCAAATATAAAATTTACTGTAGGTAGGCTGGCCTACATAGATAGTATTGTAATATGTGGAATGGGAGCTTTAACTAAACAGTAAACTTCAAGCTTACACACCTGAATGGGAATTGAAGTCAGACGTCTGTCAACCTTTCCATCGCAAATTATAATTTCATCAGCAATATGGCCTTACAGCTTTCATTCAAAACACAGTCTCCATGGTAACTATTGATAGCTGCTTGTTATGGCTTGTTGCTAGAAAATGATTACTTTCTGATGGTGCGAGGGACTTGACCCCCCCTGCTAGATAGAGGTACATTGAATCCTTTTTGTCTGACAGAATTACAGCTCAATTTGAATTTCTCAATCTCGTCATACAGAACTCCACTTCATGCTATCAGAAAATGTGTGAACCCTTGCAGGCGTGTATGTGTGTGCATGTGTGTGCATGTGTTTGAGCTTGACTGAATTGAGCATCAGCTCAAAATGCACCACAGGCCAATCATAAACAGATTGGATTGGATTGTTCACGAGGTCGTTGAGTTCAGCCTGAAGTGCCTCAATCTTTTATACATGTATTTTATTATACTCACAAAAGGTTTGAGTGCTGTGTTCTTTGTCTGGTATGCTGTGTATGTAGGGGTTTCAAGGTTGTGTGATAACTAATTGACTGTAACTGTATTGGCGATTCCAAATGAAATACCACTGGCACAAGCCAAATTGCTCCTACAGTAATTGTAGTATGAACAATTTAGATTTTTCACATCGGGGCTACATGGGGCTATATTTATTGCAAACAGTATTTCCAAGCATATGTAGTATTTGCAAGCTTTATGTGGGTGGTTGTCTTTCATCTCTAATGTTTACGTCTAATGGCAACACAGCAGGGGCTGTCTGCCTGAGGGATCTAGGGTGTACCTGTGTGTGTGTGTGTGTGTGTGTGTGTGTCGTGTGTGTGTGTGTGTGTGTGTGTGTGTGTGTGTGTGTGTGTGTGTGTGTGTGTGTGCGCGTGCATGCGTGTGTGTGTGTGTGTGTGTGTGTGGGTGTTTGTGTGAGTAAGTGTGTGCATGTGTGTGCGTGTCCAGGCCAATGCTCCTGCAGCTCATACTGTGCTCTGCTCTCAGAAGGGACTCTACTCCCACTGGCTGGCTTTTAGGGTAAAACAGCTGCACCCATCTCTGCCCTTAAGCTTCCTACCCCCTACCCCGCCATCCTGCATCTGTGACCTCATTTCCTATTTACGCAGACATGCAGAAACACCTCATGACCACATCATCATTTCATTTGCAGTTGCTCAATTAGCCTTCAAACAGCCCTGTCATTTTATCCACATATTAAGCACATCACAGTTCACTCTGTAGCACAGATAGGCTTACTGCTCACCTCAGTGAATATTTCTAACGCTGTGTGAGCCAATAACACCTTAAAAAAGACATACTTGAAATCTGAACTTTAATTGTGCCCTAAAGTAAATTTGACAGCTGTGTTCTTTAAAAAAAGGAAATTGGACCCTCATTATGCACAATGTCATATAAATTACCATTTGAAACCTACATGTACAGCTGCTTTCATGAAGAATATATATAAATAAGAATATTGAAATATGACAATACCCCTGAGAGTGCCATTCTTCAATTTTAAAAAGGGCTTCCAATGGCAAATGAGGTTACCATGCCAACCCTGGTTCTATATGATATACAATACATGGAGAAATGTTATCCTAGTAACTGTTGTTGCTGCCAGCCTTACACAATGCAAAACACACTAATTAATTTATAAATAAGCGGATTGATCAAAGGGAAATTTCTTTGATCCCCTTGAGCTTGTGACAGCAGAATAATTTGGAAAAGGGTCCCTCTGCTTTTAGTCTATCAGGACTCCTTATGAAAAATGAAAAAATGCTTTTAGGCTTACTTCACTTGTGTTAAACCACAACTTACAGTTGTTACTGACAATACTGCAAATGTTGGTTGTCAATCATAGACAAGGAACAATACACCCTGATTGTAATACATTCTCCAGGTCAGTCTTTTTTCTATAGACATACAGTAAGAATACCCTTGCATAATAAAATTAGTGTAGAAATAGAACATTTACTCTTTGGATGAATTTTAAAATCCTTCCTTTGAATCAATCCATGTGGAAAAAACACAGTGGGTATATTCCTCTTCAGTTTTCTTTTTTTCAATGATCTCCTCGATTTGATGTTTCATTACAAAATAATGACTTTCCAAAGCAGAATGACGTTCATTTAGAAACTAAGCACAACCAGCAAGGGAGAGCATTAAGTGAATTTCAACAGTAAAACTCAAAGAGCAGTCACTCATCTGAACGTGTGTTTAAATTTACATCAGATTCTCAAACAGACTTTTGCAGCATGTTAATTACCCCCTTTCACTCAAAAAATATTCTGCTACAGTATGTCAACATGTTTACAATGCTGTGTCTATTTCCATGTTATTTTGGCAAACTCCAGTTATTCATCCTAATGTTAATCATATGATTTTCTATAGTCTACAACAGAAAATGAAGGGACACATTTTCTGATAGCATGAAGTGGAACTCTACAAAGAGATTGAGAAATTCAAATTGAGATGTAATTCTGTCAGACAAAAAGGGTTCAATGTACCTCTAGCTAGATTTAACACACACACACACACACACACACACACACACACACACACACACACACACACACACACACACACACACCGGCTGAAATGGTCTATATAAAAAGACAATTCGGTTTTAAATTAATGATTGAAAAAGCGGTGAAAAATCTACATCTTGTTTATATTGTTGTTTTATCCCCGAAAAGAGAAACAAGAAGAGAGACTGAGATCATTTTTATCCAGGAAGCCGCTTAGCAAAAACAATAGCATGTCCAAGTGGGCATACTGAGGGATGTAAATATGGATACATTTTGTCTGGGACATACAGTATAACAAAGAGAAACAACATGCGAAAGCTGCCTGTGCAATCTGTGAAAGTATTTTAGGGAATGCAGGAAAAATGAAATTCTAGATTGAAAACCATCCACGTGATTACTTTTACCCTGAAAGGCTGAGACAGATGTCTTTGTGCTTATATTAATCAATCAAAACATGATGATAATCTAATCACTGCATTACCATGTCAGATTTCCACATTCAAAAATGGGTGTTATAAAAGCGTATATGAATATAAACCAAGCCAGGATCCTAATCTGGCATTTCTGGCAAAATCATATTTATTTCATACAGCAGACAATATCTGCTTGGTTTGAATAATCAACATGATAAAGTATGTTTACAGACTTTTGTTTAGACTCAGGCCTATTCACTGACAGATGTTCTCAAAATATTAACCATGCCCCCCTGTGCTCTCCCAACTCCCATATAGTTACATCCTATCTCAGCCATGCCATTTGCTGCTGCCCTGGACTCTTCCACTTCCGCTAGCTGTCTGTCACCACTGAGGACTCAGGCAGGCCCTCCCTCTACAGAGTGTCCTCATCAGAGCAGAATGAACCTGGCGCTGACACTAATAAAGAATACCATCTGTGCCTGGCAGGCGGAAGGAAAGAGGCGAATGAACCAATGAACTTCTCTGTAGCATCTCCTCTCTCACCACATGCCACTGGCTCCCCTCAGCTCTGTCATGATGAAAGGGGAAGAGTGCAGGGGTAATTCAATTCCAGCAGGGGTCAGGGGCGACCCCGGTAGAACTATCTGTAAAAGGGTCAGGAGAGACATTATGACTGTGAGGTTCAGAGACTAATGGGGGAAGAAGCATTATCTTCAAATTGCGCCTTCTGTCAGACCGTCACATCCAGTTCAATAGGCTATGGGGAGGAAGACAATAGCTCCTAGTCTCAGGTAGTGGAGAGGTGAAGTTGAATTATAGCCTACATTATCTCTGAGAGAAGACTTCTATACATGATATATACATACACAGATACTAGGTCTACATGTGTGTCCATGGTGCCTCTTATTTATTTTCTGTCTTCTTGAGAATCCACTTTCAGCTTAAAATAAAAAATAATTCTCTCACATGGATTTGGGATCATATGAGAATATGATTATTTCATAATGTATATTGCCACCTGCTGGCTAACATTGCCTCTCATAAAATCATACTGCACTCCACAATGACAGTTTTAGAACATTACACATCTTGAATACCGTCTGATTGGAGTGTGGACCAATGGGTGTGGAAAAAATGATCAGAGTTGTATTCATTACGCTGATTCTGATTCTGTTTACTGAAAATGGAAAATGTTTTGCAACGAAAACGAGAGTTTCTATTGGTCAAATGGTCCTCCCCCCAAAAAAGGAGAAAGCACTGTGCATGTACAAATAATCCACGCATTAAGTGGAATGTTATGATTATCGGAGTAGGGAACCGATAAAAGGTGTCATCTGGCGTCTCGATGGATATTAAGCCGTCATGGTTAAAGATGAACATGCCAGGAATAGTTGACGTCGCTTAACACACACTGTGAATGGAAAGGAGGAAAGCCTTTCTCTATAATTGATGTTTGATGAAGAAGTTATCCCAACCCATATAAAGCTGGGATATATGAGATATGCGATGCGAGTTTATGTACAAAAGCCACTTCAATGTCATAAATGTAAAAAGTTTGGCCACTTGTCAAGTGTTTGCAAACGGAATATCATTGTTGAAGAGTCTGAGGATGCACGGTGTTGCAATTGTGATGGGAATAACGTTCCAGAGTTCCCTGAGTGAAGGTCAAATTAGGAAGGATCAGGGCTGTCGAGAAGGTCTCCTATGCAGAGGCAGTGAAAATTGTCGAAGCAGCGAGTAGAGATGATGAATGCAGTGGATGGCCAACAGTCTGTGGATGTCAGTCAGTTGAGAAATCTAATTGTGAATAAGGGAGATTTTGTTGCACAGGAGATAATTGCACAGGTCAAACTTACAAAACATCTAAGGAACTGGAAATCATTGTAAAAGCTGCTGAAAGATTCTTGATCTCCAGGATTTTCACAGCTGAAACATCGCACGGAATACTGTCTAACACACCGACAGCGTCATTGCATTTTGGTACACAAGAATTACATACATTTCTACATTACATTCGGTGTGGTGCAAACGTTGGATTTATCGAACGTATGCGTCAAACTGTATGCATAGACGGCTTGATAGAAATGGTATCAGAAGGTGTATGTTGAACTTTTGTTGCATACATTTCCAGATTATGCTGCATACTATTTTGCGACAAAAACACTGTCGGTTTGTTCGAAGCATATGCACCACACCGAACGCCTGCAACTGCCTCTGCAACGCAATGGTGCAAGGCAAACGCAGCGTTTCATTGGAAATAAACGTAATTTTTGTGTGCCAAAACGCAAATTGCACTATCGGTGTGTTCGAAGCGTCAGGCCCCAGAGCTTGTGTAGGGATCTGAGTACATTTAACGAAGTAGAGTACATTTACTTTTTTTCGTTAAATTATCTACGTTTTTACCCCACCCAGTAGGTTGCGGCAATACATTTTTTGGGATATAGTTCTCCAATAAACCCTTGAAGAAGAAGAAGGTCCCTTCCCCGTTTCGTTTGATCTGTTTGCTTGGTCAGTGCTATCACAACTAGAACAATGAGACAGATATTTCACTGGACGTATAAATGTGAAGCATCCGCATGGTGTTTCCAATCCCTACCAAATATGGTAGTGAGAGAAAGCCCAGTGGCCGGAAGTGGGAGAAGATGGAATGAGATGGATTTTGGCCGACATTCTGCAAATGTTCTTATTAATGAAACATTTGATCTCAGTACAGTTTTCTGTTCCCAAAATTATAATCTGTTTCGAACAGAATGGACAATGTTTTGTAGACTTTACCCTTCGCCAAAGTAAAAAAAAAAAAAAGCGTTGTTTAGAAGGAGTGAAAATGCGAATTGAGTTATTGCACACGCGCACTTCACAGTGCAGGCGTTCCTAACGGAAATATGCAAATGTTTGCTAGAACTCACCAATAGGATCTCGCTATCTCGTGCTTGGCTCTGATCACCTTCTTGTTTGTTCTGCCCACTATGACTCACTGGTTCCCATTGGAAACGACTATCTTAGCTATACAAATCTTTGGTGCTATCCGTTCTTAAACGAGTTCCGTTGCCCGACGTAATGAGTACACCACAGGAGGACTACAAGCACGAGTCTGTGAAGTAAGATATTATTTGAGTGTATTCGAGAACGTTTACGAGTCCATTTAAGTTAAATAAATGTCTGGCACGTAATTGAATCAGGTCTTAGCTGCCATTAGCTAGGGTGGCTAGGGAAAAGTTAGCTGTTGTAGTACATTCCTCAATGGGAATATATGGCCTAGCCTTAGCACTATAAGTTTATCATAACTAATGATTACGGGGCAGATATTGTGAGAATTGGGTCATTATAAGTACGTATCGTAGCCTAAATAATACATATGTAATTATCGATTGTGTACATGCAAATGCCCTAGAGCTTCAGCACGTTGAATGTAATGACATATCATACATTATTACAAACGACAAACTATTTGTGTTATGAGTCATATTGGAAAAGGCGGGGCATCGTTTTGTTTGAAACGACCAATGAGCTCGCGCCCCGATAGGTAAACAACAGGCGTAGGTATACAGAATACGTTCTCCAGCTACATTATTACAATATTCTCCACATGGAATTGTTCCACATCCCAAAATATATATACACGTAGGCTACAATGGCGTGTAGTAAGTCTTCCGTTTTAGACCATCGTTTTGCCAATTATGCATGTGATTTTGAAGAGAACGTGGCCAGAGTGATTCAATAACATTTTATCTTTAGCCTATGACACAAGTGGTTCAATAACATTTTATCTTTAGCCTATGACACGAGTGGTTCAATAACATTTTATCTTTAGCCTATGACACGAGTGGTTCAATAACATTTTATCTTTAGCCTATGACACGACGTACCATTTTATTTGATGGTTATCTGCTGTTTTAAGGCCAGGAACGACGAGTTAAAGTGTCATTTCTGATGCGAATGAGTAGTATGTTTTTGTGCCATTTGACTATGTTCTTCAGAGTATATTTGTAACATGACTCTTCTCTGGGTATGCCACATTTATTTATCCTAGGTAGTGACAGCAACATGGAGGAAGTCATGAGCAGGCTGCAGGCCCTGAACCCAGATCAGCTACGACAGGAGATTATTGGGGCAGGGCTGAAGTGTGGCCCCCTTACCACCACTACAAGAGCCATCTTTGAGAGGAAGCTGGCCAGATCCCTCCTGGAGAAGCAGGGAGGGGATGGAGGGGTGTCTGGTGGAGGTAGCTCCTCCAATGCAGAGTCTAATAGACCCTTAACAGATACAGTAGAAGCAGACCACACCCTGGAACTCAAATCATCAGCAGAGGAGTGCAAAGAGACAGAGGAATTGGATGAACCAGAATCTCCCCTTGTTTACTATGGTGTATGTCCTCATTGGGAGGAGTCAGTGGTCACTGATGGTAAGACCTCTTTTTATCCTATGAATAGTGCAAGATAGAGATTGTCTCTGAGTTCAATGTGTGGTGAATGACTATGTTTTCCCCACCAGACAAAGTCCATGTATATGTGGACAGGAAGAAAGCTCTGAGAGCCATGATGACAATGAAAGAGTCCAGATTTAAGTCCTTCTCAACACGAGAGGAAGCTGAGAAATTCTCAAAAGGCATCAATGAACATAGCCCAGCTTTAGCCAGCACAACTGCACCAGACGGGCCCCAGGGAGTGCTGCAACCTGTTGTCCACACAGGTGTGTCTGCTTCATAGCATAACTTTATCTAATATAGAGCCACTATATAGATAGAAAGCTAGACGGATCATTCACCTCTTGTGTCATGTAAAATTAGCAAGAAAAAGGTTGACCAGCAATGACACTCTTGTCCTCCCAGGAAGCCCTACCGCATCAGGGACTTCACCTGTGAACCTGGAGAGGGCTAATGAGTTCCGCAGCCCCCGCACCCAGGACCTGACAGCCAAGCTGAGAAAGGCAGTGGAGAAGGGGGACAAGGAAGCCTTCAGCAAGCTGGTCTGGGCCAACCCACGCTACCTTATCGGATCTGGAGACAACCCCACCATCGTGCATGTATGCCTTTGAGATAATTATTGTTTCTGTCATTTCCATGGGAGCAGAATGGTGCTTCACATTCTCTGGTGTGGAATAACTCTGTATTCCTGTTTTATAGGAAGGATGCCATTATAACGTCCTGCATGTGGCGGCCAAAGAGAACCAGTCAGGGATGGTTCAGCTCCTCCTGGACACCCTGGAGAGCCCAGACTTCATGAGACTCATGTATCCCGATGACCAGGAGGCCATGTTACACCAACGCATCCGCTACCTCGTTGACCTGTACCTGAACACACCTGACAAAGCAGTGAGAACTTGCAGTATATGAACCGTAACTTTGTAATACAATGGGAGTTGGTAGTCAGCACAGTGCACGCAGAAAATATAGTCTGTTAGCGTTAAAGTGTGTACATAAGGTATTCATGAGATGTATTGAATGTGTGTGATCTCCCTGCAGAGCAATGAAACTCCTCTTCACTTTGCCTGTAAGTTTGGCTGTCAAGACGTGGTCAACGTGCTGTGTTCTCATCCGGCCACTGATAAACACCGGCAGAACAAGTACAACCAGAAGCCCTCTAGTGTAAGCCACATTACAGCTATAAAGAACCACTTCATTTGCACTAAAACCATTCTCTTAGTAAAGCATTCCATTTCTGTTCAGTAAGGTGCAGTATCCCCTGAATTTCATGCCAGAAAAGAGATGATTCTGAGGACTAAATACTTGACTTTATAAATGCCTTTTACAGGTGATATGTGAGAGGAAAAACAAAACCCCTGACATAAAGAAGAAGATCAAGGAATATTTGGAGGGTACGTTTAGATGGTTGCCAATGCTGGCTGTAAAACCTTTTTGCATGTGCAAATGCCAACTTGTGAACACATTGCTGACTTTTTCCCTTTTCTGACAGAACGGTGCTATGTTCCCTTGCTGAGGGATACAGACAACAGCTTCCAGCCTGTGATTGGTTTGCCATGGTCTCCAAGCCCACTGGAGGTGGATTTTCATTCGCAGGGATCAGGAGTGGCTGGGAGTCCCATAGACCCAGTCATGACTGTGAGAGCGTATGTGGGTCCCCTCAGTCCTTCAAAGGTAACCTCAATACCTTGGAGTATTGTACAATGAAAAAATCCATCTATAGAGGCTCATAGGCCTTTGTCTCTAAACCCCATAAACCCGTTTTCTGTTTTGGTCTTACAGGCAGATGAGTTCCATAGACTATGGAGAACTCCACCCAGGGATCGAGCAGAGTATTTCCACCGTATTCTCAAATCCGACCCTGACAGGGGTGCAGAGCGTGTGGGGAGGTAAGTGAACGAACAGTGGACCTGTGACCTTTTATTAAAGGTCAAATGCAGCTGTTTTTATCTCAATATCAAATCATTTCTGGGTAACAATGGGTAACCTTTTTGGGTAACCTTACTGTAATTGTTTTGAATTAAAATGGTTCCACCATCACACCAAAACAGGTTGAAATTTCAGGGGGTCTTTTCAAACAGCTCTTACACTAAAAGGGCATTATCATAACTTTCATAATATTGTTCCAACCGTATAGTGTGGAAATACACTGAGTGCACAAAACATTAGGACCAGCTCTTTCCATGATATAGACTGACCAGGTGAAAGCTATGATCCCTAATTGATGTCACTTGTTATATCAACTTCAATCAGGGGAGAGAAGGACGCAAGTTAAAGGATTTTTAAGCCTTGAAATAATTGAGACATGGATTGTGTATGTGGGTGAATGGACAAGACAAAAGATTTTGAAGTGCCTTTAACCAGGGTATGAGGTGCCAGGCACACCGGTTTGAATGTGTCAAGAACTGCAACGCTGCTGGGTTTATCACGCTCAACAGTTTCTTGTGTGTATCAAAAATGGTCCACTGCACAAAGGACATCCAGCCAACATGACACAACTTTGGGAAGCATTGGAGTCAACATGGGCCAGCATCCCTGTGGAACGCTTTTGACATGATGAATTGAGGCTGTACTGATGGCAAACGGGCATGCAACTCAATATTAGGAAGGTGTCCCAAATGTTTTGTGCACTCAGTGTATATGTAAAGCATAGGCAAATATAGTTTTTGACTGCAGTGAGCTTTTAATAGGCTAAACTCTAAGGAAACAAACAAGCAACATTTTATCAAGTAACCATAAACTTGCTGACGATCGATGAATATCATGTCAAGGAAAAATGTAATAGCTACAGTTGGCATATTTTCTGATCGATCTGATCTCTCTCAACAGGGAGATTGCACATGGCATGGGGCATCCTTGGGCAGAGTACTGGGACTTCCTTCAGAGCTTCACTGACCTGTCTACAGAGGAGGGACTGAAGAGGCTGGAAGAGTATCTGGATAGGAAGGACCGAAGTGAGCTTCCCCGAGAAGAATATGGGAGGACAGAGGAGACCGGTGGTGGATTTAAAACATCAACACCCTCCAAAGGTAAGCACTTCCATAGAAAATCTACAACCTTACAAACATGTTATAACATATTTCATGCTTGAAATTATACAGGGAAATCCCCAAATAATTTCACATTCATGTGTTTGCCGTCATTTCAGAGGAGCAGAAAAACCAGAGCCAAGCCCCGTCTAACCACATCCTGAATGACAAGAACTCAGCACCAGTGGAGAACAGTTCCCAGTCACCTGTGTGTAACCTCCTGCCAGAGTTTGAGAAAGCCAGTCTAAATGTAGCCTCTGGCACTGTGGAGGACCCAGAGAAGGCATGTCTGGCTCCCTCTGTACCTTGGAGAGAAGGCCTGGACCTGGGGGACGGTAGCTTCTGGAGGACCTGGGAGAGGAGTCAGGGGAAGAGGCAGGCGGAGGAGCTCTCTAACCCTAGCTCTGAGGAGTATCTGACTGCAGACGAGGGCTCAGACTCAGAGGGCCCAGATGGTCCCAGAGATGGTCCCAGAGATGGGGGAAACAGGAGGAGAGACTCAGGATCCTCTAGCGAATCTTACAAATCAACGGAAGGAGACACCGCTGAAGACACAATTCTGATGACGGTCACCCCTACAAGACGAAGACAGGAACTGTTTATGGATGGGTAAGTCTTTGTTTATTTACTGTACATCAGTCAACCTGTCAAAATGATCTGTTGCAATTTAAACTCGCACCACAAATGTTTCTTTGTAACAAAATGGAAATGCTAACCAATGTTCTTTGACTCTTTCTTGCAGGGAATTTCCCACCAAGTTGGACAGTGAGGTCCTGTCTGCAATGAATAACATGGAGATTGACCTTGAGAGATACCCCTGCATTACTAAGTGGAAGAACACCATTCTGGCCTATCCCTCTTCACAGAGGCTAAGGTGAGCTAGATACCTATTCTGTTTCTTTATGCTTTGTCAGCAGACATACAGTTGAAGTCGGAAGTTTACATAAATCTTAGCCAAATACATTCAAACTCAGTTTTTCATAATTCCTGACATTTAATCCTACTAAAGGTTCCCTGTCTTAGGTCTGTTAGGATCAACACTTTATTTTAAGAATGTGAAATGTCAGAATCATATACTGCTCAAAAAAATAAAGGGAACACTTAAACAACACATCCTAGATCTGAATGAAAGAAATAATCTTATTAAATACTTTTTTCTTTACATAGTGGAATGTGTTGACAACAAAATCACACAAAAATAATCAATGGAAATCCAATTTATCAACCCATGGAGGTCTGGATTTGGAGTCACACTCAAAATTAAAGTGGAAAACCACACTACAGGCTGATCCAACTTTGATGTAATGTCCTTAAAACAAGTCGAAATGAGGCTCAGTAGTGTGTGTGGCCTGCACGTGCCTGTATGACCTCCCTACAACGCCTGGGCATGCTCCTGATGAGGTGGCGGATGGTCTCCTGAGGGATCTCCTCCCAGACCTGGACTAAAGCATCCGCCAACTCCTGGACAGTCTGTGGCGCAACGTGGCGTTGGTGGATGGAGCGAGACATGATGTCCCAGATGTGCTCAATTGGATTCAGGTCTGGGGAACGGGCGGGCCAGTCCATAGCATCAATGCCTTCCTCTTGCAGGAACTGCTGACACACTCCAGCCACATGAGGTCTAGCATTGTCTTGCATTAGGAGGAACCCAGGGCCAACCGCACCAGCATATGGTCTCACAAGGGGTCTGAGGATCTCATATCGGTACCTAATGGCAGTCAGGCTACCTCTGGCGAGCACATGGAGGGCTGTGCGGCCCCCCAAAGAAATGCCACCCCACACCATGACTGACCCACCGCCAATCCGGTCATGCTGGAGGATGTCGCAGGCAGCAGAACGTTCTCCACGGCGTCTCCAGACTCTGTCACGACTGACACATGTGCTCAGTGTGAACCTGCTTTCATCTGTGAAGAGCACAGGGCGCCAGTGGCGAATTTGCCAAACGTCCTGCACGGTGTTGGGCTGTAAGCACAACCCCCACCTGTGGACGTCGGGCCCTCATACCACCCTCATGGAGTCTGTTTCTGACCGTTTGAGCAGACACATGCACATTTGTGGCCTGCTGGAGGTCATTTTGCAGGGCTCTGGCAGTGCTTCTCCTGCTCCTCCTTGCACAAAGGCGGAGGTAGCGGTCCTGCTGCTGGGTTGTTGCCCTCCTACGGCCTCCTCCACGTCTCCTGATGTACTGGCCTGTCTCCTGGTAGCGCCTCCATGCTCTGGACACTACGCTGACAGACACAGCAAACCTTCTTGCCACAGCTCGCATTGATGTGCCATCCTGGATGAGCTGCACTACCTGAGCCACTTGTGTGGGTTGTAGACTCCGTCTCATGCTACCACTAGAGTGAAAGCACCGCCAGCATTCAAAAGTGACCAAAACATCAGCCAGGAAGCATAGGAACTGAGAAGTGGTCTGTGGTCCCCACCTGCAGAACCACTCCTTTATTGGGGGTGTCTTGCTAATTGCCTATAATTTCCACCTGTTGTCTATTCCATTTGCATGTGAAATGTATTGTCAATCAGTGTTGCTTCCTAAGTGGACAGTTTGATTTCACAGAAGTGTGATTGACTTGGAGTTACATTGTGTTGTTTAAGTGTTCCCTTTATTTTTTTGAGCAGTGTAGTAGTTATTTCAGCTTTTATTTCTTTCATCACATTCCTAGTGGGTCAGAAGTTAACATACACTCAATTAGTATTTGGTAGCATTGCCTTTAAATTGTTTAATTTGGGTCAAACGTTTCGGGTAGCCTTCCACAAGCTTCCCACAATAACTTGGGTGAATTTTGGCCCATTCCTCCTGACAGAGCTGGTGTAACCGAGTCAGGTTTGTAGGCCTCCTTGCTCGCACACGCTTTTTCAGTTCTGCCCACACATTTTCTATAGGATTGAGGTCAGGGCTTTGTGATGGCCACTCCAATACCTTGACTTTGTTGTCCTTGAGCCATTTTACCACAACTTTGGAAGTATGCTTGGGGTCATTGTCCATTTGGAAGACCCATTTGTGACCAAGCTATAACTACCTGACTGATGTCTTGAGATGTTGCTTCAATATATCCACCTAATTTTCCTGCCTCATGATGCCATCTATTTTGTGAAGTGCACCAGACCCTCCTGCAGCAAAGCATCCACACAACATGATGCTGCCACCCCTGTGCTTCACGGTTGGGATGGTGTTCTTCGGCTTGCACGCCTCCCCCTTTTTCCTCTAAACATAACGATGGTCATTATGGCCAAACAGTTTTATATTTGTTTCATCAGACCAGAGGATATTTCTTTGTCCCCATGTGCAGTTGCAAACCTTAGTCTGACTTTTTTATGGTGGTTTTGGAGCAGTGGCTTCTTCCTTGCTGAGCGGCCTTTCAGGTTATTTGGATATAGATACTTTTGTACCTGTTTCCTCCAGCATCTTCACAAGGTCCTTTGCTGTTGTTCTGGGATTGATTTGCAGTTTTCGCACCACAGTACGTTCATCTCTAGGAGACAGAACGCGTCTCCTTCCTGAGCGGTATGACGGCTGCGTGGTCCCATGGTGTTTATACTTGCGTACTATTGTTTGTACAGATGAATGTGGTACCTTCAGGCGTTTGGAAATTGCTCCCAAGGATGAACCAGACTTGTGGAGGTCTGCAATTCTGAGGTTTTGGCTGATTTCTTTTGATTTTCTCATGTCAAGCAAAGAGGTGCGTTTTAAGGTAGGCCTTGAAATACATCCACAGATGCACCTCCAATTGACTCAAATGATGTCAATTAGCCTGTCAGAAGCTTCTAAAGCCATTACATTTTCTGGAATTTGCGAAGCTGTTTAAAGGCACAGTCAACTTAGTGTATGTAAACTTCTGACCCACTGGAATTGTGGTACAGTGAAATAATCTGTCTGTAAACAATTGTTGGAAAAATTATTTGTCATGCACAAAGTATCGGTCCTAACCGACTTGCCAAATTTAGTTTGTTAACAAGATATGTGGAGTGGTTGAAAAACGAGTTTTAATGACTCCTACCTAAGTATGTAAACTTCTGATTTCAACTGTATCTCATCTTCGATTCTCTTACTACAAAGTAGGATTATGGAGTTGTCTTAATATTCTGATGTAATTTTTTATTTTGTAGAAAGATGCGCTTGAAATGGGCATGGTCTAATTGATTTAACAAAATAAAAAACATATTGAAGTTTAGCTTTTTTTTTTTTTTTTTAATGAGCCAGAAACTAACAGTTGATTTTATGGTTAACTCATTGATCCTGCTTTGTTGTATACCCCTCAGGTGGTTAATGCTGCTGTTTTTTATTTCCAGTTGGCCAAGCCCGAAGAGAAGCTTGACTGGGACACCAAACTGTTCTCCCAGCAGGCTCAGCTTTCACAGCCCAGGCCCCACCACCCAGAGCTGTTACACCCAGACCATCCTCTGCAGGACCCTATTCCACTCCCCAAACTGACATAGGAAAACCACAAGCAACAAGATGTCATGTCCCACAATCTGAATGTGGTGCTGAAAATACAACAGAATGTTGGCCAACATCCTGTACCACCACATCAGGTCTATAGTCTGACTTTAGAACCCAGCAGGACACCACTACATTGCCATTTAACAGATTACATGTCCTTATTTTACCTTTTTGCTGGATTCCATTCATGCAACTCTTTTGGCTTTTCTATGCAAGCCACTATTACCTTATCTGGTAACTATTGAGCTGATATTTGCACTAATGCATGTCCTCAATGCAAGCATTCTCTTCTGCCGGATAGCATAGCTACAGATTACACTTTGAATTTACCTAATGGTGTACACTCCTCCCAATGCTGAAGTGATACAGTATGTAATGTATTTACAATTTGCAATGATGCTTTTTCTTATGAAATTGGTTTTATATTGTTAATTACTTATCTTGCTGATTCAAGGTAAATTAAGAGTTTTAAATTATCTATTGTTTTAATGTATACCTATACACAAACGGTTATGATGTCAGTACATTTCCTCATGTTTATTCATAAAATGTAATATTAAAGCATTATCAAATCAATTTAAGAAATGGCACTGTCTGTAAAATACATTACAAATTATTTTTCCATACAAAACTGCAGTCAAAAGAATGATTCCCAACGTGGGCAAAACCATCTTAGAGGAGAAATGATGGCTTCAAATGATGTGGCAGCGGAAGGTCCGGTTACATGGGGCCAGCAGTGTTTAAGGAGTGTCAGGTACGGGTGAGTTTTTCAGGAGGCATAAAGCCTGAGTCGCCCATCATCCTCAGTCCCACCCTGCCACTGGGTCTGATGGTGATCCAGGTGATGCTGCCGTTATTCAGGCCCAGCCGCAGCCAACCTTCTGGGGGAAACTGCAGAGCCCTGGATCAACCAAGAGAAACAGTTCCATAACATTAGATTTGACCTCACAATCAATGCCTAAAGAAATGTGTCCTGAAACCAGGACCTTGGACTATATTATCAGTGTTGAACATTAACAAGTAGATCATGTTTTTCCACACCTTGCCAGTAATCGGTGAACCTCTTGAATGTTCACCTCACCGAGGACAAATCAATCACTATGAATTAGCTGAGCTATGCAACTCCATAGTGTGGTGTTGATGACGTGAGGGACTAACCTGCACACAAAGTAGCGAATAACATTTGCGTGGCAGACGATGATCTCGTAGCTATCCTCTGTCTGCTTGCTGTCTGCACGGTGGATGTAGCGACGGAAAGCTGCCTCGATCCGAGCTCCATCTTCATGATACTGCAGAAACCAAAGCACCAGTACAGTGCGTGAGGGAAAGTTTGACAGAGCCAATTTGGTACAGCACTTTAACAGATTACTTTGAAGCTCAAGCGCTAAATGGTTTGTATCGGTTAAGCCTTTAAGTGAATATCTCACAAGGAAAATAAGTGCAAGTGGGTAATTGCATCCATCTCCAGGACTAAGGATAGCAAATCACTCACCACACAGTCAGGTTTCCAGGAGATTGGTGGCACAGGCTCAATGGGAGCACCCTCTCTTAGCAGGTCACAGCTTACTTTGTCCACCTCTAATGCAGAGAGAGAGCAAAACAAGTTATGGTTAGTACTGTTCAGTTTGGAGGCTTAGAATTAGAGTACTAGTCAAAAGTTTGGACACACCTACTCATTCAAGGGTTTTTATTTTTACTATTTTCTACATTGTAGAATAATAGTGAAGACATCAAAACTAGGAAATAACACATACGGAATCATGTAGTAAACAAACTAAAATATATTTTAGACTTTAGATTCTTCAAAGTAGCCACCCTTCGTGCAAAGCCTTCCTCCAGCAGGTATATCTCTCTGGTCACCCCTAAAGCCAACTCCTCCTTTGGTCGTCTCTCCTTCCAGTTCTCTGCTGCCAATGACTGGAACGAACTACAAAAATCTCTGAAACTGGAAACACTTATCTCCCTCACTAGCTTTACGCACCAGCTATCAGAGCAGCTCCCAGATCACTGCACCTGTACATAGCCCATCTATAATTTAGCCCAAACTACTACCTCTTCCCCTACTGTATTTATTTATTTTGCTCCTTTGCACCATATTATTTATATTTTATCTCTGAACTTTCTTCAAACTACAAATCTACCATTCCAGTGTTTTTCTTGCTATACTTTATTTACTTTGCCACCATGGCATTTTTTTGCCTTTACCTCCCTTATCTCACATCATTTGCTCACATTGTATATAGTCTTATTTTTTTTTCTTTTCTACTGCATCATTGATTGTATGTTGTTTTACTCCATGTGTAACTCTGTTTTTGTATGTTGTCGAACTGCTTTGCTTTATCTTGGCCAGGTCGCAATTGTAAATGAGAACTTGTTCTCAACTTGCCTACCTGGTTAAATAAAGGTGAAATAAAAAATTTAGAAAAAGCTGTCATCAAGGCACTCTTGGCATTCCCTCAACCAGCTTCATGAGGTAGTCACCTGGCATGCATTTCAATTAACAGGTGTGCCTTGTTAAAGTTAATTTGTGGAATTTCTTTCCTTCTTAAATGTGTTTGAGCCAATCAGTTGTGTTATGACATGGTAGGGGTGGTATATAGAAGATAGCCCTATTTGGCAAATGACCAAGTCCATATTATGGCAAGAACAGGTCAAATAACAGAGAGAAATGACAGTCCATCATTACTTTAAGACATGAAGGTCAGTCAATACAGAACATTTCAAGAACTTTTAAAGTTTCTTCAAGTGCAGTCGCAAAAACCATCAATTGCTGATGAAGAAACAGGCTCTCATGCGGACTGCCACAGGAAAGAAATACCCAGAGTTACATCTGCTGCAGAGGATAAGTTCATTAGAGTTACCAGCCTCAGAAATTGCAGCCCAAATAAATGCTTCACAGAGTTCAAGTAACAGACATCTCAACATCAACGGTTCAGAGGAGACTGTGTGAATCAGGCCTTCGTGGTTGAATTGCTGCAAAGAAACCACTACTAAAAGGACACCAATAAGAAGAAGAGACTTGCTTGTGTTACTTGGCCCAAGCAATGGACATTAGACTGGTGGAAATCTGTCCTTTGGTCTGATGAGTCCAAATTTGAGATTTTTGTTTCCAACCGCTGTATCTTTGAGACTCAGAGTAGGTGAACGGATGATCTCTGCATGTGTGGTTCCCAGCGTGAAGCATAGAAGAGGTGGTGTGATGGTGTGGGGGGGGCTTTGCTGGTGACACCGTCTGTGATTATTTAGAATTCAAGGCACACTTAACCAGCATGACTTCCAAAGCATTCTGCAGTAATACGCCATCCCATCTGGTTTGGGCTTAGTGGGACTCATTTGTTTTTTTTACAGGACAATGACCCAACATACACCTCCAGGCAGAGCCCCAAGATGACGCCGAAGGACATGGCTGACGTTTTACATTCTCCCAACAAATTGTGCCGTTTTGTTAGTTTTATTTTGCGTTTTGTGTAACTTATTTTGTACATAATGTTGCTGCTACCATCTTATGACCGAAAATATCTTCTGCACATCAGAACAGCGATTACGCACCGCGGACTGGAAGAAACTTTTTCCTTTAACGAGAAGGATATCCTGCTTTCACTGGAACAGGCCCAGAGCCACGCCTTCTGCGTGAAAACGCAGGAAAAGGGGCCGCAGATCGGGCTGCCTTCTGAGAATCCGTAGGCGAGCGAGTGAACTCCCACTGCCATCCGTTCTTCTTGCTAACGTGCAATCATTGGAAAATAAAATTGATGACCTACGATTAAGATTATCATACCAACGGACATCAAAAACGAACATCTTATGTTTCACAGAGACGTGGCTGAACGACGATACGGACAATATAGAGCTAGTGGTATTTTCCATGCACCGGCAGAACAGAGATGCTACCTCTGGTAAGACGAGGGGTGGGGGTGTGTGTTTATTTGTCAATAACAGCTGGTGCGCAATGTCTAATATTAAAGAAGTCTCGAGGTATTGCTCGCCTGAGGTAGAGTACCTTATGATAAGCTGTAGACCACACTATCTACCAAGAGTTCTCATCTATATTATTCGTAGCCGTCTATTTACTACCACAGAACGAAGCTGGCACTAAGACTGCTCTCAACCAACTCTATAAGGCCATAAGCAAACAAGAAAATGCATACCCAGAAGCGGCGCTCCTAGTGGCCGGGGACTTTAATGCAGGCAAACTTAAATCAGTTTTATCAAATTTTTACCAGCATGTCACATGTGCAACCAGAGAAAAGAAAATCCTAGACAACCTTTACTCCACACACAGATGTATACAAAGCTCTCCCCCGCCCTCCATTTGGCAAATCTGACCTTAATTCTATCCTCCTGATTCCTGCAAGCAAAAACTAAAGCAGGAAGTACCAGTGACTCGCTCAATACAGAAGTGGTCAGATGACGCGGATGCTACACTACAGGACTGTTTTGCTAGCACAGACTGGAATATGTTCCGGGATTCATCCAATGGCATTGAGGAGGACACCACATCAGTCATCGGCTTCATCAATAAGTGCATCGACGACAACGTCCCCACAGTGACTATACGTACATATCCCAACCAGAAACCATGGTTTACAGGCAACATCCGCATCGAGCTAAAGGCTAGGACTGCCGCTTTCAAGGAGCGGGAGACTAATCCAGACGCTTATAAGAAATTCCGCTATGCCCTCAGAACCATCAAACAAGCAAACCGTCAATACAGGATTAAGATTGAATCCTACGCTCTGACGCTTGTCTGATGTGGCATGGCTTGAAAACTATTACAGATTACAAAGGGAAACCCAGACGCGAGCTGCCCAGTGACGTGAGCCTACCAGACGAGCTAAATGCCTTTTATGCTCGCTTCGAAGCAAGCAACACTGAAGCATGCACGAGTGCACCAGCTGTTCTGGATGACTGTGTGATAACGCTCTTGGTAGCCGATGTGAACAAAACCTTTAAAATAGGTCAACATTCACAAAGCCGCTGGGCCAGACGGATTACCAGGACGTGTACTCAAAGCATGCACGGACCAACTGTCAAGTGTCTTCACTGACATTTTCAACCTCTCCCTGACCGAGTCTGTTTCAAGCAGACCACCATAGTCCCTGTGCACAAGAAAGCGAAGGTAACCTGCCTAAATGATTACCGCCCTGTGGCACTCACGTCGGTAGCCATGAAGTGCTTTGAAAGGCTGGTCATGGCTCACAACAGCATCCTCCTGGACACCCTAGACCCACTCCAATTCGCATACCGCCCCAACAGATCCACAGATGATGCAATCTCCATCACACTCCACATTGCCCTTTCCCACCTGCACAAAAGGAACACCTATGTGAGAATGCTGTTCATTGACTACAGCTCAGGATTCAACACCATACTGCCCACGAAGCTCATCACTAAGCTAAGGACTCCATCTGCAACTGGATCCTGGACTTCCTGACGGGCTGCCCCCAGGTGGTAAGAGTAGGTAACAATACGTCTGCCTGGCTGATCCTTAACACTGGGGCCCCTCAGGGGTGTGTACTTAGTCCCCTCCTCTATTCCCTGTTCACCCACGACTGCGTGGCAAAACACGACTCCAATACCATCATTAAGTTTGCTGACAACACAACAGTGGTAGGCCTGATCACCGAAAACGATAAGATGGCCTATAGGGAGGTGGTCAGAGAACTGGCAGTGTGGTGCCAGGACAACAACCTCTCCCTCATTGTGAGCAAGACAAAGGAGCTGATCGTGGACTACAGGAAAAGGCGGGCGACTAGGCCCCCATTAACATCGACGGGGCTGTAGAGAATAGGGTCGAGAGCGTCAAGTTCCTTGGTGTCCACATCACCAACGAACTAGCATGGTCCAAACATACCAAGACAGTCGTGAAGAGGGCATGACAAAACCTTTTCCCCCTTAGAAGACTGAAAAGACTTGGCATGGGTCCCCAGATCCTCAAAAGTTTCTACAGCTGCACCATCGAGAGCATTCTGACAGGTTGCATCACCACCTGGTATGGCAACTGCTCGGCATCTGACCGTAAGGCGCTACAGAGGTTAGTGCGAACGGCCCAGTACATCACTGGGGCCAAGCTTCCTGCCATCCAGGACCTATATAATAGGTGGTGTCAGAGGAAAGCCAATAAAATTGAGAGACTCCAGTCACCCAAATTAAAGACTGTTTTCTCTGCTACCTCACGGCAAGCGGTACCGGAGCGCCAAGTCTAGGACCAGAAGGCTCCTCAACAGCTTCTACCCCCAAGCCATAAGACTGCTGAACAATTAATAAAATCACCACTGGACAATTAACATTGAACCCCCCCCCACACACCTTTTGTATACTGCTGCTACTCACTGTTTATTATCCATGCAGTCACTTCACCCCCACCTACATGTACAAATTACCTCAACTAACCGGTAGCCCCGCACACTGAATTGGTACCGGTGCCCCCTGTATATAGCCTCGTTATTGTTCTTCGTATTTGGTTACTTTTTATTATTACTTTTTATTTTAGCCTACTTGGTAAATATTTTCCTAACTCTTCTTGAACTGCACTGTTAGTTAAGAGCTTGTAAGTAAGCATTTCACAATAAAGTCTACACTTGTTGTATTCGGCGCATGTGACATTTTTTTGTTGTTGATTTGATTTGATTTGTAAGGGCTATTTTACCAAGAAGGAGAGTGATGGAGTGCTGCGTCAGATGACCTGGCCTCCACAATCACCTGACCTCAACCCAACTGAGATGGTTTGGAATGAGTTGGACCTTAGAGTGAAGGAAAAGCAGCCAACAAGTGCTCAGCATGTGTGGAAACTCCTTCAAGACTGTTGGAAAAGCATTCCAGGTGACTACCTCATGAAGCTGGTTGAGAGAATGCCAAGAGTGTGCAAATCTGTCATCAAGGCAAAGGTTGGCTACTTTGAAGAATCTCAAATATAAACTATATATTTTGATTTGTTTAACACTTTTTGGTTACTACACGATTCAATATGTGTTATTTCATAGTTTTGATGTCTTCGCTATTATTCTACAATGAAGGAAATAGTAAAAATAAAGAAAAGCCCTTGAATGAGTAGGTGTGTCCAAACTTTTGACTGGTACTGTACTTTTGATTCGAGCTTAGAATGAGTGGTGTCCTGTTGTCTCTGACCTGGAAGATGCTTGCTGATAATGCTGGCAGTCTCTGTGGCACGGGTCATGGTGGAGTGGACCATGACATCATACTTCAACCCCAGGGCAGCCAATCGCTGACCAGTGTACTCAGCCTGCTCCCTGCCTATAAATCAAATCAAACAATCAATCAGTGCTTCATTGGATTCAATTTACTTCAGCCTCCTCACTGATACTTTTTTAATGGCTACAACACTGTAATCAATGCAGTTCATATACATACCTAGAGGGGTTAGGACCCTCTCCTTGTCCACACTCCCATTCAGGTTGTACTGTGAGTGGCGGATCAGGAAGATGTGACGAGTGGCTTTGGGTTTGTTATTCTCCACCTCTGTGTTCAGTTCTTCACTGGTGATCTCTTTGTCCTTCTTTTTCTTCCCATTTATGAGTGCAAGGGGGTCACGCCTTAAAAATGAATCACATGAAAAAGCAGAGATCAGGTAATTATGAAACATCATGTTTCACTTCATACACAAATTCCCATAATGACAATTGACAACGAATCAACGATTCGATTGGTTCAATCTTACTCCATTTACTGAGAGATGCGCTCATGAGAAATCTATTTAGGCTAATTATAGCTTACTTATCCCAGTTACTGTCCCAGCCATTCCCACTGGCAGTCACAGTGTGGTCATGGCCTGGTGACCACGTCTGAGGCACTGCTGCTTGGAGAACACCTAGACCAGTCCATTTTCTTGAACTTTCGTTATGTTTCGTTTTTTCAAAAGGATATCCTTTCGGTTCAGCCATTGCCACAAGTACTGCTGATCCACCAGCAAGCCCACACACCAGCTTTGTTACCCTCCTGAAAGACATCCTTGCCAGGAAAAGGAGAACAAAACGATATCACCAAATCCGGACGCAACAACTACTGTAACAAACCTAAACTGATTTAGCTACCACATCTGAGACATTAACATTTTAAAGAAATAATCTATGTGCGTGGACAATAACAACAGTGGCGTTTGCACTGAAAAGACGATGCAACTACGGAAGCGTAGGAAGGAAAAAAATACGGAAATAATAAACGCTACCTATCCAAACACAGCTTTACAACCGTAGTACCCATATTTGCCACAGGGTGTCAGTAGATAGCTAGCTATTTTCATTTGGCACAAAAAAACAAACATTTTCTGGCTTTGTCTAGCTCCAAGGCAACGCCGTGGCTTTACTCAGGAGGAGTCAGGATCATTGGGAAGTCTCTCCCGACACAGAAAGCGGAGGGAAATTTGAAAATCTTCGAAATGATGGTATTAAAATTCATTTTTTAAATAATTTTTGTAGTTCGAACTATTGCAGTAATTGTAAACAACAATAATATTTGAATGACATTAGAGATTACTGTTGAGATTAAGTGTAAATATGTTGGGTCGGTGTTAGCGTTAGCTAGCTAACGTTAGCTAGCCAGCCAGCCAACACTTCCTTGTTGTTTGTGGACGTCAAAGTAGCATACATGCTAGCTAGCTACCAGTTAAATCACTTTATCACCACTTGACTTGTGTGATATCTGACCTGTGATATCTTCTCGGCATTTCGTTTAGCTAGCTAGTCCCTAACATTACAGAACATCAACTCGACCTGAGATGATTGAAGATGATGCATGATGATTTCCCCATCAATACCTAGCAAGGGGGTACGCTAACGTTATCGATTAAAGATGGAGCTGAAGCTGGAGGTTGTGTTGTCATCAAGCATCAAACGGAAGAAACCATGGCCACGGTTCTGTTGGCTTGGATTGGTGAGGACACTGAACTGTCAATCATCCACACAGAGATATTGACATCCATCACTAGATAATGCAAATCTTTTGATTGCACAGCTTGAACATGAAATGGACTAGTATTGAAAACGGTAGTATCTGTGCAGTTTGTGACTGTATCAAACGGTTGATTTGACCAGGAGAAGGAGTCTGTTTTCCTGCTGGATGACAAGCGGATCAGTGAGATCAACATGGTGTCTGGACGCACCAAGAAGAAGATCCCAAAGCTGCAGCCCCTGCTCCCCAGGGTGGTAACCATGGCCGCATCCCAGAATGGTACGCTTTCAGTGGCCTTTACATTTCAACACCATTTGATTCCATAGAAACACGGCAGTAATCCTCATTGCTAAATTGTAATTATTTCGCCACTATGGCCTATTTATTGCCTTACCTCCCTAGTCTTACTACATTTGCACACACTGTTATTGACTGTACGTTTGTTTATTCCATGTGTAACTCTGTGTTGTTTGTATCGCACTGCTTTGCTCTATCTTGGCCAGGTCGCAGTTGTAAATGAGAACTTGTTGGTTAAATAAAGGTGAAATATAAATAAATAAATTCCCATTATTCATTTCCGTTTGTAGGTGTGTGGCTTGCTGGATTGCTGGTCTCAGGAGAGATGTTTCTATGGAGCAGGGACAAAGACTTCTTGAAGACTGTGGCAGCAGTCCCGACAGAAGCTCAGCTTGTCACTGCAGCACAGGGTCTGTATGTGCTCAAGCCATTGTTACAATAAGCCATGTTCAAGCTTGCCAACACAGCTCCATGTACTTACTGCGTATGTGTGGGTATGTACACAGGGTCTGGCGTGTGCCTGTCTCTGGTGGTTTCAGGGGATGGGATGCGGGTGCTGCTGTTGACTGTGACAGGCCAGGTGTTCCTGTGGGAGTGTGTGGACGTGCGCGACCTGTCAGGGGTACGGGATGGTACTGCCAGAGGACGCTGGGCTCAGATACAGCACCCTGGAAACACTGCTCTGCCATCCCCAAAGGACAAGGAGGCATCTCAACACAGCATCTTCGTCAGAGGGGAGGTGAGAAGGACTACTCTGTCCACAGGGATAGACATGATCCGGTTGGAAATGTTTGACTAGTTTCTCTAGGGAACGTTTGTCATGCCCTTATCATTTCTTCCCGTCCTTTCCTTGTTTTACCGCCAGGCAGTGGGTGATATCTGCTTGTCAGCTTTTGTTTTCACCTCGGAGGTGGAGCTAAGTGTCACTTTCTTAAAGATCCAATGGGAGGAGGGTCAGAGGAGCAGGTGAGTGGACTGGGAACAACTTCTCAGGGTCAAGGGGTCAATACTGCCGCTCAAGCATTTACACTCCTCTATATACCATTTTTATTGTCATAATACAATCAAAGATCTTTGTTCTCACGTTGCTCATCTGGAACATCTTTGATTGGGATGTATGTTTTTCCTTCAGTCCTGTGGGGTACAGTGTACGCTGGGTCACTAAGACAATCCCCATGTCATGCCTCACACCACCCTGTCGTCCAGTGAGATCCAGGGGGTCACTGGTGCCAGCCTTCTCCCCTGATGGCCTGCTGTTAGCTGTAGTCCTGAACCAAAGAGACCCCAGGGCTACGCAGGTTATCTTTGTCAGCACTCAGAACTTTGTGATTGTCTCCAGTGGACTGGGGGGATGTGGCAGCAAGAAACTCGTCATTCCTTCTAAATATGTGAGGTAGGTACACGACTATAACAGGGAGTATGTACTGTAGACACTATGTGTTTTAGATGATAAAGATGACACCCTTGTGTCTTGCAGGTCGTACTGGGTGGGCAGTGTGAGCTGGGCTGCGGGAGGGCTCTACCTGGCCTGTGTGCTGAAGAGGGGCTCCTTCCTCATGCTGGCTCGTCTGGGGGGGCTGCTCTCTCTGTCTACCTCAGGGTGCAATGTGGACTTTGGCCCTGCTCACTTCCTGCCCCTGCATCCGCTAGTCACTTACAGGTAAACATGAGAATGATTCCATTAATATAAGCAACCCATTTCAAATGTAATGGTCAGTTTTGATAATCCTACATATTGTAGCCACCCTGACCAATTTGGATTTGTTCAAGTGTTTGTTCAAGTTCTCCAACAGGAAATATACCATCAGTGTGATACTCTCTTCATCAATCAGTCCATCCATAGCCATAGAATGTCAAACTGATTTTGAACACACTCTAGATTATTTTCTATCTGCTTTGATCCATTAGTCTCTCTACTTCCTTTTCCTTTCTTCTTCTCTCTCATCTGTAGTCATCCTCTTTCTCTATTTCTTCGCTGTCCTCTTCCAACATGGTCATTGTGTCCTTTTTCTCATGTCAGTATTGATACTCCACACAGCACACTTGCGCTATCTCCTAAACAGAATTCACTTTCTCACTAGCTTGATGGCACTTGAAACAAAATAAATCACTGACATTTCTGATGATTATTTCTACATAGTTGGTACAGTGCATTGGGAAAGTATTCAGACCCCTTGACTTTTTCCACATTTGATTACGTTACAGCCTTATTCTAAAATGCATTAAATAAAACATTTTCCGCATCAATCTACTCACAATACCCTATAATAACAAAGCGAAAACAGATTTTTAGAAATGTTTTCAAATATATAATAAAATAAACTGATATCTTATTTACATAAGTATTCAGACCCTTTGCTATGAGACTGGAAATTGAGCTCAGGTGCTTCCTGTTTCCATTGATCATCCTTGAGATGTTTCTACAACTTGGAGTTCATCTGTGGTAAATTCAATAGATTGGACATGATTTGGAAAGGCACACACCTGTCTATATAAGGTCCCACAGTTGACAGTGCATGTCAGAGCAAAAACCAAGCCATGAGGTTGAAGGGATTGTCCGTAGAGCGCCGAGACCAGATTATGTCGAAGCACAGATCTGAGGAAGGCTACCAAAAAATGTCTGCAGCATTGAAGGTGCCCAAGAACACAGTGGCCTCCATCGTTCTTAAATGGAAGAAGTTTGGAACCACCAAGACTCTTCTTAGAGCTGACTGCCAGGCCAAACTGCGCAATCGGGGGAGAAGGGCCTTGGTCAAGGAGGTGATCACTCTGGCAGAGCTCCTCTGTGGAGATGGGAGAACCTTCCAGAAGAACAACCATCTCTGCAGCACTCCACCATCGGGCCTTTACGGTAAAGTGGTGGTGGCAGCATCATGCTGTGGGGATGTTTTTCAGCAGCAGGGACTGGGAGACTAGTCAGGATTGAGGGAAAGATGAACGCCAAGCACAGAGAGATCCTTGATGAAAACCTGCTCCAGAGCACTCAGGACCTCAGACTGGGGGTGAAGGTTCACCTTCCAACAGGATAACGACCCTAAGCACACAGCCAAGACAATGTAGGAGTGGCTTAGGGACAAGTCTCTGAATGTTCTTGAGTGCCCCAGTCAGAGCCTGAACTTGAACCAAATCAAACATCTCTGGAGAGACGACTCAAGGCTATAATTGCTTCCAAAGGGGCTTCAACAAAGTACTGAGTAAAGGGTCTGAATACTTATGTAAATGTGACATTTCAGTTTTTTATGAAAATCTGTTTTTGCTTTGTCATTATGGGGTATTGTGTGTAGATGGATGAGGGGGGAAAACAAATTAAGCGATTTTAGAATAAGGCTTTAATGTAACAAAATGTGGAAAAAGTCAAGGGGTCTGAATACTTTCCGAATGCACTGTACATGCCTATCCCCTTGAAAAGCATGTTACTATACTACTATAATATACACATGAATGGTTATGCTTTTTCCCGTCTTATATTAATGTCTCCCTCATCTCCCCTCACTTTCCCCTTTCCCAATCATCTCTCACCCTCCTCTGTCACCCCTCATCTCTCCTCAGACCTCCAGTCTCTGTTGGGGGGGCTGGGGTTGACCCCCTGTCCAGCTCCAGCCTGTCTGTACGGGATGTCCTGAGACAGCGCTACTCGGTGACCTGGCACCCACGGCTGCCCTACCTCATTGTGTCTGATGGCTACATGGCCACAGTGCTGCGGGTACCTGAGCAGCCCTCCCCCGCCACCCTCCTCAGGGCTCTGCTGCACGACACCAGCCAGGGCCTGGAGCGTGCCAGCCGGGCACTGGAGCGAACACAGGTGAGGGGAGCGAGTTGAACGTAATTGGCTCCATTTCATTGTTTTGCTGTTGTGTAGTTGCTGAAATGCTCAATAATCTGGTCAATAGCTAAGATCAACGGGCCCGTATATTTCTCTTGTTTGCTCTTTTTTAGTGCTGTCTACCTTCTTTTTTTTCCCAGCCCCATGCCAGGGCGTGGCTGGAGTCCATTTCCTGTCTGAATCCTAGTAGCAGTCTGCAGGAGCTGAGAGCCAGGCCCACACCTGTACCTACCCCAACAGCCACAGCTACATCCACCCTGCCCCTCTTCCTGCAGGACCAGGGAGGCCTGGGGGACACCAGGGAGCTGATCCAGAGAGTTCAGGTCTGTCCATCAGCTGATTCTCTCTCACACACACACACACACACACACACTCAATGTTCTCTTCTCTTTGTCATAGTAAATGTTAATCTGTGTAAAGGTGTGTGTGTTTCCTTAGGCTTTGTTTGAGGATGACTCTGATCTTGAAGGACCGCCCGCTGGTTCACATGTGGAGGACCGAGGTCGGCTGGAGTTTGCCTCCATGTTCGACACCCTCCATGCCCTCTCAGACACCCTGGCTGATCTTGACCCCAGTCCTCGCCCTGACCCTGATGCTAGCTCTGCGGACTCAGAGAGGAGTCCCCCAACCCTCCCTCCTGCGCTCCGGGGGGTCCAGGGCAGCTTGCTGACAGCGTGGGCTCTGGGTGTGTCATTAGGTGGCGTTGTGGAGCAGAGAGAGTGTCTGCTGAAGCACACGGTCCGCTGTGCGGTCCGCTTCGCTGCTCTCCTCCGTCTAATTTCCATCCCCAGCCCCCACACGGGAAAGAGAAAGAACAGCACCGTTCCCTTCTCCTCCCGCCTCCTCCACCTCCTCAGAACCCTTCTCTCTTTCCTCCCCTGGGGTGCCCCTCACACAGGGGGGAGGAGTTGCCTGGGTTTGGTTGTGGAGCTTACTCAACAGCTAGTGGGCCTGCTCCTCTCCTCGCCCCCTGACCTCTCTCAGACTGGCCAGGCTTGCTCTGAGCCCTCCTCCCAGACCCTGTCCACAGCCCTGCTCCTCCTGCAGCTGACCTCCCACAGTATGGACCACACCTACAGCCTCCAGCAGAAATGTGCCCACACAGATGTCTACTGTGTGCTATTCCTGCAGGAGGAGGGAGGGGGGCCAGGGCCATCACAACAGGATTTGCCTCTCCCCCAGCGGCCCTCTAGCAGGTAGAGTCAGTCTCTTGTGCGTGTGTATTCATGAGAGTGGGCGTGTGATCGATTTTAACGTAGTGTCATTTTTGGCTCTTTAGTCTGATCGCTCTCTCTCTCTCTCTCATGTCCCTCGGACATTATGACTCGGCAGGTTGAGGGGAGCGTGGCGTGCAGTATACAGGCACACCCTGCAGTACCGGGAGGAGCTGAAGTACCGTAGGAGCGGTACGGGCTGGGAGGAGGAACAGGGCCGTGTGTCTGTCATCCTGTCCCAGATCCAGGCAGCTCTACAGGGGATGGGAGAAAGGCTGGAGGAGGGGCCCACTCTGCTGAGCTACACAGGTAGGATGAACGGGAGCATGTGTGAGGACTATAAAGCTGGGGGGGTCGTCTGGTTTCTGTACATTGAAGTGGTACTGTATATAAGTGATGATTCAAATGTACAACCTTCTTTTGGGTCCCCAGGGGAACAGCACTTCCTGTTTGGTTCCTACTCAGAGAGTGCTCAGGCTTGGAGAGCTGAGCTGTGGGCAGAGAGAGAGAGAGGTGAGAAGGATAGTTTAGTTGATATGTTTGGTTTTGGGGGACAGTTTGAATCTAAAGGTGTCACCACCTGTTCCCCAGATGGGCCTCGGAGTGCGTTCTTGGAGACACGCCTGTTGCTGTCCCTGCTGTATGGACTGCTGTTCCAGTACCGTCTGAAAGAGGCCCAGGGGCTGGGGGACCACATGGCCCGTCTGCTACTCCATCAGGCTGGACCACATGAGGACGATAGTGCCCACAACGCTGGTGTGTGGATCTTGGTCAATCCAGGTTCATTGGAAGAGATTACCCCCCCCCCCCAAAAAAAATGATACTTTTGGCTTGCCATAGCGCTAAAAATTGGCTTAATATCTTGCCAAGAGACTGTATCTATCAGTTTTAAAAGTCATGTATTGTTGCTTGTTGATATTGACTTTATTTATCTGTTGGTTGTAGAGGAGGCTCTTCCTGGCTCCTGGCTGCCTGAAGAGGTCCACAGGGAGGCAGCCTGTGCTGTAGTACAGACTCTGGGAAGGTTCATGGCCTCATATTTCACCAACCAGCCCCTTCTCATCCTGCCCCCTCACAGTGTGGATGTACTGCCTCCCCTACACCTCCCCCGTGGTAAAAACTTCTCCATCAAAACACACACATTATTGGTCCATACAGGCCAGTGTGTTGGCCAGTGTGTTTATATCTATGTCTGTGTGTCCACTCTCTCCAGCCCCAGGTGTTGGGCGCCTGGTGCCCCTGTGCCAGGAGGGCGTGGCGGGGGCGGTGCGGGGTCAGCAGCTGTCAGAGGTGTGGACGGTGGGCTATGCCCTGGACCTGCTGCTACAGGGGGGGCTGCTGCCGGAGGCCACCTGGCTGGCTCATCGTCTGGGGGACTGGAAGACTGCAGTCTCCCTGGGCCTGGCTTACACCACCTACTCCACAGAATACTGCGACTTCGCCGGGTCAGTGTGTGTTTGTCTGTAGGTGTTAGAGCTGCCAGCTCCTCAATTCACCACTGAGACGTGTATGTGGATTGTGATGATTAAGTCAATGAGCTTTTGTGAGTTTCTGATGGTTGTCTGTTGCCATCTCAGGCTCAGGTGGCGAGAACTACATCTCCCAGCAGCCCTTGAGCCTGTGAGCCTCTTTCAAGGTCAGCTGGAGTCTCTACTGGGCAGGAAGGCCAGGTCAGAGGATACCCAAGGAGACGAGGAGAACTACAAGAGCTTCACAGGTGTGTTGTGCCTGACGGTGGACCTCGGCTACTCCATTCTACAGTACAGTTTGCCTCCACATCTCTCTCTCTATCGCTCATATGCACTTTTCTTTTTTCATCGCCTTTATCATTCTCATCTCTCTCTCTTTCAGACTCTCTGGAGGGTGAGGACGTGGAGTTGTTGCAGGGTTCAGTGCAGGAGATCCTGAAGGCATCAGTCATGGCTGGGGTAGATGTGTTGTCCCAACCCCTGGGTGCTCTACTGGACTCAGCCAAAGACCTGTCCTCCTGCCTTCCTGCTCTGGTGCCTATGGGCCTGTACCTGCCTGCACCGCCACTCTACTGCCCCCAGCCTGCACCCAACACCCAGGTACTACAGAGCACAGCGTTTCCCCAGAATGTTGTAACAAGATGGTGCTGCTGAGTAAGGCTTGGGGGGTGCCCAGAGATGTCAGAGATGTTTGCGTTTTTGAACACCTGTAACTGCCATTTCCTGCGCCTCTCTTACATTCTTTGGGGAGAACCCTGGAGTACAACCACACCCAATTTGAAGGGAGGGGGACTGAGACAATGTTCCACCACTATTCCAAACTTAAAATATAGAAATATCTAGAAATGGAACCTTTTAGGTGTTATTCTATCTATATATTTGGGATTTTACTAGGATCCCCATTAGCTGTTGCAAAAGCAGCAGCTACTCTTCCTGGAGTCCACACAAAACATGAAACATAATACAGAATGACATTATACAGAACATCAATAGACAAGAACAGCTCAAGGACAGAACTACATACATACATTCATACACACAAACTATCTAGGTCAAATAGAGGAGAGGCGTTGTGCTGTGAGGTGTTGCTTTATCTGTTTTTTGAAACCAGGTTTGCTGTTTATTTGACAAATATGAGATGTAAGGAAGTTCCATGCAATAAGGGCTCTATATAATACTGTACGCTTTCTTGAATTTGTTCTGGATTTGGGGTCTGTAAATGGATCCCTGGTGGCATGTCTGCTGGGATAAGTGTGTGTGTCAGAGCTGTGTGTAAGCTGACTATGCAAACAGTTTGGGATTTAACACATTAATGTTTCTTATAAAAAGAAGTGATGCAATCAGTCTCTCCTCAACTCTTAGCCAAGAGAGACTGGCAGGCATAGTATTTATATCAGCCCTCTGATTACAATTAAGAGCAAAACGTGCCGCTCTGTTCTGGGCCAGCTGCAGCTTAACTAGGTATGTCCTTGCAGCACTAGGCCACACGACTGTAGAATAATCAAGATTAGACCAAACTAGAGCCTGCAGAACTTGCTTTTTGGAGTGTGGTGTCAAAAAAGCAGAGCTTTTCTTTATTACGGCCAGACCCCTCCCCGTCTTTACAACCATTGAATCTATATGTTTTAACCATGACAGTTTACAATCTAAGGTAAAGCCAAGTAATTTAGTCTACTCAACTTGTTCAACAGCCACACCATTCATTACCAGATTCAGCTGAGGTCTAGAACTTAGGGAATGATTTGTACCAAATACAATGCTCTTAGTGTTAGAGATGTTCAGGACCAGTTTATTACTGGCCGCCCATTCCAAAACAGACTGCAACTCTTTGTTAAGGGTTTCAGTGACTTTATTTGCTGTGGTTGCTGATGCGTATATGGTTGAATCATCAGCATACATGGACACACATGCTTTGTTTAATGCCAGTGGTAGGTTATTGGTAAAAATAGAAAATAGTAGAGGGCCTAGAGAGCTGCCCTGCGGTACACCACACTACATGTTTGACATTAGAGGAGCTTCCATTAAATAAAACCCTTTGACTTCCATTAGATAGCTAGCTCTGAATCCATGATATGGCAGAGGTTGAAAAGTCATAACAAGTTTTTTTCAACAACAGGTTATGGTCAATATGAAAGGCTGCACTGAAATCTAACAGTACAGCTCCCGCAGTCTTCTTCTTCTTAATTTCTTTCAACCAATAATCAGTCATTTGTGTCAGTGCAGTACGTGTTGAGTGCCCTTCTCTATAAGTATGCCGAAAGTCTGTTGTTAATTTGTTTACGGAGAAGTAGCATTGTATTTGGTCAAACACAATTCTTTCCAACAGTTTGCTAAGAGCTGGCAGCAAGCCTATAGGTCTGCTGTTAGAACCAGTAAAGGTCGCTTTACCACTCTTGGGTAGCGGAATTACTTTGGTTTCCCTCCAGACCTGAGGACAAAGACTTCACTCTAGGCTCAGATGAAAAATATGACAGATAGGAGTGGCTATAGTCAGCTACCATCCTCAGTAGCTTTCCATCTAAGTTGTCAATGCCAGGAGGTTTGTCATTATTGATCGATAACAACAAAAAATCCACCTCTCCCGCTGTAACTTTACAAAATTCAATCTTCCTATGCTTTTCTTTCAATATATATATGTGTATATATTGTGTGCTGCTTGGTTGAAGCTATGAACCCATAGGCTTGGCTCTCTCATCCCCTCCAGGCTTCTGGGAGGGAGGGTGGACAATGAGCCTGTCATAGCGGATGTAAGCAATGTCCTCACACACTCTGGCAGCTTTCATGCCTGGGATCAGTTTTTTTCCTCTTCTGGCGCACAGCTTCAGGATAGTCCTCGTTGAGGAAGATGTATGTTCCTCTCAAGTTCTTGGCTCTTTGCAGAACAGCTACCTTGTCTTTGAACCTCTGGAACTTGACCAATATCGGCCTGGGCCTATCACCTGGGCCGGTGGTGGGTTTTCCAGTCCTGTGGGCGCGCTCCACCTCAGTCTTCCTGCGGTCCCTCTTCAATTACTCAGAGATCATTTCCCTCACTTTGTCCTCGGATTCTGCAATTCCGTTCTACAACCATGTTGTTCCGCCTTGATTGTCCCTCGAGAGAGTCTGATTTATCTGTCATTGTTACTTAGGACCCGTCAGGGGGGTTTGGGCAGCTGTTGGAGGGGGCGTCCCGTCACAGGGTGTCAGGGGTCCTCCAGAGGGTGCTGCTGCTCCTGAGGTCTGCCCGCTGCTCCCGTCCAGCTGCCCAGTGGTACATCAGCCACCTGCGACGCTCCCGACATCGCCTAGACAAGGTATTTCCTCCATTTCTCCTACACAAGGTACTGAACCCTCCTATCCTGTTCTTACCCCTGTCTCCAGCCCTCTTCCCCCACACCCTCTAACCCCCCCCTATCCTGTTCTTACCCCTGTCTCCAGCCCTCTTCCCCCGCACCCTCTAACCCCCCCCATCCTGTTCTTACCCCTGTCTCCAGCCCTCTTCCCCCGCACCCTCTAACCCCCATCCTGTTCTTACCCCTGTCTCCAGCCCTCTTCCCCCGCACCCTCTAACCCCCATCCTGTTCTTACCCCTGTCTCCAGCCCTCTTCCCCCGCACCCTCTAACCCCCCCATCCTGTTCTTACCCCTGTCTCCAGCCCTCTTCCCCCGCACCCTCTAACCCCCCATCCTGTTCTTACCCCTGTCTCCAGCCCTCTTCCCCCGCACCCTCTAACCCCCCCATCCTGTTCTTACCCCTGTCTCCAGCCCTCTTCCCCCACACCCTCTAACCCCCCCATCCTGTTCTTACCCCTGTCTCCAGCCCTCTTCCCCCGCACCCTCTAACCCCCCCATCCTGTTCTTACCCCTGTCTCCAGCCCTCTTCCCCCGCACCCTCTAACCCCCCATCCTGTTCTTACCCCTGTCTCCAGCCCTCTTCCCCCGCACCCTCTAACACCCCATCCTGTTCTTACCCCTGTCTCCAGCCCTCTTCCCCCGCACCCTCTAACCCCCATCCTGTTCTTACCCCTGTCTCCAGCCCTCTTCCCCCACACCCTCTAACCCCTATCCTGTTCTTACCCCTGTCTCCAGCCCTCTTCCCCCACACCCTCTAACCCCCCCATCCTGTTCTTACCCCTGTCTCCAGCCGTCTTCCCCCGCACCCTCTAACCCCCCCATCCTGTTCTTACCCCTGTCTCCAGCCCTCTTCCCCCGCACCCTCTAACCCCCCCATCCTGTTCTTACCCCTGTCTCCAGCCCTCTTCCCCCGCACCCTCTAACCCCCCCGCATCCTGTTCTTACCCCTGTCTCCAGCCCTCTTCCCCCGCACCCTCTAACCCCCCCCATCCTGTTCTTACCCCTGTCTCCAGCCCTCTTCCCCCGCACCCTCTAACCCCCCATCCTGTTCTTACCCCTGTCTCCAGCCGTCTTCCCCCGCACCCTCTAACCCCCCCTCCTATCCTGTTTTTACCCCTGTCTCCAGCCCTCTTCCCCCCCTGCTATCCTGTTCTTACCCCTGTCTCCAGCCCTCTGTCTCCAGCCCTCTAACCCCCCTGCTATCCTGTTCTTACCCCTGTCTCCAGCCCTCTTCTCCCCCCCCCCCTGCTATCCTGTTCCTACCCCTGTCACCAGCCCTCTGTCCCCACACCCTCAAACCCCCCTGCTATCTGTTTTATAGAATAGATAGTCACCTTCATACAATCTTTTTGAGTGAAAGGAGATGATTTGGAGAGTTATGCTGAGTCTTGTGGGGACTAACTTGTTGGTCGGTCTTTAGATCCGTCAGAAGTACTCCCAGCAGCAGTGTGTGACCAAGGCCTTCCCAGAGGCTCTGATGAAGTTTGTGACCCGCAGTGGATTCTTCAGACTGGGACCCAGTGGGGACGGAACCATGGACTCTGTCACCATACAAACTATCAGTAAGATACGTTTTTTACTGTTTGTCACACCATTGAACTACATTCATCCATTGAAGCGTGGCCTAATTCAGAGCCTTTTTCCTCCAGTCTGCTTCAGGGAGCTGTGTGGCCTGTGTTGGATGCTGAATGTCAGAGACCAGCTCTCAATGTCTTGCAGGAAGTATCAGGCTGCAAGGAACCATGGGAGAGATCCCCAGGTACCACACAAAGGCCTTTTTCCTGTGTTGCTTGGTGTATCTTCTTCAGCCTGTGTGTGTGATCCTCTATAATCAATGATCTGTTAACAACCTGTTTATGTGTGTATTTCATCCTGTAGGTCCAAGCAGATGACAGCGAGGTGACCGCAGGCTGCGAGGAGGCTCTCCGCTGGGCCTGTCGTTTCCTTCCCTTCTCCCGATTCCTCAATGCTGAGGAGATCCTCCAGGACACCCTCCTCAGCTTGGTCTCTGAACTACCCCCTGTAACCCTGGTAAACCTGGTCACCTCATTCACAGGCATTCCTATTCGGTTCATTGTGTTTTTCCCGCGTCCCACACAGGAGAGGTACAACGTAGAGTGGAATCACGTCTCTTACCCCCAGGCTGTTGTCTTCTTCCAGGTGGCAGAGACTCTGGTGCAGGCCTTCCCAGAGGAGGAGGAGTCAGTCAGGGTCCCTCTGAGAGAGAAGTACAAGTCACTGATGCAGAGACTGAGGCACTGCACTGTCCCAGGTAACCACTATCTACTAATGTCACCGCTCGTCACCTTTCTGCCCAGCAGAACGTAAAGAGACTACAAAATAATGTCATTTAGCAGACACTTTTTTTAATCAAATCTGACTTAGTCATGCGTTCATACGTTTTACGTCCGGGTGGTCCCGGTAATCAAACCCACTATCTTGGCGTAAGGTAATGCTAATGTTTCTTACTAATCTTCATTCTCTCCTTGACCTTCTCTTTCTCTCTTCTAGCCTCAGGACAGAACGGTAAGAAGAGGGATGAGGAGGAGGGAGAGGAGGTGATGATGATTCTGGTGCAGGAGCGGCTCAGACAGAGGAGGAAGGACCTGAAGCGTCTGGCCAGGCACCTGGCTCCCCTGGAGCTCTACCTATGGGAGAGGGAGGAGGAGCAGGACAGGGGGGGAGGAGGGCAGGGGGCTGTAGCCCTGCTAGAGAGATTCTCCCTGGGGGCCAGTCTGAGTAACAGCACCCTGACGGACTGTGGGCGCCCCCTGGTGTACAGCGATGGAGACACGGCCGAGAACTCCGTGGCTCTCTCTCCTGACCTGCACAGCAGGCCTCCTCACAGGTAGACTCAGGCTTTCCTGATGAAATTTGTAGCTGTCAGAAATATTTGTTAAGAAATCAATCATTACTTTTAAACATTGTCCTTTTATGGCCATTGTGGCAACGGCAGGCCAGTTGATTGGACAAAAGTTGCTCTTTGGCGGAATTTGTGGTGTGAACTTTCTTGTTTTCAGCATCAGCAAGAGACTGAGGATGCAGGACCGAGCAGACAAGCCTGGAAGTCAAGTAGTTGAGGGTGGGAGCATCCAGGAGGAAGACCAGAGCTGCACGGGCCCAGCCCAGGACCCTGCTGTGGGGGAGGACAGCCCCTCTCTGACCCTGCCCGTGGTGGGGACCTGGGAGTTTGAGCTGGAGGATGAGGAGTACCTGCGTTTCCTGGAGCTCTTCCTCAGCTACGTGTTGGAGAAGGACGGCCCTGACCCAGACGCAGGCTGTGACCCTCCCCTGCTGAAGGGCTTCTGTAGCCAGCTGAGAGAGAGGGAGCTGCATTCCCTCACCTTCGATGTCCTCACCACCCTCCGCCGTCGCCAGAGAGATGGGCGCCAAGCGACCAGGAGGCAGGGGGGCAGTGACGCCCCCGTGTTCAGAGCAGGACACTGCTACAAACCAGTACTCGTTACCACCCCTTCGTTTCTCCACAGTGAGCCCCCTACACCCAGACCCAGCATGTCTGTCAGTGTCCTGTCCCTTCCTGGGCTCAGGACTGGCAAGCAGCAGGGGTTGTTTGGCTTCAGTCTGCAGGCCAGGCCAGCCAGCCCAGCTCCAGAACCCACACCTCAAAGAAGCCGCCTCGGCTCGAAGTCCAGCCCCAGTCAGAGTTCTGTTCCCTGGGAGCAACCATCAGAGGGCTGGGCGTTCGGGCCCCTGAGCTCCGTGGAGGCTGTAGAACTGCAGCAGGAGCTGGAGCCCAAGCTGGAGGCCCAGTTCCCAGGGCTGGGCAGGCTGCTGGAGTGGATGGTGCGCTGGGCTGATAAGAGGGTGTTGCTGGGACAACCCAGCCGGATGAAGGAGAGGGAGGCGGGCGGAGGAGAGGGAGGTGGGGTGGTTATTCGGGTCAAAGCCTCGGCTCCTGCGGTGCTCACGGCCCTCAGCATGTTGGAGCACAGGTACACCGCCGCCCTGCTAGGCATGGACCACTACAGCGCAAACTTACAGGTGAGTCGATAGTGTTCTATGAACTGTTTATTAACCAGATATAGAGATGTGCGTGGGCTGTGTGCCATGAGTGATGAGAACCACCAGACTTGGCATAGACCAGAATTCTCTGACAGGTTTCCTTTCTTCTCATTATCTCAAATCAAATGTTATTGGTCACATTCACGTGATTAGCAGATGTTATTGCGGGTGTAGCGAAATGCTTGTGCTTCTAGCTCCGACAGTGGAGTAATATCTAACAAGTAATATCTAATAAAGTACACAACATATACACACAAATGTAAGTAGGAATGAATTAAGACTATATACATATGGACGAGCAATGTCAGAGCGGAACGTACTAAGATACAGTAGAATAGTATTGAATACACTATATACATATGAGATGAGTAGTGCAAGATATATAAACATTATTAAGTGACTAAGATACGTAGAATCGTATATACATACAGTATATACATATGAGATGAGTAATGCCACATATGTAAACATTACTAAAGTGACTAGTGTTCCATTTATTAAAGTGGCCAGTGATTTCAAGTCTAAGTATATAGGCAGCAGCCTCTAATGTGCTAGTGATGGCTGTTTAACAGTCTGATGGCCTTGAGATAGAAGCTGTTTTTCAGTCTCTCGGTCCCAGTTTTGATGCACCTGTACTGACCTCGCCTTCTGGATGATAGCGGGGTGAACAGGCAGTGGCTCAGGTGGTTGTTTTCCTTGATTATCTTTTTGGTCTTCCTGTGACATCGGGTTCTGTAGGTGTCCTGGAGGGCAGGTAGTTTGCCCCCGGTAATGCATTGGGCAGAACGCACCACCCTCTGGAGAGCCTTGCGGTTGCGGGCGGTGCAGGTGCCCTACCAGGCGGTGATACAGCCCGACAGGATGCTTTCAATTGTGCATCTGTAAAGGTTTGTGAGGGTTTTAGGTGACAAGACAAATTTCTTTAGCCTCGTGAGGTTGAAGAGGCTCTGTTGCACCTTCTTCACCACACTGTCTGTGTGGGTGGTCCATTTCAGTTTGTCAGTGATGTGTACGCCAAGGAACTTGAAGTTTTCCACTGCGGTCCCGTCGATGTAGATAGGAGGGTGCACTCTACTGTTTCCTGAAGTCCACGATCATCGCCTTTGTTTTGTTGACGTTGAGTGAGAGGTTATTTTCCAGGCACTACACTCCCTCACCTCCTCCCTGTATGCTTTCTCGTCATCGTTGGTAATCAAGCCTACTACTGTTGTGTCATCAGCAAACTTAATGATTGAGTTGAAGGTGTGCTTGGCCACGCAGTCATGGGTGAACAGGGAGTACAGGAGTGGGCTGAGCACGCAACCTTGTGGGGCCCCAGTGTTGAGGATCAGCGGAGTGGAGGGGATGTTTCCTACCTTCACCACCTGGGGGTGGCCCGTCAAGAAGTCCAGGACCCAGTTGCACAAGGCGGGGTTCAGACCAAGGGCCTCAAGCTTAATGATGAGCTTGGAGGTTTCTATGGTGTTGATCTATAGTCAATGAACAGCATTCTTACATAGGTATTCCTCTGGTCCAGATGGGATAGGGCAGAGTGATGGAGATTGCATCGTCTGTGGATCTATTGGGGCAGTAAGCAAATTGAAGTGGGTCTAGGGTGGCAGGTAAGGTAGAGGTGATATGATCCTTGACTAGTCTCTCAAAGCACTTCATGATGACAGAAGTGAGTGTTTCTGGCCCGATAGTCATTAAGTTCAGTTACCTTTGCCTTCTTGGGTACAGGAACAATGCTGGCCATCTTGAAGCATGTGGGGACAGCAGACTGGGATAGGGAGAGATTGAATATGCCCGTAAACACTCGCTCTCCTTTCTCCCCTCCACTCCCAGGTTCCAGAGAGGCAGTGGACAGTGGCTCCAGTGTTGCAGCCTGAGGTGGGCTGGAAGCTGGAGAGGGAGAGCAGTGTGTATACAGGTTACCCTGCATCAGCTGGCACACCCATTACTCTGCCAGACCAGGACCCCCAACACTGCCAACTGTCCGAGTGAGTGTGTGTATGAGTGTTTTATCATTTTCTTATGGCTCAGAGAGGATCTTAATATATTTCTGTTCTACAGTGGGTCACAGACTGAGGGGGTGGAACGAGTGACATCCCAAGAGACCTCACAGCTTTCTGACCCTGTGGGAGTGAACTTAAACCCCGAGAGTGGGGTGGCAGACTTCCCAGACAACAAGCTTGACCTTTCTGCTGAAAAAGAAGGAGAGGACAGCAATGCTGACGAGGCCTTGAGGTCATCAGCCTCTCTTGCCATCCCCAACATCTCTGTCCACATCAAGAGCCTCCGTCCAACACTGAGCCCACCAGGCCAGGTGGGCACTGCCAATCACACCATGAGCGTTCCTCTATGTTGCTAGATGAAGTGTTTGGTTGGCACCTGGTCACTAAGTTTGTCTATCCTTTCTTCTCCTCAGGCCTTAACGCTGGCAGATCTACGGTGCTCAGAGAGGGAAGAGGACATTGTCAGCTCTCTGTGAGTTCTGGGTGTGGGAAACACAGGGAAAAGTTTTTTTTCTTCTTCTCATTTACTATTTGACACCAGAGCCAAAGGCAACCGTGGCTGCTTGGCCAAGGTGAGTTGGTAGGCTACTGTTACCGTGGCGATAGTAAACAGAAGCTACAGTTTGGTATGACAGACCATAGAAATGGATTCTATTCATTCTATTTCTATGTGACCGACACTGTGGATTGTAACCAAAGCAGCCAGTTACTAGAGGGCTTGTTTTATGTCTCTTTGGAAAAGTTATTTCACATATTGTTTATGTTTACATGAATGTTTGTGTGTACTAGAGAGGAGGCAGAGAATCTGCTGTCTCATGGCTCCCTGAGAAGACCATCAGATATTACTGAAGAAGTGACAAGAAATATGTAAGTGAGCCCAAACAAAAACACACAGTGTATATTGCTTTGTATTCCTTTAGTTCCATATAATAATATTACAGAGGTACTTTGGTTCACTTCCCTTCAAATCTGCATTTGTGACATTTACTTGGTCTGTTTTCTCCTCCTCAGAACTCCGTGTGAGGGTTCAGGATCAGGTGTCCCTCCCCATGCCAGCTTCCAACCCCTTCCCGGGGCAGGGCCTCAGGCTGGGGCTCAGGCAGTAGACTCTGCCCCTAACGGCGGACTGCCCCAGGGGAGCACCAATACAACCCCTGCCTCTGCTCCCATCCAGACCCTGCCTGCCCAGGCAGACCCTGTCAGACAGCTCTTGCAGGATGAGCTATTCAGACTGGTCCAGGTGGATATAAATATGAGAGGAAAATACATAAATGTATGTATGTAGCCACGGACTATTTCATGATTGCTTCGTGTTTCTCTCTTCAGTTGCAGCAGATCAACTTCATGAGTCTGATGCAGGTGGTCGGAGCGTCGTTTGTCAACCTCCCAGTCTCACAGAACAACACACTCCCGGCCCAGTCCAATGTGCCCCTGTCCCACCCTAACACTCTCCTCCCTCACCTGAATCTGACCCCCTCCCAGAACAACATGTCCCCTATGCCCCAGACCCAGGCTGGTTTTCCCCAGAGTACGGTTCAGGCTCCTCTAGCCTCGGAGCCCCCGTCTGGGGGAGACAGACCCACAGACCAACCCCCCATCCACGAAATGCAGCCATTGGCCATCCACCCTGAGCCCTTGAGAGATATCCAGGGGGAGACCAGGACGTTGATCTCATCCTCTCATGGGCTTCAGACCACTGTGGACCCCACCTGCAGTGCCCCTCTGCTACTGCCCTCTGGTGGTAGCTCACAGGTTCCTGCTCCCTACAGCTCAGGACTGAAGCTCCTTCAGCTGCACCCTCCCCTGCTGTCCCTCCAGCGGCATGGTAACACGGCCCCTGTACGTGAGGCCTGGGGACCCCCGTCTGAGAGGAGACCCAGCACTACTGTGCCCCCCCACCTGAACCCCAGCCAGTATGACCCAGCCGCTCTGAGGAGGGCAGAGGAGAGAACGAGGGAGGCAGAGAGAGAGTCCACCGCACCACCATCACACCTCCATCTGACACAGTATGCCCACTATCCCTCCAACCAGGCCCCCAGGAACACACTGCCCCCGCTCCAGAATCCAGAGACCAGGGTGGAGAGGTCCAGAGGGGCTGAGCCCCCTCACCTCCCTCCTACCCTCCCATCCCACAGACCTCCCCCTGTCCACGGCCTCCCCCTCCTCCGCTTCCACCCTGATCCACGCCCCCCTACGACCTTCGCCCTCATACCCCTCCCACACTCCTCCAGACCCCTGACTGTCACCCCAGCAGCCACGGACCACAATCCCAGACTACAGTTACTCCAGAGAGACCCAGACCCTCCTAGGATGATGCTGCCCGAAGCCACCCCTCCGGCTCGCGTGCCACGTCTCATCCCTCTGGGGGAGCTGATGGGCTGGGCTGCAGGGAGACAGAGGGGGGCAGAGGCCAGACTCCAACTCCTCAGAGTGGACCCACAGGCACAGAACCCTACCCCAGCAACACCCTCCACCAGCACCAACTCCAGCAGGAGGCAGAAGAGACGAGTGGAGAGGTTGAGGAGAGAGGGAGAGAAAGCAGAGGTCACATTTAGACCAGAGGACTCCATCATACTCCCGCGAGAATGCAATGAGGACGAGCCTGCAGAGCCTGTTCTTGGGGAGGGCTATGTCTTTCCTCTTGGGACCTTTGACTCCGTGCTGACTGGTCAGGGATTGGTGGACAGGGCACTGTCTACTGCAGCTGAGCTCCATGCTTTTGCCTCTACACACAAGAGGCCTCCTGAGAGTCACGATGCTTGCACCAACACAGACCCAGCTTCTCCTCACTCGGATACAGGCATTTCTGCCCAACCTAATGTCACTTCTACTGCTTCTGGACCTACTGACACTTCTACTGCTTCTGGACCTGCTGCTCTCCCTCCTGAATTGTTCCTGAATCTGCAGTTCCCTAGAGACCCTCCTGTCCACGACACAGAGACATCGGGGGAGAAACGACCAGAGAGAAACACGGTGAGAGGACTATTTAATGACAAAATCGAGTGGACCGTTCAGTACACCGGTACAGATCATATATACTGTTTCAGGCATTTCATGAAATTCTACTTAATGGTCTTATATCTCTCTCTCCCTGCTTCTCCGGATGCACAGGGTCGTCAGTTCATAAATGTGATAGATCTGGAGGATGGGGCTCTGCTACAGGAGTTGCCATCGTGCCCTGCGGTGCGGGATCATGATGTCAACCCCTCTCCCCCCACCTCAGCACAGCTCCAGCTGCTGGCAGCCTCCGTCACCAACTCAGCCCCTTCGGAAGTCACTGCAGACACCAGCACAGAGGACGACCAACCCCAAGCTCAGCCAGGTGGTCTGAGTCAATATAATCGATTCCCTCTGCTAAAACAACAGAGTTGTACTCCGTATATTGTCTCTGTCTGTAATATGTCCTGTGTCTCCTCCAGGTTTCTCTGTAGCGTCCCCTCCACCTGCCCACCCTGAGCCCAGTGGAGACCCAGTGACTCGCAGTCTGCTGCAGGAGAGGAGAGCCCCAGGCCGAGCCCTGGAGACCCATCGCGGAGCTCCATCCAGGGCCCCAGTGATCCAGGTGTCTGCCCGTCTGTCTGAGATGGACGCCCAGCTAGCTGCCTTGCAGAACATTGCAGATCACATGGAGAGAGAGTTTGCCAATACCAGACTGGTAACGTAGCTTTGGGATTTACATATCTACACCTCATCCTGCCTGTGTCCACTTGTCGGCCTGATGATTGGCAAGTCGGTGAGTCTGCTGATAGTCCGTATCTGTAATATGAAGTATTCCCTCTCTTAGCTGGTGAGCACCATTGAGACTCTGGGTCCTGCCATGGCTCCTGAAAGGGTGGAGGGAAGAACACCAGTGAACAAGACAGTCACTCTGGCCGTCTCACCAGAAGGTCAGCTCCACAGTTAAAGCGTCTGCATACAGAGGTTAGGTTTGCTCCTAGCAGAATTCGGGCTAGGCGACACGGACGCCTCTGCTCGCATACTCCTTTCAAAAATGTGCATGGAAACTAGTTGTCTCCCCGTCCATAGTTCCCACTCCTACTCGGAGTAGTACTTTTGACCAGTCACAGAAGAAGGGGCGTGGACTTCAGCTACTGAACTTCGACTTGTGTGCTCAAACAGCCCCCCCCAAAAAAACTGCCATACTCCAAAAACTTAACCAAACGTTGCCATAATATATGCGCTAACTGTTACGACGTGGAAGCGTGCGCCAGGCTTAAAACGCTTGACAACAACAGTTCTGCCATACCCCCCCTGACTCTGTATGTGTGTGTCTCCTCTCCATTTGAGCAGGGTGGAGATCACGTCTGTCCGTGCACCATGACCCTGAGCTAGCGGGTCTTCGACAGGAAGAGGAGGAGCAGGAGGAAGGACCTGATAGTGTTGTAGACAGCTCTGCTCCTTGGAGTGTGACACAGCCCATCTCTCTTTCTCCTCACGCTCCTGCCATCCAGAGCACCTCGACCCTGCACCAGCCCACACCAACAGGTATAGCAGCACTCTCCAGCAAGCATTCCAACTGTGGGAATATAGTTGTGCTAGTAAAACAATTCTTAACATGTGTCAACAGATCGCCATTAGCTTACCTTGTCATGGCATTGTTGATACATTATTGGCCATTGGATCCAATGGAAATATCTCCCTAGTAGATAATGGTGAGCCACGATGGCGTTAGTGTGATTGTAGTTCTTATGAGTCCCTAATGGTTCGGCAGGTGGTAGTGGTCTGTTGTGCCGTTTCCAGTTACCAGGCTACCATCTAATACTCCTGTTACTGGCTCACCACAGCTGTATCTTTAGTGTCTGTCTACCCGAGCACCACACATCCCTGCTTTGTGCCTCTAACCAGGCTGCCTGACCTGAGGTCTATAGTATATCAACTGGGGGATCAGTCTGGGTAGAATGGCATCTCTGTCTGTTGTTGAATGGCATCTCTGTCTGTTGTTGAATGGCATCTCTGTCTGTTGTTGAATGGCATCTCTGTCTGTTGTTGAATGGCATCTCTGTCTGTTGTTGAATGGCATCTCTGTCTTGTCTGTGGTTGCAGGCCTGTGGTTGTCTCCCGTCAGACCAGAACCAGAGCAGCGTGTGTGGGACATGGGTCAAGGTAAGAGCCAGCCGTCTCAACACACACTGTCACACACACCTGGCTGGGACTCAGTGCTGTTACCTAACTCTGCATACACACTCAGTGCTGAAACCGATAGAGACTGCGAGTGGACACCTGCTACATCCCACATACAGGCAAGCTCACCTTGTAATGGTACACCTGGTACTTGCATGTCTCTGGTTTGTGCTAGTTTGTGTTTCAGGTCGACATACTTGGAAGTGACATTGGACGGCTGCACAACTCAACCCCTTACAGCAGCATTCAGATCTGTATCATCCTATTTAGTAAGCTGTATGTTGATTGTGTTCCTCTTGCAGATTTGACAGACACTATGTATGGAGCACCTGGAAAGTAAGTATTTGAAAACTGATACCGGTAATCTATTTCGGAACATGTTAAATGAGCACTGTTGGTTACCCTCTGTGTGAGCATTTTTCCTTAGATGTGATTGGGGTTTGAACTGTCGCATATTATTCTCCTCCTGCCGTTCCTGTCTTCCTCAGATGGGCAGAGGAGACTCTGGGTCTCAGTGGGCTGAGTGATGTGGCAGACATCTTGGCGGAGTTGGTGAGGGAGGGAGGGATCTCCCCCACGGCCCTGGGTTTGTCGCACACCCAAGCTGCCCGTCTCAACGGGTAGGAACCTGCACAGTGAACAGTTCTAAACCTACTCCTCTTCTGAATGGCTACCTGGACTATTTTCATTGTGTGCCCCCAACCCTTCTTTTACGCTACTGCTACTCTCTGTTCATCATATATGCATAGTCACTTTAACCATATCTACATGTACGTGCTACCTCAATCAGCCCGACTAACCGGTGTCTGTATATAGCCTCGCTACTGTTATTTTTCACTGTCTTTTTACTGTTGTTTTTTATTTCTTTACTTACCTATTGTTCACCTAATACCTTTTTTGCACTATTGGTTAGAGCCTGTAAGTAAGCATTTCCCTGTAAGGTCTACACCTGTTGTATTCGGCGCACGTGACGAATAAACTTTGATTTGATTGTGACAATCTCGAACACTTTTGACTGGCTCTCAGCAGTGATGTGTTTGTGATTGACAGCAGGCTGGACCAGCAACAGAGCGACAGGGCGGGACAGAGGGGCATGCGAGCAGAGGAGGAGAGGCGAGAGCTGAGGGTTTGGATGAGAAGGAAACAGAGGGAGAAACTGGTCGAGTACCGCAGACAGAGGGAGGAGAAGAGGGAGAGGGAACACAAACCCTTCTCGGCCCCTGCCACACTGGTGAGAGGCTTCTGACTCGCATTTACATTCTGTGTTCTGATTCGTTTTTCAGTGCCTTCATTCAGACACCATTTCTCTTCACAGAAACCAACATCCAAAGATATAAACATCAATAAGAAAATCAAGGAAGAGAAAGACAAGTATGAACACAGATACAGACATACAGATGGATACACTACCATTCAAAAGTTTGGGGTCACTTAGAAATGTCCTTGTTTTTGAAAGAAAAGCACTTTTTTTGGTCCATTTTTAAAATTAACATCAAATTGATCAGATTGTTAATGTTGTAAATGACTATTGTAGCTGGAAACGGCAGATTTGTTTTTTATGGAATATCAACATAGGTGTACAGAGGCCCATTATTAGCAACCATCACTCCTGTGTTCCAATGGTACGTTGTGTTAGCTAATACAAGTTTATCATTTGAAAAGCTAATTGATCATTAGAAAACCCTTTTGCAATAATGTTAGCACAGCTGAAAACTGTTCTAATTAAAGAAGCAATAAAACTGGCCTTCTTTAGACTAGTTGAGTATCTGGAGCAGATGCCTCAAGTCCTCAAATGGCAGCTTCATTAAATGGTACCCGTCTCAACGTCAACAGTGAAGAGGCGACTCCGGGATGCTGGCCAATAAAAGTAGAAGATTAAGATGAGCAAAAGAACACAGACACTGGACAGAGGAACTCTGCCTAGAAGGCCAGCATCCTGGAGTCGCCTCTTCACTGTTGACGTTGAGACTGATGTTTTGCGGGTACTATTTAATGAAGCTGCCAGTTGACGACTTGAGAGGCGTCTGTTTCTCAAACTAGACACTAATGTACTTGTCCTCTTGCTCAGTTGTGCAAAGGGGCCTCCCACTCCTCTTTCTATTCTGGTTAGCCAGTTTGAGCTGTTCTGTGAAGTGTTGTAACGAGATCTTCAGTTTCTTGGCAATTTCTCGCATGGAATAGCCTTCATTCTTCAGAACAAGAATAGACTTAAGAGTTTCAGAAGAAAGGTCTTTGTTTCTGGCCATTTTGAGCCTGTAAACGAACCCACAAATGCTGATGCTCCAGATACTCAACTAGTCTAAAGAAGGCCAGTTTTATTGCTTCTTTAATCAGGACAACCGTTTTCAGCTGTGCTAACATAATTGCAAAAGGGTTTTCTAATGATCAATTAGCCTTTTAAAATGATAAACTTGGATTAGCTAACACAACGTGCCATTGGAACACAGGAGTGATGGTTGCTGATAATAGGCCTCTGTACGCCTATATTCGATTAAAAATCAGCCGTGTCCAGCTACAATAGCCGTTTACAACATTAACAATGTCTACACTGTATTTCTGATCAATTTGATGTTATTTTAATGGACAAAGAAATGTGCTTTTCTTTCAAAAACAAGGGAATTTCTATGTGACCCCATACTTTTGAACGGTAGTGTACATGCAAGTGTTCCAAGTATTAGAAGCGTGTATGTGTGTTGATATGTTGTGTGTTTGGACTGTTAGGACGGTACTGCTGGAGCACCACAATCAGCGTGCCCGCGATGCCTGTAGTCTGATCACAGACCTCCTCACCACCCCACTGACCCTGCCCACTAACGCCAACCGTACTCTGAACCTACCCTCCACCTCCCCACGACCCTCTTCCACACGACCCCTTACATCTCAGACTGTCGGCAGCGCCCGCAACAGCCCCAGGTACACCTCGTAGGGCATTCACATCTGGGTGGTTTTTAAGAACAATTCGATTTCAACGAATGTGTCTAAAACTGTAATGAGAGGAATGGAGGATGATTCTTGTCGTTCTGTGACGTCCCAGAGGTCGTAGTCTGTCTGTTGGGGGGAGGAGGAGGACCAGCACCAAACCCCAGACTGGGAGAGCCCGCTCCCTCTCCTCTCCAGGGGTGACACCACGTTCAGAAAGACGGCCTGCGTCGTCAGGGGGGCAGGAGACACTGACTGCCAGATTGGGACTGCACAGACCAGGTTAGGGCTTCCACCATCCACTAACAATCTCTTTTGATTTCGGTGTTCTAAAAAAATCTAGGGGCTTACGGTAAGCAAAATGTATTAATATAATATATTATGATGACCTGGGATCCATAGCATGTAGAATGTTGTCCAGAATGCAGTGACTGACCAGTGTGTCTGTTTCCTGGTTGTTAGTGAGTTTTCTGCCAGGGGACCGTCTCTCTCAGGTGACCCGGCGGGGTATGATCACAGACCTGAGGGGCAGGACTGGGCCTAAGACAACCAGCCAGCAAGGTGAGACACTGCCAAGCTGTTGAGTAATCTTAGTAGCCATGTTTAGGCAGGGTTGGGGAGTAACGGATTACAAAAACCCGGTAACTGTAATCTGTTACCAGCCAAAGTATTGTAATATTGAAAAACTAGATGATTACTTTTAAATTCAGAAATGTTTGAGAGAGAAAATAAATCATTAACATTTCTCTGTTTACTCAATAACATTCAAATCAGCATTGAAAAAAGTGAAAGTTTAAGTTTGTTCCACCTGAGCGAGTCTGACCACAAGTCAGAGACCACTATGATGACACACCAAATGTGTTTGATGGATCGCAGGAATAGCCATATATACACTACAGTCCAAGCTATGTCTTCCAATGGTGCAACTGCTGTCGGCATCCAAAGATTATCCAACTTGTATAAACGCTTTGTGGTCTACGACGAAACGGATATCACTTATTATTGATATCTTCATTGCGCATTGATGTGAATCACACTGCTGCTCTTTCATTTAGCTATCTGCTCCTTACGGATTGTGGTTGTGGTGGATGGCTGTTCACAAATATAAATGTGTATTTGAACCCAATAATGGTTGAATTCAAGAAGTTGAAGCTGTCTATCAATCATTGTTTTTGAAACCAGTGGACAGCCAGTGAAAAATGTGCTCTTGCCACAGCTGCATAGTGCGGATCCCAGCCAATGGAATAAAAGTGGGGTGTTCAATCTAATTCATGCTGATAAAAAATGTAAATAAATCCATAGACCTAATAGACACATGCTCAAACTCGCACACTTTAGTATAGACTTAAAGAGGCAATCTGTAGTTGCTAGATCCATTTTTGGATTTCTAAATGTAATACATGCATACATTGTCAGTACCAGTCAAAAGTTTGGACACACCTACTCATTCAAGGGATATTCATTATTTTCACTATTTTCTACATTTTAGAATAATAGCGAAGACATCAAAACATAAAATACACATGTGGAATCATGTAGTGAAACAAATAGTGTTTTTTTATATATGAGATTATTCAAAGTAATTATTCAAAGCCACCCTTTGCCTTGATGACAGCTTTGCACACTCTTGGCATTCTCTCAACCAACTTCACCTGGAATGCTTTTCCAACAGTCTTGAAGGAGTTCCCACATATGCTGAGCACTTGTTGGCTCCTTTTCCTTCACTCTGCTGTCCAACTCATCCCAAACATCTTAATTGGGTTGAGGTCGGGTGATTGCGGAGGCCAGGTCATCTGATGCAGCACTCCATCACTCTCCTTCTTGGTCAAATAGCCCTGAGAGAGTCCCAAGTGCAAACCAGATGGGATGGCGTATCGCTGCAGAATGCTGTGGTAGTCATGCTGGTTAAGTGTGCCTTGAATTACAAATAAATCACAGTGTCACCGGCAAAGCACCATCACACCACCTCCTCCATGCTTCACGGTGGGAACCACACATGCAGAGATCATCCATTCAATTACTCTGCATCTCACAAAGACAAGGTGGTTGGAACCAAAAATCTTAAATTTGGACTCATCAGACCAAAGGACAGATTTCCACCGGTCTAATGTCCATTGCTTGTGTTTCTTGGCCCAAGCAAGTCCTTTAGTGGTTTCTTTGCAGCAAGTCTCCTCAGAACAGTTGATGTTGAGATGTGTCTGTTACTTGAACTCTGAAGCATTTATTTGGGCTGCAATTTCTGAGGCTGGTAACTCTAATGAACTTAATCTCTGTAGCAGAGGTAACTCTGCGTCTTCCTTTCCTGTGGTGGTCCTCATGAGAGCCAGTTTCATCATAACGCTTAATGGTTTTTGCGACTGCACTTGAAGAAACTTTCAAATTCCTTGAAATGTTCCTCATTGACTAACCTTCATGTCTTGAAGTAATGATGGACTGTCATTTCTCTTTGCTTATTTGAGCTGTTCTTGCCATAATATGCACTTGGTCTTTTACCAAATGGGGCTATCTTCTGTATACCCCCCCTACTTTGTCACAACACAACTGATTGCCTCAAACGCATTAAGAAGGAAAGAAATTCCACAAATTAACTTAACATGGCACACCTGTTAATTGAAATGCATTCCGGTGACTACCTCATGAAGCTGGTTGAGAGAATGCCAAGAGTGTGCGAAGCTGTCATCAAGGCAAGGGGTGGCTACTTTGTTATTATCTACGTTATTTAACACTTTTTTGTTTGTTAACTACATGATTCCACATGTGTTATTTCATCGTTTTCATGTCTTCACTATTATTCTACAATGTAGAAAATAGTAAAAATAACCCTGGAAAGAGCAGGTGTGTCCCACATTTTGACTGGTACTGTATATCCATTGATTTTTGAAGAATATAACTTATAAATGCCTCATGAGCTTAGTTCAACTGTCACACTCCATGAGGACCCACAATATAAGCTTGTGTTTTTCCAATGTTTGTATAGCCTCATAACATGGTTAAAACAATAATTTTGATGTCATGGATGGTCAGTCCTTGTATCCATAGCTCTGTCTATTAATCTGAGAGTGGTTACATTTCTCCAGGCCCATCCCTCAGCTTTTTACCAAAACAGAGGTGACCGTTTTGTTATTGTTTCATCTGTGGATTTGCCCTTTAAACAGCTGTTTTCTCTGCTACCGCACGGCAAGCGGTACCGGAGCGTCAAGTCTAGGACCGAAAGGCTCCTCAACAGCTTCTACCCCCAAGCAATTAGACTGCTGAACAATTCATAAAAATCGCAACCGGACAATTTACATTGACTCCCCCTCCTTTCTTGTACACTGCTGCTACTCGCTGTTTGTTTATCTATGCATAGTCACTTTGCCCCCACCTACATGTACAGATTACCTCAACTAGCCTTATTTTAACCTACTTGGTAAATATTTTATTCTTCTTGAACTGCACTGTTGGTTAAGGGCTTGTAAGTAAGCATTTCACTGTAAAGTTTACACTTGTTGTATTCAGCGCATGTGGCAAATAAAGTTTGATTTGATATTATCAAAGTGTCACCATCAAAAAGGTAAACAATAGGCCTATAGCAAATGCAGCATATGGCATACATTTTTCACATGTAAATAGCACTTTTCAGTAGTGCTCAAAGCATGCCGTTCCATGAGCGCAGCATTTATTTTTCAACTCGACTCAATGACCCCAATCAGTCCTCCATGACAAAATCATAAACAACACAGTAGGGCTGGCTAATAAGTCCTTTGTTTTGGGGTTATGCTCAGGTAAAACAATTTGGCTAACCTATACTTCCATATTTCTAAGTCCTATTCTTGAAGATCAAGAATATATAACCAACCCATAAAGTAACATTTTACATCAATATATCGCCAGCTATGTAAACTTTAACATTGATTTATCCTGCAATAGATGTCGTTCAATTGGTAACATACGTTTTTGTCTTCTTCTAATGCCTCTTAAAGGGAAAGTCATTAAAAGTAACTGAATGTAATCAGATTACGTTACTGAGTTTGGGTAATCAAAAAGTTACGTTACTGATTACAATTTTGGACAGGTAACTGTAACGGATTACATTTAGAAAGTAACCTACCCAACCATGTGTTTAGGTAATACAGATTAAAGTTATACCCTGTTTCGCCCTGTAGAGTGGAGAAGAGAAGTGATCCAGTCGTCACCTGGACGAAGAGGTGGAGGAGCAAGGGAGCAGAGAGAGACTGAAAAGAGGGAGGAGGAGGTGGTGAGCCCATGGAACCCCCCTCCAGAGATCTGCAGGTTGCTGGGGCTGGAGAACTCAGAGGGCCAGGGTGGTGTGGTGGCTAGAGCTGGGGGAACAGGGCTGGACAGACTGGATACCCTGTCAGAGAGCACTGGCAGCATCCTCAGCAAACTGGACTGGGCTGCCATTGAAAGCATCGTGGCCTCGGAAGGGGCCATTTGATTGACTTTGAGCATCCCCATCGTCATGCAGAGACGAGGATGACTATCTTGAGGGACAAGAGGAGCACAGGGTCACAAGGGAAGGATCACAACATTAAAACCATTGATGTGCCTATACGCTGTGATATTACTTGAAAGCGTCTCAACTGTTCATGGGCGCATGTGGAGGGCAGTCAGTACTGTGTGTCTTGTCATGCATCCTCTTGGTACCAGCTTTTACCAGAGAATCAGCATCATATTGGTACTCATGCCATATCTTTGTAGTGTATTGTATGAGTTTGTCAGGTCTATTTTTGGAGATCCAGTGTGTGTATATGACATTTTTGTTTTGGGTCTTAAATACCTGCTTATTTATTTTTGTGTGAGCTTATATGACCAGTTGATGTGGGTGGCAGGTAGCCTAGTGGTTAGAGCGTTGGACTAGTAACCGAAAGGTTGCAAGATCGACAAGGTAAAAATCTGTTGTTCTGCCCCTGAACAAGGCAGTTAACCCACTGTTCCTAGACCGTCATTGAAAATAAGAATTTGTTCTTAACTGATCTGCCTAGTTAAATAAAGGTAAAATAAAGAAAAATAAAATGTTGATTTCCACTCAGGAAAAAAGTGAAATATAGTTTGAATGTAGTTAGTCATTGCTTTGTGGCAAAGCTCAACATTTAAAAAAATATATTTTTATAAATTCCTTGATAGTACTAGAAAGGGTAAGGGCGCCTCTTTTTTTGGAAGATACAGAATCTGCACAAATGGTCAATGACTGGAAGTGACAATATTATCAATAACTAGAAATGACCACTATTTGGCAGTATTGGCGCTTTTGTTGAAATATTTAAGTAGCTTCCGGGTCACAGTTCAAGTTAACTTAAAAAAAAAACATGGATCCTAACAAAACGGGCAACGGTAAATGTTACGTTATTAGCTGTTTTTTGGGGGTCAATTTTATAATTAACTGAATAAATGGTTGCAGAGGACAATGTTAGCAGCAAGCATGATTATTCAATATAACGAATGTGAGAGAAATCATCCTGTTGTTGTTGTTGCTGCTGCTAGCTAGCTTGTTTGGTAGCTAGTTAGCTACTACAGCATCTCTGCTACGACTATTCTTTCAATGAACAGTGCACTCCTAAATGTTTTCTTAATTAAACGGGTCCAACTGCAAAGTAGCTCAACCGAACAGAAGTTTGTGTCCTCGTGCAGTTTGTAATGCGCTAGGTAGTCAATTGTATGTGTCATATGCACAGGATACACATGTACACAGACACAGTAAAATGACACGCTTACTTGCAGGTTCACCTCAACAATGCGACAACAGTATAATATAAAAAAAATAAGCAATAAAGATCAAATAGAAATTCAGTGAAAATATAATACAAAGGCACTCAAACATGTACAATAGTTGCATGTGCGATAGGGGATATGGTCAGCAAAGTGTTTAAATTGTGCAATATTTTTTGCAATAGTAATAGAAGTCGTGTCGTATGTGTTTGTGCATAAGATGTACAGATGTGTGGGCGTGGGTGAGTGCATATGTGAGCTGGCTTGTGAAATACAATAGACACACTGGTGTAGTCAGTCTATCAGTAAATAATGTATACAGTCTGTCTGATTTTTGGTTGGTTCTTGGTGTGACAATGGTAACATTAAGTATTGACAATGGTAGTGATTTCATGTTGAGAGAAAGTAGTGAATGAATGAAGCAGCTAGTGTGATTGAATCCTTTTCTTGTCTTTTAGCATCTGACCAGAGTGATGGAGATATGGCCTCTGTCATGGGATTCTCTGGTTTTGGTAAGTGTTACTTCCATTGGCCTTCATATCAACCTGACGTCAACATATTCACCAAAAAAGTATTTTAATAGGTGAGTACAGCATTTTCATACCACCGTTCCGCTCTTCACTCCAGGAAAGAAAGCTCGCACCTTTGACCTGGATGCCATCTTTGAGCAGACCCGAAGAACAGCAATCGAGAGGAGTCAACTAGTATTAGGTTAGTGACAAATAGCTACGTGCCCTTTAACTCAGTCTGTGTGTGTGTGTGTTTTAAGTGTCTAACCTCAGCCTTCTCCAGAGGAGAGGCAGAAAGAGGAAATTGGGGAGAGCTCCCATACAGCCAAGGCATCAAGCGCCAAACAGAGAGACAGAGCCCCTGCCCCTGCACCCAGGTAACACAAACAATCCCATCCATCCTAACTGACCAATGACTTTCATATGCTCAGAGTGAAATTAACTGTGTGGGAGGGTCATTTCAAATTGAGTGGTATTACCAGTATGCGGATTTGGCTAGATTATTGAAACCCATGGGTCTCTATTACATACTACCCAACAGGAAGAAGGAGGAGAGCAGTAGTGGCAGTGGCAGCAGTGACTCAGACTCTGACTCAGACTCAGAGCTTATTGGCCCCCCAGTGCCCAAACAACTGACTGGTCAGGAGGATGATGAGGACTTAGTGGGGCCACCACTACCACCAGGGTACAGAGGAAGCACAGCTGACGATGAAGACGATGATGATGATGATATGCAGGATGATGAAGATGATGTAAGTCTGTTTCCACTTATGACACAAGGAAACAACTAAACATTTTACAGTAGATTTGCTTGAGGCTAAAAACATCTGCTCCCATACTGTTGCTAAACCTTTACATAAGTACATACATTTCTGTCTGCAACAATAAACAATTTACATAAGCAGACCAAATAGGTTCATAATTATGATCTTTATACATTTCAGTCTGCAACACTGAACATTTTTTACAGTCCTGAAGCCACATATTTATTTACATGGTGTGTTCTTACTATGTTATACCACTGGAGGCCAGTACACTCTTAACATTTCATGAGACTTGCTTTATCATTCCCTTTTACACAATAATGTATTGTGAGTCGACCCAGTGCAATCTTGGTGTACTGCTTGGGAAAGCAAGAGTTGGCTTTCTCACATCACCTCCTGATAAACCATAACAAAAAGCCATCATTTTAAAGTATGTAGGCCACCGAAATGCACCGCCCAAAGACACTTGGCCAGATGGTTTTCTCCTTAAAAAAGTGTTGTCCCCCTCTCTCTCTCTCGAAGTAGTAAAAGTCTCTTTGCTGTGTGTATGTTATGGGTGATATAGGCCAGACACCCAGCGTTCTCAGAGCAGGTGTGATTTGAGGCCGCTGTGGGGCTATGTGATGGATGGTGGCCTGTGACATGTTGGCCTCTGGTAATAACACGGCCCTCAGGCCAAATGCAGCCCTCCCATTGGGTGTAGGTGTAGTTAGTGGACCCTGCTGTGGGAGAAAACCAGCCTATCACACAGCCCATTAAAGCTGAAATATTGTGTATGACAGAGTGCCAAGCAGCCCACTCCACCTTCATCCACACATGTATGACAGGCAACTTCCTGTCCCTCTCTCTCTCTCAGAATCCAGTGAAGAAGATTCCAGACACTCATGAGATTACTCTGCAGCATGGCACCAAAACGGTAAGCATTTTCCAACTTTCCTCTCTATAACCCCCCCTCTATATTTATTAACTGCGGTGTTATATAACCTTTCCAAAGTGGATTCCAAACTGCTCGTTGTTACTCATTGCACTCATGAGCCCGTTTAAATATAGCACCCATTCATTTGCATATTTCCCTCCTAGGACTCATTAACAATAGAACTGCCTGGCCTTTCAGTCTATCAGTACCTGCTAGAGAACGTTACCGGGCGTATCCTTTAGCATATGCATCAGATGCATAGGTGCAAGGTGCAGCAAACATAAGCACCAACGCTTGATAAATAGTGCATAAACTATTATAAACATATTATTTGTTTACGGGGTAGATCAGCTTCAATATTGCAGATAGATTGTCGCTTCCATCATTGTAATTGTCTGCATCATTTCCAATTTCCCATTTATTTTGTTGTTGTATGTACAGTACTAGTCAAATGTTTGGACACACCTACTTGTTCAAGGGTTTTCTTTATTCTTTACTATTTTCTACATTGTAGAATAATAGTGAAGACATCAAGACTATGAAATAACATGTGGAATCATGTAGTTACCAAAAAAGTGTTAAACAAATCAAAATGTATATTATATAGTAGCCACCCTTAGCCTTAATGACAGCTTTACACGCTCTTGGCATTCTCTCATCCAGCTTCATGAGGCAGTCATCTGGAATGCGTTTCAATTAACAGGTGTGCCTTGTTAATTTGTGGAATTTCTTTCCTTAATGCATTTGAGCCAATCAGTTGTCTTCTGACAAGGTATTGGGGGGTATACAGAAGATAGCGCTATTTCGTAAAATAGGAAGTCCATATTATGGTAAGAACAGCTCAAATAAGCAAAGAGAAACGACAGTCCATCATTACTTTAAGACCTGAAGGACAAGTTAGAGTTAACTGCACCACAGATTGCAGCCCAAATAAATGCTTCACAGAGTTCAGATTAACAGACACATCTCAACATCAACTGTTCAGAGGAGACTGTGTGAATCAGGCCTTCATGGTCGAATTGCTGCAAAGAAACCACTACTAAAGGACACCAATAATAAGAAGAGACTTGCTTGGGCCAAGAAATGCGAGCAATGGACATTAGACCGGTGGAAATCTGTCCTTTGGTCATATGAGTCCAAATTTGAGATTTTGGTTCCAACCTTCTATCATAGGGGAACGGATGATCTCCGCATGTGGGGTTCCCACTGTGAAGCATGGAGAAAGAGGTGTGATGGTGTGGGGGTGCTTTGCTGGTGACACTGTCAGAGATTTATTTGGAATTCATGGCACACTTAACCAGCATGGCTACCACAGCATTCTGCAGCGATACGCCATCCCATCTGGTTTGCGCTTAGTGGGATTATCATTTGTTTTTCAACAGGACAATGACCCAACACACCTCCAGGCTGTATAAGGGCTATTTGACCGAGGAGAGGGATGGAGTGCTGCATCAGATGACCTGGCCTTCACAATCACCTGACCTCAACCCAATTAGGATGGTTTGGGATCAGTTGGACCGCATAGTGAAGGAAAGGAGCCAACAAGTGCTCAGCATATGTTGGAACTCCTTCAAGACTGTTGTAAAATCATTCCTCATGAAGCTGGCTGAGAGAATGCCAAGAGTGTACAGAGCTGTCATCAAGGCAAAGGGTGGCTACTTCGAAGAATCTAAAATATATTTTGGTTACTACATGATTCCATATGTGTTCATAGTTTTCATGTCTTCACTATTATTCTACAATGTAGAAAATAGTAAAGAATAAAGAAAAACCCTTGAATGAGTAGGTGTTCTAAAACTTTTGACCTGTGTGTATGTATGTGTGTGTATATATGTATGTATATATATATATATATATATATATATATATATATATATATATATATATATATATATATATATATATACCCTTAGGTTGGAGTCATTAAAACTCCTTTTTCAACCACTCACAAATTTCTTGTTAACAAACTATAGTTTTGGCAAGTCGGTTAAGACGTCTACTGTGTGCATGACACAAGTAATTCTTCCAACAATTGTTTACAGACAGATTATTTCACTTATAATTCACTGTATCACAATTCCGGTGGGTCAGAAGTTTACATACACTCAGATGCCTTTAAACAGCTTGGAAAATTACAGAAAATGATGTCATGACTTTAGAAGCTTCTGATAGGCTAATTTACATCATTTGAGTCAATTGGAGATATACCTGTGGATGTATTTCAAGGCCTACCTTCAAACTCAGTGCCTCTTTGCTTGACGTCATGGGAAAATCAAAAGAAATCAGCCAAGACCTCAGAATTTTTTTTTGGACCGCCGCAAGTCTGGTTCATCCTTGGGAGCAATTTCCAAACGCCTGAAGGTACCACGTTCATCTGTACAAACAATAGTAAGCAAGTATAAACACCATGGGACCACGTAGCCGTCATACCGCTCAGGAAGGAGACACGTTCTGTCTCCTTGAGATAAACATACTTTGGTGTGAAAAGTGCAAATCAATCCCAGAACAACGGCAAAGGACATTGTGAAGATGCTGGAGGAAACAGCTACAAAAGTATCTATATCCACAGTAAAACGAGTACTATATTGACATAACCTGAAAGGCCGCTCAGCAAGGAAGAATCCACTGCTCCAAAACCACCATAAAAAAGCCAGACTACGGTTTGCAACTGCACATGGGGACAAAGGTCGTACTTTTTGGAGAAATGTACTCTGGTCTGATGAAACAAAAATAGAACTGTTTGGCCATAATGACCATTGTTATGTTTGGAGGGAAAAGGGGGGGACTTGCAAGCCAAAGACCACCATCCCAACCGTGAAGCACAGGGGTGACAGCATCATGTTGTGGGGGTGCTTTGCTGCAGAAGGGTCTGGTGCGCTTCACAAAATAGATGGCATCATGAGGAAGGAAAATTAGGTGGATATATTGAAGCAACATCTCAAGACATCAGTCAGGAAGTTAAAGCTTGGTCACAAATTGGTCTTCCAAATGGACAATGACCCCAAGCATACTTCTAAAGTTGTGGCAAAATGGCTTAACGACAACAAAGTCAAGGTATTGGAGTGGCCATCACAAAGCCCTGACCTCAATCCCATAGAAAATTTGTGGGCAGAACTGAAAAGGCATGTGCGTGCTAGGAGGCTTACAAACCTGATTCAGTTACTCCAGCTCTGTCAGCTTGTGGAAGGCTACCCAAAACGTTTGACCCAAGTTAAACAATTTAAAGGCAATGCTACCAAATACTAATTGAGTGTATGTAAACTTCTGACCCACGGGGAATGTAATGAAAGAAATAAAAGCTGAGATAAATCACTCTGTACTATTATTCTGACATTTCACATTCTTAAAATAAACTGGTCATCCTAATTTACCTAAAACAGGGATTTTTTACTAGGATTAAATGTCAGGAATTGTGAAAAACTGAGTTTAAATGTATTTTTGGCTAAGGTGTATGTAAACTTCCGACTTCAACTGTATAATATATATATATATATATATATATATATATATATATATATATATATATATATATATATATATATAATAAAGGATTAATTTAATAATTATTTGTGGAAATATATCATAAAAAAAAACAATACACAATAGAAATTTGTTTTGAGTCAAGAATATGTTTTGTATATTTCTACAATGACCTAGAAAATACTGAGGCCTGTAGCCTACATTTCATTGTAATCCATTTGAACAACTTTATTTGTAGATGTGATTAGTAATAGAGTAATCAATTAATAGTATAATTTGTTTGGAGGAAAAAGGGGGAGGCTTGCAAGCCGAAGAACACCATCCCAACCGTGAAGCACAGGGGTGGCAGCATCATGTTGTGGGGGTGCTTTGCTGCAGGAGGGTCTGGGATAGGATAAAGTAATCCTTCTAACCCCCCCACAACATGATGATATAGATGTACTATTGTAAAGTGGTTGTTCCACTGGATATCATAAGGTGAATGCACCAATTTGTAAGTCGCTCTGGATAAGAGCGTCTGCTAAATGACGTAAATGTAATGAATTAGTATAGTATAATGAAATAGTAGAATTAATTAATGAATAGTATCATTAAATAGTATAATTAGTATTACTAGTAATCGGCCAGGTTAAATGATTTGCTGTATTCCTAAACAAAAGTGTCAGTGCATGAACAATTGTAAAGGATGAATTGCATAAATAAATAGCATATTTGAATTTTAAATTCATTATGTTACTAGTTTTTGCATCGTAGCCAGAGCAATGCTACTGCACGTGTGGTCATGTGATGAGCACATGGACAGCACTGATATTCTTGGAAATAGAGCTGCACCTCTTGAATTATGAGAGTTATTAGACAAAGGTAAGTGTAATAGAAATGCCAGAATATCTTCTTTCAGATACTGTATAGAAATCAAAGTGTTTTACCTGCATGTGACTCTGAAGGAGGATTCAATAAAGTGATGATCCTTTCCCTGCATTTGTAAATTACAAGATGCGCCCATCTCTTCATGTTCAATTTGACAACTGATAGGCCTAATATTGTCACTCATCAGATTATTGAAAAAATGTAATCCTGTCTATTGGCTAACTCTTATGTGTGCAATTAGTTTGGGTATAGTGTGTAGTTTCGATGGCCGGTTGTGCAGGCTGACTGGCATCGTTTGTTTCCCACTCATGAAGTTGGATAGAGTAAAGGATATGTTTCGTATTATTCTAAAGAACAACTCCAACACACAGCATGTTTTCATTTCCCTTCCAATACATTTGATTAGTAATAGAGTTACAGTAAATAAAACAGTCCCGTAACAGCTTCTTTTTACAAAGTAAAATGTAAAAGAGAACGGTATCAACTCACAAGCAGCACGGTCAAAATAACATAAGCTCCAACGCTGATAAATAGGCATAACACAAACTCATCATTACACCATTTTTTCACAATTAAATCAACTTCTTCACCCTCCTTAACATTCAGTTGGTCCTAATTTAAATTCAATTGTGAAGCAACGTGCACAATTATCGGCCATTCATTCATTTGTCATTCATTCAGTGAGGAGAGAGAGATGCATTAACGCCTGGCTGGGTACCAACATCCTACAGCACATTGTCTTGCAGGTTAAGTTAGGAGTAGGTGTGGGAAAAAACTGAGTAAAAGGCACTAAATACTTCTCTGTGGTTTCAACATTCTGACAATTGAGCTGTGTAAAATACAACCATTTAGAAAAAGTCAGGGAAGCAGCAGGACAAAGCTTTTTTGGGGATTGATTTCTTTAATTTACTAAATCAAATGTCAGTGGCCGTTGGCCTATGGCGGTTCTAGTGTTAAAAGACTAGGCAATGCACATCCAGACAAACTACTGGGACCCTCAGCCAAGATTGTGTCCATTGTACACTAAGCTGGCTGGTTAGGTGGTGTGCTGTTAACCTAGTAGCAACTAGGTGTTAGTTAGGTGTATAAGGTCCCCGGCAGGTGAAAGTAACCTCTGTTTGTTTGCTCCCTCCCTCCTCAGGTGTCGGCCTTGGCATTGGACCCCTCTGGAGCCCGTCTGGTCACCGGGGGATACGACTTTGACGTGCGCTTCTGGGACTTTGCTGGGATGGATGCAGCTCTGAATTCCTTCAGAACAATACAGCCCTGCGAATGGTGTGTCCTCCACCTAGACTAGAACATACACATGCCTATCAAACAGAGTGCATTGGGAGCGTAACCCATTAGGCCGTCCACCCATGCAGCCAGAGCCATCAATAAACGAGGGATATTGGCCAAATGAGCAATTTTTACCTTAAAAAAAAAGCTTATAATGACAAAAACACTTCCTTGTTTGTGATGTGTAGCGTATACAAAACTTTACAGCCAGTTGTTTTATTGGTTTTTACTTTCCTTAAACAATAGTTGTCCACATCACGGTTCAGCTGTCGGAGATTTGAGTGATAAATGCATCAGGGCATTGCATGCATACACCTATAGGCTTAGGAGTCCAATGTATGATATTAATATATATGAAGAAAGAGAAACGTAGGCCTAGCCTCAGAGAGAGAGATGGCGGCAGCATGCTACGACACCGACATGTATTTCTTTATCCTTGCCAGATAGGCTACTGCGTCTGCTATACAGATATAGGTGTACAGAAGGAGGCTAATTCATGAATTTTTTTTGCAGAATATTTTTCTTTATTAAGATAAGCATTATATTGGTAGATAATAGGAGTAACTCTGGTCGCAATTGCAGCAATTACTAAAAAAAGGCTAGTGCCTACTGTAATCAACAAATGATAGCAATAGGCTAATAATATTAATTTTACAACAAGCCTACTTATAACCTTAAACTAAATATGGGGCACACAATTATAAAGACAGATTAAACTTCATTTAGCCAACCAAAATGTCTCAACAGAATGAAACAAAACACATTCAGCATTATTAAGGAGCTGGTTTAGATCAATAAATAGGCCTACAATAATAACAATGATATATTGTAATAATGATATTTTGTTTAAATTATTAATATGAAAAAATAAGTTAAAAAAATAGCATCCTACCTGAATAGAGAGTTGCACAGTAGCCTGCATTTGGCTGCGCCAACGTTCTTCTCATATTTGTCCACTACAATATTAAAACGTATCCCCTTGTAGGCTTTTCACTATGGGGGGAATTCAGACCCGAGTTAAGTAAACGTAAATGCAACGTAATTCCCTTTCTATGCACTTTTCTCTCTGTTCTGACCTTGAATTTAAGCATGATAATAGCATGCTATTCACCAGCTATTTGTTTGGGGTGGAGATGGAATAAATAAAGGTGTGGTGGTGTGTCTAGAGATATGCCATATTCTGACCTTGACTTAATTCCACCACCTTTACACGCGAGGAAACCATGAGTAAAGTCTAGTGAACCTACCGGTTCCAAGTGGAAAAAAACATGGACTGAATGTTTGTAGATATTAAAAAAACACCATTCTCCATGCACTTTAATTTACACTAAGTTGCACCCCCTTTTGCCCTCAGAACAGCCTCAATTCATCAGGGCATGGACTCTACATGGTATTAAGCATTCCACAGGGATGCTGGTCCATGTTGACTCCAATGCTTCCCACAGTTGTGTCAAGTTGGCTAGATGTCCTTTGGGTGGTGGACCATTCTTGATACACAGGGGAAACTGCTAAGTGTGGAAAAACCCAGCAGCATTGCAGTACTTTACACACTGAAACTAGTGCACCTGGCACAAACTACCATACCCAGTTCAAAGGCACTTGAATATTTTGTCTTGCCCATTCACCCTCTGAATGGCACTCATACATAATCCATGTCTCAATTGTCTTCAGGCTTAAAAATCCTTCTTTAACCTGTCTCCTCCCCTTCATCTACACTGATTGAAGTGGATTTAACAGGTGACATCAATAAGGGATCATAGCTTTCACCTGGTCAGCAATGTTCTCTCAATTTTTTTGGGAACTGAGCAAATTTCAGGTCTGCTGAGCCCAACTTACAGCACACGTTTACTGTGAACCCTGAGGCTGTACCCGCTTGAAGTTACAGTTTTAACAGTGGCCAAGTAGGCTACTGTGGCTACTTGATCATAATGTAGGCCTACCAGAGTGGCCTACCATAAAAAACAATGGAGAAAATGCATCCCATAACATTTTAACATGGAAACAGCTGTTCTATCATTCAGCCTACAGTAGTAACCAATGTGTTTTGTTCATTCCATGAGACATTTGAACAAAACATGCAGGGCTTGACATTAACCTGTTTATCTACTTGTCCTTCAGACAAGGAGGTGACTGAAAATGTTGTTGTTTGATGCAAATAAAATGCATTATTATTACAATACCATTAGTACAGAGAATCAGATAAATTATGCTACCCTCTGCCTATTGGCTACTTAGCTTATTCAAGCCTATGCAACATTAACCAATTAACCAACTGTACCATAGCAATGAGGTTTGTGCAGTAAGCTATAGGCCCAATACATTATCACCGCATATTGACTTTGCTTGAATTGCCCTGCCAATGCATTGTTGTTCGGGCCATTTTTAGCTCAAAATATAAGGTAGGCTATATGATCACACCGGTAATAGATCCATTGTTGTGTTACCTGTGAGGCACACCTGAGTGAGCATCCATTTAAATAATTAGCATTTATTTTTTATTTTACCGGGCTGATGGTGCCTGCATCTTATGGTCAGTCTCAGCAGAGGGAGAGAGCAGCAGACTCAGGGTCTGCCTTTCAACATCCCTCCGCTCTCCCTTTCCTCCACTGACACTGACCAGAAAGGGACATCGTCTTCCAACTGATGGCAAAACTCGAGTCGCACCGCATTATTTCTGCCTCATGCACAAATTCATGTTGTTACTCCTATGAACAGAGTAAGTGAAATATTCCTTGATATTAAAAAAGACCCAAGCCTCTAATATTAACAACAATGCAAGCCTATAGAAACACTTTCCTACTCGTTCATTACTGCTGCAGTGACACAAAGTGTTGACAGTGCTGAGTAAGAACTTCAACATAAACAGCAGCTCTTTGCTGTATTCGTTGACAGTCTTCTCTAGTCATGGTTTTAAATGTTTTGAACTCTCACAGAATCAACTTTGCTGTAGCTTTTGTACCTTCAGACAAATGAAATGGTTCTAAATGGCAACAGTTGCCTTCCCTGCGAGCAGGGCAGCTGAATCGGGTTCACTTACGGCCAACAGCCCAAGACGAAAAAAAATATAATTGGCTTTATATATATATATATATATATATATATATATATATATATATATATATATATATACATTTTTTTTTACAGAACAGTTTGCAGATCGACCAGGACTCCCTTTGAGATCGACCAGTTCAATCTCGTGTAAATACCTGTGTGCTGATATTTATTCTGAGCTGCGCGGGGCAGTCCCGGGGGAGCGGCGCGGGGACAGTCCCAGGGGGAGCTGCGCGGGACAGTCTCGGGCTAATGTTTTGTACACTCGGTGTATAACTTGATAAGAGCGATTGATAAATGAGTATCTGTTTGGATAAGGGAATTGTAAATATACATTCCACTTTTAAATCTATTTTATCTTATAATCGCTGGAGACAAATGTGAAACCACTCATATGGCAGCAACCTGAAGCATATCGACTTAAAGTAAAGTTTTACATTTAAATTGTACAGCATTTTAACTTGCACTGATGGGCACTCTTAATTATAGGCTACCCGGACGTTCTCTGTTTTCTATTTGTATCAAGTGAAGTATTAGCCTCTATCAGTATCGACCGTCAATAGGCCTAATAACCACACATATTCAACTGCCATTTTACTGTTAGTTCTTTTCAGTTGGTATAGCCTACATCATTCCATTTAATGACATGTTTCGTTTACCTTCATTTGCTTCCTCTGTAAACGGCGTCACGGCCGTGTGGTTGTTGCTGAGGATCATTAGTAAAAAAACATGTAGGGTGATTAAATCGTTATGTAGCGGAGAGCAGACCAAGTCGTAACAGTTTGAACCCGACGCATGGTGCAATAATTAATTGGCCGTGTCATCACACAGTTCCGTCGTTAGTGCAGGCAATAGACAAGGATGTTGCCTACTATTGTACGCTATTCTCCCTATTATAATTCTGTGTACACTAATCTTCCAACATTAACATGGGTTGAAGAGTTGAATGTGGCAATTTTCCATATTATGGCCCGTATTATCAGGTATGCTATTAGCAATGAGCATTACCATCTGTAGCCCAACTGATGCAGCATAGGCTGAAGCATGGGGTTGCCTATCTGCTTTCACCCTGTTGGGCTAATCATTAGTTAGATCCCAAATGTAATCTTTTAACTAGTTAGCATCCTATTGATGAATTTTATGTCCCAAAAATCTTGCATAAACACAGTGAATTTAATGTAAGCCTATATGTTTAGGTAACTTGGGGTAAACCGCCACCCGGGGTAGCACGTTCCCTGTCTGTACTTCTCCAAGAAACCACTTCATAGGGTGGCGTTTTAAGTCCAAATTACTCTACAATTGACCCGTTACAGTTAGCCCTACTCTCCCCTATGCACTCACAGGGATTTGCAGAGGTGTATGGTGCTTAACCATGACACTGCAGTTTGCGCATATTTAGGAGTTGACAAATAAAGTAGGAATGGAAAGCTGGGATTGCCTTCTTTTTAACAAAGGCCATTTAAACTGCTATTTTCCCCACGATTAAAGGAATTGTTGTGCATTGACTGCTTGTCAGAATGCAGGTTTCCCTCCCTATGGCACTCGTAACTTAAATGCGCCTCGAGAGGAATATATATCTCACATAGAACACACAACAACTAGCCGACTAGGTAAATAGGTAAACTATTCTACAATGGGGTTGTCTGATTTGTGGCCTGTTCTAGCATATTCAAAGTGCGCCACGACAGATGTTTTTTCACGTTCCATATTTTTTTGCCATGGAAGCAATGATTGTGCCGTGGCGCAGCGCCACAGTTAAATGACTGCAGCGGAAACACTGTTCCAATATCGCAACGATCAAACTTGAGATATGGCAACTTTCAGGATGAGTCAACCCACTGGATTTTTTTATTCATCAATATATTTAGTGCGTAAAGGCTCTAAACCTTTTTTTATGATTCATAAATACTTTCCCAACCCTAAATAATCTACAAAATCAGAGTATTTTTAAGTCTACCAATTGGTGCTGAAGCAGAGACGAATATGCATATATTTAGATGGCTTAATTTCATTTATCCCTAATATTCTGAACCCGTTCTTTCAATATATTCTATTGAGTCTGATATGCACCCCGGAACAATTTGTCCTGCTACAATTGTATTTATCGGCTTTTAATTTATTTTATTGGCCAAAAAACGGCAATTACCAGCTAAGGAAACCCTGCTATCAAAATGCTCATACACATGCACAAACATGTTGTTGTATTGCTTCAGCGCACCTCATGTTAACCTTAGTACCTCATGTCAGAGGAATGGATCTTCTCCCTTTAATTAAATGGACCTAACCTAAATACTGTATACTCGGATGCAGATGAGAGAAGAGCTTGTGTATGTGTTTGTGTACATGTGTATCACTGTGCGTATTTAATGTTTGTTTCGTGGAACCCATCAATGAATACATTCTCTCAGGGGTTTTGAGAACCAATGGGCTGAGCTGGAGCGGGCTTTCCCTGAATCTTATTAGCAGAACTCTACGCCACATTTAGCCTGATTACAGAGCTGTCCAATAGTCTCTGCGGTCACTGACACACTAGGCCGTATTTGGAGAGCCGTGTGAAGCCCACTGTTTCTCCATCGACCTGCAGGGCACACGAGTTAAAAACGAGGGGTTATTTCCGCTTAATGAGGAACCTTGATTGGTTCAGTGTTGTTGACTCTTCCTCCGAAGGAAATGTAGTGATGGCTGTCTGTGCTCCAGCCCCTGGAGGTAGGAACAGAGATGTTAACCCAGTTTTATTTCACTATGGTCCCACTCCCTAAGCGTTCTGCTCCCCGCACGAAACCTGGCTGGCCCCTCTACCCCCTGCTGTGTTAATGCAGTTTGATATTGACCTGAATTGCTATCTGCACTTTGGGAGAGTGGTTATGTGTGTGTGTTGCGTGACACGTGTGGTGTGCGTGCTTGCATGGAGTAGGAGGTAACAGTAAGAGTTCAGCGCATGGATTGGCATTGTGAATGGGTTGCTGGTTAGGCTAAATCCCAATCTTTGGGCTCATATTTAAACCTCTCCACTCCTTTTCTTGCTGGAAAGAAGAAACCCAACTATGTTTAGTGCAGCCAAGGTTAGCCGCAGTGTGTTCCATTCTTCTGTCCCAGTCTAACAGACCTTTCATTGTGTTGAGTCTGAGGGACAAGACAGAGAGAGGCCCAGACCTAGACATCTCCACTGTTGGTCTGTCTGGTCCAAATCTAATGGGCCGAACGTCTGACCGTTTCCGCTAACTCTCTGTGATGTGTGTTGTCACGGTTCCTATGGTAACAGGTTTTTGTCTAAAACTGCTTCGGGATTTAAAGCTGTTATATGACATCGCTGTAGCTCTGATGCCGTACACGTTCAGACCTAGCAGATGTCTCTCACCAATTCAACAGAAACTCCCACAAAGACACTTACCGCACGCATTTCAGGAATGACCAATGGTAGCCACGGGAATGATAAGTAAAAAAGCTTTGCCTTTCTCATCCTCTCCCATTGTGTCCCCTCTCAGCCACCAGATCAGGTCCCTGCAATACAGCATCACTGGTGATGTCATCCTGGTGGTCTCTGGGAATGCCCAGGCCAAGGTGTTGGACCGAGACGGGTTCCCGGTTATGGAGTGTCCCAAGGGAGACCAGTACATCGTGGACATGGCTAACACCAAGGTACACACTCATCCACCACCTACTCTCTGATATGTGCTTCCTCTGTTACTGAGAAGGGAAGAGATATAGCCATCGGACACTATGGCCTTCCCCCCCTGTCGGTGGCCACTCAAACAAGCATTCGGGCCTGGACCTTAGCTTTGTGTCAGGGATGACCCCTGCACTGTATGTTCTGCAGCTGCAGGTTAGTTTGTGTATGGGGGTAATGATGTGTACTGTACTTCCAGCTGGGAGCAGTCAGAGTAGAGTAGGAGAGGGTCACGATGACATTCACAACTAGATCATGCCGTGGTGAGCGACCACTGACCAAGGTCGCGTTCATTCAATGCGTCTTGGGTGAACAGTTTTTGCTGTCTAAAAGGCCGTTGCTGACTGTCCATTTGCAGAGCATGTTCTGCATGGTGGCTGAGACGCCTGTGAGAATGATGTGATAGAGATGACTTCCCCAGTAGGATAACTACTGTAGGGTGTCCCTCTGTCTCTCTACATTCCTGTGGATCCAATGCTCCATTGGGGCTGTAGCTGGCAGCAGGGTTCTGGGTAGTGAAGCTCTGCTGAAGGTGACCCAGCTAATTTAGTGTGTCCAAAACCAATTCTCTCACATCCATACATCACCACCACACACACACACACACACTAGTCTCTCTCTTTCTCTCTCTCTCTCTTCTGCTCTGTCTCTTGCACAGCACCCACCCATATGCTCACTCACTCACTCACTCACTCACTCACTCACTCACTCACTCACTCACTCACTCACTCACTCACTCACTCACTCACTCACTCACACTCACTCACTCACTCACTCACTCACTCACTCACTCACTCACTCACTCACTCACTCACTCACTCACTCACTCACTCACTCACTCACTCACTCACTCACTCACTCACCACACACACACACACACACACACACACACACACACACACTGTGTGTGAGAGAGAGGACTGGGAATTATCACAATACTTTGGTTAGCGATACGATATGCATTGCAATTTTCACGATTCTGTATGTATTGCGATTCGATACTGATTTTATTGCGATTCGATGTTCCAAACATACTGCTCATCATGTCTGCTGCAGAGGGACAAGAGAGAGCCATGATCATTTTTTCATTTATTTTTTCACCCTGTTTCACTCCAATTTCGTGGTATCAAATTGGTAGTTACAGTCTTGTCTCATCGCTGCAACTCCCATACGGACTCGGGAGAGGCGAAGGTCGAGAGCCGTGCGTCCTCCGAAACACGACCCGACATGCCGCACTGCTTCTTGACACAATGCTCGCTTAACCCAGAAGCCAACCGCACCAATGTGTCTGAGGAAACACCGTACACCTGGCGACCGTGTCACCGTGCATGTGCCTGGCCCGCCACAGGAGTCGCTAGAGCCCAATGGGACAAGGACATCCCGGCCTGCCAAGCCCTCCCTTAACTCGGACGACGCTGAGCCAATTGTGTGTCGCCTCATGGGTCTCCCGGTCTGGGCCGGCTCCGACACAGCCCTGTATCGAACCCGGATCTGTAGTGACACAGCTAGCACTTCGATGCAGTGCCTTAGACCACTGCACCACTCAGGAGGCCCCCATGAGAATGAGTCATGGAAATAGAAGTACTGAAATCTATTTAAAAAATAAGATGGCGAAAAATATTGGAGTGTTGGTGCTGGTACAGCCAACTAGCGCAAAAAGAATATTGCAATATTTTTATAACGATACAATCGATATATAATCAACAATTATATCCTGATATGTAACTGTATCGATCCCCCCCTCACTAACACACACACTAAAGGCTTTCCATGGTTTCCTAGTATCAGTGAGGCTGATTTTTCCACCCAGGTTTCTGTTTGTAATTAGGCTTATTCTTTTTGAAGTGGTGTTTACTGTCAAGTGTGTGTGTCAATCTGGTTCTAATTAGGCATTGGCAGTTGGCTGTCCTCTCCTGTTCTGTTGGGGAGGAGGGGAATCAGAGCTGCATAGCAACGGTAGTTCCTCCAGTCCAATTAAGACCGTGAACGACCGGAGCTGTTTGTTTTGATGCCTTTTGCCAGAACGTGGAAGTAATTCAGTCATTTACAAAACCATTTAAGCGCTAAACATACAACACCGTTTATGGACTGTACCCTAAGCATTACAAGTATAGGTTGAAATACTTTTTTGTTCTCCATCTGTGAATATTCAAAGTAGTCCTTGTATTTTACAGTATGGAGAGAGATATAGCTTTTAAATGCTATAAATGAGCGAGAATGACGGTTTGATAAGTCCTGGTAAAGGGGAACATGGTACAGTGGAAGCCGGGCCGTGTCCAGTCCCATGGTAAAAGGGCCAAGGGGATCTCACAGTGAGCAGGCAGGTCTCTCCACAATTCACACACTGATGTCATTTTGCTCAACTCCTGTCCTCCCTGTCAGGTTGAGATATGTCATGTCTGAACACTCTTTGCTGCACGTCGGAGAAATCCCCTGCCCTCTCGGTGCGAGAGGGCCTCTCTCTGGGCAGTCGCTCTTTGAAGATGTTATTTGTTATGGCTATTTCTGCGCGCATTCTTTTTTACCAGAGGAGAGCCCTGCTGGAGGTCACAGTGCTATGAGCTCTCAGTTTTGAGGCAGAGGGAGCTCCACTGGGCCTGGCTGGCTCTGGTGTTTAGGGGGTTCTCCTTCCCTGTAGGTTTATCTCTTTTAGCTGGAGAAGGACCAAGGGCTAACTAGGAGCAGTGAGATCAGGCTGCTATGCAAGATGTGCCACTCTCTGTAAAATAGATGTTTGGTCGTTACTTGTTTAAATCCAGATTCCTCAGTGCTGATTGGGTAAAATTATAGCCATTTAACTACGTTTCTGTCTGTCTTTTTATTTCAGGGTCACACTGCCATGCTGAACAGCGGCTGTTGGCACCCCAAGATTAAGGACGAGTTTATGACCTGCTCCAACGACGGGTGAGTTGTGTGTGTGTGTGTGTGTGTGTGTGTGTGTGTGTTTCTCTGCTGGTGAATCTGAGATTCACAGGGACAGACAAACGCACTGGTACAAGCTGGCAGTGGTGAGAAAAGTACTCATTTGTCATACTTGAGTAAAAGTAAAGATATCTTAATAGGAAATGACTCAAGTAAAAGTCACCCAGTAAAATACTAGTTGAGTAAAAGTCTAAAAGTATTTGGTTTTAAATATACTTAAGTATCAAAAGTAAATGGAATTGCTAAAATGTACTGAAGTATCATCTCATCTTCTTCCAAGATGGCGTAGCAGTTCAGACGTCCTTTACCCTCCTCTTGTCGTGTCCCGTGTATATATATATTTACATATTTTTCTTCGCATATCTTTTTACATTTTTTTCTTCTAAAAACTCAACCTCAAAGCACTCTCCTGCAACCCGCCTCACCAATTTAAAAAAGAAAGTATTATTTACCTCAAATCTGAAATCCACAACAGAAGTTAGCCAGAGGTTAGCCATTTTCACTGGCTAACGTTGGAGTTCAGCTAGCCACGGTTAGCGGTCATCAGATATCCATTAGCTCGAAAAGCTATCGCCAGTCTTTGTACAGCGCGACTCAGACCAGAGCATACCGGACCTATTCTCTCTCCTTTCCCCGGATTTCTACCAGCTAAATAGCTGCTACCTGAGTGACTATTGGCAACGTCGGTCCCGGAATTAACACACATTATTCCGGAGCTAGCCAGCTGAAGAGTTCCGTCAGCCACTCCTGGGCTATTCCTGAGCTAGCCAGCTGAAGTGTCTCCTGGGCTACAATCACCTATCCGGACCCGTTTTACTGCCGATGCAGAGCCCCATCGGGCCTTCACGACTGGACCACCGACGTTATCTGCCGAGGGAGTTATCCAACTGGCCCCTCCGTCGCGACGTAACCTGATCGCCCATTCTGCGGCCCGCTAATCGTTAGCTGTCTTTTCGGCTGCGATCTGAATAGGTCTATCGGACACTTTTCTTGGGCCACTATAACTAACTATTTTTGCCAACTTGGACTGGTCCCCCCTTCCACACGGAACCCCACTAATCCACAGACGGAAACGCACGAGGTGGCTAAAAACAGACCTCCCTCCATCTTCCACCAGCTTGCTACCTATGGCCCGGCTAGCTGTCTGAATCTCACTGGACCCTTTGATCACTCGGCTAAGCATGCCTCTCCTTAATGTCAATATGCAATGTCCATTGCTGTTCTGGTTAGTGTTTATTGGCTTATTTCACTGTAGAGCCTCTAGCCCTGCTCATTATACCTTATCCAACCTCTCAGTTCCTCCACCCACACATGCTATGACATCTTCTGGTTTCAATGATGTTTCTAGAGACACTATCTCTCTCATAATCACTAAATGCCTAGGTTTACCTCCTCTGTATTCACATCCCACCATACCTTTGTCTGTACATTATACCTTGAAGCTATTTTATCGCCCCCAGAAACCTGCTCCTTTTTCTCTCTATTCTGGACGTCACAGACGACCAATTCTTATAGCTTTTAGCCGTGCCCTCATACTCATTCTTCTCTGCTCCTCTGGGGATGTAGAGGTGAATCCAGGCCCTGCAGTGCCTGGCTCCACTCCTACTCCCCAGGTGCTCTCTTTTGATGACTTCTGTAACCGTAATAGCCTTGGTTTCATGCATGTTAACATTAGAAGCCTCCTCCCTAAATTTGCTTTATTCACTGCTTTAGCACACTCTGCCAACCCGGATGTCCTAGCTGTGTCTGAATCTTGGCTTAGGAAGTCCACCAAAAACTCTGAAATCTTCATCCCTAACTACAACGTTTTCAGACAAGATAGAACGACCAAAGGGGGCGGTGTTGCAATCTACTGCAGAGATAGCCTGCAGAGTTCTGTCCTGCTATCCAGGTCTGTACCCAAACAATTTGAACTTCTACTTTTAAAAATCCACCTCTCTAAAAACAAGTCTCTCACCGTTGCCGCCTGCTATAGACCCCCCTCGGCCCCTAGCTGTGCTCTGGACACCATATGTGAACTGATTGCCCCCCATCTATCTTCAGAGCTCATGCTACTAGGTGACCTAAACTGGGACATGCGTAACACCCCGGCCATCCTACAATCCAAGCTTGATGCCCTCAATCTCACACAAATTATTAATGAACCCACCAGGTACAACCCCAAAGCCGCAAACGCTGGCACCCTCATAGATATCATCCTAACCAACGTGCCCTCTAAATACACCTCTGCTGTTTTCAACCAAGATCTCAGCGATCACTGCCTCATTGCCTGCACCCGTAATGGGTCAGCGGTCAAACGACCTCCACTCATCACTGTCAAACGCTCCCTGAAACATTTCAACGAGCAAGCCTTTCTATTCGACCTGGCCCTGGTATCCTGGAAGGATATTGACCTCATCCCGTCAGTAGAGGATGCCTGGTTATTTTTTTTAAATGCCTTCCTCACCATCTTAAATAAGCATGCCCCTTTCAAGAAATTTAGAACCAGGAACAGATATAGCCCTTGGTTCTCCCCAGACCTGACTGCCCTTAACCAACACAAAAATATCCTGTGGCGTTCAGCATTAGCATCGAACTGCCCCCGCGATATGCAACTTTTCAGGGAAGTTAGAAACCAATACACACAGGCAGTTAGAAACACCAAGGCTAGCTTTTTCAAACAGAAATTTGCTTCCTGCAACTCAAACTCTAAAAAGTTCTGGGACATTGTAAAGTCCATGGAGAATAAGAACACCTCCTCCCAGCTGCCCACTGCACAGAGGATAGGAAACTCTGTCACCACCGATAAGCCCACTATAATTGAGAATTTCAATAAGCATTTTTCTACGGCTGGCCATGCTTTCCACCTAACTACCCCTACTGCATTCAACAGCACTGCACCCCCCACAGCTACTCGCCCAAGCCTCCCCCATTTCTCCTTCTCCCAAATCCATTCAGCTGATGTTCTGAAAGAGCTGCAAAATCTGGACCCCTACAAATCAGCTGGGCCTGACAATCTGGACCCTTTCTTTCTAAAATTATCTGCCGAAATTATTGCAACCCCTATTACTAGCCTGTTCAACCTCTCTTTCGTGTCGTCTGAGATTCCCATAGATTGGAAAGCAGCTGCTGTCATCACCCTCTTCAAAGGAGGTGACACTCTTGACCCAAATTGCTACAGACCTATATCCATCCTACCCTGCCTTTCTAAGGTCTTCGAAAGCCAAGTCAACAAACAGATTACCGACCATTTCGAATCCCACCGCACCCTCTCCGCTATGCAATCTGGTTTCAGAGCTGGTCATGGGTGCACCTCAGCCACGCTCAAGGTCCTAAACGACATCGTAACCCCCATCGATAAGAAACAATACTGTGCTGCCGTATTCATTGACCTGGCCAAAGCTTTTGACTCTGTTAATCACCACATCCTCATCAGCAGACTCAGTAGCCTTGGTTTCTCAAACGATTGCGTCGCCTGGTTCACCAACTACTTCTCTGATAGAGTTCAGTGTGTCAAATCGGAGGGCCTGCTGTCCGGACCTCTGGCAGTCTCTATGGGGGTACCACAGGGTTCAATTCTTGGGCCAACTCTTGTCTCTGTATACATCAGTGATGTCGCTCTTGCTGCTGGTGAATCTCTGATCCACCTCTACGCAGACGACACCATTCTGTATACTTCTGGCCCTTCTTTGGACACTGTGTTAACAACCCTCCAGACGAGCTTCAATGCCATACAACTCTCCTTCCGTGGTCTCCAACTGCTCCTAAATACAAGTAAAACTAAATGCATGCTCTTCAACCGATCGCTGCCTGCACCTGCCCGCCTGTCCAGCATCACTTCTCTGGACGGTTCTGACTTAGAATATGTGGACAACTACAAATACCTAGTTGTCTGGTTAGACTGTAAACTCTCCTTCCAGACTCACGTCAATCATCTCCAATCCAAAGTTAAATCTAGAATTGGCTTCCTATTTCGCAACAAAGCATCCTTCACTCATGCTGCCAAACTAACCCTCGTAAAACTGACCATCCTACCAATCCTCGACTTCGGCGATGTCATTTACAAAATAGCCTCCAATACCCTACTCAACAAGCTGGATGCAGTCTATCACAGTGCCATCCGTTTTGTCACCAAAGCCCCATATACTACCCACCATTGCGACCTGTACGCTCTCGTTGGCTGGCCTTCGCTTCATAATCGTCGCCAAATACATTGGCTCCAGGTCATCTACAAGACCCTGCTAGGTAAAGTCCCCCCTTATCTCCGCTCACTGGTCACCATAGCAGCACCCACTTGTAGCACGCGCTCCAGCAGGTATATCTCTCTGGTCACCCCTAAAGCCAACTCCTCCTTTGGTCGTCTCTCCTTCCAGTTCTCTGCTGTCAATGACTGGAACGAACTACAAAAATCTCTGAAACTGGAAACACTTATCTCCCTCACTAGCTTTAAGCACCAGCTATCAGAGCAGCTCCCAGATCACTGCACCTGTACATAGCCCATCTATAATTTAGCCCAAACTACTACCTCTTCCCCTACGTTATTTATTTTGCTCCTTTGCACCATATTATTTATATTTTAACTTTGAACTTTCTTCAAATAACAAATCTACCATTCCAGTGTTTTACTTGCTATACTTTATTTACTCTGCCACCATGGCCTTTTTTGCCTTTACCTCCCTTGTCTCACATAATTTGCTTACATTGTATATAGTCTTATTTCTTTCTACTGTATCATTGATTGTATGTTGTTTTACTCCATGTGTAACTCTGTGTTTTTGTATGTTGTCGAACTGCTTTGCTTTATCTTGGCCAGGTCACAATTGTAAATGAGAACTTGTTCTCAACTTGCCTACCTGGTTAAATAAAGGTGAAATAAATAAATAAATAAAAAATCAGAAGTTTAAATAATTTCAAATTCCTTATATTAAGCAAACCAGACTGCACCAATTTATATATTTTTTATTTTTATTGGTGGATAGCCAGGGGCATACTCCAACACTCAGACATCATTTACAAATGAAGGATTTATGTTTAGTGAGTCCGCCAGATCAGAGGCAGTAGGGATGACCAGGGATGTTCTCTTGATAAGTGTGTGAATTGGACCATTTTCCTGTAAAAATGTAGCGAGTACTTTTGGGTGTCAGGGAAAATGTATGGAGTAAAAAGTACATTATTTTCTTTAGGAATGCAGTGAAGTAAAAGTTGGCAAAAATAGAAATAGTAAAGTACATATACCCCCCAAAACTACTTAAGTAGTACTTTAAAGTATTTTTACTTAAGTACTTTACACCACTGCAAGCTGGCTACCACCCTGTACTCAACCTTGCCCTATGTACATAGTCATTGAAAACTGGTCACTTTAATAATGTTTACATACTGTTTTACCCACTTCATATGTATAACTGTATTCTAGTCAAGGCTCATCGTATATATCTACTGCTGTACACTCCTTTTCTATTCATATACTGTCCATAATGTCAATACACACCATCATATACATACAGTATATATTTATATTCCGGACTCTGACATCACTCGTCCTATTTCAGTATTTATTAATTCCTTTATTTACATTTTTGGGGTTTGCATGTATTGTTTTGCATTGTTAGTTATTACTGCACTGGTAATAAGAGTCTCGGGCCGACTCTCTTCTCTCTACATTTTGTATAAATCAATGATGTTGCTAGTGCTGCTGGTGATTCTCTGATCCACCTCTACGCAGATGACACCATTCTGTATACTTCTGTCCCTTCTTTGGACACTGTGTTAACTAACCTCTAGACGAGATTCAATGACATACAACTCTCCTTCCGTGGCCTCAAACTGCTCTTAAATGCAAGTACTTGCTCTTAAATGCAAGTAAAACTAAATGCACGCTCTTCAACCGATCACTGCCCACACCTGCCCGCCCGTCCAGCATCACTACTCTGGACGGTTCTGACTTAGAATATGTGGACCACTACAAATACCTAGGTGTCTGGTTAGACTGTAAACTCTCCTTCCAGACTCACATTAAGCATCTCCAATCCAATTAAATCTAGAATCCGCTTCCTATTTCGCAACAAAGCATCCTTCACTCATGCTGCCAAACATACCCTCGTAAAACTGACTATCCTACCGATCCTTGACTTTGGCGATGTCATTTACAAAATAGCCTCCAACACTCTCCTCAGCAAACTGGATGCAGTCTATCACAGTGCCATCCGTTTTGTCACCAAAGCCCCATATACTCCCCACCACTTCGACCTGTAAGCTCTCATTGGCTGTCCCTCGCTTCATATTCGTCGCCAAACCCACTGGCTCCAGGTCATCTATAAGTCTTTGCTAGGTAAAGCCCCGCCTTATCTCAGCTCACTGGTCACCATAGCAACACCCACCCGTAGCACGCGTTCCAGCAGGTATATTTCACTGGTCACCCCCAAAGCCAAATCCTCCTTTGGCTGCCTTTCCTTCCAGTTCTCTGCTGCCGATGACTGGAACGAATTGCAAAAATCACTGAAGCTGGAGACTCATATCTCCCTCACTAGCTATAAGCACCAGCTGTCAGAGCAGCTCACAGATCACTGCACCTGTACATAGCCCATCTGTAAATAGCCCATCCAACTACCTCATCCCCATACTGTTATTTATTTTGCTCCTTTGCACCCCAGTATCTTTACTTGCACATTCATCTTCTGCATATCTATCACTCCAGTGTTTAATTGCTATATTGTAATTACTTCGCCACTATGGCCTATTTATTGCCTTACCTCCCTTGTCCTACCTCATTTGCACACACTGTATATAGACTTTATCTATTGTGTTATTGACTGTATGTTTGTTTATTCCATGTGTAACTCTGTGTTGTTGTTTGTGTCGCACTGCTTTGCTTTATCTTGGCCAGGTCGCAGTTATAAATGAGAACTTGTTCTCAACTAGCCTACCTGGTTAAATAAAGGTGAAATAATTTATTTTTAAATAAAAAAAACTGCTGGAGCTAGGAACTTAAGCATTTCGCTATCCCGCAATAACCACTGCAAAATTGTATTTGATTTAAATGAACACAGCACTGGGCTGTCTCCTACAACTGGAGGGCTCTATCAGAGCTGGGATGAGTGGCTTAATTGGTTTGAGAAAGGCAGTAATGAGCTGAGTAAGGGCGCACTGCCATGTCTCACTGGTTTCTCAGAATGGCACCGTGCAACTCATGCCTACTTGGTCACTAATCTTCCTAACAGCAGGATTATGTGGATCAGGACCCTCACCGAAGAAGACCCTAAACGATTCTTACAGGGAATAAACTAGTCGGATAATCTCACCAAAATGTAAGGACAGCAATGCCGGTGTATGATCACTAGAGTCTTCGTTTGAGCTGGGGTACAGTGGCTTATCCAGGATCAGCCGGAGGATTGCAAATTAACATATCCCTTTAAGACTCATTTTCATTGAGAGCACCTGGGCATCAATATGGCCCTCTGAAGTCTATTTCCAATTCAACAGTTACTAGGCAGTACAAGTTTGAGCTTCCAAAAATGCTGGTTTATCATTGCTGACAATATAAACTCAGCAAAAAAAGAAATGTCCTCTCACTGTCAACTGCGTTTATTTTCAGCAAACTTCACGTGTAAATATTTGTATGAACATAACAAGATTCAACAACTGAGACATAAACTGAGCAAGTTCCACAGACATGTGACTAACAGAAATGGAATAATGTGTCCCTGAACAAAGGGGGGGGTCAAAATCATAAGTAACAGTCATTATCTGGTGTGGCCACCAGCTGCATTAAGTACTGCAGTGCATCTCCTCCTCATGGACTGCACCAGATTTGCCCGTTCTTGCTGTAAGATGTTACCCCACTCTTCCACCAAGGCACCTGCAAGTTCCCAGACATTTCTGGGGGGAATGGCCCTAGCCCTTACCCTCCGATCCAACAGGTCACAGATGTGCTCAATAGGATCTTCGCTGGCCATGGCAGAACACTGACATGCCAGTCTTGCAGGAAATCACACACAGAACGAGCAGTATGGCTGGTGGAATTGTCATGCTGGAGGGTCATGTCAGGATGAGCCTGCAGGAAGAGTACCACATGAGGGAGGAGGATGTCTTCCCTGTAGCGCACAGCGTTGAGATTGCTTGCAATGACAACAAGCTCAGACCGATGATGCTGTGACACACTTCCCCAGACCATGACGGATCCTCCACCTCCAAATCGATCCCGCTCCAGAGTACAGGCCTCGGTGTAACGCTCATTCCTTCAACAATAAACACGAATCCGACCATCACCCCTGGTGAGACAAAAGCGCGACTCGTCAGAGAAGAGCACTTTTTGCCAGTCCTGTCTGGTCCAGCGACAGTGGGTTTGTGCCCGTAGGCGACGTTGTTGCCGGTGATGTCTGGTGAGGACCTGCCTTACAACAGGCCTACAAGCCCTCAGTCCAGCCTCTCTCAGCCTATTGTGGACAGTCTGAGCACTGATGGAGGGATTGTGCGTTCCTGGTGTAACTCGGGCAGTTGTTGTTGCCATCCTGTACCTGTCCCGCAGGTGTGATGTTCGGATGTACCGATCCTGTGCAGATGTTGTTACACGTGGTCTGCCACTGTGAGGACGATCAGCTGTCCGTCGTGTCTCCCTGTAGCGCTGTCTTATGCGTCTCACAGTATGGACATTGCAATTTATTACCCTGGCCACATCTGCAGTCCTCATGCCTCCTTGCAGCATGCCTAAGGTACGTTCACGCAGATGAGCAGGGACCCTCGGCATCTTTCTTTTGGTGTTTTTCAGTCAGTAGAAAGACCTCTTTAGCGTCCTAAGTTTTCATAACTGTGACCTTAATTGCCATTCCACAGGTGCATGTTCAGTAATTGTTTATGGTTCATTGAACAAGCATGGGAAACAGTGTTTAAACCCTTTACAATGAAGATCTGTGAAGTTATTTGGATTTTTACACATTATCTTTGAAAGACAGAGTCCTGAAAAAGGGACGTTTCTTTTTTTGCTGAGTTTAGTTTCCCATCATCTCACTTGTCACCAGCAGGGAGTCCTCTAGGCTAAGCTACGCCTCTGGGACCGTTGGTCTGTCCTCACCTCTCTCACAGTGTGGAGTCACCTCCTGGAGCTTTCATTGGGGAAAATCTCTGTTTTCAGAATACAATGGTAATACAATACAGAATTATCCATGTAACCTACTACACTTTCACAAGCCCTCTGTTTGTTATGTTGTCCTCTAGCCAATTGGTTTCCCCATAGCGCTTATCTCAGGGGCTGTAGTGTTTCTATGTTTAGGGGCGGGGTCCATCTGTGTGTTTCTCTGAACATGTTTATGTATGTGTGTGAGAGGGAGAGAACCCCAGTGATGAGTCTAAGTGAGTGTGACAGGCAGCGGAGCAGAAACCCAACACCATGATCAGGACTGAAAACAAGGCTGAGGAGGGTAGGGGTTGAGACCAGTGTTGACCGCTGACCGTCTCTTCTCGCTGCCAGCTCTCCCTCCCAGATGTGGCGCGGGGGCTAGCTGCTTTATTTAGCTTTACTTTGGCTTCTGGGAATCCTCAAGTGGCACGTTTGCGCTGGGGGTTGCCAGCCCAGTTCTGGGAGTAGAGCAGATCAGAGCAGTGGACAGAGAGCCGTTTGCAGCCGCGACCAGCTGTAGATGTGAAGGGTCCCCGGTGGGAGGGTCCAGAGCAGGTCACTACAGCTCCCTGGGCCACAGGGACCAGGAGAGGAAGGGAATGCCCAGTGGCCTGCTTTCGGGAGGTCCCTCTTCTTTCAAAGTCTCTCTCCCTCTCCTGCCCTCCATCCTTTCCGTGTGTCTCCCTTAATCTTACGTCTCACTCTAAAGGCCTCGGGGAACGGATGACTGTCGGGCGGATGTTGTGAAAGGGGATGTTTGGGACTTTCTATGACTGCCTCTTGTGAGCGAGGTGAGGTACACTGTTCATTATGAGTAACTGAGGTCAGAACTGGAAGGGACTGAATGAGGCGTACGGTGAAGTGTTAGTTTCAGTGAATTGCCGCTGACAGTAAGAAACAGTTCATGCGTCATCATTGGGTAATGATGATCAGCATGGGAGGTACACTCAGTAGACCTCACAGCACAGGGAGCTGGGCTGTAGCCTGGGTTTTCACCCCGTATGAAAATGTATGCGCTCACTACTGTAAGTCGCCCTGGATATGAGCGCCTGCTAAATGACTAAAATGTAAATGTTGTCTCTCTCTCTTTCACTCCTGCACTCCCATTCAGTGGTCCCAGTGGGGAGCCTGGATGTCTTGGCTGCTGTGTGTGTGGCTCTGTCTGACAATGGGCCAGATAGACTAGGACCCAGGGCTTCTATTTCTGAAGTCCAGAGGAGGGCCAGCCGTACCGCCTGGTGCCTGGTACTGTTCGTCTGTCTTCCTGACAACAGACCAGTGTTACCACCCAGGTTTAATAGGTTCTCTCTCTCTCTCTCTCTCTCTCTCTCCCTCTATTGTTCTGACGCCGCTTTTGATGTGCTGCTTTCGATGCTTTAATGTACTAGCTCTTTCAGGGCTCTACGCTGACCGTTTTTTACAAGGAGCACGTGTGCCCCTAAGTTGAAATATTTAGAAGCACAATGACAAATATTTAAGATAACAAGCAGTTTTCTTTAGCAATGGTGCAAGCATGACGGTCATGTATCTGTACTCAGTGTATTCTCCATGGCACTCGGGCTGCGGTACAGTGAAGTAATCATTGCAACAGTTATCATCTAGGGGATTTTTTTTGCACCTAAATTAAAACTCCAGGTCGCACAGCAAAATATTTAGGCGCATATGCCGAGTCAAATGGTCGCACAGTAGAGCCCTGTCTTTACCCACACGAAAAAATACAACAAATTACTATACAATTCTTTAGTAAACTGTAGTATACTATACTACGCACTGTAGTGTCTCTCAATCATGTGAAGTACTTGTTGTAGAATACTATACTAAATACTACAGTAATGTGCGCAAAAACACCACAGTATTTAATTAGCATATACCCTGCCCTTTCTCCTCCCCCATATCCCAATTTGTGCCACCCATTAGTGGAAAACCTACGTGCCAAGTGTACAGTCCATTCGGAAAGTATTTAGATACCTTGACTTTTTCCACATTTTGTTACGTTACAGCCTTATTCTAAAATAGATAAAATAGAAAATGTTCCTCATTAATCTACACACGAATCCCCGAGCTGACAAGGTAAAAATCTGTTGTTCTGGCCCTGAACAAGGCAGTTAACCCACTGTTCCTAGGTCGTCATTGAAAATAAGAATTTGTTCTCAACTGACTTGCCTAGTTAAATAAATAAATAATAAAAGGTACAAGGGTACCAAAAATGTTGTGCAACATTGAAGGTCCCCAAGAACTCAGTGGCCTCCATCATTCTTAAATGGAAGAAGTTTGGAACCACCAAGACTCTTCCTAGAGCTGGCCGTCCGGCCAAACTGAGCAATCGGGGGAGAAGGTCCTTGGTCAGGGAGATGACCAAGAACCCGATGGTCACTCTGATTGAGCTCCAGAGTTCCTCTGTGGAGATGGGAGAACCTTCCAGAAGGACATCCATCTCTGCAGCACTCCACCAAACGGCCTTTATGGTAGAGTGGCTAGACAGACCACTCCTCAGTAAAAGGCACATTACAGCCCACTCAGAGTTTGCCAAAAAGCACCTAAGGACTCTCCAGACCATGAGAAAAAGATTATCTGGTCTGATGAAACCTAGATTGAACTCTTTGGCCTGAACGCCAAGCATCACCTCTGGAGGAAACCTGGCACCATCCCTATGCTGTGGGGATGTTTTTCAGCGGCAGGGACTGGGAGATTGTTCAAGGGAAAGATGAACAGACCAAAATACAGAGAGATCCTTGATGAAAACCTGCTCTAGAGCGCTCAGGACCTCAGACTGGGGTGAAGGTTCACCTTCCAGCTGGACAACCACTCTAAGCACACAACCAAGACAATGCAGGAGTGGCTTAGGGATAGGTCTCTGAATGTTCTTGTGTGGCCCAGTCAGAGCCTGGACTTGAACCTGATCGAACATCTCTGGAGAGACCTGAAAATAGCTGTGCAGTGAAGCTCCCAATCCAACCTGACACAGCTTGAGAGGATCTGCAGAGAAGAATGAAAGAAGCTCCCCAAATACAGGTGTGCCAAGCTTGAAGCATCATACCCAAAAAGACTCGATGCTGTTATCGCTGCCAAAGGTGCTTCAACAAAGTACTGAGTAAAGGGTCTGAATACTTATGTAAACGTGATATTTCATTTTTTATACATTTGCAAAAATGTCTAAACGGTTTTTGCTTTGTCATTATGGGGGTATTGTGTGTGGATTGATGAGGGATAAAAACGATTTAATATATTCTAGAACAAGGCTGTAACGTAACAAAATGTGGAAAAAGACAAGGGGTCTGAATACTTTCCGAAGGCACTGTAGACCATATGTAGGCCATATATTGTGTTCCTTACAGCAGGGGTTCTCAAAGTGGGTTCCACAGCCAGCTGTCTAAATAAATGAATATTACTAACAACACAAACAACTTTTGGCTAAGGGATTAATGGAATACGTTTAAGTGTGTAATGCAATACAATGTAATATTATTATGTTCTTAATTAACCCTGGGCAACATGGACCTGGGAGGCTCACATGGGTATTGGTACAAAATGTTATCTTCGATGCTAAGAAATGGACCAAAATATAGAAATTTGCCAAACATATAGAAATCTGGCCTTTGTGATGCATTTTGCATCATATAAGCCAGATTTCTGTATTTTGAAAGTTACATATCTTGATTGCTAACATGCAAAACATTTTGCGACAACATCAACAATGGACTTATGAAACAAATACCAAAAGATAGTTTTTGGGTGGAGTTTTCCTTTTCCTTTAAGGCAGCACCCCCACACCTTTCTGATTGAGAGGCTGGGTTAAATTCGGAGGACACATTTCGGTTGAATGCATTCAGTTACTGATTAGGTATCCCCTTTCCCTTAACCCTACAGTATATACTAGAGTTTTATTTCTGCTGTAAACTGTAGTATTTAACTGTAAATACTACAGTAAATATTAGTATTCACTGTACTGTTTTCATAGACTTTCTACAGTGAATACTACAGAACAGTCTGCAAAAACACTACAGTGAATACTATAGAATTTATACTATAGTATTTTTTAATTTTTTGATGTGGGTTATTAGGCCTAAGATATACAACATATTCTCTGGTTGTCACATTCTGTGGATTCCTCTTCCCATGGCTGTAGCTGTCCTCTTTAAGTGTGACTAAACTATCCCGACATATTTCTATCAGAGGAATGTGACGAGAGATGTCGTTTCCCGATAAAGTAGCCCCGTGGAGCAGCAGTTGGAGTTAAACTGTATTGAAGCCCCTTTCAACATTCTCTTGTTTGAGATGAAATTGGCATACATGCTAAATAGCACGCTACCTAAACGCAAAGTAAGTGATTACTCATATTTGAAGCATAGGGCCCAAATACCTGCTAAGTGCGGTGTTACTTAAACAAATTCTCTGCTGAAAGAACACCTGTTTGAAAGCCTCAAGGAGAATAATATGTTTCAGGCCAAATAGTTTGCCCCTGGAAAGTGTAAAGACTTTGTTCCTCTGTGGGAGTTTGTTCCTCTGTGGGAGTATTTCTTGCCAAGATTGAGCTATGGGTTTTACTAAGTAAGACATGTTTTGACACAGATTAATAGGGATGTAGGCACACACACACACACACACACACACACACACACACACACACACACAAACAATAACCCTAATAACTGTGAGGAATGTTTTGCTGGATGCCAGGGATAACCTACGTGCTGGGCTGCAGGACAGGACTGGGATGTGGATTCAGACTGGCCCCAGAGGAGAGGAGAGCATGTCCCTGTCAGCCCCTGTCCTGGAGGTTCACCTGTCTGCTGTCTTTATCATACAGTACACCCGACCATTCCATGCACCACCCAAACATACAGTATATGATCTACACTGAGGGAGGGGGGTGTCTTCAACTCAATATTACAAAGGGGTTCTTAATGTTTTGTACACTCAGTGTATATGGCACATTATGGAATCACCATTGTTCATGATCTTTCTGGAAATGGACACCATTATGTATCTCCTTCATGCTCTCGGGTCACACCAGTAGAATAACCATGATAAAGGATGTGTGAACTGAGCGAACCCCGTAAATCATTGCTATGGGGTTTCTCACACTTTAACAGCCTCTGAGTTGAGCTCTCTCACAAGTGTTTTGTGTCCCGTCTCGATGTAAACTGACACTCCTCCCTGCTCTTGAGATCATCCCACTATCTCTTAATTGTTCATTTCTGGCATACTGTGCTTGTCAAGTGAGTATTTTTCCCATTTTTCTATATGTAACCCTAGGCTCTCAGCCCAAAGTATGGAGCTTGGAGATACCCTAATTTGGGCTTTTTGGAGGACTTGTGCAGGATCACAGGGCTATTAATTGTGATCTCCATGGCAATACGGAGATGTGGAGTGAGAACAGACCGATGTCCCAGGGGTCTGAGAGAACATCTCATCCTCTCTGGGCATTGACACTCAGACACACCAGGTTCATCCACAGTCCAGCGCGTCTCTCACACCACGTCTCCCAGCGCCCGGCACCCCGCCTGCCTTACGGAGCTAGTGTTCCATATCCTGCTGCCCTGGAATGTAATTCAATGAAGGAAAAATATGAACACAACATGCAACAATTTCGAAGATTTTACTGAGTTACAGTTCAATAAAGGAAACCAGTCAATTGAAACATACAGTTGAAGTCTGAAGTTTACATACACTTACGTTGGAGTCATTAAAACTCTTTTTCAACCACTCCACAAATTGATTGTTAACAAACTATAGTTTTGGTAAGTCGGTTAGGACATCTACTTTGTGCATAACACAAGTAATTTTTCCAACAATTGTTTACAGACGGATTATTTAACTTATAATTCACTATCACAATTTCAGTGGGTCAGAAGTTTACATGCACTAGTTGACTGTGCCTTTAAACAGCTTGGAAAATTCCAGAAAATGATGTCATGGCTTCAGAAGCTTCTGATAGGCTAATTGACATCATTTGAGTCAATTGGAGGTGTACCTGTGGATGTATTTCAAGGCCTACCTTCAAACTCAGTGCCTCTTTGCTTGACATCATGGGAAAATCAAAAGAAATCAGCCAAGACCTCAGAAAAAATATTGTAGACCTCCAGAAGTCTGGTTCATCCTTGGGAGCAATTTCCAAATGCCTGAAGGTACCACGTTCATCTGTATAAACAATAGTATGCAAGTATAAACACCATGGGACCACGCAGCTGTCATACCGCTCAGGAAGGAGACGCGTTCTGTCTCCTAGAGATGAACGTACTTTGGTGAGAAAAGTGCAAATCAATCCCAGAACAACAGCAAAGGACCTTGTGAAGATGATGGAGGAAACAGGTACAAAAGTATCTATATCCACAGTAAAACGTTTGACCCAAGTTAAACATTTTAAAGGCAATGCTACCAAATACTAATTGAGTGTATGTAAACTTCTGACCCACTGGGAATGTGATGAAAGAAATAAAAGCTGAAATAAATAATTCTCTCTACTATTATTCTGACATTTCACATTCTTAAAATACAGTGGTGATCCTAACTGACCTAAGACAGGGGATTCTTACTAGGATTAAATGTCAGGAATTGTGAAAAACTGAGTTTAAATGTATTTGGCTAAGGTGTATGTAAACTTCTGACTTCAACTGTACATTCATTAGGCCCTAATATATGGATTTCACATGACTGGCTATAGGCCCACCCACCTGGGAGCCAGGCCCAGCCAATCAGAATGAGTTTTTTTCCCTCAAAAGGGCTTTATTACAGACAGAAATACGCCTGTGTTTAATCAGCTGTCCGGATGACTGGTATCATACGATCCTGCAGGTGAAGAAGCTGGACGTTGAGGTCCTGTGCTGGCAGGGTTACATGTGGTCTGCGTTTCTGAGGCCAGTTGGACGTACTGCCAAATTCTCTAAAATAACATTGGAGGCGGCTTATGGTAGAGAATTTAACATAAAATTCTCTGACTACAGCTCTGGTGGACATTCCTGCAGTCAGCATGCCAATTGCATGCACCCTGAAAACATCTGTGGCATTGTGTTGTGTGACAAAACTGCACATTGTAGAGGTCTTGTACCCGGCACAAGGTGCACCTGTGTAATGAATGCTTTTTAATCCGCTTCTTGATATGCCACACCTGTCAGGTGGATGGATTATGTTGGCAAAGGAGAAATGCTCACTAACAGGGATGTAAACACATTTGGCACAAAATCAGGGAAATAAGCTTTTTGTACATTTGGAAAATTTCTGGGATCTTTTATTTCAGCTCATGAAACATGGACCAAAACGTTTTTTGTTCACTATAAATACCACAACCAGATACGTTCAAGTACAGACTGTTGTCTAGCAACACAGAATGAATTGGATGTTGAACTCAGTAACCTCGACCTGTTGCTACAGTGAGGCTACTCCTGTTTGTTGGAGTGTAAAGATACTTTCATGGTAATTTCCTCCTGTGCTACTCCAATGGGATCTAGGCTAATGGCTTACTTAACTTTTCAACCAATCAACCAATCAACCTGGATGAGCTACAGTCTATCATTTGGTCTTTGGATGCAGATGCACTGCCCTACTTATTGAGCTTAATGAGGATCCATTAAACCAAGCTGACAATATTGATAAGCTTTTTATCTCACTATTGAGGTGGATTGAAATCCAGTGTACACACAGGAATCATAGCCGCAGGAAGTAGGGTGGCGGTGGGGGTGCAGCGTTTTCTTTGCCCAAGCTGAAGACGTCTATATCGGTCCGTTAATACAGGACTAGTAAAGGCCCAGTGCACTTCTTTTGTGGAAAATGTTTAAACCAAATGTATTTGAGTTTACCAGCATTTGTAATTTGAGTCTGATAATTATCTGTAGAAAACAGTTAATCTGATAATACTTGCGGGAAAAAAAAATACTTTTTACAATTTCTTGAAATACTTTGCAAATGCATCTTATTTCTATGTGAAAACTGATTGTCTATTCATTCCTTTTCCATGTTAGTAGACGCTCTTATCCAGAGCAACTTACAGTAGTAGTGAGTGCATACAGTAAATTATTACTGTACAAAGTGTTTGTTTTCCAAGTTATAAAAATATTTAATTTGATGTGGCTGTTTTGTCTTTGTCTGTAACTTTGCATCTTTTGATGTGAATGTTTGAGGACAGGTTTTTTTTGTTTTAATGAATGCCATTAGAATGACAATCGCAGAGAAAGGGACAGGGCACCAACTACAATTACAGCTATTAAATCCTGCAAGATACTGTTCTTAGTTATACAACAACTTTTTTTTCCGAAGTGGAGATGCTGAAAAAATGTTTTTGCCAGCGCTACAGACGTTTATATCGGTCCGCTAATACTAGTAAAGACCCATGGCACTACTTTTTTGTTGTTGTAAAAAATAAAATATATTCTGATTTTTCAGGGGGTACTTCCCGCTGCTATGACAGGAATATCAAATAATAGCAATGTTCTGTATATTTTATTCTGTATACTATGTTTGTGCACTAAGTTGGTGCACTAACATCTTATCCGGCCTCACCTGGATGTCTGGTTGAACCTACTGTGTTCATCTATGTCTCTTGACTGCTCCACTTCCTATTTGACAGCCAGCAGTTACTTTCCCCTTCTTATCTTGTACATCCTCAGAGATGGAGTAGCTTCCATTTTCCTCTCTAATCCCTATCAGTGATTATAACAGAGCCTCAGCGGACCCCACAGCCGGGCCCCCTCCCCGGGCCCCCAGCCATTCTAACACAGCCTGACACACAGAGGCCCCTGCGCTTTGATCAGCCTGTCCTTTATTCCTCTCCTCCTTATCCCTCCATCTGGGGAGCTTTCCCATAATCCCAGCCACCCGGCCCTGGCAGACCTAAAGACTGTCCCACAGATAGCATCTGAAGGCAGAGAGGAGGTGGGGGAGAGGTGGGTGGGGCCTAAACCCTGGGTTGATGTGTGAACGGCTGTGTTACCCAGTAAACCACACACGCATGACTGAGGCTGTATGGCTCTTGTCTTTTATCACGAATGCCCCTCTGGGTCTTTAAGCGCTTACACAGGGAAAGGGGAGCGCTGATTGAGGCGAAAACAGGCTTGTTGGGGAAGGGAAAGAAAGGGTGGCGTGATACTTTGTGTGCCCCTCCGTGTTTTGGTTTCTTTATTATTCTGTACATGAATGTTTTGTCACTTCATTGAAAAGAATTGAGTTGCGACTTGTGAGATGGTTGCTAAGTTGTTCGTTCATCACACAGGAACGTAGAACCCTTCTAAAGCGGGTGATGTTAGAGGGTCACCAAAATAATAATTAGAAGAAACATGAGGTGCAGCACCTAAATAACTTGAGTGCACCTGTAGTTTACAATCCACTAGGTTTTGCATTACTTTGCTGCCATTCCTTGAATCCCTACAACTTCCCACCTAATTTGTGGTAGAGCAGCCTCACCGTACGCTGCTTCCTTCCCAGCTTCTGCTTGCCTAGCTGCTGAGATGTGTGAGAGACCCAGGATCGGCCCAGCCGTGGTGGGGTGGCGGTGGCCTCTGCTCCTGCCCTGTCAGCCATCAGGGCCATGTTTTGGAAAGAGGCTGGCTGAGATGAATTGAATTCCTGGTGTTGTGTGCTGCTACGTGAAAAGTTCTGTTGTCTTTAGTGTCTGGACAGACGCCTAGGCTCCTATGTAAACAGAATACAGACGTCTGTGAGCGAGCAGGTGGAACGATCTGTCACCCTGCACACTCCTGTCATCTACAACACGTATGCAATGCGTACACACACACACACACACACACACACACACAAATGCAACATTCACATACAAATTCACATCACGCACTAAACATGGTCACTGTTTTGTTGCTAGTATGAGGATCAGCCTGAAATCACTTTGTGCTAGCAGCATTATTAAACGCTTGTAAATTTGTGAGGTTTATTAAACAACTGCCAATACTCCCTCAGACGATCTGTCTTTGGCTGGCATCTGTGTCACCTTGTCAAACTTATCTAAACACAGTTGAGTGTGTCTCTGACTGTTGTAGTGTGTAGTGAGCCGTGGAGGAATCCATGCCTGGCTGTTAGTAGCAGCTCTGCCACTCTGTGTGTTTATGCTCCTCTCCTGACCCTGTGACCCCCAAGGGTCAGGCCTGTTGAAACAGGCAGTGGGTCAGAGAGACACACACGGGTCAGAGAGACATACATTGGCACGGCTGGTCTGCTAGGCTGACACACGGCACCAGGCGCCTCTAGTGTCTACCCTCTGACTCATGTTTGTGCTAGTCGGCTTCCACTTCCCCATCCTCCTTTCCCCTCTTTACTGTCCCCTCTGTCTCTGCTCTCTCCTCTCTACTCCATCTCTATCTCTCGCTCTATTTTCTCTCATCCTGTACTCCCTTTTCCTCCCCCCTCCTCTTGTGTATCTCCTCAACCTCTTTAGAAGGGTGAACTACTGAGCGTCTGTGTTAAGTGAGGTGAAGGTTATAATGTTGAGGTGTATGGAACTTACCTCCTTAGGGCATCCTTAGGATGGGAAACCAACCGTGTTGGTGAGGTTAAAGGTTACACTTCCTTTCCCCTCTGACCCTACAGGCCTTGGTGGTCCCAGTCGCATGACTGTCCAATGTCCACTTTGGTATGTTTTAAAAGCTGCAGAATGCCTGCTTTGAGCCTGTCTGACACGTATACATATTTCAGATCAAATTTATGGTTTGTTACCTGTAGAAAAAAATCTGGCAATGTTTACATGACACCCTTTCAAACAGTCATTTCTTTTCACCACTTTAGCGGCATACTTCTTTTATACATAGCGTTGTGCAGCCCGGCACGGTTGACGGGTGGGAATAGGGGTGTGCAGATGTGGGTGGCCGTCTATTTTAATAAATCCATTGAATATACACCATCACAAAGAAATGCGTTATTAATTCATTCAATCAGGACCTGATCAGTCAACATACATGTATTTTATAATAAGAATATAACAAAATATTAGTAATATTTTTCCCCAACTACGCAGGAACATGTGGAACCCGTTATTCTTCACAAAGTTATATTTTTTAACAGAGACCATGCCCTTGTTTTTTGAAAGTTTGTAGGTGCTTGTACATGCTTTAGAAACCTTAGAATTTCTAATCTGGGTAAAATTGTGTAGGATGATTTTAATGTATTCTTTTTTTTTTAATCACCTTTTCAAGGAATTACAGAGAATATATGCAACCTCCCTCAATATGCCTCCATTGACTTGTACCACCCTGTCCCTGTATCACTCCTCTCCTAGTAGCCAAGTCAATATTTGGTTCAACACTTAGAACTGACTCAACCGTATACAACCAGCTCCGCTGTGTTTGTGTACATATCGGTGTTAGTAATATGTATGTTTGTTTTTTAATTCTTCCCATCCTGCGGCATCTGTCTGCAGCACGGTTCAATAATGTGTTGAGCAGATGTAGGGAATGAAATCAGGACTTCATGGAGGCTTCAGACACGCCTGTCAAGCTGATCTAGTGTTCTGTCTCTCTGCTCCGTTCCATAACCTCTCATCCTTCAACACATATCTGGCTGATACAATATGGAGGGGTATGGGAAGGAGGCTCAGAGACTAGGGAACATCTATATGATGTGAGTTACTGGCTGATAGGAATTGTGGAGTTGTAATAGGAGAGTTGTCAGAATACTTGGATGATAATGGAACAGTGGTATGTTGTGATTGTTAATGGATTTGAGGAATTTCTAGTCGGGGATATTGTGCACAGAGGTTAGGGCTACTACTGATACAGTGCATCCGGAAAGTATTCAGACCCCTTGACTTTTTCCACGTTTTGTTACGTTACAGCCTCATTCTAAGATGGATTAAATTGTTATTTTCCCCTCATCAAATAACACACAACACCCCATAATGATACATTTTAGGAAACTGAAATACCACAAGTATTCAGACCCTTTACTCAGTACTTTGTTGAAGCACATTTGGCAGCGATTACAGCCTCAAGTCTTCTTGAGTATGACGCCTCAAGCTTGGCACACCTGTATTTGGGGAGTTTCTCCCGTTCTTCTCTGCAGATCCTCTCAAGCTCTGGAGCAGGTTTTCATCAAGGATCTCTCTGTAATTTGCTCCGTTCCTTTTTCCCCTCGATCCTGACTAGTCTCCCAGTCCCTGACGCTGAAAAACATTTCCACAGCATAATGCTGCCACCACCACGCTTCACTGTAGGGATGGTGCCAGGTTTCTTCCTGATGTGACTCTTAGCATTCAGGCCAAAGAGTTCAATTGACCAAATAATCTTGTTTCTCATGGTCTGAGTCCTTTAGGAGCCTTTTGTCAAACTCCAAGTGGGCTGTCATGTCCCTTTTTTACTGAGGAGTGGCTTCCGTCTGGCCACTAGCATAAAGGCCTGATTGTTGTCCTTCTGGAAGGTTCTCCCATCTCCACAGAGGAACTTTGGAGCACTGTCAGAGTGACCATCAGGTTCTTGGTCATCTCCCTGACCAAGGCCCTTCTCCCCCGATTGCACAGTTTGGCTGGTTGGCCAGCTCTAGGAAGAGTCTTGGTGGTTCCAAACTTATTCCATTTAAGAATGATGGAGGCCACTGAGTTCTTGGGGACCTTCAATGCTGCAGAAATGTCTTGGTACCCTTCCCCAGATCTGTGCCTCGACACAATCCTGTCTCGGAGCTCTACAGACAATTCCTTCGACCTCATGGCTTTCGTTTTTTCTCTGACATGCACTGTCAACTGTGGGACCTTATATAGACAGGTGTGTGCCTTTCCAAATCATGTCCAATCAATTTAACTTACCACAGGTGGACTCCAATCCAAGTTGTAGAAACATCTCAAGGATGATCAATGGAAAATGGATGCACCTGAGCTCAATTTCGAGTCTCATAGCAAAGGGTCTGAATACTTACATAAATAAGGTATTTTTGTTTTTAATTAATGTTGAACAATTTCTAAAAACCTGTTTCCACTTAGTCCTTATGGGGTATTGTGTGTAGATTGATGAGGATTTTTATTTATTTAATCCATTTTAGAATAAGGCTGTAAAGTAGCAAAATGTGGAAATATTCAAGAGGTCTGAATACGTTCCGAATACACTATGTTAATATTATGTGTCGTTTGAGCATCTGTGTGTTGGTTCATAAACCTCTCCTCTCTCTCACTGTGTTCTCAGTACTGTTCGCACATGGGACCTGAGCTCTAACAAGAAGCACAAGATGTGCTTCAAACCCCGCTCCCTGCAGGGGAAGAAAGTCACGCCCACATGTTGCACCTACAGCCGAGACGGGAAGCTGGTGGCAGCCGGCTGCCAGGATGGAACCATCCAGATCTGGGACAGGAACCTCAGTGTGAGTCTCTCTGTCTCACGCGCTCGCTCGCACACGCATAAACGACCACACGCACAAACGAACACACACACACACACACACCCACTACCTCACCATTGTCTTACACTGGCGTACGCACACACTGTTAGTCACACAAGAAGGACTCCGAGCAGGAGGCCAGGGGGTGGAGTCAGAATTCAAAAGGTCCCCAACACTAAGCAGGACCCAGCAGTAAATAAAGCCATAGGTGGGAAAGTGACGTTTGTGTTTGATAAATAGCCTTAATTCAAACTATCCTGTCTGTTTTTTTTCTTCCATCTGTCTTGTATCTGGTGTGATATAGGATGAGGGCAGTGTGGTATACAGATGGAGAGGTCTCTACGTGTGTGGGGGGGGGACATGGTTGGAATAGAATGTGTCATATGTTAGTGGGACAGATGGTTAGGTTTGATCCTCATTGCTGAGATGGAGGATTGTTGGTTGTTAGGCAGACATTTATTGTTTTCGGTCACTGGGGTGGGGGTAACTGTTTACATTACCTCTAACCCCCCCCAAAAAGAAAATATAGGGGGAGGTATGCTGGTGTATACTTTACAGTGAAGTGCTTGTTTATGAACCATTCCAACAATGCAGAGTTTATAAAATAATACATTTAAATAGTGACTAACATGAGGAATAAAACAGACAATAATGGGGCTATATACAGTACAGGGAGTACCAGAGATCAATGTGCAGAGGTACAAGGTAGATATGTACATGAAGGCAGGGTAAAGACTAGGCATCTGGATAGATAATAATGAGTAAAATAAAGAACAGAGTAGCAGCAGCAACTGATGAGTGGATAAGTGTGGGTATGTATGTGTTTTTGTTGTGTCAGTATGCGTGTGTGTGTTGTGTGTTTGTGTGTATGTGGTGTTTGTGAATGTAGGAGGGTTTTGTGTAAGAATGACAGTTCAGTGTGTGTGAGCGAGTGTGTACAGTTGAAGTCGGAAGTTTACATACTTAGGTTAGAGTCATTAAAACTCGTTTTTCAACCACTCCACACATTTTCTTGTTAACAAACTATAGTTTTGGCAAGTCGGTTAGGACATCTACTGTGTGCATGACACAAGTAATTTTTCCAACAATTGTTTACAGACAGATTATTTCACTTATAATTCACTGTATCACAATTCCAGTGGGTCAGAAGTTTACATACACTAAGTTGACTGTGCCTTTAAACAGCTTGGGAAATTCCATAAAATGATGTCATGGCTTTAGAAGCTTCTGATAGGCTAATTGACATAATTTGAGTCAATTGGAGGTGTAACTGGATGTATTTCAAGGCCTACCTTCAAACTCAGTGCCTCTTTGCTTGACATCATGGGAAAATCAAAAGAAATCAGCCAAGACCTCAGAAAAAAAATGGTGGGCCTCCACAAGTCTGGTTCATCCTTGGGAGCAATTTCCAAACGCCTGAAGGTTCCACGTTCATCTGTACAAACAATAGTACGCAAGTATAAACACCATGGGACCACGCAGTCGTCATACCGCTCTGGAAGGAGATGCGTTCTGTCTCCTAGAGATAGACGTACTTTGGTGCGAAAAGTGCAAATCAATCCCAGAACAACAGCAAAGGACCTTGTGAAGATACTTTTGTACCTGTTTCCTCCAGTATCTATTTCCACAGTAAAACGAGTCCTATGTCGACATAACCTGAAAGGCCACTCAGCAAGGAAGAAGCCACTGCTCCAAAACCATCCTTAAAAAAGCTAGACTACGGATTGCACCTGCACATGGGGACAGAAATCGTACTTTTTGGAGAAATGTCCTCTGGTCTGATGAAACAAAAATAGAACTGTTTGGCCATAATGATCATCCTTATGTTTGGAGGAAAAAGGGGGAGGCTTGCAAGCCGAAGAACACCATCAAACCGTGAAGCACGGGGGTGGCAGCATCATGTTGTGAGGGTACTTTTCTGCAGGAGGGACTGGTGCACTTAACAAAATAGATGGCATCACGAGGATGGAAAATGATGTGGATATATTGAAACAGCATCTGAAGACATCAGTCAGGAAGTTAAAGCTTGGTCGCAAATGGGTTTTCCAAATGGCCATTTTTATTAAAAAAATTTTTATTTCACCTTTATTTAACCAGGTAGGCTAGTTGAGAACAAGTTCTCATTTACAACTGCGACCTGGCCAAGATAAAGCAAAGCAGTGCGACAAAAACAACAACACAGAGTTACACATGGAATAAAAAAAACATACAGTCAATAATACAATAGAAAAAGTCTATATACAGTGTGTGTAAATGAGGTCGGATAAGGGAGGTAAGGCAATAAATAGGCCATAGTGGCGAAATAATTACAATATAGCAATTAAACACTGGAGTGATAAATGTGCAGAAGATGAGTGTGCAAGTAGAGAAACTGGGGTGCAAAGGAGCAAAATAAATCAAATAAATAACGGTATGGGGATGAGGTAGTTGGATGGGCTATTTACAGATGGGCTATGTACAGGTGCAGTGATCTGTGAGTTGCTCTGACAGCTGGTGCTTAAAGCTAGTGAGGGAGATGAGTCTCCAGCTTCAGTGATTTTTGCAGTTCGTTCCAGTCATTGGCAGCAGAGAACTGGAAGGAAAGGCGGCCAAAGGAGGAATTGGCTTTGGGGGTGACCAGTGAAATATACCTGCTGGAGCGCGTGCTACGGGTGGGTGCTGCTATGGTGACCAGTGAGCTGAGATAAGGTGGGGCTTTACCTAGCAAAGACTTATAGATGACCTGGAGCCAGGTTAGAGGCCACGGAAGGGGAGTTGTATGTCATTGAAGCTCATCTGGAGGTTAGTTAACACAGTGTCCAAAGAAGGGCCAGATGTATACAGAATGGTGTCGTCTGCATAGAGCTGGATCAGACAAATCACCAGCAGCAAGAGCGACATCATTGATGTATACAGAGAAATGAGTCGGCCCGAGGCTTGAACCCTGTGGCACACCCATAGAGACTTCCAGAGGTCCGGACAACAGGCCCTCCGATTTGACACACTGAACTCTAGCAGAGAAGTAGTTGGTGAACCAGGCGAGGCAGTCATTTTAGAAACCAAGGCTGTCGAGTCTGTCGATAAGAATGTGGTGATTGACTGAGTCAAGCATTTACATTTACATTTAAGTCATTTAGCAGACGCTCTTATCCAGAGCGACTTACAAAATGGTGCATTCACCTTATGATATCCAGTGGAACAACCACTTTACAATAGTGCATCTAAATCTTTTAAGGGGGGGGGGGGGGGTTAGAAGGATTACTTTATCCTATCCTAGGTATTCCTTAAAGAGGTGGGGTTTCAGGTGTCTCCGGAAGGTGGTGATTGACTCCGCTGTCCTGGCGTCGTGAGGGAGCTTGTTCCACCATTGGGGTGCCAGAGCAGCGAACAGTTTTGACTGGGCTGAGCGGGAACTGTGCTTCCTCAGAGGTAGGGGGGCCAGCAGGCCAGTGGTGGATGAACGCAGTGCCCTTGTTTGGGTGTAGGGCCTGATCAGAGCCTGAAGGTATGGAGGTGCCGTTCCCTTCACAGCTCCGTAGGCAATCACCATGGTCTTGTAGCGGATGCGAGCTTCAACTGGAAGCCAGTGGAGAGAGCGGAGGAGCGGGGTGACGTGAGAGAACTTGGGAAGGTTGAACACCAGACGGGCTACGGCGTTCTGGATGAGTTGTAGGGGTTTAATGGCACAGGCAGGGAGCCCAGCCAACAGCGAGTTGCAGTAATCCAGACGGGAGATGACAAGTGCCTGGATTAGGACCTGCGCCGCTTCCTGTGTGAGGCAGGGTCGTACTCTGCGAATGTTGTAGAGCATGAACCTACAGGATCGGGTCACCGCCTTGATGTTAGTGGAGAACGACAGGGTGTTGTCCAGGATCACGCCAAGGTTCTTAGCACTCTGGGAGGAGGACACAAGGGAGTTGTCAACCGTGATGGCGAGATCATGGAACGGGCAGTCCTTCCCCGGGAGGAAGAGCAGCTCCGTCTTGCCGAGGTTCAGCTTGAGGTGGTGATCCGTCATCCACACTGATATGTCTGACAGACATGCAGAGATGCGATTCGCCGCCTGGTTATCAGAAGGGGGAAAGGAGAAGATTAATTGTGTGTCGTCTGCATAGCAATGATAGGAGAGACCATGTGAGGATATGACAGAGCCAAGTGACTTGGTGTATAGCGAGAATAGGAGAGGGCCTAGAACAGAGCCCTGGGGGACACCAGTGGTGAGAGCGCATTGGCCAGGTCGATGAATACGGCTGCACAGTATTGTCTCTTATCGATGACGTTTATGATATCGTTTAGGACCTTGAGCGTGGCTGAGGTGCACCCATGACCAGTTCGGAAACCAGATTGCATAGCGGAGAAGGTACGGTGGGATTCTAAATAGTTGGTGATTTGTTTGTGAACTTGGCTTTCGAAGATCTTAGAAAGGCAGGGGGATGACCGTGGGTGATGAAGAGGGGGATGACCGTGGCAGCTTTCTAATCTTTGGGGATCTCAGACGATACGAAAGAGAGGTTGAACAGGCTAGTAATAGGGGTTACAACGATTTTGGCGGATAATTTTAGAAAGAGAGGGTCCAGATTGTCTAGCCCAGCTGATTTGTAGGGGTCCAGATTTTGGGCAGTCAGGTCTGGAGTGAACCAAGGGCTATATCTGTTCCTGGTTCAAATTATTTTTGAACGGTGCATGTGTATATAAGATTGTGAGGAATGCACTTTTAAAGATTAACCAGGCATCCTCTACTGACGGAATGAGGTCAATATCCTTCCAGGATACCCGGGCCAGGTCGATTAGAAAGGCCTGCTCGCTGAAGTGTTTTAGGGAGCGTTTGACAGTGATGAGGGGTGGTTGTTTGACTGTGGACCCATTACGGACGCAGGCAATGAGGCAGTGATCACTGAGATCCTGATTGAAAACAGCAGAGGTGTATTTGGAGGGCAGGTTGGTTAGGACGATATCTTTGAGGGTGCCCGAGTTTACAGATTTGGGGTTGTATCTGGTAGGTTCATTGATCATTTTTGAGATTGAGGGCATCAAGCTTAGATTGTAGGATAGCCGGGGTGTTAAGCATGTCCCAGTTTACTAACTTCACAAGCTCTGGAGATAGATGGGGGACAATCAATTCACATATGATGTCTAGGGCACCGCTGGGGGCAGAAGGTGGTCTATAGCAAGCGGCAGCGGTGAGAGACTAGTTTCTGGAAAGGTGGATTTTTAAAAGTACAAGATCAAATTGTTTTGGCACAGCCCTGGATAGTATGACAGAACTCTGCAGACTGTCTCTGCAGTAGATTGCAACTCCGCCCACTTTGGCAGTTCTATCTTGTCGGAAAATGTTATAGTTAGGGATGGAAATTTCAGGGTTTTTGGTAGTCTTCCTAAGCCTGGATTCAGACACGGCTAGGACATCCGAGTTGGCCTAGTGTGCTAAAACAAACTTAGGGAGGAGTCTTCTAATGTTAACATGCATGAAACCAAGGCTTTTACGGTTACAGAAGTCAACAAATGATAGCGCCTGGTGAATGGGAGTGGAGCTAGGCACTGCAGGGCCTGGATTAACCTCTACATCACCAGAGGAACAGAGGAGGTGTAGAGTAAGGGTACGACTAAAGGCTATAAGAACTGGTCGTCTAGTATGTTCGGAACAGAGAGTAAAAGGAGCAGGTTTCTGGGCACAGTAGAATAGGTTCAAGGCATAATGTACAGACAAATGTATGGTAGGATGTGAGTACAGTGGAGGTAAACCTATGCATTGAGTGACGATGAGAGAGATATTGTCTCTAGAAACATAATTTCAACCAGGTGAGGTCACCGCATATGTGGGAGGTGGAACTAAAGGGTTAACTAAGGAGTATTGAGCAGGGCTAGAGGCTCTACAGTGAAATAAGGTAATAATTACTAACCAAAACAGCAATGGACAAGGCATATTGACATTAGGGAGAGGCATGCGTAGCCGAGTGATCATACGGTCCAGTGAGTAGCTGGACGGGCTGGAGACACGGTGATTCAGACAGCTAGCGTGCCGGGGCTAGCAAGCTAGCAGAAGGGCCTTAGAGGGACGTCGTGACGTTTGAAGTCTGTTGTAGCCCCCTCTTGCTGTTATGTCGGCAGACCAGTCGTCATGGATCAGCAGGGCTCCGTGGGGTTAAAGGGTCCAGGCCAATTGGCAAAATCGTTATAGTGGCCAAAGAATTCGTCCGATGGGCCTCTTCAGCTAACAGTCCGATATGCTCTAGACAGCTAGCGGGCCGCGGCTAGCATGCTAGCAGATTGGCATTCAGGGGACGTCGCATCGGAGGAGCCAGTTGAAAAACCCACTTGGGCAAATTACGTCGGTAGTCCAGTCGTGATGGGTCGGCGGGGCTCCGTGTCGGCAGTAAAAGGAGTCTAGGCCAATTGGCAAAATAGGTATTATAGCCCAAGTGGCTGATGGACCTCTTCGGCTAGCCGGGAGATGGGCCTAGCAAGGGCTAGTTCCAGGCTAATTGGTAATCAATGATCCCAAGCATACTTCCAAAGTTGTGGCAAAATGGCTTAAGGACAACAAAGTCAAGGTATTGGAGTGGCCATCACAAAGCCCTGACATCAATCCTATAGAAAATTTGTTGGCAGTACTGAAAAAGCGTGAGCGAGCAAGGAGGCCTACAAACCTGACTCAGTTACACTAGCTCTGTCAGGAGGAATGGGCCAAAATTCACCCAACTTATTGTGGGAAGCTTGTGGAAGGGTACCCAAAATGTTTGACCCAAGTTAAACAATTTAAAGGCAATGCTACCAAATACTAATTGACTGTATGTAAACTTCTGACCCACTGGGAATGTGATGAAAGAAATAAATGCTGAAATAAATAATTTGCTCTACTATTATTCTAACAGTTCACATTCTTAAAATAAAGTGGTGAACCTAACTGACCTAAGACAGGGAATTTTAACTAGGATTAAATGTCAGGAATTGTGAAAAACTGAATTAAAGGTGTATGTAAACTTCAGACTTCAACTGTATATGATGTGTATTTCAATTCTAGTGATTGTGCGTAGGGTCTGTGCAAGATAGTCAGTGCAGATTGTTTGGGTACCTTTAATTTACTATTTAGCAGTCTGGCTATTTAGCAGTCTTATGGCTTGGGGGTAGAAGCTGTCTCGGAGCCTGTTGGTCCGAGAGCCGATACTCCGGGTACTGTTTGCTGGACGGTATCAGTGTGAACAGTCTGGAGTCTTTGGCAATTTTTCCGGCCTTCTTCTGACACTGCCTGATATAGAGGTCCTGGATGGCAGGGAGCTCAGTCCCAGAGATGTACTGGGTTGTGAGCACCACCCTTTGTAGCGCTTTGCAGTCAAGGGTGGTGCATTGCCATACGAAGCGGTGATGCAGCCAGTCAAGATGCTCTCGATGGTTCAGCTGTATAACTTTTTGTGGATCTGAGGGCCTATGCCAAATCTTTTCAGCCTCCTCAGGGGGAAGAGGCACAGCCGTGCCCTCTTCATGACTGTGCGGGGGTGTGTGGTCCATGTTAAGTCCTTAGTGATGTGGACGCCAAGATGGAGGAAGAGGATAGCTAGCTATAGCAAGCTAACGTTAGCAGCTGCCTCTTCAACAAGAACAAGAAGCAACTGTGACAACATTGATCGTAAGATCCAAAAATAAACATTCCCACTGAGCAAAATCCACCCCTCCAAGCATCAAATTTCAGTTTAGCCCACACTCGGCAGGCTATGTAGAAAACTCCCCCGGAGCCACAGAAATACCAAATTATCGCAATGCGCAGCCCCCACAAACACCTTGAAAACTTGCTTTATACAGTAACAGTGACCACCATCACAGCCAAAACTACGTTTTCCCTTAAGATTGTACTGTTTATAGTATGACAGCATCAGTAGTTAGCTACGAAGAGCTGGCAGACATGTTTACATTTGGTTCATTTTATTTGTGTTATTTACATGGAAGACGTGAGCTAAATGCGCTCGCTAACATTAGCAGAGAGGTAGCAAGTTAGCTCTTTGACTTTTACTTACCTGATTGACTTCCATGCTGACTGTAACCCATGATAATGCTTGGTCTCTGCTGTTGCTGCTGACTGTTTGAGATGCTTTAGAAGTGACGTTGATGGTAGGGACAGCATCCACTTTGAGAAGCAACTTCTTCCTGAAGCACTCTTTCCAAGCACTCTTTCCAATTTGCATTACCCTGCAAATTGACGAGTAGACGCCCAATTCGCCTTTCTCATTCTCACAAATGATCCACATTTTTACAAATATCAGATTTTGGTAACACTTACAGATTTGTGCTTGTGGCTAAAACCACATTAACCTAGTGCAAGTGAGGACATTTCAAATAATTGTTCAATTTTAGATAGTGTGATGATGACCACGGGGCATTGTGGGATTTCTTCTGAAGTTAGAGCTGATTTGCAGAGAACCTCAAACCCAGCTTTTTGAACAACTTAATATAATAACCATTTTATTTAAGAGTTTGTAATTTGGGAATGTTTTCTTGGGGTGATCTACTACTATATGCGTTTCTGTCATTGAGAAATAAGTGCTACACCTGGGGTTAATTCCTAGAGTGATAATGTCACATTCGAGGGTTCAACTAATGGTGTGAACAGCTTGGCGGAGAGGATACTGTGAATTACTAGCTAGATGGAGGATGCTTCCACTGAAACAGTAAATCAACTCATAGCTTAGTAGACTTGCTATACAACTTTATTTGGGTGGCCCTAGAGTTTCGCCTAATGTTATTCATGGCGAACTGAATTTTCGAGTGCATGTGAACTGCACAACAACAGAAGAGTAACATATTCCACCTGGGGTTTTAACCTCAGAAATAGCCTGCATGTTTTGGTCAACAGTCCGCTATTACACAATACTGCTGCCTGATTCTGACATAACTCAGCCTTGGCTGTAGTAAAGTATATAACCTAAGCGAAGCTCCACAGGCTATCCGTCATCCTAAACCTAGCCCAGTGAAAAATAGCCAGTGATGTAATAAGAGTCTGTCTGTGGTGGGGTGTGATGATTGAGTGGGCAGACATGGAGGTTGCTGGGAGGCCTAATCAAATCCACTCTCTTCTGTACTTTTCCACTATTACTTAATTAAGTAATCAAAGTGTGCATTCCATCCATCTCTCTGATCCCGACTGCACAGTTAATTGTGTATTTTGGATCCTGGGAAGCGTTCTTCACATTTTCCTGGCTGTTCAGTTTTTCTCTAAAGATACGTGAAAAGCATCACAGTTAGGACCTTATCAAATCTGCGATGTGGAGAACGTGGACGGAATCACATTCAAATGAAATTCATCAATATTCAAATATTTATTGAACTTAGTAGGGAATCAACTAAATGTCTTGAAAATTAATACGTTTGTCCAAGTTTATCATAAGCATGAACAGAATGCATCAGTGATTCATATTTCCTGCAACTTTCTGAAGAGGCAATGGCAATGGTGTGCATTTCTATGGTGTGCATTAGCCATTAGCGATGATGCTAATGAAAAGTCTTCTGTTAGATGGAAAGGCTTTCCCAAAAAACCTTCTCAATTAAATATTAACTACAAAGTAGCCTATGCTTACCTGGGAGAAGCATATAATGATTATTTGCATCAATCCAGTGGGTGTTTGTTTGTGCTCTACAAAAACACTGCTAAACATCCTCTTGCTAGGTGCCCACTGGAATTAAAGGGTAACTACACCCAAAAGTTATATTTCCCCAGAACTGAAAAGTGGTCTCCTGATGTCGTTTAAGCATTGTTTGTCTATTAAAAAGGTGTGATTTTGAGAGCAAAAACCTGAAAAAAAAGGGGGGAATGGAAACCTGTAAAAACAGAACTGATGAAACGGAATTTGGGGGGAAAAAACTGAGCCCTACACAGTGGATGAAAATGACCTGCATTCAGCACTTGGGTATGTCTCAATCTGCTTGACTCGAGTGTCTCTCATGGAGTAGAATTTCCTGCCTGGCTACAGACTGAGGAGAAACAGGCCTTTTTTTCCCAGCTCAGATGGTCAGTCGCATCTTCACTTCTCCTCTTCCCGGACTCTCCAAGTCCTGCCCGACCGTCTACCCATGATCCTACCTGCCTGGGGGCTTTTGCGGCTGGTGTGTGACACGTCTCTGGTCTGTGTCGGGGTGGTGGGAAGAAATGACACGCCGCAGCTTCCTGTGGAGGGATCAGTGGAGAGAGCAGGTTTGGCAGTCTATCGCTCACAGCCTCACTTACAGCTGTCACAGACAGACCTGACCCCCGAGAGGGGGAAAGAGAGAGAGGGGGAGAGAGAGCACTCGGGACCTGGCAAGAGGCCTACTGAGGCAATCTCTTTAAGTTTGAGGAGGTGTCAGAATGTCAGGACATCACTCCAGTTTGATTTCCTCCTAGTTATGTTCATTTCCTTAGTGTTTGTTGCCAGGTTTCACAAGTCTTGTTATCCCACTAGAGTAGACTATTCACAAGGTACTCTAGTATCCAAGGCTCAAACATCTCTTTATTTATTCTTCCCATGTTAGCTTTTGCTTTGTTTTCCCCCTTCTATTTACTCTTAACCAAAACAAAATCAGGACAACATTAATCCAAATGTTGACCGTCATTCATGCTTGTCTGCCTTGCTAACAGCTAAATCCTGGACAGTTGTAATTGGCTGAAGGAATGTTAGGAGATGATACAGTGCATATGGGTTTTCCCTTACACCTCCAGCAGCTCCACCGATCCCTACCTTCCGCTGAGGACCTTTCTGTGGACAATGTTGAGTAGCTCAATGTGTGTGACGTGACTGTTACTTAGTGTGAGGGGACGTCTGTGAGACAGTGACAGGCAGGCCTGATATCTGCAGGCTCTCTGTGCAGTGAGTCAGGAAACAGGGCTCAGACAAATGACGGTATTTGTTTAGAGATTATAACATCTTATATTCACAAATGTAACAGTACTTTTTTAAAATTATTACGACCCATGAACCTTTGATTTTATCTGTACCAGGCATGCTTTCCGTTTCACATTTGGTCACTACTAGTACACATTTTCTCACGTCTGCCAGAGAGTCTGTGAATTGAGTGATGCTAGTGAGTTTCTGTTGCTAGATTCCTGTCCTGCCAGCCCTAACAGAGCCTAGAGACTTGCCCCCCCCCCCCCCCCCCCCCCCCCATGGCTATAACAGCAGGCTCAGAGAGATTGAGTAAAAGCTCTCTAATTTATTACTGGTTCTTCTCCCAGACTAAATATTTACCCAGCATCCCATAGCAGCTTACAATAACACTGTGTGTTCTCTGGCCACCTGGGATGGAGGGGCAAGTTTTCACTGAATGCCCTTTACCGCTACACGTTTGTAAGAACCCTAGCCCTGGGACAAGCCCAGGACATTTTTGTGATTTAAATAGAGGAACCCAGAAAACGTTATGACAAAACATAATAAATTTAACTCTTATCACTCTCATAGATTTAGACCCACTCCCTAGCAACTCACTACTGATGCCTTTTCACTGCTACTCCTCTTCACTCTGAAGAGGTTAGGATCAAGTCCATCTCTTGCCGTATCACTTCTATTACTCATGGGCAGAAAATGTCGACAGACAATATCAATTATCCAGCCGACCTTGATCTAGTGCTCGGACCGAAGAAGGATTATTGAGGATGACAGATCAGGCTCCTGAACCCTGACGTGGGATTGATTGATCCTGTGATGGGAGTCAAGAAGGTCTCAGCCTTGCTGCTGTAGGGTAGGCAGTGATTGCGTGGCTTGCTGTTATTACTGCATTTGTGCCAAAATGACCCAGTTTCATGTCCAGGGTTGCCTGGTAACGTGCAGTGGTACTTTAGGGTGCTGCTGGGAAGCCTTTCACACTAAGAATGGGTGACGTACGGGTGAAAGCAGTGCGCGGAGACGCTGGCCTCGGTTCCAGAACATTCCCACAGAGACGTACGGAATGTTATGTCGTCAGTGTTCTCCTCCAAGCCCTCCAGAGTACAAAGTGCGTCCACTCGAGGGGTGGTTTCAATCAAGCAGTGGTCAGTGTTAGTGTAGTACAGAGCCGTTACGAAACGTCTGTGCAAAGTTCTGCACACCATAATGAGGAGGAACATACAGTCCTTTGTGATATTCATGTTTTCAATCCATACTGTTCATATGCATTGTGACAGCATGAAGTCAAATTTGGTGATAATCCTTCATCCTGTTTTTATTCTAATCACACACTGTATACCTGCCTGGGTAAATGGACCAGAGCTGGCCAACACATCATTTGCAGTCACCGGCCTAATGGGACCTCAACGCAGCAGCAATGTGACTCTGCACAGTGTCACTGTAAACCAGTAAATCCCGGGGCCATAAAAGATAGGGCCAGGGAGATTGGCTAGGAACTGCCTGCAGAGGTCTAAAAACACAGGCCCAATGAAAATGTTTCAAGGAGAAGCCCAGGCCCTGACAGAAAGCTGGAGCAGCTACTCAGCTTTACGAGCCTGTCTTCAGGGAACCCTTTGGAGTGTGAACAAACTGCCCCAGCTGGGCCTGTCTGGCTGGCTGAATGCATCCTGCCTCCTACAGACACAATACCACAATACCACAGCCTCCATCACAGCTGGGACTGGCAGCCAGCCAGTCAGGGAACTGGGAGATTTGCCTTGTGGCAAAGGAATGCCACTGACAGCCTCCAATATGGTTCTTACTCTGTTTCTACATTCTAAAGTGAAGAGATTTTATTCCCTGCATTTTGGCTAAGGCTTTATGACTTAGAGAAATGTTTTGTGGGGGAGATGGAGAGATAAGGTAGAGGAGATTGGCTCAGAAACACACTGACATCTTTCTCTAAAACACACACACACACACACACACACACGAGAGTAGCACTTGTTGATTTCCATGAAGGATCAAAGCAGCTGTTCAGGGCTGGAGTTGGGCAGCTTGATCTTCACAACCAGCAAGAGTTCAGAGCCTGATCGTAAGGCTGACTGGACAGAGGTCCTCACAAGGTGGCTCAGGAGTGTGTGATTGTGTGTGGCGGTTGTAATATTGATATAATACTACTCAGATAACATGGTCAGGAACAGTTGTGCTTGTGGTAGATCTTTATCAGACCCTTCCAAGGATGAAACCTAGCCCATCTCCTGTGGTCTGACTCTGAGCCTGGTCATACACCACAACACCCCCAACCCTTGATGAAAATGTGTGAAATTTCTGGTGATGTCCCAGGGATCAGCATTGTAGGTAGAGGTCGACCGATTTATGATTTTTTTTTACAACGCCGATACCGATTATTGGAGGACCAAAAACAGCCGATACAGATTAATCGGCCGATTTGTTATTTATATATTTGTAATAATGACAATTACAACAATACTGAATGAACACTTATTTTAACTTAATATAATACATAAATAAAATCAATTTAGTCTCAAATAAATAAGGAAACGTATTCAATTTGCTTTAAATAATGCAAAAACACAGTGTTGGAGAAGAAAGTAAAAGTGCAATATGTGCCATGTAAAAAAGCTAACGTTTAAGTTCCTTGCTCAGAACATGAGAACATATGAAAGCTGGTGGTTCCTTTTAACAGGAGTCTTCAATATTCCCAATTAAGAAGTTTTAGGTTGTAGTTATTATAGGACTATTTCTCTCTATACCATTTGTATTTCATATACCTTTGACTATTGGATGTTCTTATAGGCATTATAGTATTGGCATCCTAATCTCGGGAGTTGATAGGCTTGAAGTCATAAACAGCGCTGTGCTTCAAGCATTGCGAAGGGTAGCTGGCAAACGCAGGAAAGTACTGTTTGAATGAATGCTTACGAGCCTGCTGCTGCCTACCACCGCTCAGTCAGACTGCTCTGTCAAATATAAAATCATAGACTTAATTATAATATAATAAACACACAGAAATACGAGCCTTAGGTCATTAATATGGTCAAATCCGGAAACTATCATTTCGAAAAAAAAACATTTATTCTTTCAGTGAAATACGGAACCGTTACGTATTTTATCGAACAGGTGGCATCCCTAAGTCTAAATATTGCTGTTAAATTGCACAACCTTCAATGTTATGTCATAATTATGTAAAATTCTGACAAATTAATTACGGTCTTTGTTAGGAACAAATAGTCTTCACACAGTTCGCAACGAGCCAGGCGGCCCAAACTGCTGCATATACCCTGACTCTGCTTGCGCTGAACGCAAGAGAAGTGACACAATTAGTTAATATTGCCTGCTAACATGAATTTATTTTAACTAAATATGCAGGTTTAAAAATATATACTTTTGTATTGATTTTAAGAAAGGCATTGATGTTTATGGTTAGGTACATTGGTGCAACGACAGTGCTTTTCTTCGCGAATGCGCTTGTTAAATCATCACCCTTTTGGCGAGTAGGCTGTGATTCGATGATAAATTAACAGATACCGCATTGATTATTTGCAACGCAGGACAAGCTCGTTAAATTAGTATTATCAACTATGTGTAGATAACTCGTGATTTTGTGAAGATTGATTGTTTTTTATAAGATAAGTTTAATGCTAGCTAGCAACTTACCTTGGCTCATTGCTGCACTCGCGTAACAGGTGGTCAGCCTGCCACGCAGTCTCCTCGTGGAGTGCAATGTAATCGGCCATAATCTGCGTCAAAAAATGCCGATTACCGATTGTTATGAAAACTTGAAATCGGCCCTAATTAATTAGCCATGCCGATTAATCGGTCGACTTCCAGTTGTAGGCTCTGAGCCCAATCTGTTTTCATCCATGCATGTATTTTAGTGTGTGTGTGTGGGACAGGGATACATAGAGAGGGGCCACCTATTGCTCCATGCTGAGGAAGGGGAGAGCGAGAAGTGTGAGACAGGCTTCAAACGAAGAGTCGAGTTTCACAACCTGGTGCAGAACAGGAAGCTAGGCTTAACACGGGAAGCAAACCAACATCAGGAAATGAACACATATTAAAACCTGTAAGAATGTAGTCGGCAAATACACAGTATAGGATTGGATGGTAATAACACAAATGCATTGTGTTATTTATTGGTACAATGACGGTTGATACTTCCCATGACTTAGGTGGGATACCTATAAGTCAGTGTGATTCTGTTCCTAGGCCGTCATTGAAAATAAGAATTTGTTCTTAACTGACTTGCCTAGTTAAATAAAGGTAAAATAATAACAAATAAAATAATTATAGATCACTATTAGGAAGGTTCTTTCTCCAGCCTGAGGAGTGAAATGAGAAGAATTTGGTGCTCTGCTGTATCTCAGCAGGGTTCCCAGTTCTCAGAAGACCCTTTCCTGGTTGAAGCTGTAACTATGTCGCCCCCCCCACCCCCCCTCTCTGTCTTTCCCCTCACCTTTCCCATTCCTCTACTGAGGAGAGCGGTGCAGGAAAAGGGATGAATATGTCATGTCAACAGTAATCAAATCTCCCTGTAACAAGGCTTACCTCATGTCTGTGTTTTGGGCTGGGAGAATAACGACCCCAGTTCCCAAAGCTCAACCAGGGGTCACATTGCTCTGTTTAGCAAAAGTAGGGACTTCTTAATTTGCAAGAATATTTAGGTTCTCGTAAGTGAGATCATTTGACCCAAAATATGAACTTAGTGCTTGGTTTTCACATTCATTACAGCTTGAAAAGCGAATGTATTTTTTGTGGTATGCAAAATGAATTATTTGTAGGTTAAAAAGTGTGCTGGGCTTCCAGATGTTGTCTTGGTCATTCCTCTCTCTGTGTAGAGATTTGTCCCCTGTTGTTCATTTAACATTCTAAACTTTTGAACATGAAAAAACAAACATATAAAAGTGAAGCTTTTAGCAATCACTCTTCAAAAACCATTTGCCACAGAGAATATGAGAGAATTGAGAGATAAAAGAAAATAAGTAGTTGAGTCCAAATGGTAGAGAGGACTGGAATAGACGGAGAGAGACGTTGAGTGATAAAACGCAGTGAGTGGATGTGTGTGTGTTATCTGAAGCTGAAGGTATACAGCAGCGTTATATCTCTTTCCCAGCTTAATAACTTCCCACCACTTACTATGGTGCTTATGGCCCTGTTCCCTCTCTCTCGTCAACACAGCACCACCTGTTTCATTCCTCTGTCTCCTTTTCTGGCAATATTTCTCTTTCTTTCTCTAGCTCTCTTATCTTTTCCCTCTACTTTATCCCATCATCCCTCCATTTCAAATTCCTTCTCTCGCTCTCTGACTGAAATTCCTTTGTTGCTATATTTAATTTACCATTGATGTATTTGGTTATCGTTTAGAGTTGAAGTTTACATATATAAATCCAGGTTGTGTATGTTTGAGTGCTGGGAAGTCCTTTACGTCAGTGCTGAAAGCTGTCTGGTTGTGATTTATGTGGGTAGTCTGGTTGTACTCAGCACAGGTAAAGCTGAGATTCGCTATGATATACAGTAATTAAGCAATAAGGCCCGAGGAGGTGTGGTATATGGCCAATATACCACAGCTAAGGGCTGTTCTTAAACACGGAGTGCCTGGATACAGCCCTTAGCCGTGGTATATTGGTCATATACCACAAACCCCCGCGGTGCCTTAATGCTATTATAAACTGGTTACCAATGTAATTAGAACAGTACAAAGTACTATTTTGTCATACCCATGGTATACGATCTGATAAACCAACATTCAGGGCTCCAACCACCCAGTTTATAATATATCATATCATTCTATTCTGGTAATCTACAGTTTTAAAAAAAAAACTATGTGCTGGGTTGTGCAAATGTGTTCCTCCTCTGTGTTGTTTCTCATCGGTCTGAGTGGCTTTGGTTTAGTGCTGTGGAGCAAAAGCTATAACTCTCTTTGCCATTCCATGCTGAAGGCACATTGGGGCATTGCCAATAGTGCAGACCTGTGGACCTTGACACACAGCGCCTCTGCCACAACAGGAGCTGATGCAGACGAGCACACAGGAACCGGTCTGCTTCAGCGTGGACATGGTTAGGGAGCTGAGATGAATGTTGGTGGATAAACTTGACTTCACATGGCCACTTGCCAGTTTGATTGGCTTTTATCTAAATAATCTGTAGCTTAAATGTACTACATGTCAAAACCACTTTACCATAACCCCCCCCCCCGAGACTCATAAACCGCTTTTCAATAGATGATCTATAAAAGCACTACTCTTTAAAGTGAAATTCTCTTGTATTGGCGTTTTTAACCTGTGAGGGAGTTTTAGCCAGCATTAGCACTGTCAGGCCGTTTGAGAGCGCTCAATAGATATGACTCTGGGCTGAAAAATCATGTGGCTTCCATGGTGCGAGTGGCACGTGTTGATCACGTCACATGCTGCAATGTCAACCGTGTTTTCGTTTTGGTATTGATAGGTCTGTGCAAATGTATGACGCTCCTGACACATGGTGTTTACAGTGTTATTGACATCACTATGACTGACCCCAGTCACATGTAAAGTCTTGTAAGCTTTCCAACCTAAATGCCTTGAAAGGGTTAGGACAAAGTGGTTTATCTGCTATGTGGTGGGGGACATACGGCTTGAGTTATGATTATGTGTTTTGGATTTAAATCGAGAAAAATAAAAGACTAGTAGTCAGGCAGCTCAGCTTGCCAAGGTAAACCCCCAGAGTCTAAAATCACACGCCGTGTCTGTACCGTCTGCAAAGGTCTGAGTGTGTCATACAACATGGTGGTTTTGAGGGTATGGTGTTTTAGGAGCAAATGGAAACCGTATGTTGTCTTGAAGAGATGGCGCATGAATAAAGTCTTTATGTTACTGGAGTGGTAAGAGTTCAACATCCGTTGGTGAAAGAAAACTTCTAGAAGAACGTTTAGAAGTTCACCAAAGGTGATTGACAGTCTAGGGAGCATGCATTTGCTACAGCGCTTCAGTCACTGAGACGATGTCCTGGGATGTTTCAATCTGATACGATGTCTATGTGAATGTTGGGTCACCTTTTACTTGTCATACTTTTTTACCTCTATCTTCTTCACCCTCAGGTCCACACCAAGTTCCACTGTCGCCAGGCCCACGCCCCAGGAACAGACACCTCCTGTCTCACCTTCTCCTACGACGGGACAACGCTGGCCTCTCGAGGAGGTGGGATCTATCAGCCTGCCTCACTACTTACCTGATTCCCCCTTACTACAGTACACCACCAGTATAACATGGACGTCAGTGTTGCCTGACTGTGCGTTCTACAACACTGTACTGTAGCTCTGTGCCTGTGTGTGTATACATTGGAGCGAGTCCCTCTGCCCCAGCCCTGACCCCGTGCTTTCAGGGGAGATGTAATGTCTGAACACGCATCCACAAGTCTGCTGTTTCAGCGGGGAAAGAGCTCATCTCTTCCCCAAAGTGCAAATAAAGACAGCCAGTCTGTCACCATTAGCGAAGCTGTGCAGCACACATGCAGATCTTCCATACACAGAAGCAGAGGGGTTTCCTCCGTCTTAGCGTGTGTTCTGTTCTAGCCATACGTCCCTCTGAGTGGGCTGTAATGCTTGGCCCGTGATGCCTCAGCCTTAGATCATGCCTGTGTTGACTCTCATCAGGGTGCCAGTGTTCCTTAACCATTATAATTTCCTGGAAGGTCACTGTTGAGTTAAGAACAAACTGTCTTTTACTGTACATGACTGACCAGACTGTGTGACCTATGGTACGTAATACAGGAGAGAGTTGTACATCAGTGCACCGTGAAATAATTGCAATAGCTCTTGAATAACTTCCATTTTCTCTGCCAGGTGATGACACTCTAAAGACCTGGGACATCCGTAACTTCAAGAAGCCTCTGAATGTGGCTACAGGGCTTTCCACCTTCTTCTCCATGTGAGTACTCCTGTCATTATTCCCTTGATTAATCATTGGTGATTTGAACACCCTTTATGGGATTTCCTGTGATTACTTTAATATAACTGGTTGGTACTACCTACATGTGCAGGGTACAGTTCCTGAGAACAACTGAAGGACATGACTTATAAAAAATAAAAATAACGTGCTTCTCTAGTATCATCTGGCTGAAGTGTGGTGTGTGTGGCTGTGTCCCGAACAGGACGGACTGCTGTTTCAGCCCGGATGACAAGCTGCTGGTGACGGGGACGTCGGTGAAGAAGGACGAGGGCAACGGGAAGCTGGTGTTCTTTGACAGAGCCTCCTTCCAGAAGGTTTACGAGATAGATGTCACCAACGCGGTGAGAAACATTCTTTAACTTTGACTGCAACAGTAATAATTACTGACCAGAATGACTACATCGTATCCTCAGGTTCCAGTTAACTGTGTTGGTTCAGACATTATAATAAAAACATGTACATTGATAATCAAACAGTAATAATTGGTTGAAGGGGCAACATTCATTTATGTACATTGCAACAGAGGCAGTAATGTAGACTTACCTAAAAAGTCCCTAAAATGTCATTTCCTCTCAGGATTTGGGGTTTGTCCTTGTGTTCCATCTTTAAACTCTCTTATATCAGTCTAAGCTCTCATTTGGGCAGGAAATAAGTCTTGTCTGTTCAGATTAAGGGGTTTAAGGTAATTTCCCATTTAACCCAAGATGAATTATCCTCAGCAGGGATTAGAGCTACTTTACAACCACTACTGTGACTGTACAGGCAGGATAGGAGGGTTATCCTGGGGAATACTGCACAGTGCTGAACTCTATTAGTCAGTTCTGATACTGTAGATACTGCTGAACTCTATTAGTCAGTTCTGATACTGTAGATACTGCTGAACTCTATTAGTCAGTTCTGATACTGTAGATACTGCTGAACTCTATTAGTCAGTTCTGATACTGTAGATACTGCTGAACTCTATTAGTCAGTTCTGATACTGTAGATACTGCTGAACTCTATTAGTCAGTTCTGATACTGTAGATACTGCTGAACTCTATTAGTCAGTTCTGATACTGTAGATACTGCTGAACTCTATTAGTCAGTTCTGATACTGTAGATACTGCTGAACTCTATTAGTCAGTTCTGATACTGTAGATACTGCTGAACACCTAACTTAATCACTCAGGCCTGGTGGCTACTGGTTCTGTTGCCTTGTGTCAGTAGCAGTGAGGGTTTTTTGATGGCCAAGTTCTGTTTTAACAGTCCTGCTGTTTGAAAATGTGTATTATTATAGAGGCCCATCCAATATGTGTTCCTGTTGATATGAGATGTAGATTTCGTTAGGAACAATTCATGGAACAAGGGACCTTAAGCTTTGTATCACGTCGTTTAATTCAAGCCATGCATGTGTGTCTGAACATCAGAATTAGCCTACACGTATCCTTGCTGCATTTCAATAGTGTTAGCCTTTTCTCTTCAAGCATCTGACTTGAGTTATGGCTGTGGGTCTAAACATGGCCACCTGTGCTATCTCTGAATGAGAGCAGAATACTGATGTTTCCCCCAACTCTGTGGTTTGCCAGTGGCACGATCATCTTTCAGTGCAGGGACAACTTGAAAACCCAGCTCAACCCATCCAAGCCAAGCTAGGAGAAAAGAGTCAGGAACACGGTTTGGGGCCTAGCCAAGCCAAGAAAGAGAGGCGAAAAATGTAACCCTACTCTCTGCCAATCATCCCCGTCAAGTGTTGGCAGAAAATGCTTTTCCGATTGACTCAGTAAACATTGGATAGAGAATTAACTGGTCTAACTAGCAAAACATTGTGTAGTCCATTCACATACACATATTAATGTACATGTGAAGTAATGTACTCTGCAATCTAGCATATAGGGAACCTACTATACATGCTACTTGTTGCCAAGGCAAAGGGCACGTAGGTGTAAAAATGATCTGCTAGAGATACAGCAGCTCCAGACGCTCTTCTCACCGACACTCCACTGCAGCGTCTGTCTAGCATTAGCTGATCAGAATAGCTCTCTTCACCAGGGTAGATGGGGATTCAGATCAGAAGGCTGCTGAGAGAGAGAGAGAGAGAGAGCTCTGTCTGTGGAGAATTGAAACCACACCGCCAGCCCCTGGTTGAAAGAATGTTCTCTCTGTGTCATGTGGTACAGTACAGTATGCGCAGCGCAGCTCTTTTTCCATTCTCCCCTCTTCTGCCAATCCCTTTCCATCTCTCCTTGCTCTCTCTCCCCCCCACCCCGGCGCTCTCCAGTGGATTTATCAGAGTGTATGTGTAGTCAAAACAGTGAGGTCTGACAGAGGCTAACTCAGTATCCCTCTGGTCCAGGCTTGACAGCCAGGTTCTCCAATCCTCTGGGGGTTTACAGCGGCCATGTTGCACCCTACCTGCCAGCCGGCTGCTGTCTCTTCTCCATGTATGTTTGACAGCCGGCCTGGCACAGCCTACAGAGAGAGAGAGACAACTCTTAAGTGCATGTACCCATGTATATTTAGTACCTTCCCCATTCCAAATCAGAAAAGCAGAGCTCTGTGGTGTTAAACGTTTGTCTTTGCAGCAGATGTAGTTATTTCTGGGGCGACGTGCACTCGGGGGACCTGACCAATGAGCTGTTTACTGTGTTTATACCAGCCGTCCCCGCTCTGAGATGGGTTAAGAATTTAAGTGCAGTCTTTATGAAACGGTGTACCAGGCGGTCAAGTGAAAGGCAGGGTTACCAATCATCTCCGACTAAACAGTCTACATAACCCCTGGACCCGGGGCATAGGCTGTGCTATGGCGTGGAGGAGTTGTTAGCCTGGGTTAGGTAAATACTCCAGCCACTCTAAGCTTATCTCTGTCGATCACAACGGCCATGAAGCAGGTGAGGACTCAGACTCACTCCAGCCGAGGTACAGTGGGAAATACCTCTGAGAAACACCTATCAGTGAGAGTACTGGTGGATGTAGCAGTCCTGGGAACCCTACGGTAGATTCTTCTGGGGAGAGATGGCAAAGACCCAGTGGGTGTAGTGGGTATTTACTTCTGGTGGCTGGGTGTTGTGTGTCGGTGAGGCATTGTCCCAGCCTCACATTCTCATAGTGTGTGTCACATCTGTGTGTTGATGTCTGCACTCGCTACACTTCACTTCTCACGCTTGATGGCTCTCAAACAGTAGTCTGCCTCTCCCTCTCCTGCTCTTTGATACAGAGGCTTTCATCTTTAGTGTGAGGAGGGTGGAAGGTGGGACAAGGGCCATGATAGTTCTCCTCTTTGTGGCTCAGTACGTTGCTCCTCCACAAGAGCCTATCTGGAGGTCATTCTGATTTCAGTTATGGGGTGCTGAGGCAAACTTGGACACTTTCATTGAGATTTTCTCGTTTGATGGCACCAACGCTAGATTTCTGTCTGCTGTGGGTAAATAGTCAGCTGTGGCATTGGAAAAAGGGGGGTGGTAGTTAGGCTTTGTATGGACGTGTCCTTACAACCTTGTGTGGAGTAGGAGTGTAAACAATGTATTCCCCACACTGTAAACACACAGCTCTGAATATCCACATTAGTACCCTCTACTGCTCAGCGAGGCTACCACATAGCTCTGCTGGCTTGGGCTGGGCCATACCTGGCTGGGCTCAGTCAGTTGGGTTGGATCGGACTTGTTCTTCTGGTCATGGTTCTGCTGATCTTGCCTGTGTTGGGCTGAGCTCTGCTAGGCTCGGTTCTACTTGGTTCTTTCCTGTGTTGGGATGCTGCTTAGTCAAGTCTCTGAGCTATGATTGAGCTCCACTGGAGTGGAACGGAATTCCTCAATGCTATGCATGTGATGTGATATATGTGCTCCGGTACCATAGCGACCGTGATAGGCTGTTTTACACACTGCCCATTGATTGTCATTGAAGCATCTCTACAAGGGGCGCTTTGGTTCATTACGCTATACACACACACACAGTTCTGTCCAGATACGTTTGTGCAGCATGTTTACACATTTCACATTTCTTTAAAGTTCTGATTGGGAGCATTTTCTAGATCTTCCTAAATCATCAATTACTTCACCACATGGTCAGTGGGGCAAATTAACCCTGACATGTCCACTACACTCACTCACCCGTCACCACAGAGCTGCTGGAGGTGCCTCGGGGGTCTGCTAGGCAAGTCTTTGAGGATCTGGCATGTTGTGGTGAGGGGCTGTTTGGCTGACTGTGTTTATGTAAGTGCATGATGTGTAATGCCTAGGTATTGTGGGAATATGTGAGTTCCTAATAGTATGTGTGTGTTTTAGTTGCTGTGTGTTGGTCCCCTTACCAACTGGAGCCCGGTGGGAAGCTGAACAGCTGGGCGTTAAGCAGCTTTCAACCTGTCACAGACCCTCCCCACAGCACGCCACCCCTAGTCCTAACCGTCCCCATCCTGTCCCATCCCCCACTGGGCCACTGATTTCCACATCCACACTAATACTCCATCCATGGTCTCTGCTTGTAGTACTGCCCACTGCCCAGCATCATTCATAATTTATTTTAATACAAAACGCTATCCTTCGTGAACTAAGAAATCATCATTATTCCTCCCTCTCTGTCACACAGTCATGCATAGAGGAAATTGCACCTCAGTGTGAGTGAGTAGGGCTCTGACGGTCATGGAATTTTGGATGACGGTAATTGTCCAGACAAATGACCACAGTCTATGTACATTGAACACAAATATAAATGCAACATGCAACAATTTCAAACCTTTTACTGAGTTGCAGTTCATATAAGGAAATCAGTCAATTGAAATATGTTCATTAGGCCCTAATCTATTGATTTCACGACTGGGAATACAGATGTAATACAGATACCTTAAGAAAAAGGTTGGGGCGTGGATCAGAAAACCAGTCAGTATCTTGTGTGACCACCATTTTCCTCATGCAGCGCGACCTCTCCTTCGCATAGAGTTGATCAGGCTGTTGATTGTTGCCTGTGGAATGTTGTCCCAATCCTCTTCAATGGCTGTGCGAAGTTCCTGGATGTTGGCAGGAACTGGAACACGCTGTCGTACACGTCGATCCAGAGCATCCCAAACATGCTCAATGGGTGACATGTCTGGTGAGTATGCAGGCCATGGAAGAACTGGGACATTTTCCAGGAATTTTGTACAGAACCTTTATCAAGCTGAACCATGAGGTGATGGCGGCGGATGAATGGCACGACAATGGGCCTCAGGATGTCAACGGTATCTCTGTGCATTCAAATTGCCATCGATAAAATGCAATTGTGTTTGTTGTCCGTAGCTTATGCCTGCCCATACCATAACCCCACCGCCACCATGGGGCACTCTGTTCACAACGTTGGAATCAGTAAACCACTCACCTACACGACCCCATACATTCATCCGTGGAGAGCACACTTCTCTAGCATGCCAGTGGCCATCGAAGGTGAGCATTTTCCGACTAAAGTCAGTTACGATGCCGAACTGCAGTCAGGTTAAGACCCTGGGGAGGACAACGAGCACACAGATGAGTTAACCAAAATTATTTGGTTGATGTGCAAACTAGAGGTCGACCGATTATGATTTTTCAACGCCGATACCGATTATTGGAGGGCCAAAAAAGCCGGTACCGATTAATCGGCCGATCTTTTTTTTATTTATTTATTTGTAATAATGACAATTACAACAATACTGAATGAACACTTATTTTAACTTAATATAATACATCAATCAAATCAATTTAGCCTCAAATAAATAATGAAACATGTTCAATTTGGTTTAAATAATGCAAAAACAAAGTGTTGGAGAAGAAAGTAAAAGTGCAATATGTGCCATGTAAAAAAGCTAACGTTTAAGTTCCTTGCTCAGAACATGAGAACATATGAAAGCTGTTGGTTCCTTTTAACTTCAATATTCCCAGGTAAGATGTTTTAGGTTGTAGTTATTATAGGAATTATAGGACTATTTCTCTCTATACGATTTGTATTTCATATACCTTTGACTATTGGATGTTCTTATAGGCACTTTAGTATTGCCAGTGTAACAGTATAGCTTCCGTCCCTCTCCTCGCTCCTACCTGGGCTTGAACCAGGAACACATCGACAAAAGCCACCCTCGAAGCAGCGTTACCCATGTAGAGGAAGGGGAAACAACTACTCCAAGTCTCAGAGCGAGTGACGTTTGAAACGCTATTAGCGCGCACCCGGCTAACTAGCTAGCCATTTCACATCGGTTACACCAGCCTCATCATGGGAGTTGACAGGCTTGAAGTCATAAACAGCGCAATGCATTGCGAAGGGCTGCTGGCAAAATGCACAAAAGTGCTGTTTGAATGAACGCTTACGAGCTTGCTGGTGCCTACCATCGCTCAGTCAGACTGCTCTATCAAATCATAGACTTAATTATAACATAATAATAACACAGAAATACGAGCCTTAGGTCATTAATATGGTCGAATCCGGAAACTATCATCTCGAAAACAAAACGTTATTCCTGTTACATTGCACAACCTTCAATGTTATATCATAATTACGTACAATTCTGGCAAATTAGTTCGCAACAAGCCAGGCGGCCCAAACTGTTGCATATACCCTGACTGCGTGCAATGAACGCAAAATGACACAATTTCACCTGGTTAATATTGCCTGCTAACCTGGATTTCTTTTAGCTAAATATGCAGGTTTAAAAATATATACTTCTGTGTATTGATTTTAAGAAAGGCATTGATGTTTATGGTTAGCTACAGTCGTGCAACGCTTGTGCTTTTTTTGCAAATGCGCTTTTGTTAAATCATCCCCCGTTTGGCGAAGTCGGCTGTCTTTGTTAGGAAGAAATAGTCTTCACAGTTCGCAACGAGCCAGGCGGCCCAAACTGCTGCATATACCCTGACTCTTTCTGCAAGAGAAGTGACACATTTTCCCTAGTTAAAATAAATGAATGTTAGCAGGCAATATTAACTAAATATGCAGGTTTAAAAAGATATACTTGTGTATTGATTTTAAGAAAGGCATTGATGTTTATGGTTGGAGCAACGTGTACCTAAGCGATTATATGCAACGCAGGACAGGCTAGATAAACTAGTAATATCATCAACCATGTGTAGTTAACTAGTGATTATGATTGATTGATTGTTTTTTATAAGATAAGTTTAATGCTAGCTAGCAACTTACCTTGGCTTCTTACTGCATTACTGCATTCGCGTAATAGGCAGGCTCCTCGTGGAGTGCAATGTAAAGCAGGTGGTTAGAGCATTGGACTAGTTAACCGTAAGGTTGCAAGATCATATCCCTGAGCTGACAAGGTAAAAATCTGTCGTTCTGCCCCTGAACAAGACAGTTAACCCACCGTTCCTAGGCCGTCATTGAAAATAAGAATGTGTACTTAACTGACTTGCCTAGTTAAATAAAGGTTTAAAAAAAAAAAAAAAGGGCCTAATCGGCGTCCAAAAATATCGATTTCCGATTGTTATGAAAACTTGAAATCGGCCATTCCGATTAATCGGTCGACCTCTAGTGCAAACCCACAGTTTCGTCAGTTGTCCGGTTGACTGGTCTCAGATGATACCGCAGGTGAAGAAGCCGGATGTGGTGGTCCTGGGCTGGCTTGGTTACATGTGGTCTGCAATTGTGAGGCCGGTTGGATGTACTGCCAAATTCTATAAAACGACATTGGAGGCGGCTTATGGCAGAGAAATGAACATTAAATTATCTTGTAATAGCTCTGGTGGACATTCCTGCAGTCAGCATGCCAATTGCACACGCCCTCAAAACTTGAGACATCTGTGGCATTGTGTTGTGTGACACAACTGCACATTTTAAAGTGGCCTTTTATTGTCCCCAGCACAAGGTGCACCTGTGTAATGATATGCCACACCTGTCAGGTGGCTGGATTATCTTGGCAAAGGAGAAATGCTCAGTAACAGGGATGTAAACACATTTGTGCGGGAAGTTTGAGAGAAATAAGCTTCTTGTGCGTATGAAGCATTTCTGGGATCTTCTTATTTCAGCTCATGAAACACTTGACATTTTACTGTTATGAAGGATATTTTATTTTCATGACGGTCTTCGTCCACAACCGTCGGCTACACGGTTGTATGCTAATTGTGCAATGCGTGAGAGCAATGCATCCTCTTCCAGTCCTCTGTTTTGGCCCCTTTGTTACAAAGAGGGTCTTCAAGAGAGGGACGAAGAGAGCTCAAAAAAGCCTGAACATTCTGCTCTACATTCAGAAACATCCCAACATCCAGCCGCTACTGTGTTAGCTGCCACACATCTGCTTTGCAACTCAGAATTTCAAACAAATTGACTGGAAGTCTCCTCACACATGCTCTCGTAGGTGCTTCCTCACTGCTAAACCCACACACACTTTTGCGTACACACACACACACACTCTGGATGAGCGTGGTCACATTTGCCCTTGGCAGCGAGCCATCTGTCATACACAGACTGAAGGATCCAGGCCGCGTCCTGACGACCAAATATAGTCAGCTAATGCAGCGACCACTCCGACAGTTCAAAACCTGCCTGTGTCCGCTCCTGCAGTTTTCACTAAGAATGTTTTTAATCTCATGTTACAATCAAATATTCACCATGTTTCTGAAAAGCTCATCTCCTGTCTCTGTTTCTCTTTGTGTCTTTTTCAGGGTGTGGTGCGGTGTCTCTGGCATCCCAAGCTGAATCAGATTATGGTGGGGACTGGAAACGGACTGGCTAAGGTCTACTACGACCCTGTCAAGAGTCACAGGTACGCTGCGCTGAGAATGCTTACCTTTAGCTGTGGACGGAAGTTGTGTTTTTCATGACGAGTTTTTAGCTGTCCTGTACATTATCAGTCTTTTTCTAACTTCACTGTACAAACTCCCATTGAGAAATGATAGTGTGTATATTTGATAATAGGTTTGAAGTAGTGTTGCACGGTATACTGAAACGTCGGTACTTTTTTGATACTAGAACATGACAAACGGGTCGGTGCTATAATTTTTGTTACTTTCGATAGTTCTGTCATATGTGAGTCTCACGTCATGTACGGATTGAAAGGGATTGAGTCTGTCTAGTAATTTGTCTGAGTCTTCTCAAGGGGGCAGTAGTAAGCTAGCCAGGCTACTTGCGCTTGTGCATGCAGCTGACACAGCGAGAGCCACTTTTGGGAAGCATGCGAGGGGAGAGAAAATGCCGACAGCATGGCTTCTTCTAACGAAAACATACCTCCATGCCCGCAGCTTGTTGACAAAAATGACTCCTGAAGCGAAATATGGGAATACTTTCCTTGCAGAGCAGATGAGGGCCAGCCCACCCAAACAACTATGCAAAAAGTGTTACAAAGCCGTGCAGTGCAAGGAAGTTTTAGTTCCAAAACTACTTAAAAAAGATATGTATATTCACACATGACATTTGCATTGTAACGTTATTCTACTAGTAACTACAGTGCCTTCAGAACATTTTCACACCCCTTGACTTTTTCCACATTTTGTTGTTTTACAGCCTGAATTTAGCCTAAATTGAGATTTTCTTTCACTGGCCTACACACAATACCCCATAATGTTAAAAAAAAAAAAAAGCTGAAATGGTTTGAGTAAATAAGTATACAATCCCTTTCTTATAGCAAGCCTAAATAAGATCAGGAGTGAAAATGTGCTTAACAAGTCAAATAATAAGTTGCGTGGACTCTGTGTGCAATAATAGTGTTTAACAGGATTTTTACCTAATCTCTGTACCCCACACATACAATTATCTTTAAGGTCCCTTAGTCGAGCAGTGAATTTCAAACACAGATTCAACCACAAAGACCAGGGAGGTTTTCCAATGCCTCGCAAAGAAGGGCACCTATTGGTAGATGGGTAATAAAAAGCAGACATTGTATATCCCTTTGATTTCACCCTGAGGCCAATGGTGACTTTAAAATAGTTTGTTTAATGGCTGTGATAGAAAACTGAGGATGGATCAACAACATTGTAGTTACTCCACAATACTAACCTAATTCATAGTGACAAGAAAGAAGCCTATACAGAATAAATATATTCAAAAACATGCATCCTGTTTGCAACAAGGCACTAACATAATACTGCAAAATATTTGGAAAAGCAATTCACTTTTTGTCCTGAATACAAAGTGTTATGATCGGGGTAAATCCAATACAACACATTATTGAATACCATTCTCAATATTTTCAAGCATAGTGGTGGCTGCATCATGTTATGGGTAGGCTTGTAATCGTTAACAAATTGGGAGTTTTTCAGGATAAAAAAATAAATGGAATGGAGCTAAGCACAGGTAAAATCCTATAGGAAAATCTGGTTGTCTGCCTTCCACCAGACACTGGGTGATTAATTCACCTTTCAGCAGGACAGTAACCTAAAAGGCCAAATCTACACTGGATTTGCTTACCAAGAAGACAGTGAATGTTCCTGTGTGGCCGAGTTACGTTTTTGACTTAAATCTACTTGAAAATGTATGCAAGACCTGAAAATGGTTGTCTAACAATGATCAACAACCAATTTTACAGAGCTGGAAGAATTTTGAAAAGAATAATGGGCGAATATTGCACAATCCAAGCTCTTAGAGACTTACCCAGAAATAGTCACAGCTGTAATCGCTGCCACAGGTGCTTCTACAACATATTGACTCGAGGGTGTGAATACTTATGCAAATTAGTTATTTCTGTATTTCATTTTCAATACATTTGCAAACATTTCAATACAATTATGGGATATTGTGTGTAGATGGGTGAGAAAAAACATACACTACCATTCAAAAGTTTAGGGTCACGTAGAAATGTCCTTGTATTTGAAAGAAAATATTTTTAAGAAGTCCATTAAAATAACATCAAATTGATCAGAAATACTGTGTAGACGTTGTTAATGTTGTAAATGACTATTGTAGCTGGAAGATTTTTTTAGGGAATATCTACATAGGCGTACAGAGGCCCATTATCAGCAACCATCACTCCTGTGTTCCAATGGCACGTTGTGTTAGCTAATCCAAGTTTATCATCTTAAAAGGCTAATTAATCATTAGAAATCCCTTTTGCAATTATGTTAGAGCAGCTGAAAACTGAAACATGCTGGCCATCAAGGCAGAGTTGCAAAGAAAAAGCCATATCTCAGACTGGCCAATAAAAATAAAAGATTAAGATGGGGAAAAGAACACAGACACTGGACAGAGGAAGATTGGAAAAAAGTGTTATGGACAGATGAATCTAAGTTTGAGGTGTTGGGATCACAAAGAAGAACTTTTTTGAGATGCAGAAAAAATTCTAAGATGCTGGAGGAGTTCTTGACGCCATCTGTCAAGCATGGTGGAGGCAATGTGATGGTCTGGGGGTGCTTTGGTGGTGGTAAAGTGGGAGATTTGTACAGGGTAAAAGGGATCTTGAAGAAGGAAGGCTATCACTCCATTTTGCAATGCCATGCCGTACCCTGTGGACGGTTGGAGCCAATTTCCTCCTACAGCAGGACAATGACCCAAAGCACAGCTCCAAACTATGCATGAACTATGTAGGGAAGAAGCAGTCAGCTGGTATTCTGCCTATAATGGAGTGGCCAGCACAGTCACCAGATCTCAACCCTATTGAGCTGTTGTGGGAGCAGCTTGACCGTATGGATACGTAAGAAGTGCCTATCAAGCCAATCCAACTTGTGGGAGGTGCTTCAGGAAGCATAGGGTGAAATCTCTTCAGATTACCTCAACAAATTGACAACTAGAATGCCAAAGGTCTGCATGGCTGTAATTGCTGCAAATGGAGGATTCTTTGACGAAAGCAACGTTTGAAGGACACAATTATTATTAAAAATCATTATTTATGTCCTTGTCAACATCTTGACTATATTTCCTATTCATTTTGCAACTCATTTCATGTATGTTTTCATGGAAAACAAGGACATTACTAAGTGACCACAAACTTTTGAACAGTACTGTATATTTAATACGTTTTGAATTCAGGCTGTGTAACAACAAAATGTGGAATAAATCAAGAGGTATGAATACCTTCTAAAGGCACTGTAAATTCAAATTATTTTTGAGTGACAATGACATGAACATGCACTGCTCCAAAAAATAAAGGGAACACTTAAACAACACAATGTAACTCCAAGTCAATCACACTTCTGTGAAATCAAACTGTCCACTTAGGAAGCAACACTGATTGACAAATTTCACATGCTGTTGTGCAAATGGAATAGACAACAGGTGGAAATTATAGGCAATTAGCAAGACACCCCCTATAAAGGAGTGGTTGTGCAGGTGGTGACCACAGACCACTTCTCAGTTCCTATGCTTCCTGGCTGATGTTTTGGTCACTTTTGAATGCTGGCGGTGCTTTCACTCTAGTGGTAGCATGAGACGGAGTCTACAACCCACACAAGTGGCTTAGGTAGTGCAGCTCATCCAGGATGGCACATCAATGCGAGCTGTGGCAAGGTTTGCTGTGTCTGTCAGCGTAGTGTTCAGAGCATGGAGGCGCTACCAGGAGACAGGCCAGTACATCAGGAGACGTGGAGGAGGCCGTAGGAGGGCAACAACCCAGCAGCAGGACCGCTACCTCCGCCTTTGTGCAAGGAGGAGCAGGAGAAGCACTGCCAGAGCCCTGCAAAATGACCTCCAGCAGGCCACAAATATGCATGTGTCTGCTCAAACGGTCAGAAACAGACTCCATGAGGGTGGTATGAGGGCCTGACATCCACAGGTGGGGGTTGTGCTTACAGCCCAACACCGTGCAGGACGTTTGGCATTTGCCAGAGAACACCAAGATTGGCAAATTCGCCACTGGCGCCCTGTGCTCTTCACAAATGAAAGCAGGTTCACACTGAGCACATGTGACAGACGTGACAGTCTGGAGACGCCGTGGAGAACGTTCTGCTGCCTGCAACATCCTCCAGCATGACCGGTTTGGCGGTGGGTCAGTCATGGTGTGGGGTGGCATTTCTTTGGGGGGCCGCACAGCCCTCCATGTGCTCGCCAGAGGTAGCCTGACTGCCATTAGGTACCGAGATGAGATCCTCAGACCCCTTGTGAGACCATATGCTGGTGCGGTTGGCCCTGGGTTCCTCCTAATGCAAGACAATGCTAGACCTCATGTGGCTGGAGTGTGTCAGCAGTTCCTGCAAGAGGAAGGCATTGATACTATGGACTGGCCTGCCCGTTCCCCAGACCTGAATCCAATTGAGCACATCTGGGACATCATGTCTCGCTCCATCCACCAACGCCACATTGCACCACAGACTGTCCAGGAGTTGGCGGATGCTTTAGTCCAGGTCTGGGAGGAGATCCCTCAGGAGACCATCCGCCACCTCATCGGGAGCATGCCCAGGCGTTGTAGGGAGGTCATACAGGCACGTGGAGGCCACACACACTACTGAGCCTCATTTTGACTTGTTTTAAGGACATTACATCAAAGTTGGATCAGCCTGTAGTGTGGTTTTCCACTTGAATTTTGAGTGTGACTCCAAATCCAGACCTCCATGGGTTGATAAATTGGATTTACATTGATTATTTTTGTGTGATTTTGTTGTCAGCACATTCAACTATGTAAAGAAAAAAGTATTTAATAAGATTATTTCATTCATTCAGATCTAGGATGTGTTATTTTAGTGTTCCCTTTATCTTTTTTGAGCAGTGTATATTCAGCATGACATTCATGTGAGCATTATAATATGACAACCCAAAAGTAATGTGAAATGCACTCAACTTATGACAGCAGTATATTTAGAGTACTTTGTTTGTCTGAACTTGTGGGCTTGCTAGCAGTAGCCACTAGCCCACCAGCAGCCCTGGGTGGAGCATTGCATCCTGGGATTTAAAATGTACTCTGGGAATCATAGTATGCTGTGCAAAATTATTTGTATTTCTATGGTAGTTTTTTTTGCAAGAGGCCTGGCTACCCCTATCCCGGCCAACACCTCAGCCCCCCCTGCAGCAACTTGCCAAAGCCCCCCCCCCCCACAGCTGATGTTCTGAAAGAGCTGCAAAATCTGGATCCCTACAAATCAGCTGGGCTAGACAATCTGGACTCTCTCTTTCTAAAATTATCCGCCGAAATTGTTGCAACCCCTATTACTAGCCTATTCAACCTCTCTTTCGTATCGTTTGTGATCCCCAAAGATTGGAAAGCTGCCGCGGTCATCCCCCTCTTCAAAGGAGGAGACACTCTAGACCCAAACTGTTATAGACCTATATCCATCCTACCCTGCCTTTTCGAAAATCTTTGAAAGCCAAGTTAACAAACAGACTCAATATCCTTGGCTTCTCAAATGACTGCCTCGCCTGGTTCACCAACTACTTCTCAGACAGAGTTCAGTGTGTCAATTCGGAGGGCCTGTTGTCCCATCCGGACCTCTGGCAGTCTCTATGGGGGTGCCACAGGGTTCAATTATTGGGCCTACTCTTTTCTCTGTATATATCAATGACATTGCTCTTGCTGCTGGTGATTCTCTGATCCACCTCTATGCAGACGACACCATTTTGTATACATCTTGCCCTTCTTTGGACACTGTGCTAACAAACATCCAAATGAGCTTCAGTACCATACAACGCTCCTTCCGTAGTCTTCAACTGCTTTTAAATACTAGTAAAACTAAGTGCATGCTCTTCAAACGATTGCTGCCCGCACCCTCCCGCCCGACTAGCATCACTACTCTGGACGGTTCTGACCTAGAATATGTGGACAACTACAAATACCTAGGTGTCTGGTTAGACTGTAAACTCTCCTTCCAGACTCACATTAAGCATCTCCAATCCAAAATTAAATCTAGAATCGGCTTCCTATTTCGCAACAAAGCCTCCTTCACTCATGATCCCAAACATACCCTCGTAACACCCTCCAACACTCTACTCAGCAAACTGGACGTAGTCTATCACAGTGCCATCCGTTTTGTCACCAAAGCCCCATATACTACCCACCACTGTGACCTGTATGCTCGCGTTGGCTGGCCCTCACTACATATTCGTCGCCAAATCCACTGGCTCCAGGTCATCTATAAGTCTTTGCTAGGTAAAGCCCTGCCTTATCTCAGCTCACTGGTCACCATAGTAACACCCACCCGTAGCACACGCTCCAGCAGGTATATTTCACTGGTCATCCCCAAAACCAACACTTCCTTTGGCCACCTTTCCTTCCAGTTCTCTGCTGCCTGTGACTGGAACGATTTACAAAAATCACTGAAGCTGGGGTCTTATATCTCCCTCTCTAATTTTAAGCATCAGCTGTCAGAGCAGCTTAGCGATCACTGTACCTGTACACAGCCAATCTGTAAATAGCACACCCAACTACCTCAGCCACATATTGTTACTTATCCTCTTGTTCTTTTGCACCCCAGTATCTCTACTTGCACATCATCATCTGCACATCTATCACTCCAGTGTTAATGATAAATTGTACCTATTTTGCCTCTATGGCCTATTTATAGCCTTACCTCCCTACTCTTCTACATTTGCACACACTGTACATATATATTTTTTCTATTGTGTTATTGACTGTACATTTGTTTATGTGTAACTCTCAGCTGTTTTTGTCGCACTGCTTTGCTTTATCTTGGCCAGGTCGCAGTTGTAAATGAGAACTTGTTCTCAACTAGCCTACCTGGTTAAATAAAGGTGAAAATAAAAATAGAAGCTTCAAAGTGTGTGTTTTATGTCGTTTTGGCTCAAACTATTCATATTATACATTCAATTATTTGCGTATAATGAATGTCATTTGACCCAATATTATGGCCATAGATGAGCAACTTCAACTTAACGTGTATCAAATTATATTTTAAAACCGTTTAGATGTACTTTTTAAATGATTTTTATGTCTGGTATGGTTTTGCATAAGGAAGATGTAAGATTCTTCTGTTATTTAATATGGTGTTTTATTATTTCAAGCAACTTAATATAGAACGGAAGATATTTTTTTTTTTTTTTTTTTTGTTCTACCATTTATCAACATATTGTTCAATGTTTAAAAACTAAAGCCCAGTGGTTATTCAGTGACTTAAGCTAATACACTTTCTTTTTTTGCTGTGGTATTGTTTCAGTATCGAGTATCGTTTTGGTATCGAGTATCATGATATTAAACCTGGTATCAGTATGGAAGTCAATATTCTGGTATTGCGACAACACTAGTCGGAAGTGGGTTGTCTAGACTCCATCCTGTTAGGAGCAGATCAGAAGAGACTGGCCTGTACTGTATCTAACCTACAGTCACCCACGTTTGAGAACGGTGTATAAAGCTGACCGTGTCTCCCACATAATGAAATATGAACTCTATGGTGTCTCCTCTATCTCTCTGTGTGTAGGGGAGCTAAGCTGTGTGTGGTGAAGAGCAAGAGGAAAGAGAGGCAAGCGGAGACACTGACGCAAGACTACATCATCACACGTAAGTACCTCAACACACACCTGTGCATTATTTAGTATGAGATCTACAACACACCTACCATATACCATCCATGATCACTTAATTCTTTCCTAACTAGTAGCTCCTTGTAGTCGTAACTCAAGTTAAACAGTAGCTGTCGGTCCTAACACTGTCATATAGGCATTATAGACCCTCTTTCCCTCAGGGTAAGTCGTTGTGAAAGGCATACAATTTAGTCAGTTTACGAGGTGGACAATTACCAGAGCAATTTGGCTTAAGTGCCTTTCTCAAGGGTACTACAGCGGTAGGAGCTACCTTGAACCAGCTACAACCATCTGGTCACCAGTGACCTGCACCCTCCCATATGTCACGGAGTTCCAGGAAGGACAGCCATCCTAGTCTAAAACGCACTGCACAGAACACAGAAAGCCACCGCATTACTGCATGATGTGGAATGGGGGGGGCTTGTGAAAGCTTGTTAGACAATCGGAACACTATACACACATACACCAGGGTTTCCGTTGGGAAAATGTAGCGCTGGACATTTGACCGTTCTTCTTACTGAATTCCAATGCGTACTTTGAAGATGTTAAAATAACTGTCCACATGTACTTTTCCTCAGACAACAAGACCAGTAACGATCAGCAAAATCACTAGCCTATGTCAATCTACTATCCCCCATAGTAGAAAAGTTGACCTGTTCTTTTGGTCAGCTTGTTGAGAAAGAAATAGCCTATCCCGAATGAATAGAACCAGTAGGCCTAGGCTATACACATTATTTATTTATTTTTTTTACGTTAAAAAGCATTGAGGCTGATGCAACATTTAGCTTAAAATGTTGATAAACTATTATTTCTTCAGTAGGCTATGCACGAATGTTCGTTCCACACTGCACATGCTAGCGGTTTCATGTGACAGAGATGAATATCCGCTAGAAAGAGGGGAGATCTAAAGATGTAAGAACTAGCATGGGTTGCTAATATGGCTAGGATTGTGCCTTTGGCTACTGAACGGTGAAAGAAAGTTGATTTGAAAACCAATAGAACATGAGAGAAATAGGCTACTGGTTTCAGTGACATATGGAAGTCTTTATAAAACAATAGGTTACTGGTTTTAATGGCATCTGGAAGTCTTTATAAAATGATTGCCTCTACAGATATCGTCAAATTTTGGCAAGGGTACTTTAAAGAAAGGTAAGACATGCCTCATAATATGTAGTAAAACGTTCAGGTTTCAAACAAGTATGTTTTCAAAATCCATACTGCCTTTAGATCATTGCAAAGTGCTGTGTGACACGCTGATGAAGCTGTTTGAGGAGCTTAGCCGCAACGAAGAGCTGTTTGAGGAGCTTAGCCGCAACGAAGAGCTATTTGAGTAGCTTAGCAGCAACGAAGAGCTGTTTGGGGAGCTTAGCAGCAACGAAGAGCTGTTTGAGGAGCTTAGCAGCAACGAAGAGCTGTTTGAGGAGCTTAGCAGCAACGAAGAGCTGTTTGAGGAGCTTAGCAGCAGCTCTCGCGCTGTCTGACAGATTTTCCGCTCAAAGGCTTTTTGTCTGTAACGCTGTGCGCATGTGATAAATAAGATGCATACCGAATGTACCCATGCGCCATTTTGTATTCCACAAAATTATGCAAATGAACCTATAGACCGATAAGCATGACCTGTCAAATGTATTTCCATCGACTGGGATTTCCATCAATGAATAGGCAAAAAAAGCATTGTTTAGCAATGCAAAAAAAAAATATATATTCTCCCAGATAATTGGCCGGCGCCAATTTTATTTATCTGCTTTTCAAAATGTTTGCGTCCAAAAGCCGACTATTACCGGCTAACGGAAACCGTGACACACACACACACACACACACACACACACACACACACACACACACACACACACACACACACACACACAGCTTTCAGAGGCAGCATCAGCGAGTGTTGCCATTAGCTGATGGTGTGGGGTGAGCGTGAGTGAACAGACAGCCACAGGGCATGATGCCACGTGTCAGCCACCAGGGCTCCAGTCACGCCAGGGACAGCCACCTCGCCCCGGCAGCGTGATACCCCCGCTAACACACACACACTCCCGTCTCATACTCCCACTCACCCCTCTCCTGAATCAACACACTCCCCCCCTCCCTACAACCCACCACACTTGACCATTCTTTAACCCAGCCAGTCTGTCATTTCCACACGAGTCATTCAGCTGCACGGTGCATGGACGACGTGTGGCTCTCTCAACCTCATACAGAAGACCCTCTCACTTCACTGAGGTAATGAATGAACAGTAACTGGAGGACAAGACACCTGGCTGAGCCGTGATAGACTAGGAGGGAAACACAGCTTATTGTTTAGGTGACAGAACCCTTCTCTAATATCCATCATGTGATTTCATCGCCACCCCGACAAGCTGAGAGACTATAGGCCGGTGTCTGATGACCGCGGTCGCTGAGTGACGCACTTGTGCCCTTGTGCTGGAAAATTAGAGGGGACAGGAAGCGTGGTGATGGCCCATTGAGAAAAGAGTGGGAATCTGTTAACAGTAACCTTTTTGCTTAATGTAGCATGGAGGAGAAGAATTAACACTGAGCAGTGACAACAGGGGCTCCTGAATGGAAAATCACTTCATCTAGCCCACACTGTGTCCCTTTGTAACCCCTGAGGAAACACACACACACACACACACACACACACACACACACACTGGTACTTACTCAGTTATACAAGCGTACACCTACTGTTGGGGAGACACACGCAATAACTCAGGTATAGACATAGAATACACACTTACGCTGTAAAGTTCCCCAGACATGCATTGGGGTGGTGTTCAGCAAACTGTGAAATATAAACATGGACGTGACAGTGTTGGTGTCCAACATGGCAGTAGGCAGAGTGCTATAGACCTCGCGAGAGGTCACTTGGTGTGTTTGAGTGTTTGGCTTTTATGCTATGCTCTGCACTTAGGCTTATTGAAGTGTTTGTTAATGTATGCGTTTTCTACTCGTTTTCTGTTTCTCCCCCTCTCTCTCTCTCTCTCTCATATTTTATCATTTCTTCTCTCCCGCCAGCCCATGCTCTTCCCATGTTCCGCGAGGCCCGGCAGCGCAGCACTAAGAAACAGCTGGAGAAAGACAGACTGGACCCAATGAAATCCCACAAGCCTGAACCCCCTGTCACTGGACCAGGTAACGTTACACGGAAAATTCCACTACATACATACATATATATTATACAGTATTCACACCCCTTGTTCCGCATTTTGTTGTGTTAAAGCCTGACTTTAAAATGGATTACATTTAGATTTTGTGTCACTGATCTACACACAATACCCCATAATGTCAATGTGGCATTTTGTTTGTAGAACGTTTTAGAAATGAATACAGATGTAAAGCAAATAAGTATTCAACCACTCTGTTATGGCACACCTAAATAAGTTCAGGAGTAAAAAATGTGCTTAACAAATCACATAATAAGTTGCACGGAGTCATTCCGTGTTCAGTAATAGTGGGTAACATGATTTTTGAATGACTACCCCATCTCTGTACCCCACATATACAATTATCTGTAAGATCCCTCAATCGAGTGGTGAATTTCAATCACAGATTCAACCACAAAGACCAGGGAGGTTTTCCAATGCCTCACAAAGAAGGGCACATATTGGTAGATGGGTTGAAAAAAAGCAGACTTTGAATATTCCTTTGAGCATGGTGAAGTTATTAATTATACTTTGGATGGTGTATCAATACACCCAGTCACTACAAAGATACAGGTGTCTGTCGTAATCTTCGTCGTCTGAAGAGGAGAAATCATCGGACCAATATGCAGCGGGTATATTGCTCATCTTCGTATTTATTGAAGAAAAAAAAAAAAAAACACTTACACAAAACAAACGACGAAAACAGTCCCGTAAGGTGCTCAGACTATACTAGGAAACAACCACCCACAAAACACAAGAGAAAACTAACCCAACTAAATATGGCCTCCAATTAGAGGCAATGACAACCAGCTGCATCTAATTGGAGGTCCTACCAAAACCAACATAGGCATAGAAAAGCTAGATAGAAACATAGAAATAGAAAAACTAGAACATAACCCAAAACCCCCGAAACACACAAAACAAACACCCACTGCCACGCCCTGACCACACTACAATAACAAACAACCCCTTTTACTGGTCAGGACGTGACAGCGTCCTTCTTAACTCAGTTGCCGGAGTGGAAGGAAACCACTCAGGGATTTCACCACGAGGCAAATGGTGACTTAAAAACAGTTACAGAGTTTAATGGTTGTTATATGAGAACTGAGGATGGATCAACAACATTGTAGTTACTCCACAATACTAACCTAAATGACAGAGTGAAAAGTAGAAAGCCTGTACAGAATATAAATATTCCAAAACATGCATCTCGTTTGCAAAAATGCACTTAAGTAATACTGCAATAAATGTGGCAAAGAAATTAACTTTTTGTTCTGAATACAAAGTGTTATGTTTGGAGCAAACACAACACATCAATGAGTACTATTCTTCATATTTCCAAGCATGGTGGTGGCTGCATCATGTTATGGGTATGCTTTTCATCAGCAAGGACTAGGGAATTTTTTTAGGATAAAAATAAACGAAATACAGCTATAAGCACAGGCAAAATCCTAGAGAAAAACCTGTTTGTCTTCTTTCCAACAGACACTGGGACACTAATTCACCTTTCAGCAGTACAATAACCTAAAACACGAAGCCAAATATACAATGGAGTTGCTTACCAAGAAGACATTGAATGTTACTGAGTGGCCGAGTTCAATTTTTTACTTAAATCTATGGCAAGTCTTGAAAATGGCGCTATAGCCATGATCAACTATCAGCACATAGAGCTTGAAGAATTTTTTAAAGAATAATGGCCAAATATTGTACATTCCAGGTGTGCAAAGCTCTTAGAGAAGCTCCCGGGTGGCGCAGCAGTCTACTCTGCATCTCAGTGCTAGAGGCGTCACTACAGACACCCTGGTTCGAATCCAGGCCATATCTCAACCAGCCATGATTGGGAGTCCCATAGGGCAGCGCACAATTGGCCTTTCGTCGTCCGGGCTTGGCCGCTGTAGGCCGTCATTGTAAATAAGAATTTGTTCTTAACTGACTTGCCTAATTAAATAAAGGTACAAAAAAAATATATATATATATACACACAGTTGAAGTTGGAAGTTTACATACACTTAGGTTGGAGTCATTAAAACTCGTTTTTCAACCACTCCACAATTTCTTGTTAACAAACTAGTTTTGGCAAGTCGGTTAGGACATCTACTTTGTGCATGACACAAGTCATTTTACCAACAATTGTTTACAGACATATTTTTTCACTTATAATTCACTGTATCCCAATTCCAGTGAGTCAGAAGTTTACATGCACTAGTTAACATTTAGAGACTTACCCAAATAGACTCACAGCTGTAATCACCGCCAAAGGTGCTTCTACAAATTATTGAAAGGGGTGTGAAAAGTTCTATTTTTGTATTTAATTTTCAATAAATTTACAAAAAATATAAAAAACATGTTTTTACTTTGTCATTATGAGGTGTTGTGTGTAGATGGGTGACAGAGATAAAACATTTCATCCCTTTTAAATTCAGGCTCTAACAGCAGAATTTGGAATAAGTCAAGTGTATAAATACTTTCTGAAGGCACCGTATATGGAAAAATACAGCCCTATTATTATTCATTATTTATTTATTACGGTATTGGAAATCATACCGTCTATATTTCAAAATACCCCGGTATACGCTATAAACGGTATGTCGCCCAAACCTAATTCTGAGTGATCACTTTTAACCTATGGTGATGAATATCTATCCTGATGGGAGTGGTCTCTTCCAGGATGAGAATGCCCCCATCCACAGGGCACAAGTGGTTACTGAATGGTTTGATGAGCACGAAAATAATGTCAACCATATTCCATGGCCGTCTCAGTCACCAGATCGCAACCCAATTGAACACTTACGGTATGGGAGATTCTCGAGCGGCGCCTGAGACGGCGTTTTCCAGCATCGTAAACACACTAAATGATCGAATTTCTTGTGGAAGACTGGTGTCACATCCTTCCAGACACTTAGAGAATCTTTGCCAAGGCACATTGAAGCTGTTCTGGCTCGTTGTGGCCCAACGCCCTATTGAGACACTTTATGTTGGTGTTTCCTTTATTTTGGCAGTTATATACCACTACATATATCTACTGTTATTAATGTTACACGACCAATACCGCCACTATATCTGTCTACTAGTGTTATTACTGGTGGTAGGAACACTTCTTACCCAAGGCAGGTGCATCCAGGGGCTTGACTGTTGGAAGTGTTATCCTCTTGAAATGAATTGACTCGATCATTCTTAGCTTTCCAGACGGCAGACACATTCATCCAAAGCCACTCATACCCTAGATTAGATTTTCTACGGTAATACAGCTGCAGTTCGGCGTCACACAGCAGTATAGATTTTCACGCTGTTATAAATACTTTTCACTCTAAGCCCCTGTGGGCTTTTCACTCCTAACACGTTTGGCCACTGTGTCATTTCCCTAACTGCCTAGTGATGCTGCTGCACTAAGGTGAACTCCTATGTCCACGCTGCATACAGTCAACCTCTACGCTCTACCTGACCCTCACTCAATAAGCTGAGGTGCGGGCACAACCTTTCTGGACTAAATGTCTCCCAGCTGTCTGTTTAGCTGTGATGCGATGAGAAAGTTTACACCCCAGCTTTCCTCTTGAAACGTTCCCATATTTTCTTCCTCGAGATGGAGAAAGTGGAAGAAAGAGGTAGAGACAGAATGACTTGTTGGCTAATTCACTGTCATTTGTTTATCATCCTGATTAACCTACCTTTTAATGTAGTGTAATGTTTGGGATTTTGGCTGGTTTCTTGCAAGAGGACCTCCTTCAACCCTCCCTTAACAGCCACCCCTGACACCAACCCACTGGAGACAGGATATCACTGGAGTCTCCTCTTTCAGCTGGGCCTCTGTGTGTGTGTGTGTGTGTGTGTGTGTGTGTGTGTGTGTGTGTGTGTGTGTGTGTGTGTGTGTGTGTGTGTGTGTGTGTGTGTGTGTGTGTGTGTGGGTGGGTGGTGGGTGTGGGTGGGTGTGTGGCCAGTCCATGTTTAAACGCAACATAAATACCCTCTTACAGAGACGAGGATGTTTTTCCCAACGTTCTCATGTGTGTATGTTTTGGCGGAAGAGGAATGTGTTTCCTTGCATGTCACTACATTTGTGGTAGACTTTTTCTGACATCTATGTTTGGTGGTGTGTATGCTTTTGCTGGTGTGTCTGTCTCTGTCTGCCTCACTGCCTGTCTGTCTGTGCTTGTGCATGAGTTCCGTGTGTTCCTAACCCAGTGGTTGTCGTCTCCTATCAGGTCGTGGTGGTCGCGTGGCAGCCCATGGAGGTACTCTGTCCTCTTTCATTGTCAAGAACATTGCTCTGGACAAAACAGACGATAGCAATCCTCGCCAGGCCATCCTCCGACACGCCAAGGAGGCCTCCGAAAACCCCTACTGGGTCGCCCCTGCCTACACCAAGTAAGACTGGCCACACGTACAGACACACACACACAGACACACACACACACACTCCTGGGATGACGCAGACAGACAGTAAGGTGAGTCTTCACTGGGTGTAGTTTATGGCAGGGTGGCTGTGCTAAGGTTCCAGCCTTCCTGCCTGGCTGGCTTGGTGACACATGAATGTTTAAAAAGCTGCAGCCTAGGCCTGGAGGCCCACTCACAACCAATCAGCTACCTGAGAGGGCTTGTGTTTCACCTCAGTGTCCACAGACACGCTGGCTAAAGAACGGGGCTATTCTTGGCTGAGGATCTAAAGGTGTTGAAGGAGAACTTCCACATTCATCTGTAGACGTATCGGACCCCTTGATGGTATGAGCAGGCCCGTTCAATGTAATTCATGGCAGGGTGTTTGGCAGGAGATAAGCTCACAGTATTTTAGTTGGAACAGTAAATGAGTGAATGAACTTATTGTGGTTGACAGTTTTACCTTATATAACCTTTTAACTCAATTTAATGATCGAAAATCTAAAATGACCAGGCGTAAGAATAGGTCACTCCCCTGAGAGAGATTCCCTCATGTTGATGCTATTGCTCTAGAGGTTGGAGTGTAGCCTGGCCCAGGTTTGGCCCTCTGGGAGTAACAGCAACAGTCACACCTCTCTTGGCTCTGGTCTCTGCTTGTTTGGGTGTTCACATGCATTATGCATCAGTCTAATTCTAGCGACACAATCACAATAGATTGTCTGTCAATAGCTTATCACCTCACCAGTGGACAGGTGCAGAGATGAGTTATGGAGATGTTATCATCATCCTCTTCATCGTCATCCATACAGGTACATGTAACTGCCGAAATAAAAGAAACACCAACCTAATAGGGCGTTGGGCCACCATGAGCCAGAACAGCTTCAGTGCACCTTGGCATAGATTCTAAATGTGTCTGGAACTCTATTGGTGGGATCTGACCATAGAAATCCTGCTAATTACTAGAGGGGCTATGTCATAAATCCTCAAAAGTTCCAGGATGGGGTGAAAATGATGGTTGATGGTGTTGGAAACCGCTGTCTCAGGCGCCGCTCCAGAATCCCCCATAAGTGTTAGATTTGGTTGAGATCTGGTGACTGAGACACACACTTTAAACCCCCTATGCTCCTTTGAGATCCCTCTTTAAAAGTCACTGATATTTCTTTTAGCCATGGTAGCCAAAATAATGGGCAACTGGACATTTGTATACAGTACCCTAAGCACGATGACCCTAAGCATGATGGGATGTTAATTGCTTGATTAACTCACCAGTTTGGAAGCACCTGCTTTAAATATACTTTGTATCCCTCATTTACTCAAGCGTTTCCTTTATTTTGGCAGTTACCTGTATGTGTGCTTAGAAAGTATTTAGTGGTGTAGTCAGTAGGGTAAGACACTCCAAGGTGCCATAAGATCAAATCAAACTTTATTTGCCACATGCGCCGAATACAACTAGTGTAAACTTTACCGTGAAATGCTTACTTACAAGCCCTTAACCAACAGTGCAGTTCAAGAAGAAGATATTATCAATATTAAAATATTTACCAAGTAGGCTAAAATAAAAAGTAATAATAAAAATTAACACAATAACAAGGTTATATACAGGGTGCACTGGTACCGAGTCAGTGTGCAGGGGTACAGGCTAGTTGAGGTAATTTGTACATGTAGGTAGGGGGTGAAGTGACATTGCACAGGTAACAAACAAACAGTGAGTAGCAGCAGTGTACAAGGGGGGGTCAATGTAAATTGTCCTGGGGGTAGAAGCTGTTGAGGAGCCTTTTGGTCCTAGACTTGGCACTCCGGTACTGCTTGCCGTGCGGTAGCAGAGAAAATAGTCTATAACTTGGGTGACTGGAGTCTTTGACATTTTTTGGGCTTTCCTCTGACACCACCTATTATATAGGTCCTGGATGGCAGGAAGCTTGGCCCCAGTGACGTACTGGGCCGTTCGCACTACCCTCTGTAGCGCCTTACGGTCAGATGCCGAGCAGTTGCCATACCAGGCAGGGATGCAACCGGTCCGGATGCTCTCGATGGTGCAACTTTTTCAGGATCTGAGGACCCATGCCAAATCTTTTCAGTCTCCCGAGGTGGAAAAGGTTTTGTCGTGCCATCTTCACGACTGTCTTGGTATGTTTTGACCATGACAGTTCGTTGGTGATGTGGACACCAAGGAACTTGAAACTCTCGACCCACTCCACTACAGCCCTGTTGATGATAATGGGGGCCTGTTCGGCCCGCCTTTTCCTGTAGTCCACGATCAGCTCCTTTGTCTTGCTCACAATGAGGGAGAGGTTGTTGTCCTGGCACCACACTGCCAGTTCTCTGACCACCTCCCTATAGGCCATCTCATCATTGTCGGTGATCAGGCCTCCCGCTGTTGTGTCGTCAGCAAACTTAATGATGGTGTTGGAGTCGTGTTTGGCCACGCGGTCATGGGTGAACAGGGAGTACAGGAGGGGACTAAGTACACACCCTGATCTAGTCTGGCCTAAGTGAACCCCCTGATCCATGTAACCCTACCTGTAGCCTCTCATCTGAGTGGCCTGGTTCAGCCAATTGACCCAGTATGGGGAGATCACTCATTACCACTGCTAATTGCAGTGGTAATGAGTGAACTAGTGAAAGTTTTGGAAGAGCATATTCTTAATTTCCGTACTCCTTCCTATAGTCCAACCCTATGTGTGTGTTTTTTCCGCGTACGTCTGTGCACGTTTCTATGAGTGTGTGTCACATCCCCTCCGTAACTCACACAGGACAGATGTTGGCTTTTAATCACTGCTCAGAATAGACAGAGTGATAAAAATAGAGGAATGTTTAATCTCATCCTGTCCTGCTGCACTGGTTTGTGTCCTTTCCCTTTCACTACTCCTCCGTTCTCTCTCTTTATCTTGTCCCTTTCATCTCCCACATCTGTTTTCATTGTCTAGTGAGGGTTGACCCTGAATTCGACCCTCTTATTTGGATTGAATAAGGATGGTTGTATTGTACTGTACCAAAGTAAAAGATGTGTAGTAAGTTGTCTCCCCTTCTCCCGGTCTTCTGCCAGGACCCAACCAGATGCCATCTTTCAAGAGGAGGAAGAGTCTGATGAAGAGGCTGACAAGGAACCAGAGTGGAAGAAACGCAAGATCTGAGCCGCAGCAACCCCTTTGTGTGTGTTTGTGCGAGTGTGCACAGGTGTGTTTGGATATGTGCATGTTTTTGTACTTTACTGTACTTGAATCAAATGTAGTGTCGTTTATGATCTCCTGAGAAACAGTAATAAAAGGGACAGTTCATCCAAGTCACACTCACAGTACTTTTACCTCATTTTACCTCATCTCATTGATGCTTATAGCATTGTCTTTGGGCCTGCAGAGTCCAAGATCAACCCAGATCAAGATTTTATTGTGATGCAATATCCTCCACTTAGAAACCAGATAGATCAAGATGGATTCTATCAGAGAGTTCACCCTCTTGGACGTCCACTCAGTCTTAGTCATGGACTGAAGGACGTGCATGTGTTTCCTTTGTGAGTCACTCCTTCAAATAAATATTTATACTAGTGCGTTTCACTTGCAGGACTCAAACATTCCTAAATATTGGTGGGAAAAGTGAACATTTTGCATGAAAATGAATGATTGCGTTCGGAAATACCAAGACAACTCCATGCCATGTGGTGTAACTTCCGATCGATCATGTTGGAGAATAGTTTGGGGGGTATGAATTGACTAGAAGGTTATGTTTCTGTCCATATCAGCAGGTAATATATCTGTTATACATACCCAATAGAACTATATGGGTAACAAGCTGCTGCATAGCTAGACATTTTTTAAATATACTTGAATTGCTTCCTTTCGCCTCACCCGGAAACTAGATAGTGACGACAGTCAGCAGTGTTGTCCTAAATCTCTTGTACATCCTGTAGTGTGTATAATTACGTTAGTGTGACAGAAAAAGCTATGCCATACAGTTCATGGATCACATGTTTGTGTTCATTACAATCCCATGGAATGTAGCCTCTGGTTAACCCACCAAACAGTTGTGTGGGATTGAGAAGACCGTTCAGTTTCAACAAGCACTACTATAGTGCCTTTAGAAAGTGTCCGACGTCTTTCACCAGTGTGACCGAATACAGGCATGGAAAGGGTTTCGATTTGTCTTTCCTTCTTAGTCAATCAAATCGCAAAGGGTGTGCTGTGCTTTGGCCTGCACAAACAATCATCCCAAGAGATCTGGACTAGAAAATGTGTTCTAAACACAAATCCTCGAAAGCTGCTCATTATCTGGGCTGTGGCCAGATCGCCATGAAAAAGCCTCAAACGTCCAGAAAGCCGTAATAACTCCCAAAGGAGCGTGGCTTAGCCAATCCCCAATCCTGCTGCCCAGCACTACTATTCCAAATGCTGATGTCACCAGCCACTGGCTCCGGCAGTGTCTGTTACTGGCCCGGGAATGCCACAATGTTAGAATGCAGGAGAGCCATGGGTGATGTCACAGTCCACCCATGCCCAGTGTGATCATCTGCCTCCTTTAGTAGTGGGCAAAGGGTGTGTTGGGGCCCTGTTTGGCACTACGGCCCGTATAAGTCATGGAGAAGTCAGAGGATCAAATCTCCTCTGTTTTAGTCTCAAGTTTGTCCCCATCTCCTTGCCGCCATTAGTTCAAGAGAGGGGCAGGTTTTGGACTAAAGGAATCTGGTTGGCCGATAGTCCAGGCGTGAAGTCTTGATCCTCACAGGACAGTTGTGTGTACATAATCAGTGCTTTGGTTTTATCCACTGTAAAAATCAAGGTACATAAACCTTGGTGTATACACACCGGCAGAGGTTGACTGACTCACTCCGCCTGGCCAACTGTGCCATTTTTCTCATCAGCGTTTACATATCTTCTCTGCACGGTGGAAACATTCCCGCTGAGTGCCTCGATTTACAGCATGGTGTCGCTTTACAGCCAGCTTTTGTTTACCGCACAACCCTGGGACAGCGTTCAGGAATGCACAACACGAGGAGTAAAGCACTAGAGAGCCTCTATCTCCTCCCTCGAATCCGGTCCTACGACTCCCTACACACACCTACAACCCTCAACCACCCACTCCCCTGACCTGCCCTAACTTCAAGTGCTGATGACAACCTCCAACAAGATGATAAATTATTCCACAATGAGAAATACTTTTGCACTCGCCTTGCTTACATTTTCTCTTTATTTTCTCCACAAATGTATGTCGGGGAGAGACTACTTATGTTATGAAAGACCTTTCTGGCTGGCGAGAACCTGGCAGTCTTTTTCAGATTCTACAGCTCACTGAAGCAACAAGCATTTAGTATTCAATAGCCATCAGACAGACATTTTGATAAAAATGAGTTTAATTCTGTAAAAAGTTATAAAATGAATATTGTACAAAAATAAAGTTTGTTGAGGGCTTTGGTTCAGTAACACAAAACATTACACCTTTTCTTTCACAGGCGATTATAACACAAACATGGGTCTGAAAACAAAAAATGCAATCCTTTCTACATGGTGTTTGCACTGGAGATTCCTCTGCCTTTACACACACCTTACCTTCACAAAATAACTGCCAGCGTTATGAACACACAGGAAAAGGAACACTGACAGTTGAGGAAACAACAATGTGTAAAGACAGAGGAGGAGTGGTCAGCCACAGTTCACACACACTTAAAAGTAACATACGGAAGGTTAAGGGCCCAAGAGGCTGCCGGAAAGGCTTACACCGAAATCAGTTATTAAAGGGGATGATGATCCAATTGATAAAAGCATGCTGTGATTAAAGGGGTCGATCTTTCTCTGACAGTGGCCTAAATCCATCTTGATGCCGCGGATTTGTTCTGTGTGCTGGGGGAGATTATGGGGCTAAAGCTGGCTTGGTTTCTGTTGGGTGAGCACAGATACTCTGGTCCATAATCCATGCTAACATCAAGGCCTGCTCTGGGGCTCCCTTTCTCTGGGTTTCACTCACAAGCTCCTCTATATGAACATGGGACAAGGGCATAGTACTGTAGTAATATGCTTTGAAGATTCCTCTGTTCGTGTTCTTTTTTTTCTTCTGTTGAGTAGTTGTTTTGGGTGAGGATTGATGGTATACTGTATAGTGCTCACACTGAGAATGCCTGGTTACCCCAGTGCTCCCCTCTCTCCCCTTTAGTAATGTCACAATCTATGTCCGTCTCTTTGTTGTACTGTCTGGCCCTAAGACATGTATGTCGGCTTGGCTAAGAGAGACAGAGCCAGATCTCCCTTAAATGGTTTTAAACACCAGGGTGCCTTTGCCAGTGGGAGTAGTGGGCTAAGCTGCATGTTAGAGGATCGTTTTCAAACTAACCCCAGATCAGTGAGAAAGACCTGTGTCAGAGCAGACAACAGAGACGGAGACACTCCCAGGAACGCTAAAGCCTACTGGGACAGTAACCACTACAAAGCCTTTGCCCAGACTTGGTGTAGAGCCAGGACCAGGCTGAAGGGTTGAGATATAAGACCCTGGCAGCCAAGCATGCATGCATACCGTCAACTTCTGCACTGTGATGGCCAAAGGACACTGGGTTCATTTTCCACACCTCAAGGTTTTCACTATGATATCAGAGATTTTCTGTATGATTTTTTTTTTTTTGTGGTCTTTTGTAAAGCGGTCAGTAAAATATTACTTTACAAATGGTGTGATTGAAAGAGAATGAAAGTGCGTTGAAAGCAGTGGACCTGGAGGCTGCCCATATCCAACCTGTCCTGTACCTCCTGAGGTCCTTTTGTTATTCTGTCTATAAAAGAAGAGAACGTTGAATTAATGTGGGGAGTATCATTGTAGGGAAGGATGCACAGCTGTCTGGGATAACCACCGGCAGTACGACTTTATTCTGCCCTAAAAAAAAAAAAAAACAGAGAATGCAGGGTTTGTATGCTCCTTTGTAAACATATAATGGCATGCCATGGTTTGTTTACCCCTTTACTTTGATAGAGTTAGGAGTGAGGAGCAGCTGACTGGTCTCTCCCAGGCCCTCAGCCCCTAACGTCCCAGGCCGCTCCATCCTCTCTGCTTTCCATTAGTGACAAATGAGGAACACTGTCAAAGACGCTCAAACCTGGCATACTTCAAAATGATCGGAAAGCAGAGATAAGATTTTTTTGTTTAGAAAAAGGTTGAAATTGGTCCACTCCGAGCTGTCTTTCTTTCTCTCTGCTTTCCCTCCCTAAACCTGATACCTTATGTTATTCTCATAAATCCATGATGTTTTGGAATCAGCAGTGGGTTTAGGATTATCTACCATGGAATTCGGATACAAACTGTACAGCGTTTTGAAACATAAGGATGAGTTTGATTAGTTATGGCTGCACCTTGAACCCGGTTGTTTCAGCACAATCTGATTTCCCTTAGAAAACATATGCTCTGCTTTGGCACTATCCAGGACAAAACAAAGCTCAAATAAATAAGGAAAATCATAAAATGGACTGCAATAAATAACAATAAATTAATTCAATCTTAATAAATACATCTCATATATAATTTGAAATATTTGGGATTTTACATTGATGTGTTGCACCAGACAGCCTGCTGTAGGACTAAGCCAGTCGACAGGTTGAAGAGTCCTCTCTACTTTTTTTTTTCTTCTCCCGTTCCCTCGTTCATTGTGAATGTAAACTTTAAGCTCCAGTCTGTGCAGTGGAACCAGAACGCACTGGACTGCAGCTAAAACTGCTCTCACTGTTCTCACTGTGTGCCTCAGGAGCTGACTAAGTTCCTGGGAAAATAGATGCTCCCAGGAGAATCTGGCGTTTTGAGGAACAGACCAGCTTTCAATATCCAGATTTCCTCTGTCTGGTTCTGTCTCAGCAACTCCATTGCAGGCCAGCCTTTGAGTCTAACAGCATGGTTCAATAGGTAAATGAGACCGTATCCATGTAGGCCTCCAAGGACAGGATCCAACCATGAAGTGAATACTGAGCTGAATTGACAATGTCTCTTTAATGGGCTGTTAAACTGAATTTCGATGTAATTTAATGTCAGTCATAAACTGTCGTTAGAACATAGAGGAGTCCCTTCTCCACTGTGACCTGACTTGGGCTCTGGATCAGCTTAATCACTGGAGGTTTGGGGACGACACCATCCCTGTTCAACCCTTTGCAGCTTCTCAGGAGTAGGACAGGACACGCTAACACTGGCCATGGGTCCTAAGACACCACTGGAGTGGACTATCCGTCTCACGTTACGTTATTTTGCCTTTCTCTTTTTGCCTTTCTCTCTCGTTTCATCTCTCCCAGAGTCAAACACAACCACATTTGCGGGCGGAATGCTTCTGCAGAATGTGGTAGTCCTCGTTGTTGTCATCCAGGAACGACAGGTCATCGTCAAAGGCGATTGGTCGACAGCAGGTGCGGGAAGGTATGTCCTTGACCAGCTTCTTGTTGTGGGTGAGGTTGTTGAGGATCTTGTCATAGTTGGTCTCTGCGTCCGAACAGGGGCCACTGCAGTACCGGAAGATCAGCTCCTCTTTGGTCTGGTAGCCCAGACCTAAGTCTGTCACGTTGAGATGGACCTCTTTTAGCAAGCAGCCACGGCCTTCAACCGGCTTCATCCGCTGCTCCCCTCTTTCACTGCTCCTTCCTTTGCCCCCTCGCCCCCGACCCTTCTTCTTCTCCGCGCGTCCTCCTCTCGCCCGTCCTCCTCTCCCCTCTCCTCTCCCTCCTCCTCCTCGGTCCGCGTTTGCTGCTCCTCTCTGTCTCTCCTGCTCTCTCTGCTCCCTCCTTTCCCTTGAGCCGCCGGCGGGCTCTGATGATCTCCTCAGTCTGCCAATGGTAGCCTTGATAAAATCCATTACATCATCAAACTGGTCCGGATATGGGCCTGTGATGTCATCTATAAGAGAGAGAGGATGCAAAGAGGAAATGACTGATAATGCAATAGTAAAGTCAATGTATTAAAGTGACAACATATACTGTAGTAATAAACAATAGAAGTAAAAATAGTGATGGCAACAATTAGAATGTTAAATCAATATAGTTTCCCCGTGACAAGGTAGCGATGCTTCAATAACTGTAACAGTTGACAGTTCCATATAGAAGATTGTTTTAGTATTTCTTAGTAATTGTAGTTATACTTCTTGGAACGGACCACCTTCTCGTTCCCTTTTTAAAATACTGAATCAGAGCTTCAAAGCACCGCTAGAAGGGAATCATATGGAGAGAGACGATTTCATCTCTCTTCAGCACTTATTCTATTTCAAATTCAAAACATGCAGGAAGCCCTCCGCCATCTGCAGAGGGAAACAAAACCCCAGAGAGCCCTTTGATCCTCATGTAATACACGGTGATTCCATTATAGTGTAAACTCCCCCCTCCTTCTCCGCATCGCTTAAACGTCTGGCAACCCACTCAGAAGATCACAGAAAACATTATTGTTAAATGACTCAATTAGTATGACACTAATCATATTACCCAATATGAATGTCAGGTGTATGATGTTTTTTTATGTTTTAATGTGTGTGTATAAGTGTGTGTGTGTGGCTAGCTTTTGTGCGTGTGTGTTCGATCAGTGGAGGTGGGGTTAGTAGAGAAGGAATGCCCTTAAAGCTGACCTTGGCATGATTTACTCCAGGCCTCAGTGGACTGGCCTGTGTGTGGCGGGCACAGGGCACCCAGTCAGGTTGTGTAGTGTGTCTATCTGCCAGGCAGAGGTGTCAGTAGCCCAGCCTCTTCTTGCCGTTGGGAGTCACCTGTCTCACCTGTCCCACTGCCAGCGTACAGGTCATCTGATCCACCCAGCGCCACGGCTGATTGGGCCGTCGCGGCGGTATCGGGTGAGCCAGGGACCAATCTGTTTAGACACCCTGTGCCCTTTGATTTAAACACCTTCTATTGTGTGGCTATCAACTGATGGACGACAGAGTAGACAGACAGGGATAGCACCTATTCTACGCCAGCTGACAGACACAATTGTTCCACAGCCCAAACGACAGCAACACCTCCCAGCTCTCCCCGTGCACCTGTTTCAAATGTTCTCCATAATCACGTTTGTTATGATTTAGCGATCAGTTCTGTAGTCTGCCGGGTGTAACACTTCACTGAGAACAAAGTGAAGTCCTGACAAGGCATACAAAAAGATTTTTGTATTAAATACTTCACTTCACATAGTTTTCTAGCCTAGTGGAGCATGCACCAGAAGCCAGACACAAGTATCTCTAGAGGCAGTGGATCAGCTGCAGAGACACTTGGCTCCAAAGGTTACTTGGAACTGGTACAAGATTCATCGCTTACCACAGACATCGCACCCGAAACAAAAGGCCAAACCTCCCATTGAGTTCCAGGGTTGTTTACACCTTGGTGCATTGTTAAAGGTCTGAAGTTACAGAACAGGCTGAGGTGATGTCACTCACCGCCGCTAACTGAATATGAGGTGAGGGGAAAAACATTTATCTGTTCTAAATGTTCCATGCCTTATCTAGAGCGCTGCACAGTTTACTACTGTGTAAAGTCAAGACTGTTATGTTCTTTTAAACAAATGGAATTCCTTGCCCTCGAAGATGCTAAAATGAGCCTGAACACAATATTGCGCGCGCCCTTGTTGGTTTTGACTCTGCCGTATTGTCCAGTCTTTCTCCTGTGATCTGCATCTGTTTCCATGTTCCTTTACTCTAACTTGGTTAGGGATAAAACACAACACGCTATGTTTTCCTGACAGGGAGAGGGCACAGGTCCTGCAGTCCCAGAGAGACGGGGGTGAAGATAAACAAGCAAAAGGAATGTCAGCGCTAGCCTCTGTGTTTGGAACTGAGGAGCCGCACTCACTATTTCTTGCTCCTTCTGCCGCATGGATGTTTTTACCATCAGCGTGATGCTGCCCACCGCAGTAGATGTTTTTACCATCAGCGTGATGCTGCCCACCGCAGTAGATGTTTTTACCATCAGCGTGATGCTGCCCACCACAGTAGATGTTTTTACCATCAGCGTGATGCTGCCCACCGCAGTAGATGTTTTTACCATCAGCGTGATGCTGCCCACCGCAGTAGATGTTTTTACCATCAGCGTGATGCTGCCCACCGCAGTAGATGTTTTTACCATCAGCGTGATGCTGCCCACCGCAGTAGATGTTTTTACCATCAGCGTGAAGCTGCCCACCGCAGTAGATGTTTTTACCATCAGCGTGATGCTGCCCACCGCAGTAGATGTTTTTACCATCAGCGTGATGCTGCCCACCGCAGTAGATGTTTTTACCATCAGCGTGATGCTGCCCACAGCAGTAAATGTTTTTACCATCAGCGTGATGCTGCCCACCGCAGTAAATGTTTTTACCATCAGCGTGATGCTGCCCACAGCAGTAAATGTTTTTACCATCAATGTGATGCTGCCCACCGCAGTAGATGTTTTTACCATCAGCGTGATGCTGCCCACAGCAGTAGATGTTTTTACCATCAACGTGATGCTGCACACAGCAGTAGAGAAAACTGTTTAATTAAACCTGTTGCTAGACAAATTGCTCTGAAGTAGGTAGTCAGCAGGATTTATCAATGACTGGTCTGGCCCCATGGGCGCCTCAGTTTAAGTGCCCTTCAACAATTAACAAGTAGGTGAAAAAGGTAACTCAAATAACCAAATTCAACCTAGCTAATTTCCGATTCAGGCAAAATTGTTTGACTACAGAGGTAGCAAAACTGTACTTCAAATCTATGATACTCCCCCACTTAACATACTGCTTGACCAGTTGGGCCCAAGCTTGCTGTACAACATTAAAACCCATTCAGTCTGTCAACAAACAGGCTCTCAAAGTGCTTGATAGGAAGCCCAATAGCCATCATCACTATTACATCCCCAGAAAGAACAAAATTATTGTGCAATACACTGACGCATGTCTTGTATTCAAGATCCTAAATGGCCTGCCCCCCACCACTTAGTACTTTTGTTCAACAGAAAACCCAAACCCATGGCCGCAGATCCACAAGGTCTGCCATGAGAGGTGACTGTATAGTTCCCTTAAGGAAAATCACCTTTAGTCAATCTGCTTTCTCTGTGAGAGCTTCCCATGTCTGGAACACACTGTCATCAACTGCACCACCTATAGCACCTTCACACAAAACATAAAGACAAGGCTAAAGGCCAGTCAGACTTGTGAACATAATCCCTAGCTGTGTATTATATCTTTCCATCTAGTCTGTAGCTTGTGAGCTGTGGAAACAGTTGCGTTTATGTATTTTGTTTTGTAGCTTTTTGTGTTATGTTGTTCTGTCTGCATGCTACGTGTTGATTGTCCTATGCTGCTCTGCATGTGCTCACTGCTCATTGTTTATCTGTATTGTATTGTTATTGTCATTATTTTGAATAACCTGCCCAGCAACTGCGGTTGAAAATTAGCCAGCTGGCTAAACCGTCACTTTTACTGAAATGTTGATTAATGTGCACTGTCCCTGTAAAAAAAATATTAAAAATCAACTCAAACAATCAGCCCTCAATTACATTGACTCCCTTTATTTGGGATAAGCTTGCCTTGCTAGTTGCTACAATATGATCCATAGCAAAGGTTCATGGAAGACTTTAACCCAAGTGTGAACCCAAGGAGAGCCTGTTCCTACCAAGGGAGCAACCCTGACTCTATTTAAAACACATAATACTGTATGTGCAATACGGAACACATGGCAACCTCTGGCCATCACATAAACATATGTATCCTCTCTGAGGTTTGGGTTACATGTTTGGGCTGAGTATGTCCCGTTTGTTTTGGTAATCAGGCCTTTGAACAAACTAAGTGCCAAACCATAAATGGTATGTTGAATGTGCATTTTCCAGCGGCCGTGTTTGTCACCCTCTTCAAACCCATATACACTTCAAGGAACTGAGAACCAGTTGACTACTCAGTACTGCAGTCACTTTATTGCCATGGTTTTGCAACAGAGCCTCATCAAGCAGCTTTATTAGCCTTCTGTAAGAGAATCCTTTTCTAGAACACGGTCTGATCTTAAAGCTAGAGTCCTTCATTGAATTAGCAACAAAGCAGTCACCCCGCCTCTGTTTTATTAAAAAGCTGAGGGATTGGCCTGGAGAAATGTAAGCACTCACAAATTAATATACAGAGCAATGGATACAAGGACTGACCATCCACGATATAAATATGATGGTTTTAACCATGTTTTGTGGCTATACAGTGTTTGTTTACATTTACATTGTAAACAATGTAAAACAAGCTTATATAGTTTTATTTTTTTATTTCACCTTTATTTAACCAGGTAGGCAAGTTGAAGTTTACATACACCTTAGCCAAATACATTTAAACTCAGTTTTTCACAATACCTGACATTTAATCCTAGTAGAAATTCCCTGTCTTAGGTCAGTTTGGATCACCACTTTATTTTAAGAATGTGAAATGTCAGAATAATAGTAGAGTGAATTACTTATTTCAGCTTTTATTTCTTTCATCACATTCCCAGTGCGTCGGAAGTTTACATACACTCAATTAGTATTTGGTAGCATTGCTTTAAATTGTTTAACTTCGGTCAAACGTTTCGGGTAGCCTTCCACAAGCTTCCCACAATACGTTGGGTGAATTTTGGTCCATTCCTCCTGACAGAGCTGGTGTAACTGAGTCAGGTTTGTAGGCCTCCTTGCTCGCACACACTTTTTCAGTTCTTCCCACAAATTATTTATAGGATTGAGGTCAGGGCTTTGTGATGGCCACTCCAATACCTTGACTTTGTTGTCCTTAAGCCATTTTGCCACAACTTTGGAAGTATGCTTGGGGTCATTGTCCATTTGGAAGACCCATTTGTGACCAAGCTTTAACTTCCTGACTGATGTCTTGAGATATTGCTTCAATATATCCACATCATTTTCCCTCCTCATGATGCCATCTATTTTGTGAAGTGCACCATCCCCTCCTGCAATAAAGCACCCCCACAACATGATGCTGCCACCCCCGTGCTTCACGGTTGGGATGGTGTTCATCGGCTTGCAAGCATCCCCCTTTTTCCTCCAAACATAAGGATGGGCATTATGTCCAAACAGTTCTATTTTTGTTTCATCAGACCAGAGGACATTTCTCCAAAAAGTATGATCTTTGTCCCCATGTGCGGTTGCAAACCGTAGTCTGGCTTTTTTTATGGCGGTTTTGGAGCAGTGGCTTCTTCATTGCTGAGCGGCCTTTCAGGTTATGTCGATATAGGACTCGATTTACTGTGGATATAGATACTTTTGTACCTGTTTCCTCCAACATCTTCAGAAGATCCTTTGCTGTTGTTCTGGGATTGATTTGCACTTTTCGCACCAAAGTACGTCTATCTCTAGGAGACAGAACGCGTTTCCTTCCTGAGCGGTATGACGGCTGCGTGGTCCCATGGTGTTTATACTTGTGTACTTTTGTTTGTACAGATGAACGTGGTACCTTCAGGCATTTGGAAATTGCTCCCAAGGATGAACCAGACTGGTGGAGGTCTGCAATTGTTTTTCTGAGGTCTTGGCTGATTTCTTTTGATTTTCCCATGATGTCAAGCAAAGAGGCACTGAGTTTGAAGGTAGGCCTTGAAATACATCCACAGATACACCTCCAATTGACTCAAATGATGTCAATTAGCCTATCAGAAGCCTCTAAAGCCATGACATCATTTTCTGGAATTTTCCAAGCTGTTTAAAGGCACAGTCAACTTAGTGTATGTACTTCTGACCCACTGGAATTGTGATACAGTGAATTATAAGTGAAATAATCTATCTGTAAACAATTGTTGGAAAACTTACTTGTGTCATGCACAAAGTAGATGTCCTATCCGACATGCCAAAACTATAGTTTGTTAACAAGAAATTTGTGGAGTGGTTGAAAAACGAGTTTTAATGTGTATGTAAACTTCCGACTTCAACTGTATTTGGGGCTCTGATGGGGTATGACAGTTGAACTAAGCTCATGAGGCATTCATATGTTATATTCTCCAATAACCAATGGGTATATATCACAAGTCCAAAAATGGATGAGGCACCTAAGAATTTTACCTTTAATCAGAAGAAAGTATATTTGACTCACACTTTAGCAGGTGAGAAAACACTATCAGAGTCTTGACTTACATTTATCCTCCATGGAAATTTCCTGCAGGCTGTGAGACTCTGACTGGAACTCTGGCTCTGGTTCCTCCACAGACAGGGACAGAGAATCACTGTACCGATCCGAGTAGTGAGCTCTCTTGGCTGGCTGAAGGTTTTGGTAGAGGGGGCGTGTGGAGACGGAGCTCAGGAGCAACAAACACGTGGCCAAAACATCCCATAACTTCATCTTAGACTCAATTCCTATGAAGGAAGCTGCAAGAAAACAAAACAGGTGTGTGAGTTGGATCAACCTTTGAAATAATCCTACATTTAAAAATTTGATTGAAATGTAAAAATATGTGTAGGCTGTAAACATGGGACATGGTGCCAAAATGGGCTTAGTTTGGTCGTCTTTTGAATAGCAAGAAAATATTACAAGGATGAATATTTGATGTTGATACTATGAAGGATGGGAAAAAGGTGTAGTAGATACTGTAGCTCAGGACTGGCACATTGTTGACCTGCTTTGATACAGTGCTGAAAACAGTCTTGAGTCATGATGACATCTTTGGAAATTCATTTGGCAATAGCAACCATCCTTCATGTCAAGAGGTTATGCCCATTCAACAACAGTGAAGCAAGCCAACTTGCTGTATGTATGATGTTTTGTTGGCTGTTGTGTTTTGGCACAGCTATTGGGGATCCAAATGAACAAACTTCAGAGACCATTATTTACATTGTATATTTTTCAACAAAAAGGTCAAATATAGCTAGAAAGTTCTAAACGCTATATGTAGGCTAAATATAAACTGTTAGCCCATGGTCTTTAGGTTGACATGGCCTAGATATAATCTATTAATATGATTTCATACTGAACTATCCTATTACTTTTAGGGACCTCCATAGCTTCTACATGATTCAAAATATTGATATTACAATGTCGTTTTAATTATTGTTTTTGTATATAATGGACATTCTTATCCAAAGCACCTCGATTACAACACATTTTTGACGTATTTGAGTGATAATTTACGAGTGCGTGTTACTGAAATGGGTGGCGGTCACAGGCAAAGGGTGCGCCTTTACTCCAAAATTCGTTTATGGACGCACCATGCATCGAGCATTGGCTGGTGTCCAGTAGAAAGGCTACAGTAGCCTTCATGTTGGCATCTATTTGCCAGATGGTGAATCTCTATTGCTTATGTGACTATTGTTAATTGAGCATTGGCTGCAGCTAAAGTATGTCCATAGGGTGTACTTTTTGAATAGGCGTATAATGCGTAAAATAAATTACTTCCGATTTGCAAATAATACCTATAAATATTTGGCACACTGTTAATGCGTGTTAAAATATATTTTTTCCTTTTTTTGTATGTGTTTTATCCATTGGGAATGCTTACTTTATAGGCTGATCGACATTCAGAATAGGTCTGATATCCTCAAAATTCCTTCATCAATACTATAGTAGGTTAACAGCCTACACAAGTGCATCTCACTTACAATTTTTTTTATTGCACAATCAATAACTGTGAATGGAATGTGCTTACCTTAAATCTGGCCCTTGCAGACCTGCAATTGTATCGGTATTAAAGTCCAACACACAGCGATGCATTTAACGTTCCGTGGTGAGTTAGAAGTACTTGTATCCAAATGATATAATCAGACTGTACAGTTTTATCTGATTACATAAACAAGATCCGATGCGTTCAATTTAAATGACAATGTCAACAAAAAAACTATAAGTAAAAATGCCACTCAGAATTAATGGAATTCTGTAGCCTACAGAGCGCCCAACCATGCGTCTGCCCACAGGTAGGCTACACGCTTAAGTGGCTAGCTGGCCAAAGTGCCTCTGCGCTGTCTATCCAGGCGCTCAATCGCAAACTAATTGGATGCTGGTTTCCACATTGGAAATCCGAGAGAGATCCACCATCACCAACTGCAAGGAGTCAAATGAAGACATCAGCTTTACCGACGCAGGGAGCAGAGCGGTTTGCCAAAGCCGAAGCGCAGGGAAAACGCACCGAATCGCGCTTCAGAGAGACAGTTTATTACGTGTTACCATACACTTTTTTAATGAGAGAAAATCAAACCAAAAACGACTGTAACATCCACCAGACCAACATATGGTCAAGAAGATTTACTTGCTGTTTTCATATCCCCAATGGACTTGGTATTCTAATAAAAAACGAGGGCAATGTGTATTCTCCATTATATCCAAGTGGTGTCCGCGCAAGGAGTCCACATGCGGGCTCTGTATATTCTCTCCAGACTGGCACTGGCAGTACAGATGTGCAGCCACGCTGTAGAGACGCAGAAGACGGTTTGGATAGATTTATAGCTTTGAGCGCGCTGACGTTTCGAAGAGTCCGCCCTTCTTTTCTCGACCTCTGCACAACCAAACAGCAAGTACAAACAGAAGTACACGCAAACTCACGTCTCCAAAACACCCCTGGCGCTCCATTTGCTGGGTCGCAGTTTTGGGATCTCTTTAGGAGTATGTCACTTTCCTAATGTCCTGGGGTTAGATTTCAGTAATGCGGAAGGCGATTTGGAGAGGTTCGTTTGCTATACATGTTCCTTGTATACACTGATCTTTACCGCGCGCGCTGGGTGTCGGGTTCCAGCTACTCATAGATCAAATTAGGATGCCCACCACACTTATTTACTAGGACAGACTTGTAAATAAGTGTGATGGGCATTTGTGGGTAAAGGTGAAAATATGTAAGTCCTTTTAACATGTTATGCATATGGCACACTATATAATACTCCACAATATAATGCACTGCAGCAGCTGTAGAATACCCATTACATAACCCACTGGGCACACACTGGTTGAATCAACATTGTTTACAGTCATTTCAATTACATTATGTTGAACAAACGTAGAATAGACTTTGAATTGAAGTCTGTGGCCAGTGGGAAGTATTCAGATGCACACTATAGCTTGGAGCAAATGGTCACTTAATAACCAGTGTTTGGTGTCCTTTTGCCTGCAGGGGTCTGTGTAGCCCACAATAGAGGGCCTATAAACCCCCTGTGATGTGGTACCTGAGAGGCCTGGTCCATTAGCCCTCATTGACACTCTAGATCTCTTTCATCTTCAGGATAGCTACATTCTTCCTGGTTTTACCCAACTGTTTATGAATTCAACTAATTTCAGCGTTGACGAGTGAGAATACACCCAGATATTTTACACGTTTAAAAATAAAACATTCAGAGAGAAGGATTTTATTTACGTTTGACAGGCAAATTACAGAGGGCAACATTCTGGCTGTGACACAAGGGATGCAAATTCAACGGTTGACACTGTCAGTCTAAGGTGACTGGTGATGTGATTTAGCTCGTTTTGACCGTTCATTGGCATATTTGTTAGCTCCAGGACTGGGATCACACGTTAATGCATGTGTTCTCTAATCTGTTTCTTTGTGTGTCTGCCTTGGTTACCATCTGTGTCCTCTTGGTATTGACTCCTTTCTACATACACAATACTGTAGATTCCTCACTGTCATGTTCTCTTCAGAAGCTATGCACTTCATTGTTACTGGATCAGTAACATTCTGTGAGTAATGGGCGCTCCAATAACCGGTCGAGAGGTATACAATTGTCTAAATCCGTGCCTTTAAAACACACCTATGGCTGACTGTGTTCTGCTTATGTTGCATCTCATAATAATGCCTGAAACACAGCATAACAATTTTTCCTCAGTGAATCCCTTTTAAGTGTAGTGTCTGTTTGTCAGTCTGTGTCAAAATGTAAGATGTTTTAAAAGCCAAGAGAGGTGATGTCCTATACAACAGAACACTTGACCAGCCAGTACTTTCTAAGTGCAGGTGCAGGCTAAGGGAGTTTACAGTATGACATGTTAATGTTGTTTTTTGTTTTTACAAAAACGACAGTAAATTGATGGTGGATGGGTGGGATTCTCCTATTTTTACGTTCCTAGTATCGCCTCTCCTCTGTCCCTCTCTTGGTGTTAGCTATAAGGATTTGCACAACCCCCATTAACCTGCTTTTCCTCTGTTTAGAACCTTTGACATCTAGGATTTCATGGGAAGGGGTTAAATGTGATCTATTCTGCCTGTACTTACTCTGACCCTGAGAGAAATCATGGCCTAATCTGCACTCTGGATCAATTTAACTGACCTGAACAGTCTAGTCTACCATCCACAAGCTCAACAAAATGTACTTACTCTGACCCTGAGAGAATTCATGGCCTAATCTGCACTCTGGATCAAGTTAACGGACCTGAACAGTCTAGTCTACCATCCACAAGCTCAACAAAATGTGCTCTGTGTCCGGATGATCTGTATTCACTATTTGTTTCTGTTGGTGATCCAAATGGTTGTTAGATGCCATCAGAGTCACTGACTGATTCATACCATGTCACTGGAGGAACGGTTGATAGTCAGGTTACAGTACTACAACTTGTAGTAGTATTGACAGTAAATGATGGCGGAACCATTTAACCACAGGCTGATAGAAGAACCATGTGTCTCCTGTGGGTGAATCAGTTGACATTTGAAGGGAGGCACTCATTCCGTAGTGAAGTCCTATCTCTTGCTCCTCCATTGAGATATGTGAGTGGGGTTATATTTAAGCGGTCCAGTCATAATTGGTGCTCTGCCCAGCCCCTCTGATTTAGGTCTTGTCATGAGGAATCAACTTAACTGTTGGTTTCCTGTTCTATCTCCTCTGGGTGTTATTGACAGTCGGAGCTGTGTGTGCCTCTGTGATTCTCTGGGTTTGGCCAAATGTTTAGCTTGGCGCTGGTGTCTCCAGGAATGATGCCCATTGGCCATGGACACCTAGATGCATCACTCATCCTTTATGGAAGCAGCGGTTACTAGTGGTTACTAACAGACCATGACAAACAAACACTACCATAAAAACAAGAATAAACAGGATTGCATAATGCCCCTTTTCCCCCTTACGGTCAACGAGAATATCAACAGTAATGACAACAAGGATTAACATGCTGTCTGCTACCAACAAGCACAGTAATGTCATAGTTGTGTCCAGTAACAGATGGGAACAAAAAGACAACATATAAAACCAACAGTGGTCCTGAACTACAGCTTGGGTCTTTAAAGAAAATAAGTGATTTAAAGTGCTGACATTGAGAGCATTTTTTAAGGGGAGGGGCTGAGAATTCTACAGGTGAGGGGGGGGGGGGGTTGTACTGGAGAGAATAGCTATCCCCTGTGGGGGGGGGGGGGGGGGATTAAGGAGACCAGGGTCAGAGCTCAGGAGCTTTTATGAAGTGATAACTGAACAACCAGGCAGAGAACTACATCTTTGGGAAATATCAAAAAGCTTCCTCTGGCTGGCACTGGGAAATTGTGTCAAAAGTTTGCATGACTGGCGTGAGTACATGTAACAGCAGTGTTTATGGTTGGAGATAGTCATGCCAGTGTACAGAGCCAGTAGGGTTAGAAGGGAGGGAATACCAAAACCTTGTCACAGAGAACTGAGCGAAAGAGATCGAGTAATGACTCCACTGGGATCCAATCAATCCATATCATAAAAAGCAATCACTCTCTTTCAGTGATGACTGGTCTTTTCCTTTTAGCGGCGTTTACAAGGGAGTGTGTCACAGAGCTCTCTGATGTCACAGACTAGTTGAACATGGACAGCTCATGGCCCAGACAGAGTGTGTTTTGTTATGTGGACTTGTCCCGTGTTTCCCAACTCCAGTCCTCTAATACCCACAACAGCATTCATTTTTGTTGTAGACCCGGACAAGCACACATTATTTAACTTGTCAACTAATCGTCAAGTCCTCCGTGAGTTGAATCAGGTGAGTTTGTCTGGGGCTACAACAAAACGTGTGCTGTTGGGGGTACTGGAGGACTGGAGTTGGGAAACACTGGACCACACTGGGGTAAACTGGGGTGACACCAAAGACTCCCTCCATACTACCGTTTCTCTGGACCTCTGATACTAACATAAACGAGGTAGTAATGGCTTCCAAACATAGTCCCTGTTTTAGAAAGCTCCTTTGTGTGAGAACACATCACAGGCTGAGGGTGTCATTCACAGAAGGGACCAGTCACTGAGATGGAAGTGCCTTCTTCTCTCATTAGGCGTGCAGTGCGACGGGGCAAACCACTTTATTTTGAATGCCAACCCCTCAGAGCACACAAACAGCCTTATCTGTCTGAGGAGGAGGGTGACTCTTCGTTGACCTTTTAGAATTCAAACTCAACCCCAGGGTTTAATAGTGCTAGTCACTGGGAGTTTGGGGACATTTTTTTTGGACAGCTTTGGGTCTCGTTGTGTGGTGGTGGGTGTCATCGTGTGTGTGTGTCATAGAGGACAGAGGAATGCGGAATAACAGGGGTCATCATACTAAACTCTGCAGCCGGTTGACAACTCATGATGTCAATGTTGATCCGCTTGAATCAAATACACAATGAACAATCACCATGTCACACACGTACATTAAAGATATTCCTAGAAGGCTTTAGTATGATCCACCATTGTGTTTATCACATGGCTGACATGTTAACCACTCATCAGCCTGTTGAGAGTTTTGTCTGGTGTGTTTCACGGTCCTGACCACAGTAGCCACTCCAGTGATATGTGGGCTTGTCTAAAAGGTCGGCATGTTCGCAGGATTATCAGGCTAGCACATGGAATTCACACACATCATACACCCCTCACTCCCACTACACCCATGGAGTGGACCTTATGTTCTGATGTGATCCGTGACACTGTATACGGTGACAGAACTCGAGGCCACTGCAGTGTGCATTTCTGTCCCAACTTCAGTAGGCCTTTGATGGTGATGACTTGATTAAATCAGTTGAGACAGGTGTATTGACCTGCATCCATATCATGTGATGAAAACAAATGCACAGTTTGGGGGCTTCAGCAGTTTGTGGGCTTCATTTGAACTACATGCTTGTGAAACAACGTGGCATGATCACTGACAGTACCACCACCCACTTCCTGAGCTGCCGAGCGAGCCGACCCTGACCAGGTCCCACCCTAGCCAGATAGTATCAGGCAGTGTTTGTTTGATGTGGCTGTGGGACAGTCACATGGCATTGCATAGTGGTCCTGTCTCTAAATCCCCTCTGGAACTCTTGATCAGCCAGGACAAGGGTGGAATTTGAGTCTCTATCCTCTGCGGTGTGCCTGGGCACTAATACCCTGGAGGGCAGTGTCACGACTCCACTAATACCCAGCTGCCACAGGCACCCACCCTGGATAACCCGTGGAACCAACAGGTTCCTGTTGAGAGAGCAGTATGTGACAGTTAGAGCAGTATGTAACAGTTAGAGCAGTGCAGTATGTGACAGTTAGAGCAGTATGTAACAGTTAGAGCAGTGCAGTATGTGACAGTTAGAGCAGAGCAGTATGTAACAGTTAGAGCAGAGCAGTATGTAACAGTTAGAGCAGTGCAGTATGTAACAGTTAGAGCAGAGCAGTATGTAACAGTTAGAGCAGTGCAGTATGTAACAGTTAGAGCAGAGCAGTATGTAACAGTTAGAGCAGTATGTGACAGTTAGAGCAGAGCAGTATGTAACAGTTAGAGCAGAGCAGTATGTAACAGTTAGAGCAGTATGTAACAGTTAGAGCAGTATGTAACAGTTAGAGCAGAGCAGTATGTAACAGTTAGAGCAGAGCAGTATGTAACAGTTAGAGCAGAGCAGTATGTAACAGTTAGAGCAGAGCAGTATGTAACAGTTAGAGCAGTGCAGTATGTAACAGTTAGAGCAGAGCAGTATGTAACAGTTAGAGCAGTGCAGTATGTAACAGTTAGAGCAGAGCAGTATGTACCAGTTAGAGCAGTTAGAGCAGTATGTGACAGTTAGAGCAGTATGTGACAGTTAGAGCAGTGTGTAACAGTTAGAGCAGTATGTAACAGTTAGAGCAGTATGTAACAGTTAGAGCAGAATGTAACAGTTAGAGCAGTATGTAACAGTTAGAGCAGTGCAGTATGTAACAGTTAGAGCAGTAGGCGATTCTTATACTACTGCTCACTGTGCCATACAGTGCTTCATCTCCACCTGTTCTCTCCCATTAGTTTTATCATACACACAAGGTGGTGTATAGGTATTACTGACACAATCTACTGTATATCATGTTACTCTATGAGAAACCGTCTAGGTCACTTACAGTAAGATACCACCCAGTATCATCTGTGCTTTGCTGAAACAGCTGAGGTGTTGCAGAGAGAGAGAGAGAGAGAGATGTATATGTGTGTGTGAGTACACAGTATCACACTGCAGGCAGGACTATGACACCGTTATTAATAGAAGTGAGGAAGTGCAGGTTAAATCCTTCAAACGAAGAAATGTAACATATAGAGAGAGATCACATTTTAAAAACCTACGCACCACTCCGTCAAATACCGTCTCTCTTTTCCAATGCAATATACTGTAGATGAAATGTGTCAAAGAATCCAATTGACACATTTATCCAAGAGGAGATGTGAGGGTGAAGATCACCATTCCCATCCTTTCACTTTTTGTCCAGCTGTCTTCTAGCTGTGCCTCAGGGCTCTGGAAGATTGTAAAGTGGAGATAAAGGCCAGTGATTGATCTGTCTGACTGTTATAGAGCAGCCTGCTGGGGAGGTCTGGGAACAGCTCATTATTGGTCAAGGGTGAATTATCACCTCATGAGAATCAAAGGAGCTTAATACAAGGCCAAAATAATATGGCGCGCATAGGCTTCTGATGGACATTTTTCAAGGTCCTTGATTAAGGTGGTGGAGTGTGCTGAATGTGGTTTATAATCAAGGGGTGTTGATTGATGTGCCTTTCGCAATTGTTCACCTTTTACTTTTTGTAATGAAACAGAGGCTTCCTTTTGGAGTAGCATGTCCTATAACAATGACAGAAATGTGGATGTAGAGTCTGGACTAGGGTAGCATAACTACTCCAAATTTTGGTGATTAACACGTAATCTATGGATATTTTGGTAATTTATATTTAAATAACTTTCATAAGTATTCAAACTTTATAAACAGCATAATTAATGATGAAAGCATCTAGTCAACAATTACGTAATTTCCAATTAACTCTGCAAGTCCTCCAACTATTTACTTTTTTCACAACTGCCACCAGTTTGGCACCAAAACATTGACAACAAAATACATATTGACAAGGTAAAATAAAGAAAAGTGTGTAAAAAAAAAATATGATATTTTATGCTGAAACTAAATACTGAACAAAAATATAAATGCAACATGCAACAATTTCAAAGATTTTACTGAGTAACAGTTCATATGAGGAAATCAAACAATTTAAATAAATTCATTAGGCCCTAATCTATGGATTTCACATGACTTGGAATACATATTTGCATCTGTAGGTCACAGATACCTTCAAAAATAAATGGGCCTCAGGATCTCATCACGGTAGTTTTGTGCATTCAAATTGCCATCGATAAAATTAATTGTGTTCGTTGTCCGTAGCTTATGCCTTCCCATACCATAACCCCACTGCCACCATGGAACACTCTGTTCACAACGTTGACATCAGCAATCCGCTCACTCACACGATGCCATACACATGGTCTGCGGTTGTGAGGCCGGTTGGATGTACTGCCACATTTTTTTAAATGACACTGGAGGTGGCTTATGGTAGAGAAATTAACATTACATTCTCTTGCAACGGCTCTGGTGGACATTCCTGCAGTCAGTATGCCAATGGCACACTCCCTAAAAACTTGAGACATCTGTGGTGTGTGACAAAACTACACATTTTAGAGTGGACTTTTATAGTCCCCAGCACAAGGTGCACATGTGTCATGATTATGCTGTTTAATCAGCTTCTTGATATGCCACACCTGTCAAAGGGATGAATTATCTTGGTGAAGGAGAAATGCTCACGAACAGGGATATAAACACATTTGTGCTTGCAATTTGAGAATAATAAGGGTTTTGTGCATATGGAACATTTCTGGGATCTTTTATTTCAGCTCATGAAACATGGGACCAACACTTTACATGTTGCATTTATATTTTTGTTCAGTATAAAACACCAACGGTATTCACTAAGTAGATTAATTATTTTTAGGATAATGTTAATTGTCTTCATTTATTATTTTATATACTTTATATGTTATGGAAATTCTATAAAATCTTGAGAGTTTCCAAAATTCCAGTAGTATACTGGTAAACTCAGAAAGTTACTGGTAATATACCCTATCTTTGTAACCCTAGTCTGGTCATATGTAATGCAGCTCTGTTAATTGATGCATAATCAATTAATCAAACTAGGACTCCCAGGAGATTTCTGCAGGGTTTGTACGGCAGTCAGGCAGTGAGTGGCGTCTGTGCTGAGTTTGTCTACTGTTTGGTCCGCTGTGTGCCGGCTCTCTAAGCCTTCCTCAGGCCGTCAGACACACCGGCCTGCAGCTGCAGTCAAGGGCACGCGTCTATGGTAGAGCTGATAGTGTTCCAGCAGGGCCTTTTAATTCAGCCCACAGCCAGCCCTAAGAGGGTCTCTGTGGGCCGCCAGCATGCCTTTGGGCTGATACGGTACCTGTGATGGGCTTAACCTCTGACCTTCAGCAGCTGTCAGTGTGAAGAACCATCTCATAGAAGACATGTGGGACGGTCCCCAAGGTGGCACTGTGTTAGAACCGACGTTGGCTTTACGACTTTGACCATTCAAAGAGAGTCCGCCGTGCCGGCCCCTCTTCCTACTGCTGTTACTAAACAAACTTGGATGGGCGAGAGCGCTGAGCAGCACTGAGTAGCCTCACTGGGCTTAGAGTAAAACATCCCTGGGGAAAGGAAATGATTACGCTGCTTGTTGTCCTGCTGCTTTATACACTATCTCTTTACAGAGCTGAGGAGTGCTATTTTAATGATAACCTCTAGCCTTCAGGCTTGCTAGCCTGCTGCTGCTGGCTAAAAGCGTTGTACAGGCGAGGGGCTCGGTCTTACCTTTCACAACGCGTACCCGTCCCAAATGTAACAAGGTCGCACTAATTGGAGGAGGAAGTGCCGAGGATGTTTTTGGGGGAGGGGTAGTGGCCCCGGCGAGAAATTGGAGAGGGGGTCGGATCCTGTTTCTGCTCGCCTCTGCTCTGGTTCCCGTATCTAATCCAGCCTAGCATGTGTTGAGAACAGGGTGGGGGCCATTGGCTGTGTGCTTCCATCCGGTGGCAGTGCAAAGAGAGTCGCTAACGCCATACTTCCTCCAATGCTTCGCTCACACTGGACACAGAGAGCACCTGATGGATGTCAGGCACACACAAACTCATACACACACACACACACACACACACACACACACAAACACACACACACAAACACACACACACAAACACACACACACACACACACACACACACACACACACACACACACACACACACACACCTCCAAACCTCCATGTCAGTTTATACCCAGAGGATATTATGTCTCTCTCTCAGCAGACTGAGCAGCTGGCTCCCCAGGCCATGACAGTAACACTGGTGTCAATCAGCTTACATGCTGCTTACAGTCACTGTTACATTGATCAAAATCAGATATTTCAGCAAATAAATAATGCTTCCAGGTGCAATGTACTACTGTATATCATCAGGAAAAACAGCATTGTTTTAGATAAATGGATCTGCACCTGGTTACCCTAAATCTTTGAGTACTTGCAGAAAATTGTATTTACTCATTCTGCAGCCAGCAGTACAGTCTATGACCACCAATGTGGTAACACTCTGAGACTAATTTGCCCATCTGTATATCATTGCTAGTGGTCCAGTTGGGATCAGTTTTTATCTATTAATAACAGGGCTAAATTTGTCTCACTATCACAGTGAGGAGACTGGGTAAAGAGGAGACCTGACACCAATCCAAAAGGGTCACTAGTCCACATAAATCACTGACACAGAACAACAGTGGGACCAGCCATTCCTATCTATACTTCATAGGCTAAATTGGGAAACCTAAACACACTTTGATCCCAGCCAGAAAGGTACATTATGCCCTAATGCCAGTATTGTTACAGCTGGATGTCCTTCCCCGCTGTATATCATGGCAGCCGCTAGGTTGAGAATGTTGTTTTACACGTTCAAATTAGGTGAGCAACAATTATGTGAAATTACAATTACATAATAGAGCTGAGGAATTCATGAAAAAAATGCAAATATGAGCTTCTCACATTACCATCAGTAAATTTGGTCATGTATGGTGTTACAAGTTGGTGGATACTGGGGATATACAGTATGTGGGGTTATCTTGAGCCTAGACTTGGTGCTTGAAAAGGAGAGAAATGTATGTAATTCTAGGCCATTTCTGCACCTGCTGTTCCAATACAGAGCTGTTGTTCTGGGTGGAGACGGAAGCCGTACAGTACTGTAGCTCAGCAGTGATCAGCCCTTGTGTGAATCTCCCTGCGTTTCCCTTAGGGTTCTGCCAAATGGAATGCTCATGATGGGTCAATGGAATGCTCATGATGGGTCAATGGAATGCTCATGCTGTGTTAAATGTGGCCACAGCCTTGGACATCATTCATAATGAAGTTTGCCAAGAAACAATTAAAATAACTAACTTTTGGGACTGTAACTGTTAGGGATAGCCTACGTATAGACAGCAATGCTGCAATTCAGTACAGGGGGAAATAGTGCCTACTGCTTTGATGGGCATCTCTCCAAGCGGCTCCGATAAATCTGGAGGCCATGGAGTTGTACTGTAGTAAATCACCTGGAATGGAAGGATCAGACGTGGCCTAATTAGATGTTGTAATAAGAGTTGCTAGGCCGGGTTAATTTAGCTTGCTACTGGGCTCCCACACCAAACAACTACAGCCCCATGCAAACAATAGATTGGGAAACATGAAACCCTTTTAATGGAATTTCACAGGGATAATATTTAGACATGGAATTAAACCGCAGTAGCTGGGTCTGGGTCTTAAAGGGGATTAGGGTGCCAACATTGGACAATGTAAATACATTTGTTGATGAAAGGAACAACAAACACAATGTAGTCTGCTAATCAGATAAATTAATGGGATGCAGGCTTGGTTTATTACCACATCTGTTTACTTTATCTGAACAGGGAGGTCAGGCTGATCGCTGCATGTTCTCCAAGGACGGTGACCCTGACTATAACCTGAGGAAAGACCATGATTAAGAGCAGTCAATCACCAGTGAGTTTGCAGTCACACTTGTACTGTATCAGACGTGTTTTCTGACCGTAAGGAGAAGCTGACCAACTGATCAGGGAATTAGGTTCAGGGGTCAAGGTTCAGGTGTCACAGATTACTCACGGTGAGTCAGGGGGTGGATCTGAAGTTCTGAACCTTGAACGGCTTAAGGATATAGATTTACTTATAGCTGCTACAGTACTTCTGTACGGCTCCTGTGCCCATACATTGTTCGTTGCCAGTCCATTTCCCTAACCACTGCTCCAATGACCTGTGATAGAAGATCGGACTGACAGAGGGTTGGAACTGCGGTCTCATGTGTCAAACAATTGGTGTCTGCGGTGCAGAGCAGCGGCCTGAACCTATGTAGTCCTATCTAATCAGGGGCGTCCCTGTATGTAGCCTACAACACAGCTGTTATGTGGCGTGTAGAAACAGCTGAAAAATACTATGATAAAAATGACCTGTGATTACTCTGTGGTCCAGAAAGGGAGGGATGGATGGATGAATAGACAGATGAAGAGAGAGAGCTTCGGAGTGATCTGAGTGGAGGGAATACTCTGGCAACAAATGCATGACACTTGACAGCATCTTTATTTGCATGCACTGGAGTAATCTGGATGCATTTTCTGAACATTTAAGATACTGTATTTGTGTTTAAGAGAATGGTGTAACACTAAATCTTTATTTCTATTTATTTTCCAAGACAGGTGTAGGTCAGCCAACCAAGGGGTCAATTATGCAGCTCCCAGGTAGGATCAACATGCTGTATTCATGCATTCCATTCTGCTTTTCTTCTGCATGTCAATGTTGTGTGTTTTCAGCAGGGGATTGGTGTCACTACCACCCAGAGGCAAAGGCTTTGGAGAGACAGACACAAACCTGGCCTTCGTGGTGAAACCGATGAGGAGCGCAATTATTTTATATTTCTACACATTGCTATTACAACCGAAAAGAGCTATCCCTTCAACTGTCTGCATGCCAAAAAGCAATATTTCAAATGCGATACGTGATCTGTGTGTGTGTCAAAGGGAATGTGCTGTAAGGGGTCATTACAGAGAGAGAAAGGCCTGAGTCTTTTAAGCAGATGGGGCTTTATCGTTGTGGCCGGGGGGCAAGAAGACACAGAGCGGGGGGACAGAGAAAGGAGACCACAAGAAAGGTGGAGAGGGGACTGGACTGTGACACATGTCTCAGTGCGAGTGGGGTGGGGCTTTTACTCACCTCTCCTTTGTAGGGTCATCATGTTACCAGCCTTGTGAAGAGCAGTCCTCCCCTGCACTATATTGTATTATAGTGCATGTGGGCTGGGGAATAAAAGAGACTAGACAATGCTCCTGACAATAGAGCAGATGGTGGGAGTGAGCCTTGTCCCATTGTTGCTAATGTATCTTTGAATAAACCGAGAGATAAAGCTGATCGAATGGCTGCACGCCCCTGCACATGTTGCATGGTGGAGGTGGCGTTCCTTTGAAGCAATGTAAATGTGGCGTGCAGACTATGTAAGTGTTGAAGATTTGATAAATTGCTCACCCGTCGTCCTTTTATATCCACATTAGCAATGGACAAAGACACACCTACAGGACCAAATTGATGGCTGGACTTCGTGTAGTTACCTTGCAGCACCTGTGCTCTCTTTTGACTTTTGACAACCTATTCTTTACCTATCACCATCTCACCATATTCAAAGACATTTAGAATCTATACTTTGTGATAAGCTTTCATGCAAGAGTCTCCTGCAACAAAGAAATACTTTTCTTTTACGTTTTAGTGAAGCCATTGCTAAACCTGTTACTACCATCACCTGCCCCTGAACAAACATATGGAGGTCTTGAGGGAGATGTCTGTGTCAGTTTAAGGTGAACTTGGAAACAGCTGGTCTGCTGAGGGCCTCGGTGTGTGTGCGTGCGCTTTAAGTCCAAAATGAGCAACAGCTACAGTCCATAGTATTTGTTTCGGATGATTTACAATGACGTAAATAAATGCCTCTTCGGGGATTGGCTAAATAGTTAGTCTGAGCAAAATATAGGGCAAGGCATGGTGAGGGCACCTTTTGAAACTCATCTCAATGATCAAGAGATATCAGCTGAAATAATGAAAAACAAGCAGTGTGTACTGAATGAGAACAAGCAGTGTGTACTGAATGAGAACAAGCAGTGTGTACTGAATGAGAGAGCTGCCCTCTCAGACTCATCTTACATCTCAAGCAAAAACATTTCTTTATTTGGATATTTTCCTGGATTTGACCAAACTCTAGTGTGACTGATTGTGACAGTAATTTAGGATTACAACAAACCTGTTAAACAAAGTTATGAAGTATGGCATGTGTGACATGTGTAACACGTGTAAAATACTTAGACATATGATATCCTTTAAGGTCAGAAATGAATAACACAACCTACCCTCTAATGTACCATCCACTTTGAGAGTGGTACCCCTTTAAATATTGTACCAGTCAAAAGTTAGGACACCTACTCATTCAAGGGTTTTTCTTTATTTTTTACTGTGTTCTGCATTGTAGAATAATAGTAAAGATATCAAAACGATGAAATAACGCATACGGAATAAAAAAAAGTGTTAAACAAATTAAATTGGTTTTAGATTTGAGATTCTTCAAAGTAGCTACCCTTTGCCTTGACAGCTTTGCACAATCTTGGCATTCTCTCAACCAGCTTCACCTGGAATGCTTTTCCAACAGTCTTGAAGGAGTTCCCACATCTGCTGAGCACTTGTTGGCTGCTTTTCCTTCACTCTGCAGTCCAGCTCATCCCAAACCATCTCAATTGGGTGGAGGTCAGTTGATTGCGGAAGACAGGTCATCTGATGCAGCACTCCATCACTCTCCTTCTTGGTCAAATAGCCCTTACACAGCCTGGAGGTGTGTTGGGTCATTGTCCTGTTGAAAAACAAGTGATAGTCCCGCTAAGCGCAAACCAGATGGGATGGCGTATCGCTGCAGAATGCTGTGGTAGCCATGCTGGTTAAGTGTGCTTTGGCTGATTAAGTGTGCCGTGTCACCAGCAAAGTACCATCACACCTCCTCCTCCATGCTTCACAGTGGAAACTACACATGCGGAGATCATCCGTTCACCTACTCTGCGTCTCACAAAGACACAGCGGTTGGAACCAAAAATCTCAAATTTGGACTCATCAGACCAAAGTACAGATTTCCACCGGTCTAATGTCCATTTCTCGTGTTTCTTGTCACAAGCAAGTCTCTTCTTATTATTGGTGTCCTTGGTAGTGGTTTCTTTGCAGCAATTCGACCATGAAGGCCTGATACACACAGTCTCCTGTGAACAGTTGATGTTGAGATGTGTTTGTTACTTGAACTCTGTGAAGCATTTATTTGGGCTGTAATTTCTGAGGCTGGTAACTCTAATGAACTTATCCTCTGCAGCAGAGGTAACTCTGGGTCTTCCATTCCTGTGGCGGTCCTCATGAGAGCCAGTTTTATCATAGCGCTTGATGGTTTTTGCAACTGCACTTGAAGAAACTTTAAATGTTCTTAAAATGTTCCGTATTGACTGACCGTATCTTAAAAGTAATGGACTGTTGTTTCTCTTATTTGAGCTGTTCTTGCCATAACATGGACTTTACCAAATAGGGCTGTCTTCTGTATACTAACCCTACCTTGTCACAACACAACTGATTGGCTCAAACGCATTAAGAAAGAAAGAAATTCCAAAAATGTACTTTTAACAAGGCACACCTGTTAATTGAAATGCATTCCAGGTGACTACCTCATGAAGCTGGTTGAGAGAATGCCAAGAGTGTGCAAAGCTGTCAGCAAGGCAAAGGGTGGCTGCTTTTAAGAATCTCAAATATATCTTGATTTGTTTAACACCGTTTTGGTTACTACATGATTTCATGTGTTATTTCATAGTTTGTCTTCACTATTATTCTACAATGTAGAAAATAGTAAAAATAAAGAAAAACCCTTTAATGAGTAGGTGTTCTTAAACTTCTGACTGGTACTCTATAAGGAGCTGTCTGTCATGTGTCGTAAGGTTGAGGTTGTAAATCTTTACAGGGAGATGGAGTGAGCTCTCTTCTCTCAGTTAGTATGAGGGAGGTGATGGGAGATCAAGAGCAACCTTCCACCAGGTGGAAAAGCCAAGCTTTCAGGGGTCAGAGACACAGGAGTGGTCAGACACGTGTCAGGACATTATTTACAGCTGTAGAGGCCCACCAACGACTGCCCTGCTCTACAGTCCATCAGTATAGCTGACCCTTTGGAAGCGTTTGCCTCCTGGGTCCACTAGGTGGGAGTAAACATCAAGACATAACAATGTTCTGGTAGTCTAACTAACATAGTGTATATCCTTTACCGGCAGTTATGTGCAAAAGTTTGCTCTTTATTTTTCTGAAACAGCTGAGAACTCTGCCCTTTTTATGTTATTAAAGTGTTATACGGTAAGCAATGCTATTCAAGTGTGTGCATGTGTGTTTGCATGTTCGTGTGTGTGTGTGTGTCCATGTGTGTGTGTCCGTGCATAACTTGGCCTTTATTTGAAAAAGAGTCCATCACCTTTGGGGTTGGGAGGGAGTTAAGGCCAGGGTCAGTGTGTGGGTAACAGAGATGGAATGTGTTTGAGTTGCCTAGAGCTATGACTTCCAGATCCTACATTTGTCATTCAAATACTGAAAATAGAAAGAAAAAAAACTCAGTGTGCAATGTGAGAACACCAGCTCTTATTCCAGTGCCATGAATATCTTAGCGTGCTTAATATGTTCCCACTGACCAAATGATCTTACACTCTGACCTTGGTAACGAAAACCTTTATTGATAGACCTCGTGAATTTCAATCTACTGCAGACTTTAATCTCAAATGTCCTCCGTAATATTGAATATAGTGGGTTGATTGTACATATCCAGTTTAGTTGTAAATATGTGTTACTAGAGGGCCTATATTAAGTAAGTAAGATCATTTTATAATGAAGTGATACTTAAAACCAAGCTTTCATTTACAGTACATTCTGAAATAGTTAGACATCAATGGTGTTACCCAGAGTAGTGGCACTGGCAAAGCCCTGGACAGTAAAAGATGGTGTTACCCAGAGTAGTGGCACTGGCAAAGCCCTGGACAGTAAAAGATGGTGTTACCCAGAGGAGTGGCACTGGCAAAGCCCTGGACAGTAAAAGATGGTGTTACCCAGAGTAGTAGCCCTGGACAGTAAAAGATGGTGTTACCCAGAGTAGTGGCACTGGCAAAGCCCTGGACAGTAAAAGATGGTGTTACCCAGAGTAGTGGCACTGGCAAAGCCTTGGACAGTAAAAGATGGTGTTACCCAGAGTAGTGGCACTGGCAAAGCCCTGGACAGTAAAAGATGGTGTTACCCAGAGGAGTGGCACTGGCAAAGCCCTGGACAGTAAAAGATGGTGTTACCCAGAGTAGTAGCCCTGGACAGTAAAAGATGGTGTTACCCAGAGTAGTGGCACTGGCAAAGCCCTGGACAGTAAAAGATGGTGTTACCCAGAGTAGTGGCACTGGCAAAGCCTTGGACAGTAAAAGATGGTGTTATAATCTTGGTTCTGTGTGATGGCAGTATAGGATGACTTTACATCAGTTGACCCTGGTTTAATGAATACTTCCAAACTGTAGGAAGCTTTATGGATTGAAAACAAGTGTCTGAAATAACATCAACAGTCAAATTCCAACCTGGCTTCCTGTCTAGAGGGTTAGTGGATGAATGTCACTAAAATGGGAGCCTGGGGTTGTGAAAGAAACCAGTAAAAAGGTTATTGATCAATAGCGGGAAATCAGATAAAGCCTGATACGAAGTCTGATAGAGGCGCAAGATGTGCCAAGAAACATTATGTCCTTCTGGGAATCTTCTGGGCAGAGACGCATATAGCTCAGGGACTGTTCTTTGTCAAATTGTTGTTGGAATACATGACCAGTAAATACATAACTGGTCATGTATTTACCCATGGTAACAGTCCATAATAAATCATTTATCAATTGTGTATTTACCATTTATTAATCATTACTGTAATACCCTGCTAAAACCATGCATTAGAAACACGTTTTTACTACAGCCTTTGAGCCTGTGGTTTTGCATTGCATCAAATACTTGTTTCTTTCATGTGCAAACTTCAAAGAAACAACCTGTCAGTCATTGTTGCTTGAATTATCTAATGTACCATCCACGTAATTAGTTTGACCTTTTGCATTGATGCGAACTAGAATGGCCAGATTTGGTTTAGCCAATTAGCAACCATATGGATTATGTACCAGCTGCGTGCGCCATCTGCCTTCTCTGTTCTGCTTCACGAGGTGAGGGAGAAGGAAGACATGATTCAAGACGAGAATTGTGATGTCACTACAAATACTGCTGCAACCACAGAAGCTAACAGTGCAATGGAGCTGTTGAGAAAAGATCTGAATGGTTTGAAAATTGAGATGACTCGTCTTAGGTCTGCTGTTGTCGCCACAAGTAAGCATGACACGCCCACTCAAAAGTCAGATTCCGCTGTCAAAAAGAAGAGCACTGATCCATCAAGGTCCTACCAAGGATGAAGGCAGACCTGGTATCTTCTGCTATAAATGTGGAGAGTATGGATACTTCAAATGAGACTGAGGGTCTGGAAAATCAACAAGTGTCTCATCAGCTAGAAACAGTCGATGGGGAACTACAGAGGGACCCAGTAAAGGAGCGTCCTGAAGTCCCGGTGAAGATACAGTATGTTCCACCAAGTGCAAAAAGAAACGTGAATAGATAATACATACTACTTACCAGTTTAAAATGGGCCCTAGCTCTATTGTTCCCTTAAAGATTGAATACATCGAGGCTAAAGCTTTACTAGGTAGTGGGTCTCAGATTACTCAACTTTACAGGTCCCTTTACAACAAGTACTTGACTCATCTGCCATTAAACACTTGGAGATTAGGGGGCTTATCGCAGAAAAAAAAACCCAAAGATGGCTATTTGTCACTGAAGTTGGAGTTCACAGGATCAGTAGTCGGTGTAGCGGAGACCATTGAAGCACTTGTGTTGGCATGTCCAGACCCGGCCATAAAAGGTGAAGTCTCTATGCTGGTTGGTACGAAGACTTCTTTGGTTAGAAGGCTGATGACGGCATGAGAAGAAAAGGGAGGTAAAGACTTCCTGAGCACACTGAGTTCATCCTGCCATCAAAAAGAGGTTTATGAGAAAATGAAAGAGACCCCAACTGATGTTGATGACCAGAAAAGAGGAATAGTTTGGTTCTCGCAGACAAAACTTTTAACATTGCCCCCCTGTTGGACTAGCAAGAGTAACTGGAATTCATAAGTTACCTGGATCACCTTGTACCCAGAAATTCCTGGTGGATAGGGATGAAGAATCCCAGTTTCCAGAATAACTTCTTGTGAGACCTGAAATGCAGACGTCTACGGCTGTGTCGTCTCGAAGAATAACATTTGCATTCAGGAATGTATCATCGCGGGAATTCACCTTAACATGTAGCATGCCCATTGCTTACTTGTTTCCTGTAGATGTGTACTGTAGTAGCTCCTGCTGGGATAAGGGCAATTTACCGGAGAAGCTGACTCCTATTTCATTCGACTTGTGATTCAACTGTGTATCTGAAGAATGGAAGAAGAGGTTATATCTGACAAGATGCGTTCGACTCACCATACCATCAGTCACTGATGACACTGTTTAGGGAGAAGTCTCGACAGCTGGCCCAGCTGATGTGGAAGAAGTGAGAAACTACTAAAGAACGCTGAAATGATCTATGCATTGCAGATTGTGGTGGTGAGGAAGAAGAACAGAACCATACGGATGTGTGTGGACTACAGGACACTCAGACGTAGTTCCTGACCAATACACAGTTCCACGGATTGAAGATGCCCTGACCAGTTTGAATGGAATCAAATGGTTCAGCGTGTTGGATCTCAGAAGTGGAAATTATCAAATTCTGATGAGTGAAGCTGACAAAGAGAAGACTGCTTTCATTCGTCTATCTGGATTCTAATTGGTGTGAGAGGATGCCGCAGGGTATGTCTGGAGCACCAGCAACTTTTCAATGTGTTATAGAACAGACCTTTAGAGACACGAATCTGCTCTAAGTTCTTGTGTACTTAGATGATCTGACTGTGTTCTTCCAGTATTTTTACAAAAGACTAAGCGAGGCTTCTTGAAGTGTTGGATCATTTAAAAGTTGAAGCCCTGAAGTTGTCTTTGAACAAGTGTCAAATCGCAACGATGTTGGACACATAGTATCCCAGGACGGAGTGGCTTCAGATCCATCAAAGATCGAAACAGTAACCACATGGCCGAGACCAGACACTGTCTGCTCTGCGCTCTTTCCTCGGCTATAGCACACACACACACACACAGTTTGGGAAAGATTACTCAAAAGTGAGTTACCCGTTGAATTAACTCCTGCATGGTTACCTTCTCTCAATTGAGAAAGGAAGAAAAATACTAGGTGTACTTTAAGCCCTCAAAACCCTTCAGATCTAGGTGGGATGAAAAGTGTGAAATGGCCTTTGAGAAACTGGAAAGCCTCACTAAAGCCCAGGTACTGGCTTTTGCAATCCCTGAACAGCCATATATACACTGCTCCAAAAAATAAAGGGAACACTAAAACAACACAATGTAACTCCAAGTCAATCACACTTGTGAATCAAACTGTCCACTTAGGAAGCAACACTGATTGGCAATAAATTTCACATGCTGTTGTGCAAATGGAATAGACAACAGGTGGAAATTATAGGCAATTAGCAAGACACCCCCAATAAAGGAGTGGTTCTGCAGGTGGTGACCACAGACCACTTCTCAGTTCCTATGCTTCCTGGCTGATGTTTTGGTCACTTTTGAATGCTGGCGGTGCTTTCACTCTAGTGGTAGCATGAGACGGAGTCTACAACCCACACAAGTGGCTCAGGTAGTGCAGCTCATCCAGGATGGCACATCAATGCGAGCTGTGGCAAGAAGGTTTGCTGTGTGTCAGCGTAGTGTCCAGAGCATGGAGGCACTACCAGGAGACAGGCCAGTACATCAGGAGACGTGGAGGAGGCCGTAGGAGGGCAACAACCCAGCAGCAGGACCGCTACCTCCGCCTTTGTGCAAGGAGGAGCAGGAGGAGCACTGCCAGAGCCCTGCAAAATGACCTCCAGCAGGCCACAAATGTGCATGTGTCTGCTCAAACGGTCAGAAACAGACTCCATGAGGGCCCGACGTCCACAGGTGGGGGTTGTGCTTATAGCCCAACACCGTGCAGGACGTTTGGCATTTGCCAGAGAACACCAAGATTGGTAAATTCGCCACTGGCGCCCTGTGCTCTTCACAGATGAAAGCAGGTTCACACTGAGCACGTGACACAGTCTGGAGATGCCGTGGAGAACGTTCTGCTGCCTGCAACATCCTCCAGCATGACCGGTTTGGCGGTGGGTCAGTCATGGTGTGGGGTGGCATTTCTTTGGGGGGCTGCACAGCCCTCCATGTGCTCGCCAGAGGTAGCCTGACTGCCATTAGGTACCGAGATGAGATCCTCAGACCCCTTGTGAGACCATATGCTGGTGCGGTTGGCCCTGGGTTCGTCCTAATGCAAGACAATGCTAGACCTCATGTGGCTGGAGTGTGTCAGCAGTTCCTGCAAGAGGAAGGCATTGATGCTATGGACTGGCCCGCCCGTTCCCCAGACCTGAATCCAATTGGGCACATCTGGGACATCATGTCTCGCTCCATCCACCAACGCCACGTTGCACCACAGACTGTCCAGGAGTTGGCGGATGCTTTAGTCCAGGTCTGGGAGGAGATCCCTCAGGAGACCATCCGCCACCTCATCAGGAGCATGCCCAGGCGTTGTAGGGAGGTCATACAGGCACGTGGAGGCCACACACACTACTGAGCCTCATTTTGACTTGTTTTAAGGACATTACATCAAAGTTGGATCAGCCTGTAGTGTGGTTTTCCACTTTAATTTTGAGTGTGACTCCAAATCCAGACCTCCATGGGTTGATAAATTGGATTTCCATTGATTATTTTTGTGTGATTTTGTTGTCAGCACATTCAACTATGTAAAGAAAAAAGTATTTAATAAGATTATTTAATTCATTCTGATCTAGGATGTGTTATTTTAGTGTTCCCTTCATTTTTTTGAGCAGTGTAGTAAATCAAATCGTATTTGTCACATGCTCCTAATACAACTGGTGTAGACCTTACAGTGAAATGCTTACTTACAAGTCCTTAACACTTATTTTTCTTAACTGCATTGTTGGTGAAGTAAAAAAATTGATTAATTTAGAAGAAAAAAAATACTAAAGAGCATCAGTAAAATAACAGTAGCGAGGCTATATACAGGGGGTACCGGTACAGAGTCAATGTTTGGGGGTACAGGTTAATCGAGGTAATATATACATGTACTGTACAGTAGGTACCAGTCAAAGGTTTGAAAACACCTACTTATTCAAGGGTTATTTATTTATTTGTACTATTTTCTACATAGTTGAATAGTGAAGACACCGGAATCATGTAGTAACCAATAAACTGTTAATCAAATCAAAATATATTCTTCAAGGTAGCCACCCTTTGCCTTGATGACAGCTTTGCACACTCTTGGCATTTTCTCAACCAGCTTCATGAGGTAGTCTGTGCTAAAGCTATGCGCTATAGACTTTCTTAATATTTAATTTAGTGCATTATGGGTCAAATACGATTCAAACGTCCAGCGGGCACAAGACTGCGCCCGTTCAAAAAAAATGTAATAATGAAACATTGTGTGAGCAAACACACGAGTGGAGAGAGAAAACAAAAATCTGGTAAAGCAAGCAGAGGATGGGTCCCGCGAGCGCAGGCCAGCTTTGGAAACACCGCATCCCGACACCAATTTTCGAGATCTCTTCAAAATACATTTTGCTCTTGCAACTGATTACAATAATTATATAACATGGGGGAATTGTAGCCAATGAACATAGCCTGTAGCGGTCTACTGAAAGGCAAATCGGTCAGGTTTTTGGACTACTCACGGCTTGACTGCTCTCTAACCGGAGTTTTGACCATAGAGATGATAGGGACGGTGAAAGGTGAACGATGGCTAACAAAAGAGATCATTTTTCAGTAGAAACCTAAACCCACTAGCTAGCTAATCGACTATGATTTCAATTTTGAAGTAAGTAGTCATTTAATCTTCTGTTATTAAAGCAGGCTATTGATGAGGCAAGCTAGGTTAACGTCAGGTAGCTAGGAAGCTAACCATGTGGTTTAACCAAAGCCAAGGTGGTTTCTATACCGTCTCTGGTTTACTAAAAGCAGTGTACCTAAGTCGAGGAGGGGTTTGGTAGAGGAGGACTTGGAAGACCAGCATGACTGGGTGGCAGAAGGGAGAGGCAAGGTGAGAACAGACAGGGAAGACCCTCACTGAGGAGCCAAGAGGTCAGACTCTGAACCAAACCACAAACCGCATACTTTGTGATACAATCCGATTGAAAAAGATTTGATAACTTTTAAATAATTGAGAATGACCTCAAACCATTTCTCTCTCTCCATCCCTCTTGCCATGCAACTCTCCTGGAGGTGTGTTTTCAGTCACTGTCCTGTTGAAAAACAAATGATAGTCCCACTAAGCTCAAACGAGTTGGGATGGCGTATCGCTGCAGAATGCTGTGGTAGTGTAACGCAAACGCTGGGAGTCGAGATGCAAGTACAGGGGGAATTTAATAATATAAACATGGAACAATACAAAACAAGAGTAGCGTCTGGACATGAGACACAACTAATACTGCCTGGGGAATGAACCAAAGGGAGTGACAGATATAGAAGCGATGGAGTCCAGATGAGTCTCATGAGGCACAGGTGCGCGTAACGATTGTGGCAGGTGTGCGTAATGATAAGAAAACTGGCAACATCGAGCGCTGTAGAGGGTGTAGACATGACATTACCCCTCGCCGAAACACAGCTCCAGTCGCAGGACGCCGCCGACCAGAGGGACGGTCCCGAGGGGTGGAGTGGGCCGGTCGCTTCTGTTGAGGTGAGGGAACCGGTCGAGCCAGCTGAGGCGTGGGGGCCTATCGAGCCAGCTGAAAATCCCTGTTGCTTCCATTTGTTGAGGCAGTATTCAGTCACACAGACGCTGGGGGTCAAGAAGCAAGTACAGCGGGTGAATTTAATAATACAATAAACATGGAACAATACAAAACAAGAGTAGTGTCTGGGACATGAAAAACATAACCAATACTGCCTGGGGAATGAACCAAAGGGAGTGACAGATATAGGGGAGGTAATCATAAAGTGATGGAGTCCAAATGAGTCTCATGAGGTGCAGGTGGGCGTAACGATGGTGGCAGGTGTGCGTAATGAGTAAACTGGCAACGTCGCGCGCCGGAGAGGGAATAGACGTGAAAGGTATCCATACTGGTTAAAATGTGCCTTGAATTTTAAATAAATCACAGACAGTGTCACCAGCAAAGCACCCCCACACAATCACACCTCCTCCATGGTGAGAACTACACATGCGGAGATAGTCCGTTCACCTTCGCTGCGTCTCAAAGAGACACGCGGTTGGAACCAAAAACCTCAAATTTGGACTCAGACCAAAGGACAAATTTCCATCGGTCGAATGTCCTTTGTTTGTGTACTTGGCCCAAGTAAATCTCTGCTTCTTATTGGTGTCCTTTAGTAATGGTTTCTTTGCAACAATTTGACCACGAAGACCTTATTCGCACAGTCTCCTCTGAACAGTTGATGTTGAGATGTGTCGGTTACTGGAACTCTGAAGCATTTGGGTTGACATTTCTGAGCCTGGTAACTCTAATGAACGTATCCTCTGCAGCAGAGGTAACACTGGGTCTTCCTTTCCTGTGGCGGTCCTCATGAGAGCCAGTTTCATCATATCGCTTGATGGTTTTAGTGACTGCAATTGAAGAAACTTTCAAAGTTCTTAACATTTTCCGGATTGACTGACCTTCATAACCTCTTACATCTAGACGTTCCGCTAGCGGAACACCTGCTCCAATGATGGGCGTGGCGCGAAATACAAAGTCCTCGAAAATCCCAAAACTTCCATTTTTCAAACATATGACTATTTTACACCATTTTAAAGACAAGACTCTCCTTTATCTAACCACACTGTCCGATTTCAAAAAGGCTTTACAGCGAAAGCAAAACAGATTGTCAGCAGACTACCCAGCCAGAAATAATCAGACACCCATTTTTCAAGCTAGCATATAATGTCACAAAAACCAAAACCACAGCTAAATGCAGCACTAACCTTTGATGATCTTCATCAGATGACACTCCTAGGACATTATGTTATACAATACATGCATGTTTTGTTCAATCAAGTTCATATTTATATCAAAAAACAGCTTTTTACATTAGCATGTGACGTTCAGAACTAGCATACCCACCGAAACTTCCGGTGAATTTACTAAAAATACTCACGATAAATATTTCACAAAAAACATAACTATTATTTTAAGAATTATAGATACAGAACTCCTTTATGCAATCGCGGTGTCCGATTTTAAAATAGCTTTTCGGTGAAAGCACATTTTGCAATATTCTGAGTAGATAGCTAGCCCGTGATGGCGAGCTATTTTGACACCCACCAAGTTTGGTACTCACCAAACTCAGATTTACTATAAGAAAAATTGGATTACCTTTGCTGTTCTTCGTCAGAATGCACTCCCAGGACTTCTACTTCAATAACAAATGTTGGTTTGGTTCCAAATAATCCATAGTTATATCCAAATAGCGGCGTTTTGTTGTGCGTTCAAGACACTATCCGAAGGGTAACGAAGGGTGACGCGCCCGGCGCGTTTCGTGACAAAAAAAATCAAAATATTCCATTACCGTACTTCGAAGCATGTCAAACGCTGTTTAAAATCAATTTTTATGCGATTTTTCTCGTAAAAAAGCGATAATATTCCGACCGGGAGTCGTTGTTTTCGTTGAAAGACTGAAAATTTAAACATGGAGTCGTCTTGTGCACGCGCCCCCAGTCTCATTGTTCTCAGATCGACCACTTACCAAATGCGCTACTGTTTTTCAGCCATGGCCTGCAAAGTCATCATTCAACGTTCTGGCGCCTTCTGAGAGCCTATGGGAGCGTTAGAAAATGTCACGTTACAGCAGAGATCCCCTGTTTTGGATAGAGATGATCAAGAAGGCCAAGAAATGGTCAGAGAGTGCGCTTCCTGTTTGGAATCTTCTCCGGTTTTGGCCTGCCAAATGAGTTCTGTTATACTCACAGACACCATTCAAACAGTTTTAGAAACTTTGGAGTGTTTTCTATCCAAAGCTAATAATTATATGCATATTCTAGTTTCTGGGCAGGAGTAATAATCAGATTAAATCGGGTACGTTTTTTATCCGGCCGTGAAAATACTTCCCCCTATCCATAACAAGTTAAAGTAATGATGGACTGTTGTTTCTCTTTGCTTATTTGGGCTGTTCTTGCAATAATATGGACTTGGGTCTTTTTCCAAATAGGGCGATCTTTGCTATACCACCCTTACCTTGTCACAACTGATTGGCTCAAACGCATTAACTTCTTCGGGATAGGCGTCCCTTTAAGAAGGAACGCAATTCACAAATTAAGGCACACCTATTAATTGAAATGCATTCCAGGTGACTACCTCCTGAAGGTTGAGAGAATGTCAAAAGTGTGCAAAGCTGTCAAGGCAAAGGGTGGGTACTTTTAAGTATCTCAAATATAAAACATATTTAGATTTGTTTAAAACTTTTTTGGTTACTACATGATTCCATATGAGTTATTTCATAGTTTTGATGTCTTCACTATTATTCTACAATGTAAAAATAAAGAAAAACCCTGAAATGAGTAGGTGTGGCCAAACTTTTGACTGGTACTGTACATTAAATAAAATATATAAAAATGTCTCATCAAACAAACTTCGTTACACATGTGTCCTTCACTAAAAAAGGTGCAAAAATAGTTCAGCTGCTACAAAGAGCATTTGTGTTTGTTTTACATCCCAGGTGTAGATGATTCGATTTCACTTTCACCATAGCTTGTGCATGTCCTGATAATCTTTGAAGCAGTCCCTCTATGCCAAGAAACAAAAAGCGAACTGGCATTTTCCCTGTGTTTGTGCAATGCTTACAGTTCTTCCTTTTGTCTTTTGGCATGTGTGTTGGATAGTGGCGCTCACCTTGAGTGAGGGGGGGGGGGGGGGGGGGGGGGTCTTGTGATGGTTGTGAGGTTGCTTTGGGCCCCCAATTCAGCCATTTCCAACACCAGCTGCTCTCGGAAGGTCAAATTGAAGAGAGGGGTTTGACCTTTTGCTTTGACCATCTGCTTGTGGAGAACGAAAGCATTTACTATAGCAATGTCCACAAAGTGGTAAAAAAAAAAAAAAAAGTCTTACCACTTCCTGGTCTTGTGGAGGACCTGGTAGTAGCCCATCAGAGCATCAGATAGGTTGACACCCCCCATGCTGCCATTGTAGTCTTTCACAGAAACGAGGACATTCCACACCCGTGCCCTATTGGAATTTCACTCTCCTTGGATATGGTCGTTATTGAATGCCTTATACTGTGTGGTGTGCATGGTTACTTCCCTAGTGTCCTTCCATTTCACAAAAAGCAGCTTGTTAGTCTTGATCCAACGTTTAGTCCTCCTCTCCGCTGTCTTTGGCATGTCATTTACCTTGGTCTTAGGAACCAATTCTGTTAGGACAAATGATGCCACAAGACCCCATTTTCTTCTTCAAGAGGCCTATGAAAAGCATGGGACTAGTATAAAAATTGTCCACAAAGAGCTTGTACCCACTGCCAAGTAAGGGGAAGTACATCAGCTGCATGACAGAGTCATAACTAAGGCCCTTCCCAGTCGGTGTGATCGCCTTGCCTTCATAGATGTAATGATGGGGCGTTGAGTCGGAAGCAGGTGCAGGTGAAATGTTTTAACAATATAACAAAACCAAGAACACGACACTAACATAAGGTAGTACGCCGATACACAATAACAATACCAACTAGAGGTCGACAGATTATAGCTTTTCAACGCCGATACCGATTATTGGAGGACCAAAAAAAGCCAATAACGATTAATCGGACGATTTTTATTTATTTGTAATAATGACAATTACAACAATACTGAATGAACACTTATTTTAACTTAATATAATACATCAAAATCAATTTAGCCTCAAATAAAGAATGAAACATGTTCAATTTGGTTCAAATAATGCAAAAACAAAGTGCAATATGTGCCATGTGAAAAAGCTAACGTTTAAGTTCCTTGCTCAGAACATATGAAAGCTGGTGGTTCCTTTTAACATGAGTCTTCAATATTCCCAGGTAAAAAGTTTTAGGTTATTATAGGACTATTTCTCTCTATACCATTTGTATTTCATATACCTTTGACTATTGGATGTTCTTATAGGCATTTTAGTATTGCCAGTGTAACAGTATAGCTTCTGTCCCTCTCCACGCCCCTACCTGAGCTCGAACCAGGAACACATCGACAGCCACCCTCGAAGCATCGTTACCCATCGCTCCACAAAAGCCGCGGCCCTTGCAGAGCAAGGTGAAAAACTACTCCAAGTCTCAGAGCGAGTGACGTTTGAAACGCTATTAGCGTGCACCCCTCTAACTAGCTAGCCATTTCATATCGGTTACACCAGCCTAATCTCGGGAGTTGATAGGCTTTAAGTCATAAACAGCGCAATGCTTGAAGCATTGCGAAGAGCTGCTGGCAAACGCACTAAAGTGCTGTTTGAATGAATGCTTACGAGCCTGCTGCTGCCTACCATCGCTCAGTCAGACTGCTCTATCAAATCATAGACTTAATTATAACACAGATATACAAGCCGTATGTCATTAATATGGTCAAATCCGGAAAATATCATTTAGAAAACAAAACGTTTATTCTTTCAGTGAAATACGGAACTGTTCCGTATTTTATCTAACGGGTGGCATCCCTAAGTCTAAATATTGCTGTTACATTGTACAACCTTCAATGTTATGTCATAATTATATACAATTCTGGCAAATTAATTACGGTCTTTGTTAGGAATAAATGGACTTCACACAGTTCGCAACTAGCCAGGCGGCCCAAACTGCTGCATATACCCTGACTGCTTGCACGGAACGCAAGAGAAGTGACACAATTTCCCTAATTATAAGAAATTAATGTTAGCAGGCAATATTAACTAAATATGCAGGTTTAAAAATATATACTTCTGTATTGATTTTAAAGAAAGGCATTGTTATTTATGGTTAGGTGCAACGACAGTGCTAAATCAGCCGTTTGGCGAAGTAGGGTGTGATTCGATGAGAAATTAACAGGCACCTCATCGATTATATCCAACGCAGGACACGCTAGATAAACTAGTAATATCAACCATGTGTAGTTAACTAGTGATTATGTGAAGCTTGATTGATTTTTATAAGTTTAATGCTAGCTAGCAACTTACCTTGGCTTCTTGCTGCCCTCGCGTAACAGGTAGTCAGCCTGCCACGCAGGCTCCTCGTGGAGTGCAAAGTAAGGCAGGTGGTTAGAGCGTTGGACTAGTAACCGGAAGGTTGCAAAAACGAATCCCCGAACTGAGAAGGTAAAAATCTGTCGTTCTGCCCCTGAACAAGGGAGTTAACCCACCCTTCCTAGGCCGTCATTGAAAATAAGAATGTGTTCTTAAATGACTTGCCTAGTTAAAGGTGTAAAAAATAATGTACAAAAATAAATAGGCAAAATCGGTGTCCAAAAATACCGATTTCCGATTGTTATGAAAACTTGAAATCGGCCCTAATTAAAATCGGCCATTCCGATTAATCGGTCGACCTCTAATACCAACTGGTGAGTGAACGTGGGAGTGGAAATGATGAAGGTAATGGGGTCCAGGTGTGAATCAATGATTCACAAGTGAGCGTCATGATGAATCCCAGGACCGGTGGTCAGTATTCTGGTGACTTTGTACACCGGAGGGGAGGAGCAGACGTGGCAATAGATGAAAAGGTCCCACGTGTAGGCAGAATTGGCTAGCACAAAGAGCATTTGGTTGGCTTATTTTTAATATATTGGTTCAAGCCAATGTACTCCTCTATAGATCGATTTTAAGCAGGCTGGAAGTAAATTTTGCATGCCTCCACCATGTCATGATAAAGGGGCTTGACTCTTGCAAGACGATCATACCCTGCAGCCCCCTTCTTCTGGTCATTCTCCTGATCCTTTTGTGTGTCACTCATGTGAAGAGTACGGTTGATGGCCAAGAATCAGTTTTCACTCATGATGGAGGTGGGGAACTCGAACTGATAGAGTGGGGACTTGCTCCAGTTGTCAACTAGTCTTGATACCTTTACCAGTCCCATGTAAATCACCAAGGAAATGTAGTTGAGCATGTCACCTTTGGTGACAGGTTTCCAGGACATCTTCCTTCCCCCTGTTGCATCTTGTCCCCATACTTGTTGGTATTACTACTTTGTGTTCCCAGTAGAGGTGGTAAAGTAGAGCTGAATCAGCTGTAAGGTGGTGTATATTTCATCACTAACCAACTGTGGGCCTTCAGGTCATTTGGGTTTATACCTAAATTGTTCTGGACCCTCATCTTCAAGGACCCTATGCCACCGGTCCTCAGTCTCATCTCCCTCTGCATCTTCTCTGTTGAGGCCTAGAGCTCTTCCCTGCCCCCACGCCTCCAGATGAACTTGCAGAGGGGAGTGTGCCAAGGCCTGCATTGGGGGTGGTTGAAGAGGAGTGGTGGATGTAGAACCATCAGACGGGGTGATTGACATGGCAGTGAGGACCTTGACCGGCGGGGCGCTTGCTGTGGAGGGGTGGCTCCCAAAAGTCATCATCCAAATCCTCTGCGGTGAATACATTGTTGTAAGACACAGAATTACAGTTTACAAAATGTACAAAACCCATTACTGTAAAGTAAAAACACCAAGCCTAAACTTTACCTGTACAGTGACTCACATAGGTGTTTAGCACAAACACACACAATGCAAACAGTAACACTTTGGAGACAAATGCATAGGTGAGAACCACAAATAAACAAACAATGGACTTGAGAGTTTAGTGGCCTCTCCTAAGTTAAGGATGAAACTTAGAACAGCAAACAGTGAACTAATATGAAGAAACAGACAATAACTACTTTGGAATTATATAACATTGAAATTACTTGTTACATTGGCCTATGTAAACTAAATTCAAAGCACAAAAAGCAGACAACTTAAAAAAAAATACATTGAGTAAATTAGCTATATAAAGTCATGAAAATAATTTACTTACAGATCTAAAACTGGATCCAATCCTTCTAGAAAGCAATCTTTGTCTGCCGAGAAGAAAAATCTGAGCCAGGTAGCAATTGTTTGCATTATGCATGTGAAAAGAGTCACTTGGTGAACATTCGATGTTGACATTAAGTAATACATCAGATAACATTCGCAATAGGCTAGATTTGTTCCTACCAACCTAAGGATTCATTTGATAACCCAATGCAGCTATAACTCAAACAGACCAAATCGAAGCTTACCTTGTAAGATGGTTGCTGTTTGGTGAAAACGTTATGTAAAATAAACATTTTGACTCTCTTGGCTGGTGATCAATAACGGTAGGTCACAGGCAAACAATAAGATATCCTCGTGATCTGTGGAGTTCCGGCTTTCGGTGTGTATCAACATATTCCGTGTTTATTTCGTTTATGCTTCACAACACTAACCGGAATGTAGATAGCAGCCATCTTGAAAGAGGTCATCGGCCTTACAAATTCGTATGCCCATATATGGTAGTAAGTCAAAGATTTGAAGGCACTGATCAATAGCCAAGATACTCAGCTTTCCGCAGACACCCTGCTTTTGCAGATACTGTAGGGGCTACCATTCTGATCACAAACTGAATTGAATAAACGAAAACAAATAGGGTTCCCAAATATTGGGACTATACATTTAAGAGGGGATTGAGGCCACTGTGTTCTTGGGGACCTTCAACGCTGCAGAACTGATTTGGTACCCTTCCCAGATCTGTGCCTCAACACAATCCTGTCTCACCACAATCCTGTCTCAACACAATCCTGTCTCAACACAATCCTGTCTCAACACTCTCCAGCCTTCGACCTCATGGCTTGGTTTTTGCTCTGACATGTGTTGTCAACTGTGGGACCTTATATAGACAGGTGTGTGCCTTTCCAAATCATGTCCAATCAATTTAACTTACCACAGGTGGACTCCAATCAAGTTGTAGAAACATCTCAGGGATGGTCAATGGAAACAGGAAGCACCTGAGCTCAATTTCGAGTCTCATAGCGAAGGGTCTGAATACTTATGTAAATAAGGTATTTCTGTTTTATATATTTTTTTATACATTTGCAAACATTTCTAAAACCTGTTTTTGCTTTGCCATTATGGGGTATTGTGTGTAGATTGATGAGAAAAAAAATGTATTTAATACATTTTAGAATAAGGCTGTAATGTAACAAAATGTGGAAAAGAAGGAGTCTGAATACTTTCCGAATGCAATGTATATATTTCTTGTCTGTATATTCTGTCAATCATTTGTATATTATATTCAAACTACTGTTATACTTATTTTTTTAAAGGGGGACATACTGACAAACACAATTTACCAACATTGTCTCTAATGACTGGTGAATGAATGAACCCGTGTTGTTATTATTCGATAACCTGTGATCAGTCACATAATTAACCCACATGCCGCCTACACCAACCTACCTGCTCACTACCTGGCTGCACTGATAGAAGGTGTTGTCAAAACTGTAGCGTCCGACACTGGAGTACAGTACACGCCCACTGTACTGGTAGGCTACTGAAGATAATTCACGCCGATATGGTCCAGATACGCTGTGGAGAAGGCTGTCCGGTATCATCATCATCATCCGAATGTTGATCGTCTCGCTTGCGCATACACACACCTATTCTCGGGAAACATTTGCAGTTTGCAACGGGGTGCACACTCGCTCAAACGCATTCCTCAAAGTTTTATCCTCTGTGTTTACATTTAATTAACTTTTTCTGAGTTATGGATGTCTTGAGTCAAAAGATACGCATGTGCTTTATTTTGTTGGCGTTACTGAACGCGGTGGGGATATCTTTTGCTGTCAAAAGGACGTACGTCAGAAGATCCGGTAAGTTAATGTCCTCACCTGCATTAAGTTGAAGTTCTGATATTTTATTCAAGTACTTGTTGTGTAGCTTAGTATTTGTTTCATTATGATGTAGCCCAATTCACCCAATAAAAACCTTTCAGCATTGTTATGTTTAGGCGACACATAGACTTTGGTGACTTTTGGAATGCGTTAGTTTATCGGCTGTTATTCGTACCTGTAGCCCGTATATGTTAATGGATGAACTTCTTTTCCCAGTAACGTAATATAGCTGCCGCGGAAGATAGCTAGGTAATATAGGGATGTGAGCTATGCTGTCAACTCAGCAGCTCTATGGGTTTGAAAGCATCCTATAGTACAATTTCCAGTGGACAAAATTGTTAAATACAATTATAAATGTCACTGTCTTTGTTCACTTGGTACTACTGGGTTAAACATAGTCATGTTTTTCTTGGTTGTGCAGAGCGTCTCCATCCACCTCTGGACATTGAGCTGGAGACGATCAACTGCACTGCAGTCCGGGTCAAGTGGAGGTTACCCTGGAGACACGTCAGTACTGTTACAGGTTACAAGGTAAGATCTACTGTGTGTCTGTCTCACTTGTACACCTCTGGAATGATGATGTTTGAGTGTTGTAAGGAAAACCATATCTGATCTTAGTAAAGTTCTCATGAAGAGAGAGCGACTGACCCCTGCCTACTCTTCTCCCAACACTAAGAAAATAGTTTGTTTTCAATTGAATTTATTCCAAATCAAATTTCCTCCCTTGGTATATCTCTAGTAGACAGAAACCCCATTGTCATGTGAAACTGTGCGAGGTTTGCTTCCCACACACATCATTAGCTACTGCAGTTTTCAATGTACTCTCCCAAGGGAAAATCAGAAAGGATTTGTTTGCTTTTAGTCACTGTTTATATTCAGACTCTTAGTTGTAATACAGAATTGTGACAAGGCCCTGGGCCTGGGAGGAGATGATTAAATTAATAATCCATGCTTAGAGATCCACATGACAGCTTGTAAAATCCTGTAGTCATTTTGTCATCTAGTCAAAGTCATTTTACCCCCAGTCAGTTTCCCCCAGGGGACAGCCTACAAAGTAACTGTGTCTTTATGAGAGTGTTCAATTCTGTCAGATTTCTGGTCACTGCTACCTTTGAGATCCAAAACAAGCCTGTCTTTACTGTATTTTAGCAGATTGTTTGTTAACCGTTTACACTCGTGGGATAGTACCAAATTGAATTGTTTCAAACAGAAGAAAATATGAGAGACCTATGCATAACCATGGTAGCAATTGAAAGGGAACACTTTGGAGATTATGGGGAAATTATCAGACCAAAGGTGAGACACATCACTTCACCTGACACAAGACTGAATACGAATATTACACTTGCTTTTATGTACATTTTGCATTTACTGTTCTTTTCGCAGGATTTGTCGATAATGAAATCAGAAAATTCTGTGGATACATTCAGTAACATAATAACGATATTCATGGTAAATGAGGGGTAGGTGCAACATAAGACCAAAAAAATGACAAGTGTTTGCATAAGAGGCCACACACACCTCTCCAAAGTGTGCACAGTTACTAAATTATTTCAATGCACTTTCATGACTCAAGGAAAGAGCCTTCAACTATGAGGTGCTTTTTTGAGCTCTCCTAGCCAAGCACACTTGTATTTTTTTGTTTGGAACATAGCCCTGCATCGAGATCCGTTATGCCCAAGACACAAGGGCACATGCCCCCTCAGATTTGCCCTGTTTAAAAAAAAAAATTCTGATGTAAAATGATTTACTAACTTAATTTTTAAGCCCACTTTTTATCATAATTATTTATAAAAATATCTGTAAGCAGTATTTGCTTGGGGGGGGGGGGCACACTGACTGGACCTGCATCCCCACCATCACACAATACTGCTGTTTACGCAATCCAAAAACGGTCCATTATAAATCGCAATCTGGGTCAGGTGGGCATCATTTGAAAGATTATTCTATTGTCAACATGACTAGCTAAGTTATACAATCTTATAGTGTTAAGTTTTCACAAGGCACTTTGGTGCGTATAGAATGGATTCATGAGTGCATTCAGGTGAGTGTTCCGCAAATATGACAAACATAGGCTCATTCTGTTCAGAACAACCCAGGGTATGATGCCATGTTATCCTTATAACTGTACATCGAACATATGCAATTATAAACATTAATGCTGTAATTTACATTTGTTTTATAATATGGAAATGTGAAGTGCACATTTGGACTCGGGTGTGTGGTTTGCTTGTATGACATCACAGCAGTATTTATTATAATCTTCAACAGCTTCGAGTTCTCCTGATTTACAGCATTCCCCTCTCAAGCATAAAAAAATATGCAAAAGTAGCCCAATTGGCAGGAGGGATGGGGGCATCTTCTTGTTGTGCTTGGTGCTGCCATTTAGAATGCCTGTCAGCTGAATCCCATACAGCGCTGTAAAGCGGAGAGTCAAACTCTTAGCGCTGACATGTATAGCATGTTAGCCACTGCGGTCCAATTTAGGTGCTTATCAGTGACCAAATCTGCCATTTTCAAACCGCATATGTGTTATGAGTGTAAAGAGCTGCCAAGGTGACTTGTGTTGTGTATATGATATGATTTAGCAAGGAAAGCCTGTCATGAAGTGTCTTTATGCACTTAAAGATGCAGTCCAGTATCTTAAACAACACATTTGTAACATATTGTACGAATTGGATTCATACATTTTTGTATATTTTTTTTGCAGGACGTAACGTACAGTATCATACGAAATGGATGACGTAGTACACAATTGGATGACATAGTACACAAAAACAGTGACCTGTTTTGGCTCGTGAGCATCACTTTTTAAATTACTGGCTGAAATTATGCAAAAGTTTGGGAGCATCACTTTAATGAGGAGAAAGATGCAAACAATTAATACTGAGAAGGATATTTTATTGAATTAAATATACAGTCCCCTAATTATGATATTATTTTACATTTTTTGGGGGGGGCTCTATACTCCATCATTTTGGATTTGAGATCAAATGTTTCATGAGGTGACTGTACATTAATGTCACCTTTTTATTTGAGGGTATTTTCATACATATCTGATTCACTGTTTAGAAATTAAAGCGCTTTATACAGTGCATTCAGAAAGTACTTAGACCCCTTGACTTTTTCCAAGTTTTGTAACGTTACAGCCTTATTCTAAAATTGATTCAATTAAAATGTTCCCCTCAATCTACACACAATAGCCCATAATGACAAAGCAAAAACAGGTTTTTAGAGCTTTTTGCAAATTGTATAAAAAAAATAAAAAAAACTGATATCACATTTTATATAAGTATTCAGACATTTTAATCAGTACTTTGTTGAAGTACCTTTAGCAGCGATAATAGCCTCAAGTCTTCTTGGGTATGACGCTACAAGCTTGGGGAGTTTCTCCCGTTCTTCTCTGCAGATCCTCTCAAGCTCTGTCAGGTTGGATGGGGAGCATTACTGCACAGCTATTTTCAGGTCTCCAGAGATGTTCGATCGGGTTCAAGTCCGGGCTCTGGCTGGGCCATTCATGGACATTCAGACACTTCCCCCCCCCCCCCCCCCCCCCCGAATCCACTCCTGTGTTATCTTGGCTGTGTGCTTAGGGTCGTTGTCCTGTTGGAAGGTGATCCTTCGCCCCCAGTCTGAGGTCCTGAGCGCTCTGGAGCAGGTTTTCATCAAGGATCTCGCTGTACTTTGCTCTGTACATCTTTCCCTCGATCCTGACTAGTCTCCAAGTCCCTGCCGCTGAAAAACATCCCCACAGCATGATGCTGCTGCCGCCATGCTTCACCGTAGGGATGGTGCCAGGTTTCCTCCAGACGTAACGCTTGGCATTCAGGCCAAAGAGTTCAATGTTGGTTTCATCAGATCAGAGAATCTTGTTTTTCATGATCCGACAGTCCTTTAGGTGCCTTTTGGCAAACTCCAACTGGGCTGTCATGTGCCTTTTTACTGAGGAGTGGCTTCCGTCTGGCCACTCTACCATAAAGGTCTGATTGGTGGAGTGCTGCAGAGATGGTTGTCCTTCTGGAAGGTTCTCCCCTCTCCACAGAGGAACTCTGGAGCGACCATCGGGTTCTTGGTCACCTCCATGACCAAGGCCCTTCTCCCCCAATTGCTCTGTTTGGCCGTGAGGCCAGCTCTAGGAAGAGTCTTGGTGTTTCCAGACTTCTTCTATTTAAGAATGATCGAGGCCACTGTGTTCTTGGGGATCTTCAATGCTGTAGAACTTTTTGGTACCGTTCCCCAGATCTGTGCCTCGACACAATCTGGTCTCGGAGCTCTACAGACACGAGACGTATGTGGCAGAGTCTACAGACAATCATGGGTTACAAAGGGAAAACCAGCCATGTCGTGGACACCGACATCTTGCTTCCAGACAAGCTAAACACCTTCTTTGCCTGCTTTGAGGATAACACAGTGTCCCGCCGACACGGCCCGCTCCCAAGGTCTGTGGGCTCTCATTCTCCATGGCTTACCGCCCCAATAGATTCACAGACGATGCAATCGCCATCGCACTGCACACTGCCCTATCCATTTTTACATTACATTTGAGTCATTTAGCAGACGCTCTAATCCAGAATGCATACATTTCATTTTTTTTTTTTTTTTCTCTCCATACTGGTCCCCCCGTGGGAATCGAACCCACAACCCTGGCGTTGCACACACCATGCTCTACCAACTGAGCTACACGGGACAATATACCATCTGGACAAGAGGAATACCTACGTCAGAATGCTGTTCATTGACTATAGCTCAGGCTTCAACACCACAGTACCCACCAAGTTCATCATTATGCTCTGGGCCCTGGGTCTGAACTCCACCCTGTGTAACTGGGTCTTGGACTTCCTGACGGGCCACCCCCCTCAGGTGGTGAAGGTAGATAACAACACCTCCACTTTGCTGATCCTCAACACAGGGGCCCCACAAGGGAGCAACAGCGCCTCTTCAACCTCAGGTGACTGAAGAAATTTGGCTTGGCCCCTAAGACCCGCTGAAATGTTTAGATGCACAATTGAGAGCATCCTGTCGGGCTGTATCAACGCCTGGTATGGCAACTGCACCGCCCGCAACCGCAGGGTTCTCCAAAGGGTGGCGCGGTCTGCCCAACGCATCACTGGGGGCACACTGCCTGCCCTCCAGGACACCTATATCACCCAATGTCACAGGAAGGCCAAAAAGATCATCAAAGACATCAACAACCTGAGCCTCCACCTGTTCACCCCGCTATCATCCAGAAGGCGTGGTCAGTACAGGTGCATCAAAGCTGGGACCAAGAGACTGAAAAACAGCTTCTATCTCAAGACCATCAGACTGTTAAATAACTATCACTCGCCGGCTACCACCCGGCTACTCAACCCTGTACCTTAGAGGCTGCTGCCCTATATACATAGACAGGGAATCACTGGCCACTTTAATAATGTTTACATACTGCTTTACCCATGTATATACTGTGTTCTATTCAACTGAATTTTAGTAAATGCCACTCCGACATTGCTCAACCTAATATTTATATATTTCTTAATTCCACTCTTTTACGTTTAGATTTGTGTATTGTTTGATACTACTGCACTTTTGGAACACAAGCATTTCGCTACACCCACAATAACATCTGCTAAATATGTGTATGTGACCAATAAAATTTGATTTGATTTACAGACAATTCCTTCGACCTCCTGGCTTGGTTTTTGCTCTGATATGCACCGTCAACTGTGGGGCCTTATATAGACAGGTGTGTGCCTTTCCAAGTCATGTCCAATCAATTGAATTTACCACAGGTGGACTCCAAGTTGTAGAAACATCTCAAGGATGATCAATGGAAACAGGATGCACCTGAACTCAATTTTGAGTCTCATAGCAAAGGGTCTGAATATTTATGTAAATAAGGAAAATCTGTTTTTTATTTTTAATAAATTAGCAAAAATGTCTAAGAACCTGTTTCCACTTTGTCATTATGGGGTATTGTGTGTAGATTGCTGAGGCTGTAACATAACAAAATGTGGAAAAAGTCAAGGGGTCTGAATACTTTCCTGAAGGAACTGTACAGGACAGGAGTTTATCCTTAGAGGGTTAATGCCAACACTGTGTAGTACCAACACAGGCTCAGGGAGGATGTTTGGAAGTAAGAAGGACCAGGAACACTTCAATCCTATTAGACATGTGAGTGTACTGCTGGCGCCTTGAACAATCTGCTAATGTGCTGGGAAAGAGAGGTGCGCACATTGATATGGCATATTGTAGTTTGTGAGGTCCTGGTTGTGGCAAGATGCTAATTCAATTGAACAGACTGCAAGCCTTGAGATATTTTTGAGTTATTACAGCTCTTTGTCTCATTTGGAGTTCTGTTGTCTGCTTTTAATAGCGTGACAGAGATATTGTTCAGTGTGGCAGTAATCATATCTTGCTGTGGTTGAGCAGGCAGCTGTACACTAATTGTTCTACCGTAAAACAACATGCAGTTAGTGTTTCAGCTTTGACTATGGCTTGTCATTGTAATGGGCCACATTGTTAAACGATGAGCTAAGTCAGCCCAGAAATCTGATACAGTTCAGTGGGCTACAGTAACTTAGACTCGGTTCTGTTTGTCTCTTATGGGCTCTTTTGTTGTCCTCTGCTATCCTCAACTACCCCCAGTCCTTTAGAGCTCACTTTTGTATACTGACAACCACATGGTTTCCTTGACTGTTTTACAATAGAAATGATCCCAGAGGTGATTAATCTGAGGTGTCCTGAGATGTATACAGATATGTATATTTATAATGTATAATTCTACATGCAGTATTTGTGTATTCACGTGTGTTCTGTTGTAGGTGTTTTACACTGAGATGAGGAATGGCCGTCCAGCAAGTTCAGCAGTAGCAGTGAATGTTCGTCTCAGTCTGGACATGTTGGCTACAGTGAGCTATTTCTCCTTCTATATTGAATACGTTATATTTCCAAGTTATTCTTTCGACAATTTTTCTCTGAAAATCCTTTATTTTTTCCCCCAGGTAAAGTTCAATGGGCACACCATTTTTGTAAGTGTATTTTGCATTGCATGTTCAACTAATATCATTCAACTGAGATTACTGGTAGAATGAGCACAAAACGAGATTCAGTGTTTGTATCTTCCTATATATATTTTTTTAAATCTTCCTGTGGCTGTAAGGATGTAGAAATTGGCAGTTTGAAGATGGCAGCTCAGTATGTGTTTAGTGTCGGTGCTTATGGATGGGCAGGAGAGGGACGACACAGCGTGCCACGGAGAGTCAGCACCTTCCAACCAGGTAAGTGGATGGAGCAGAGGGACTCACCTTGGTCAGTCTAGTCATCCTGAATGAGGCGAAAACCAGTGAGCTTACTGCCTGTAGCAATGAATATGGGGCTGAATTTACTGAATGTTTAGAAAAGAGTGGAATGGTAGGAGATGGCACTTTGACTACAAATGGCTCTTCTGGGAATGTCATTTTCAGTTCATTCACTGTACTGTACAACAACAATTTGATGCTGGTGTTGAGGGGATGTTCATGCATCATGGAACCTACTGAATGACCCTTTGCTCCACTGCCCCTGAATGCACCCACGCTTTGAGTTAATAACAAGTACGTGGAATTCCAGAGAAAAGATTTCACATCTTTGATTGTTTTTGTATCTTTCCACACTCCACCACTACCCTCCACAGAGATGTGCATGCCCCCCTCGGCCCCCTCACAACCAGCCGTAGGGGCCGTTTCAGACACTGAAACCGAGTTGTCATGGAAACAGAGTGAAAGAAAGGGAAGCTCACCTGTCCTCCATTTCATTGTGTATTATATCAGGTAAGAGTTGTTTTTCTTCTATTAGAGTGTGACCCAGGCAACCGCTTGTCTTTTTATTTCCTTTACGGCTGTTATTTTTCCTGAAAGTGTGTAATGGTTCAATGTGTCCTTGAATTAACTTGAAGACCACTTTGTCTGACAATATTATTGTTGTGCATGATCTCGGTTAACCCAGAAGTAAAATCTTGCAAAATTTGGTCAGCTGTCTCATTAACTTGTGTGTCTATATGTGTTAGAAATTGACAGTTCTGGCAGTTTGTGAAGTTTCCACCTCTCACAAAAGGAAACTCTGTCTTCACCCAATCCTGATACGTCTGTATAACCAGCGGTGAAAACCCAAAGACCGGAGCTACTCCACATCGTTATCTCACACCTCCCATTCAATCCCGGCTGATTCTTCGGTTTGTCCACGGGAGATTAGGTTGTACATAACGTACGGTGGCTATTTTCATCTCCTGGAACCACTGCTCTTACAGATAGGTTGCCAACACGTTTGGTTTTGATTTTAACAAAAGCAGTAGAGGAAAAACAGTGTCGGAAATATTATGATGAAATATACAGGAGTGCTAAGCCTGATAATGGATTTTACAGTGGTTCACAAGGTTAAGGTCTGACACACAAACACCACAATACTTTGAGAGGTTGACAGTTCAATGGGGACGAGCTGTGTGATTTTTCTATGGGTACAAGGATTTAGAGAAGAACTAAAGAAATAGTCAATTAGTCAAACATTTTGATAGATTTGAATGGACATTCCAAAAGGAGTCATTTGAACAGCAAACCGAGTAAATGTTTGCGTGCAGCCTGTTTGCGTGTTGGGACCAAACAAGGAATGTTAATGATGCTGTGAAGTACCGTAGGATTTTTATTGAGTAATTCATCTCTTGTCTAAACAGCTGCCAGAATGGCCAGATAGCAGATATCCAGAGCCAGGGACAGACCACACACACACAGTATACACCAGAGAGAGATGACTAGAGATGACTATTTGAGTCACAGTCTTTCCTCGCTTGAATCTGTTGTGAATAGAGGATGGATAGTGACTATCATTGAAACTACATGACCGGAGTTGAAGGATGTTGACAAAGACAGTATAATACTTATGAAGGCTGTAGTCAGCATGGATTTGTGGACAAGGGCAACGCGAACATACTTCACTTGTCTATATCTTGCTGAGCTCAGTTTCTGTGACATGCTGTTGTTCACACCTTCACAATTCTATAATGTCTCAACCTGTCCCAGCAATGGCAATATGAGCACGCAATTACTGTAAGCAAGCAGGTGTTTGTGTTCTGGAAGAGCCTGCCTCACACGTGGACGTTGTCTTACGTGTGTAAGAGAGTTCCTAACCTATCCCTTACCCACCTTGTCTTTGACACACTACCCAGTCAGATTGTAATGGCTGATTTAACAAGTTAAATGCATTCACAGTTACTTATACCGTTACCTCAGAGTCTGTCTCTACCTGTGATACCATGCAGACCAGAGCTGGACTCTGAGTGGACGTCCCTAAAGGATCCAGTGAACGGCAGCTCGGTGGTTGTGAGAGGACTGGATCCTGACACTCAGTACCATTTTGCTGTCCAGGCAGTCAATGTCTACGGAGCCAGCCCACACAGCGTCATCGCTGACCCAATATGGACCTTCAGTGAGTGTGGGGAGGCATCTCTTCATTAATGATTTGATAAACTGCTCGTCCAAGTCCGTGATTGTCATTTATTCATGTCTCTGTGTTAGGTGTGCAGGAGGGGGGCAGCGGGAGCTTGGGTCAGGGTTCTCCTGGCAACGGCAACATTAATCAGGAGGATCTGACTGATGTTGAGAACTCTGATTATGGGGCCCTCATTCAGGAGGTAAAAGACAGTGTCATGCAGGCTTCACAATCACCATGTTTCTCGTTAGTTATTTCCCAAACGTTCCAAGTATCTCTTCTTTATTGTGTCCTACTGTCTTTGCTCCAGCTACTTTTCTCTCCAGAAGAAGACAGAAGATCTCTGCCGAGGTCCCGAACATGGAGTCCCTTCTCACACACAGGGGGAGGAGGAATGTCTCCTAGTGAGAACACTGCTGATTCTGGCACCATCGTCACTGCTAACAAGGCAGCCACTATAATATCCACCTCTACCACACCCATTCCTGCCAACCACACCCTTACCACCAACCCAGTTGCCCTCACCTCGTCTCCAGGCCTGGATAGCGTTCTGCCGACCCCTAGCTCAGCCCCACTCCCGGCCCGCTCCACCCTGGCTGGCCCCCTCTCCTCTACCCCTCCCGGCCCCAGGTCCCAGTGGAAGGGACAGGTGAGGGGGCTGTATGACCTGGCCTGTGAGAACGCTGTGTGTTCTCTCAACAGTGTGTGTATAGATGACTACCAAAGTGGGGGATCTCGCTGTTACTGTGCCCTGGGCCGAGGAGGGGACGCCTGCTCTCAGGGTGAGACAAGAGAACCACTCTAATGGACTATTATTGCTTAGTTGATGGACACGAGTCTCTGTTTTGCTACTGAATTTGAGCTTATTTGTGTATTATTGTTCTGGGTTTCTTTGTCCTCCAGTTGTAGTGGTGAAATATCCACAGTTTTATGGCTTCTCCCATATTGCCTTTGAGCCACTGAAGAATTCCTATCAATCCTTTCAGATCATGCTTGAGTTTAAGGTAAAATGTTGTCTGTTTCATTCTGAATGTGTTGCAGTTCCTTCATAGAAATAAGCTGTAAAGCTATTTTGTACATCCCAAATAAAAGTCAATGGTATTCTAAAGAATGTAAAACAAATGGATGCTCACCCCTGTCTTGTTACTCCACAGACTGACTCAGAGAATGGCCTTCTGTTGTTCTGTGGGGAGAATGAACATGGCAGTGGAGACTTCACCTCACTGGCTCTCATACATGGGAAGCTCCACTTTAGGTGGGTGCATGTTGATACAAATCAGTCAGTCACGCACTGACTGACTGACTCACCTCACCTCTATCTGTGTGTGCAGGTTTAACTGTGGCACAGGCACTGCCCAGATAGTGAGTGGGAGTCGGGTGGCACTGGACCAGTGGCACAGTGTCGTTGTCGGCAGGGAGGGTGTGATTGGCTGGCTAAGACTGGACAATGACACACCTGTCACAGGACACTCACAGGTGAGGACAATTCATTCTGTATATAGGACGTACATTACAAAAGAGCACACTCTGCTGCAACTGGTAAATACACATTATACAATGTCATAACCCTACGTGCGGCCCGGCCCTGTCCGGGTGTGTATCTCCTAATCTCTGATCCTACAGGGCGACTACAATAAGATCACATTCAGAACTGGCTGGCCAGGACAGCAGGGACCAATCGGGGTTTCCAGGGGTGTATCCAGACGCTAAGTATCAACAGCAGGGTGACGGACATGAGGCCTTGGCCAATGGGATGGGCTCTTAGTGGGGCGGATGTGGGTGAGTCACTGAACTGAAGCCACTGGATTCTAATACATTAATGTTTCCATCATAATCTCTTACCTCATTTATTCTCTCTGTTGATAAGTTTATCCCTGCTTATTTATGTCATTGCGTGAAGGTCATAGCAAGTAACATGTCAATCAATGATTAACATAAGTGTTTAATGACAGTAGGTTATAAACTTGTATTTGTTCTGAAGCCCTTTGTCATGTCTTATTTTCTGTCGGAACCAACAACTTCCTGGTCACTGGCCAATTTGCCTTCTTTCTTGTTGATGTCTGAATATCCTAAGAACATACTGTCATCTTGAGTCAGTTGTTCAGTAGATATTGTGACACACAGCAGTCCTTGTTGTGTACAACATGTGCACATTAAGACGGAGCAGACAAAGCTTTGATGTGTGGGTCTGCGTCTGGTTCGAATGGCCTAGGGTTGGTGAGATGCGTTTCTATGGCAGCCTCTGGAAGGCTTCCTCCTCATCACTCCTATTATTCAGAGAGACAGAAAGGAAGTCTGTGTTCTAGTTCAATAGGATATGATGAATGCCAGCAGGGAGATGCCAAAGTGGTCAGACACAATAGTCCCTAATGAGCTGACTCGATAAGTGAGATTATGTAAAAAGGGATTTTTGTTTTGGTCCATTTGTGGACTGACACAATTTCTGTCTGTTTTTTCTGTCTGTCTGTCTTTTTTTTACTCTTTCTCCGTATCTATCTTTCTTTCAATATATCTCTACCTCTTTTCTCTTTCTTTCTCTCTCTTGCTCACTTTCATAAACATATATTCTGTATGCCTCTAGTATGACAGAATGTATATACTGTTTAAATGACTGGTATACTATGGTGTATGTGGTTTACCCTGTAGGTGAATGCAGTGCCAGTGTCTGTGAAGGGGTCACCTGTGCCAATGGAGGAACTTGCTTTGCCAGCCATGCAGATGGGTACATATGTCTGTGCGCACTGGGTTATAGGGGTCCTCTATGCCAGGAGAGTGAGTAGCTACCACATCTCCACATTTTCTTATTTTGAACCTACTGTAATTACACACACACCTTACCTGTAACCCCTTCCATGTATTCCCCCAGGCTTCCAGCTGGTGGTGCCGTACTTTAATGCGTCTGTGCTGTCATACGCTAGCGCCCCCTGGCCTCGGTCCTCCAGACACAACCTGTCCTGGATGGAGTTTGAGGTGACCTTCAGGCCGACGGCTCCTGATGGCATTCTGCTCTACAGCCAGGACTCAGCCAGCAGAGACTTCCTGTCAATCATTCTGCTGGGAGGTTACTTGGAGTTCAGCTTCGACTGTGGCTCTGGGACAGCCACCATCAGGTTAGGGATAACAGTAGGGTTGCTTAGTCGTGGGAGAGTCCTGTTTTTGAGAAGCATGCACATTTTTTATATTTCAACATGTTGACGTTGTCGAGCAATCACGTTCTGAAGAAAGGCCATCTATGTGCAGAACCAAGGCATTACATAAATGTAACCAAATAGGAGAAAGGCTGTGTCTGGTCAGCACTGGTAAGGCTGATGTATCTGTTCATGTGCAGGAGTGAAGAGACGCTCACAATGAACGAGTGGCATGAGCTGCGTGTCTCCAGGACGGGCAGAGAGGGCATCCTGCCGGTGGATAACCAGATGCCCACACACAGCCTGGGTGAGGTACAGACCTTCATGGAGCCTGCTGAAAACATACACTGAACATTTCAGTAAAGACTGATCATAATGTATTCAAACCGTAAATTAGAAGAATACTGAAATGTGAATTTGGTCATCTTTGTTGTTTTAAGTAAATGTAGATTGAAGTAAATGTAGTTTGGCTTCCTCTCTCCTGTTGTTCAGGGAGCATTCACTCAGATCAGGTGCAGCGGTCCTCTGTACATCGGGGGCGTTCCAGAACACACCAATCCCAGGACTAAGATCAACGCTGGTGCTGCCCTGCTACACCACTTCACTGGCAGTATCCAAAAGGTACCACAGACCAATGAGCCCCCAGTGTTTGGTTCGTAGATATGACACCACCCAGTAAACTGGATGTCCTGTGGACATTCGGCGTCGTTCCCATTTTGTCCCTTAAGGGTTTCGGTGCAACGTTATCCCAAGGGAACATTCTCTGGGGGACCTTTGTCTAGTTCCCTGTATGTTCCCAGGATGTCACTGAGGACCATGTCAGGACCTTTTTAGGACGTTCTCAGGACTTTCATTTTAATAGTCCTTAGGAGGTGTGAGCATTTCCACTAAAGTGCTAGGGAAGGTTAATGCCAGGACTAAGTTTTTGGGTAGAAAGTCCAAGCTACTTGATAAGGACTCCATGAAAGTGCTAGCTACTGCCCTCATTCAATGCCATTTTGTCTCGCTAGTACTTCCTGGTTTGGGGGCTTTTCTAAGCTTATGTAGGGGAAGCTCCAGATATCCCAGAATAAGCTGATCAGGCTAGTATTGAAGGGGAGTCCACATACTCACATAGGCAGGAGCTGCTTTCAGGAACTCAATTGGCTGCCTGTTGAGGCTAGGGTGTCCCAGATTAGACTGGGTTTGGTTTACGGGAGTATTTATGGTTCTGCGCCCAGATATCTAACTGATTACAAAATAAGGTGTACGCCACTTTCTAAGCAAACTTTGGGATTTATTAAAAAAACTAACTTGAGAATGTGCGGTCCTCCACTGACACTTTGACCCATACGTACGCACATAAACTGCAGAAATTAGAAACTGTGACTCCGTTGGCAGAAGGATGAAACTCAAGAAATGCTTTGAAATTGATACTATTGTGTAAAATAAATCTAAATATTACCTCTCACATATTATATATGAAGAGCTCCCTGGAGTACACACAAAAAAACATGATTTAGGATAATAAATACAGAGTTGTCTGTTATAATAAGGTGAACGTTAGGACAAATTATGTATAAACTGATGCCGTTTTCGATGCCTCAGTCGGGCAGATACGAGTGCACAGTTTCACATATTGTTATCACATGTTCGTTGTGCAGAACTGTCAATGTGATAATGGCCCTGTCATTATCAGTTACAATCAGGGTAATTACCACACCTGAAGGTGTTACACAATTGGGTAGCTTTGACAGTCAAATGGGTGGGTATAAAAAGGCATGCAATTACAAACTGTTTTGGCACTGTTGGAAGATTTGGAGAATGAAAGAATTCAGAGTGAATTTTCAGAGACCAGCAAGATTTACTGGCCGATGATGAGTGGCTTATGAGCCGGTTCTGATTACCAAGCGCTGTTCTCTTGGATCTCTGTGCTGTATTGGGCCCAGCTTTACAGAGAAGCACCCGCAGAAACCAAGCCGTGCCTGTCCCACTTCATCTCCTTGGCAACCTCGTTTATGGCGTCTATAGTCTCTTTGCGTTTGCAGGACTGCATATGTGAGGACACGGCCGCTGGAGGGTTGTGACGCATGAGGTCCGGTGGAGACGCCGGGGCTGGGCGCACTCAGCTTTCGCTCAGCTGCAGCACCACCGACCCCCGCTGGAACATGCAGCGACTAAAAACAATAGAAAATGTCACAATTGTTTGTGTAAATATATGTTTAAACACAACTTGAATGCATTTGGTTGACTCTTTTAAAGCGAGGGAATTCCTATTACATACCTGGATCATCCGGTGCGTCTTGCATGTCCGTGTCCCCCTCCACCTCCGTCACTACTCCACTCAGAAGGCTATGCGCCTTTTGGCCTCCACTTTTATGTCAGACCACTTTTTTATTTCTGAGAGGGTCCGACCTTCTGAGCCAGCAGCATTCACAGCGTCCGCCACATGCTGCCACTCTAACGCCTTTTTGGCATTTGTAATTCCCACACTGCGTCCACCAAACAATATATTTTTTCTTGCTTCAACCTCCCCTACAAGAACTTCCATTTCACACTGGGTGAAATGTCTTTTTTTTAGCCTTTCTGTCGTGATTTGCCGTCATTGTCGTCATGCACTCAGTTTTGGATGAATATTAATTAGGGCGTTTCACTGACTATTTATAGGCAACTATGGGCGTTAAAAGGGTGGGACAAGACGCTCGCTCACATGCGCCACATTGAGTTGATTGTGATTTATGAAGGGAAACTGGCGTGGGACGTGCGTGTGCACAGTTATAAATCAGAATATTGAGTTGAATGGAATGAGTTGCCTCTGCACATAAAAATGACTTCCCCTCTGGGCAGCTTTAAAAATATATTAAAAAACTGTTTGATGTCTTCTGTGCCCATATGAATGACCCCTATGATGTAAACTGCAATGATGAAATAGATGTTCTTCTTTGTTTTTTGTTTTATTATCTCGCTGTCATACTGTGTTCAACCGTGTTGGATCTTACCTAGCCATCTTGTCTCAAGAGGAACACAATGGAAACAAGACCCAGACTTTATTGTGTGTTATCCTCCGTGATTTAACTCATGTGCATGTTTGGCTTTTTCAAGTTGTTTGAGTGCTAGTTTTTTAAAATGGTCGAATTAATAAACTAAACTACAAATAAAACATCAAGTGAACATTCTTTGGCGGACCTTTTTATCGTTCCCGGTTAGCCGCTTTTAAGACGTTCTTGGGACGTTGTGTCATGATCCCCTGGAGGTTTTTGTCAGGTGAGTCCCAGATGTCTCAAACCATTATAAGTAAAGCAATGAAATGGTATAGGAGTTTTTTAAGGTAAATGGTACGCTGTTCAGCTAAAATAGTGTAAACCTTTAATCAATGACAATATGATTACATTTGACATGGTCAGTACTGACTCCAATATGTGATTTGAACTCCCAACCTCTGGGTTTGGGGTATGCTGACCTTTTCTGCTGCACCACAAAGTCTGTAGAAGTTCAGACGTCCCCTCCCTACACATTCATTACCTATAATACATTTCTGCACTTAGAAAAAGAGTGCCATCTGCACTACTATTTTAGTTAAGTTAATATGACTATTCTCTTATTGATTTAATTTCAGCAATTTGAGTTTTGGATTTTGGTGTAGTTGTCTAATGTTGGTGGGGCATATTATTCTGTTTTAATGTTACTCCTGAATATAGTCGTTTTTCTTCAGTATATTTTGCAAAGTGTAGGAATAGGCCTACAGGTGAAATTGATACAGACATGGCGGCATAGCAGGAAGATCGGAAGGCTGTGAACCAAGAGGTTGTGAGTTCAAATCCCAGGTGAGGACATGTTAAGTAATAATTACTGTATGAAAAATACATACATTATGTATGTCAAAATGTGTCAACTGTATAAGTTGAAAACACTATGTGAAAAGCACTCTGTGTCCCCAGCATTGCCAAAAGACAAAGAGCTGTGACTGGATCAGTTGTTCACCAATCAGGGCCTTGATGGGCTTGGCAACAGTAACAAGGGGTGATGTATAATGAAACTAGGTTGTGGGTGGGGGGGGGGCTGGGTTAAAAAGAAAAAAAATCCACAGGACAAACCGGGAACTAGACAAACACCTCCACGGGACCATGACAACATCCCATGAAAGTTAGAGGCCATTCATGGGACCATGACACAACATTCCAAGAAAGTCCTAAAACCATCCCGGAACAAACCAGGAACTACACAAAACCTCCAGCGGACAATGACACAACGTCCTGACGACTTTAGGCAACCATTTCATGACGTCCCGGGAACGTCCCAACAACTCATTATTGTTTGCAGGGCATGTCCCCCATAGGAAATGTAAAAGTTTCTAATCTCATCGCTGTCAAATACACTTAGTGACCTTTACTGAAGCTATGTGGTTCTGTAACAGTATTGTACATAATGATTGCTGTGGATACATTACATAGGGCATAACTAACTATTTGTCTCCACCCTCCTTTATCCTTATTGACTGTTCCATATTCCTCTGCCGTTCCCATCTCTATCAGATCACTCTTAATGAGCGCAGCATCCGTCTGCCCCAGGACTTCTCTGACGGGGTAAACATAGAGAACTCCCTGCACCCCTGTGTAGACTCCCCATGTGCCAACAGGGGCACGTGCCGCCCAAAACAGGCCTTGTATGAGTGTGACTGCCCCCTGGGATACACTGGAAAGCACTGCCTGCAAGGTCAGACCTCTCACTGCTATACTATATAATGCATGTGTATGCTGCATGCACACATCTCTAGTGTGCCCACCTCTCACCCTCTCTCCTCTCTCTCTTCTCTGACCATGGTATTGCTGAGCAGAATGTGGGACTTTCTGCATGAACTGTAAGTCTCACTGTGTGTGTCATGTTGCTCCGGTGCATAATTATACAATGACATATAACAATAAGCTGTATAACAGCATGTGAAAGCATGTGGCGTTTACTTGTAATTGGAAACAGTCTATTGATTTGAATCTGTCCATGTGAAACGTTGTAGTGTCATCTAGTGGAAATTGTGGGTAAGTACAGGTTCCCCTTTACTGTGCCTTCAGGAAGTCTTCACACCCCTTGACTTTTCCCACATTTTGTTGTTAAAGGAAGATTTTTTTTAATTGATTTTAAATTGAGATTTTGTGTCACTGACCTCCACACAATGCACCATAATGTCAAAGTGGAATTATGTTTTTAATTAATTTATGAACATGTCTAAAAATGAAAATCTGAAATGTCAGTACATATTCAACACCTTTATGGCAAGCCTAAATAAGTTCAGGAGTATGAATTTTCTTAAGTCACATAAGTTGCATGGACCCTGTGTGCAATAATAGTGTTTAACATGATTTTTGAATGACCACCTCATCTCTGTACCACACCCATACAAATATTTGTAAGGTACCACAGTCGGGCAGTGAATTTCAAACACAGATTAAACCACAAAGACCAGGGAGGTTTTCCTATGCCTCCCAAAGAAAGGCAACTATTTTTAGATGGGTAAAATTTTTAAAAAGTAACAAAAATCATTGAATATCCCTTTGAGCAGAAACGGAATAGAGCTAAGCACAGGCAAAATCCTGGTTGTCTGCTGTCCACAGACACTGGGAGACTTTCAGCAGGACAGTAACATAAGTCTAAATAAACACTGGACTTGCCTACCAAGATGGCATTGAATGTTCCCAAGTGGTCTAATTACAGTCTAGACTTTAAAAAAATGGCTGTCTAGCAATGATCAACAACCAACTTGATAGAGCTTGAAGAAAAGCCTCCCAGCTGTAATCGCTAAGGTGATTCTGGACTGAGGGGTGTGAATAATTATGTAAATGACATATTTCTGTATTTCATCATTTCATTCATTCATCAAAATTTCTAAAAACATGTTTTCACTTTGTCATTATGGGGTATTGTGTGTAGATGGATTAGAAAAAACATATATTTAATCATTTTTTTAATTAAGGCTGTGACACAACAAAATGTGGAAAAAGTCAAAGGGTATGAATACTTTCTGAAGACACTGTATATGGCATCGGGTCAAGGCAGTCAGGTGACCTCTTTCACTATTCCAGCCTTTCTTTGGCTCAGAAATATTGACGTGTTGACAAACAATTACGTTTCCTGCATTTACACAGCGATTTGTTGGGAGTTTGCTTCCTGGTGGTGTGATGTAATGAGGTTGTCTCTTTATCAGAGATGGCCAGGATGGGAGCCTGACAGTGGACCACTATGAGACCAGTACAGGGAGATCACCAGGCAACATGAGACAGCTCAATACCAACAGCATGGTGTACCTGGGTCAGTAGTGCTGTTGATGGAGATAGTAGGGGTAATGGTGGTGGTGGTGGGAATATTGATGTTGAAAATAATATTGATGATGCCATGGTTCCTGCAGGTGGAAGGAAAGAGGTTGGCTTGTATACCCATGGCCAGTACCTGTGGGGCCTGGTGGGCTGCGTTTCTTAGCTCTCCCTCTACTGACTACCACCTCTCTCTAGTGGAGGATGCAGCCGCTGGCAAGAACATCAACACATGCAGTCCCTGACAGCTGCTGACCTCGTTTCCCTGAGCAGACTATATCATGTTTTAGAATTATGTTCATATTTACTGTATGTCTTGGGATGAACCCAAACACGCAATTGATGGTTAAACTTGCAACTATTTTATTATTTATTGTTGTTTTTTTTATTGTAAAGAATTTCCATTGTTTTGAAAATGTATGATTTTTATGGGATTCCCGTCTCATGGACAGTAGAGGCATGGAACTCAGCCTTCTAGAATCTCTTTGTGCCTGATACTGAGGTGTGGTGTTTTGTACTGTCAGATACTGCTATCCAGCTGTTTTGTGTATTTAATCCCGTAATACATGCATCGTATTTACTTTATGTTCATATTCTTAACTCTTATTATTTCTTATTGTTGTTGCATTGTAGAGAAGGAGCCTGCAAGTAAGCATTTCCTTGGACGGTGTACACCATGTGTATTCTGTACATATGACGAATACAACATTAAACTTGTATTGTAACCATATCTGTCAAAGGAAATGTATAGGATGTATATGTATTGCAATATGCAGAAGATTTTCTGGATGTGGAAATATATACAAATGCCATAACATGTCCTGACATGTCTTTTTAGAAACATAAACATTTTAAACAGCATGTTATATTTGATTGTCTTTCATTGAGAAAGAATGTGGTAATATTGTCTTGACAGGTGTACCACTAAAGTTACCTTTCTTGTGTTGTGTCATAACAGAAAAAAAAGGTTTTAAAACTGAAACATTATTTTCCCAAACAACTGTTCTTTGCAGACTGGAGCAGTATGCCTGACTGGTCCTCCAAAGTAAAACATTTTGTCACCTCTGCTCTTTGTGGTTGTTCCTGGCCACCTACTGGGCCAGAAATAGTCTGCCAGACTCCTCCATACAAACACATATACAGTCCTTGTTATATTGTCTGCCATAGAGGAACAATAGCTCAACAGAAAGCGATGGTGAAAGGACATATAAACCATTCCTAGAAACGTTCATGCACATCTTCCGCTCAAAAAGATGTCTGTCAGAAATTGGTGAAAAAAAAGAATCTTATTTTCAGTAGGAGAAAGAGCAAATGTTCTGTTTTCTTTTCTGCAAATCTTAAGGCCATTTCTGCCGTTCCAGGTGAAAATGGTCTTAAGATTCTCAGAACAATTACTCCTTCTCCTACTGAAAAAAAAGAAATTGTGAGTGCTCTATTTCCATCTAGCATGTCTTGCAGCGTGTCGTGTACCTTTTTCTATACAACAGATTCATAGCGGAAACCTTGCTTGTTAGGAAGACACCCCTGTGCTGCTCACTGATGCACTCACAGTATAATACACACTGCAAAATACTCACACTGTATTATACTCATGCTGTATTATACTTGGTGTACATTACTCGGTGTACAATACTCATACTGTATGATACTCACTGTACGATACTCATACTGTACGATACTCAGTGTATAATAGTCATACTGTACAATATTCATACTGTACAATTTTCAGTGTATAATACTCATGCTGTACAATACTCACTGTATAATACTCATACTGTACAAAGTAGTGTTGCCAGGTTAACAATACCTCAACCCAAACCCTTGCAAATGACAGAAAGAATGCATTGGTCGCTGATCAATTTATATAAGGCAAAAGCATGTACTCAGCTGGAAAAACATCCTCCTCAGCCTCTCATTGTAACCGGGGAAGTATAAATAGCTGCGATCTGACTTTTCAGTTTTAGTCACGATGACATCCCAGGTCCACTGTTAACAAGGTGTGTATGACGAGATCCTTGTCATTGACTGTCCTTAAGCAGACTGCTACAGTTAATTACGGTGTTCTGTATTTCAGCTGGATAAGCTAAGAATACGATGTTATCTGGACAGTTTTACCAAGCGGTAATGATGGGTCTGCTCAAAATCACTTTGCTCTCTCCCATCACTGAGCCCAGATAGAGGGAGACAGTCTGTCTGGTTCTGGGGACTCGGAGGGGGGGGGGGGGGGGCTTCAGGAGCCTCCAGGAGCCTCCAGGGGTCCGTGAGCAGAGCGGTGGCCCCATCTTACCCCACTAATCCCATCTCACCTCACATTCCAGTTACCTGGGGATACAAATGTCAAACACATCAGATCTAGGTGAGATATAAAGAGAGGCATACAGAGAAACAAAGACTGACAGCCTGGGCAAAGATGCTGAGGTGTTCTCTCGGACTCATTACGATTATGCTGACAATCAGAAGCTACAAGGACAGTATGATGTGGGTTCTTCCCTGAGAGCTGTTCCTAGAGGCCTGAGATCCTGTGGACACCACGGAACAAAACAGTAAAGCATTGTGGCTGCCGTCCACTTCTCATTGTCTTACCTCAAGTTGCCTGTACTGTAGCTTTTCTTGAGAACCACTGAAAGAAAAGGAACTGTCAACACTTTCTAGAGACTGTTTATTTTTTGTAGGAGGTTAGATCAGCTTTAATATTGCAGATAGATTGTGGGTTCTGTCAATGTAACTGTTTGCATAATTTCCATTCCCCATATATATATATATATATATATATATATACTACCGTTCAAAAGTTTGGGGTCACTTAGAAATGTCCTTGTTTTTGAAAGAAAAGCAAAAATTTTTGTCCATTGAAATAACATCAAATTTATCAGAAATACAGTGCAGACATTGTTAATTTTATTATTATTGTTGCTGGAAATGGCTGATTTTCTTTAGACTACTTGAGTATCTGAAGCATCAGCATTTGTGGGTTCGATTACAGACTCAAAATGGCCAGAAACAAAGACCTTTCTTCTGAAACTCGTCAGTCTATTCTTGTTCTGAGAAATGAAGGCTATTCCATGCGAGAAATTGCCAAGAAACTGAAGATCTCGTACAACGCTGTGTACTACTCCCTTCACAGAACAGCTCAAATTGGTTCTAACCAGAATAGAAAGAGGAGTGGGAGGCCCCGTTGCACAACTGAGCAAAAGGACAAGTACATTAGTGTCTAGTTTGAGAAACAGGCCAATTTATTGCTTCTTTAATCAGAACAACAGCTGTGCTAACATAATTGCAAAAGGGTTTTCTAATGATCAATTAGCCTTTTAAAATGATAAACTTGGATTAGCTAACACAACGTGCCACTGGAACACAGAAGTGATGGTTGCTGATAATGGGCCTCTGTATGCCTATGTAGATATTCTATAAAGAATCTGCCGTTTCCAGCTACAATAGTCATTTACAACATTAACAATGTCTACACTGTATTTCTGATCAAATTGATGTTATTTTAATGGACCAAAAAATTTATTTTCTATAAAAAACAAGGACATTTCTAAGTGACCCCAAACTTTTGAACAGTAGTGTGTGTATGTGTGTGTATATATATATATCTATAGTAGACTCTGGGAGTTGATGTTAAAACGAACAGCACCTCAGATATTCCTCCACTAATGGTTAAAGGTAGACTCTGGGAGATGACGTTAAAACGAACAGCACCTCAGATATTCCTCCACTAATGGTTAAAGGTAGACTCAGGGAGTTGATGTTAAAACGAACAGCACCTCAGATATTCCTCCACTAATGGTTAAAGGTAGACTCTGGGAGATGACGTTAAAACGAACAGCACCTCAGATATTCCTCCACTAATGGTTAAAGGTAGACTCTGGGAGATGACGTTAAAACGAACAGCACCTCAGATATTCCTCCACTAATGGTTAAAGGTAGACTCTGGGAGATGACGTTAAAACGAACAGCACCTCAGATATTCCTCCACTAATGGTTAAAGGTAGACTCTGGGAGATGACGTTAAAACGAACAGCACCTCAGATATTCCTCCACTAATGGTTAAAGGTAGACTCTGGGAGATGACGTTAAAACGAACAGCACCTCAGATATTCCTCCACTAATGGTTAAAGGTAGACTCAGGGAGTTGATGTTAAAACGAACAGCACCTCAGATATTGAGATATCTAGCTAATGACAAATGGTCTTCAAATTGGTAACTGTACAAAATAAAATGCTCATATTGACAAAGAGAACATTAGCATCATAAAGACTAGAGATAAACAGGGAACTGGGCCTTCCCTGTGGCTCAGTTGGTAGAGCATGGTGTTTGCAACACCAGGGTTGTGGGTTTGATTCCCATGGGGGGCCAGTACAAAAAGAAGGAAAAAAAATAAAAAATGCATGAAATGAAACGTATGCATTCACTACTGTAAGTCGCTCTGGATAAGAGCGTCTGCTAAATGACTAAAATGTAAATGTAAATGTATATATATAAATATATATATATAAACTGCTCAAAAAAATAAAGGGAACACTTAAACAACACAATGTAACTCCAAGTCAATCACACTTCTGTGAAATCAAACTGTCCACTTAGGAAGCAACACTGATTGACAATAAATTTCACATGCTGTTGTGCAAATGGAATAGACAACAGGTGGAAATTATAGGCAATTAGCAAGACACCCCCAATAAAGGAGTGGTTCTGCAGGTGGGGACCACAGACCACTTCTCAGTTCCTATGCTTCCTGGCTGACGTTTTGGTCACTTTTGAATGCTGGCGGTGCTTTCACTCTAGTGGTAGCATGAGACGGAGTCTACAACCCACACAAGTGGCTCAGGTAGTGCAGCTCATCCAGGATGGCACATCAATGCGAGCTGTGGCAAGAAGGTTTGCTGTGTCTGTCAGCGTAGTGTCCAGAGCATGGAGGCGCTACCAGGAGACAGGCCAGTACATCAGGAGACGTGGAGGAGGCCAACAACCCAGCAGCAGGACCGCTACCTCCACCTTTGTGCAAGGAGGAGCAGGAGAAGTACTGCCAGAGCCCTGCAAAATGACCTCCAGCAGGCCACAAATGTGCATGTGTCTGCTCAAACGGTCAGAAACAGACTCCATGAGGGTGGTATGAGGGCCCGATGTCCACAGGTGGGGGTTGTGCTTACAGCCCAACACTGTGCAGGACGTTTGGCATTTGCCAGAGAACACCAAGATTGGCAAATTCGCCACTGGCGCCCTGTGCTCTTCACAGATGAAAGCAAGTTCACACTGAGCACGTGACAGACGTGACAGAGTCTGGAGACGCCGTGGAGAACGTTCTGCTGCCTGCAACATCCTCCAGCATGACCGGTTTGGCGGTGGGTCAGTCATGGTGTGGGGTGGCATTTCTTTGGGGGGCCGCACAGCCCTCCATGTGCTCGCCAGAGGTAGCCTGACTGCTATTAGGTACCGAGATGAGATCCTCAGACCCCTTGTGAGACCATATGCTGGTGCGGTTGGCCCTGGGTTCGTCCTAATGCAAGACAATGCTAGACCTCATGTGGCTGGAGTGTGTCAGCAGTTCCTGCAAGAGGAAGGCATTGATGCTATGGACTGGCCCGCCCGTTCCCCAGACCTGAATCCAATTGAGCACATCTGGGACATCATGTCTCGCTCCATCCACCAACGCCACGTTGCACCACAGACTGTCCAGGAGTTGGCGGATGCTTTAGTCCAGGTCTGGGAGGAGATCCCTCAGGAGACCATCCGCCACCTCATCAGGAGCATGCCCAGGCGTTGTAGGGAGGTCATACAGGCACGTGGAGGCCACACACACTACTGAGCCTCATTTTGACTTGTTTTAAGGACATTACATCAAAGTTGGATCAGCCTGTAGTGTGGTTTTCCACTTTAATTTTGAGTGTGACTCCAAATCCAGACCTCCATGGGTTGATAAATTGGATTTCCATTGATTATTTTTGTGTGATTTTGTTGTCAGCACATTCAACTATGTAAAGAAAAAAGTATTTAATAAGATTATTTCTTTCATTCAGATCTAGGATGTGTTGTTTAAGTGTTCCCTTTATTTTTTTGAGCAGTATATATACAGTGCATTCTGAAAGTATTCAGACCCCTTGACCTTTTCCACATTTGGTTATGTTACAGCTTTACTCTTAAAATTGACTAAATCGTTTTTTCCCCTCATGAATTGACACACAATACCTCATAATGACAAAGCAAAAACTTGTTTTTAGACATTTTTGCAAATGTATTAAACATAAAAACTGAAGTATCAAATTTACATAAGTATTCAGACCCTTTACTCAGTACTTTGTTGAAGCACCTTTGGCAGTGATTACAGCCTCGAGTCTTCAAAGGTATGACACTACAAGCTTGGCACACCTGTATTTGGGGAGTTTCTCCCATTCTTCACTGCAGATCCTCTCAAGCTCTGTCAGGTTGGACGGGGAGCGTCGCTGCACAGTTATTTTCAGGTCTCTCCAGAGATGTTTAATCAGTTTCAAGTCCAGGCTCTGGCTGGGCCACTGAAGAACATTCAGAGACTTGTCCTGAAGCCACTCCTGCGTTGTCTTGGCTGTGTGCTAAGAGTAGTTGTCCTGTTGGAAGGTGAACCTTCGCCCCCGTCTGAGGTCCTGAGCGCTCTGGAGCAGGTTTTCATCAAGGATCTCTCTGTACTGTGCTCTGTTCATCTTTCCCTCAATCCTGATTAGTCTCCCAGTCCCTGCTGCTCAAAAACATTGCTACATCATGATTCTGCCACCACCATGCTTCACCGTAGGGATTGTGCCAGGTTTCCTCCAGACGTAACTCTTGGCATTCAGGCCAAAGAGTTCAATGTTGCTTTCATCAGATCAGAGAATCTTGTTTCTCATGGTCTGAGAGTCCTTTAGGTGCCTTTCTGCAAACTCCAAGCGGGCTGTCATGGGCCTTTTACTGAGAAGTGCCTTCTGTCTGGCCAGTCTACCATAAAGGCCTGATTGGTGGAGTGATGAAGAGATGGTTGTCCTTCTGGAAGGTTCTCCCATCTCCACAGAGGAACTCTGGAGCTCTGTCAGAGTGACCATCGGGTTCTTGGTCATCTCCCTGACCAAGGCCCTTCTCCCCTAATTGCTCAGTTTGGCCGGGCAACCAGCTCTAGGGAGAGTCTTGGTGGTTCCAAACTTCTTCCATTTAAGAATGATGGAGGCCACTTTGTTCTTGGGGACATTCAATGCTGCAGAAATGTCTCAGAGCTATAGGGACAATTCCTTCGACCTCATGGCTTGGTTTTTGCTCTGATATGCACTGTCATCTGTGGGAGCTTATGCAGACAGGTGTGTGCCTTTCCAAATCATGTCCAATCAATTGAATTTTCCACCGGTGGAATCCAAGTTCTAGAAACATCTCAAGGATGATCATTGGAAACAGGATGCACCTGAGCTTAATTTCGAGTCTCATTGCAAAGGGTCTGAATACTTATGTAAATAAGGTATATCAGTATTTGCAAAAATATATAAAAACCTGTTTTCACTTTGTCATTATGGGGTATTCTGTGTAGATTGATGAGATGGATTTTTTTTAAATCCATTTTAGAAGAAGGCTGTAACAACAAAATGTGGAAAAAGGGAAGGAGTCTGACTATTCCTTCATGACTGTTTGATAATCATTCCAGGTGAAGCTGCTTGAGAGAATGCCAAGAGTGCAAAGCTGTCATCAAGGCAAAGCGTGTCTATTTGAAGAAGATATTTTGATTTGTTTAACACTTTTTTCGTTACTACATGATTCCATATGCGTTATTTCATTGTTTTAATGTCTTCACTATTATTCTGCAATGTAGAAAATAGTAAAAATAAAGAAAAACCCTTAAATGAGTAGGTGTGTCCAAACTTTTGACTGGTACTGTATATATACAGTATATATAGTGAATAAAAAATATAAACGCAACAATAGTTTCAAAGATTTTACTGAGTTACAGTTCATATCAGGAAATCAGTCAATTGAAACAAATTCATTAGGCCCTAGTCTATGGATTTCACATGACTGGGAATACAGATATGCATCTGTTGGTCACAGATACCTTAGGGGCATGGATCAGAAAATCAGTCAGTATCTGGTGTGACCACCATTTGCCTCATGCAGCGCGACATATCTCATTTGCATAGAGTTGACCAGGTTGTTGATTGTGGCCTGTGGAATGTTGTCCCACTTCTCTTCAATGGCTGTGTGAAGTTGCTGGATATACATGCTCAATGGCATGTCTGGTGACTATGCAGGCGATGGAAGAACTAGGACATTTTCAGCTTCCAGGAATTATGAACAGATCCTTGCGACATGGGGCCATGCATTATCATGCTGAAACATGAGGTGTTGGAGGTGGATGAATGCCACGACAATGGGCCTCAAGATCTCGTCACAGTATCTCTGTGCATTCAAATTGCCATAGATAAAATGCAATTATGTTCATTGTCAGTAGCTTTTGCCTGCCCATACCATAGCCCAACCTCCACCATGGGGCACTCTGTTCACAACGTCGACATCGGCAAACCGCTTGCCAACACAACGCCATACACGTGTTCTGCGGTTGTTAGGCCAGTTGGACGTACTGCCAAATTCTCTAAAACGAAGTTGGAGTCTGCTTATCGAAGAGAAATTAATATGAAATGATCTGGAAACAGCTCTGTTGGACATTCCTGCAGTCAGCATGCCAATTGCATGCTCCCTCAAAACTCTGTGGCATTGTGTTGTGTGACAAAACTGCGCATTTTAGAGTGGCCTTTTATTGTCCCCAGTACAAGGTGCACCTGCGCAATGATCATGCTGTTTAATCAGCTTCTTGATATGCCACACCTGTCAGGTGGATGGATTATCTTGGCAAAGGAAAAATGTTCACTAACAGGGATGTAAACAAATTTGTCCACAACATTTGAGAGAAATATGCTTTTTGTGAATATGGAAATGCTCTAGGATCTTTTATTTCAGCTCATAAAGCATGGGACCAAAACTTTACATGTTGCGTTTATATTTTGGTTCAGTGTATTTAAAAAAATCTTGCATATCTTAATTCATTCACACAATTGACGAATAATATGCTCAATAATGTTGCCACTTCCTACGAAGGATTGTTACCTATAACAATGACTGGCAGTACAACATCTAAATGTTGAACAATTATTATGCACTTTACATTCCATTATGATTCCATCCTATACTGTCCCTAACATCATTACCCCATAGCAACAGATGTGGGATACAGTTGTAGTTGTTTGAGAAGGCATGCCAGATTAACTGTTGGTGGATAGAGGTTATTTAAGACTTTGCCCTGGGGTGTTCACCACTCAACTGTACAGAGAGCATACATAGCTTTTTATCATCCCTTGTCTAATTAACTTCACACCCTCAAGCACAATGATACAATCATCTAATAAGAATCTATATATCAGGGTGAAAATATATAACATTTCTAGTTTTTGCACGAAGATAATGTATATACATTTTTTAAGTAAACAGCCTAAGCTTGAATGCCATGGGGAGAAGAAATTCAGAGAAATTGTATACTGTCTGAGAATTCTGTGTTAAATCTCAGAGAGACAGAGCTGATTCTAAAGTTGTTTTGTTTGTTTGTGGCTGTATGCTGTGCGGGCGGACGGTTTACGTCTGTTGCTCTCTCTGTCATGGGGTTTGCCCCAGAGTGCTTAAACTGATGATGATGATGATGTTCCTCTCTGGGTGTAACTACAGAGAGAGAGACTGCATTGTGATAATCCCATCTGACACGCCTCCTAAAGCTCTCTTTCCTCCCCTCCTAAGGAGCTCCTCTGTTCTCCAGCCTAATAGCTCTGGCTTCGTTCCCTCTCTCCCCCTTCTCTCTGTTTCTGTTTCTCTTCAACCCCTGGTTTCCCAGGCTGAGACTTGGGCACTCTTCCTCCATTTTCACCACCATCCACTCCCATGATCTCACCTCTCCTTACCCACTCACCATTATGTGTTATTCTCTGGTGTACAATAGGCACATGCTACTGAGAAGTCTCTGGTTAATGCTTCCTTTCTTTTACAGTGTCCTTTCCTATGGCTTGGCGCAGAGATTCATTGTTGAATTAAGAGTATCAGATGGTATACTGCTACTCGAGTCCTTCAGGTATAAGTTATGTGCATACAGTGATTCCGTCCCAAGGTTTCATTTACCAGCAGCAATAGCAGTATGGTTGAATGGTCACGCAAATGGACTGTTAATGTTGAAGTTAGCTGACTTCCTCACACTATTGTGAGGATCTAATCAGCCAGGCACAGCAGTCTGAAATGCTTAGTCTGCACTGCTGTGATAGATACAATTGGCTAATATGTTCTCCAGAATGTCCATGTAAATTGCTTCGAACAGATGTGTGTCCTGAGTTATGAATTCCAAACGTCTCAGTAACGATCAGTTTTAACCCTGTTGCTGACTGTGCTTCCTGTCATTGGTAGTTTCCTTATTGATAATCTGTCATTAATTGGCTGTGCGTTGCCATTGGCTGTAGCTAAATCCATACTAATCTATACTGACAGCACAGTATCAGTCCCTAACATGAATGACGGCTTGATCCCCACTGCTATTAGATAACACGTTTCACTTAATGATAGACCAGTATTTGGAGCGGGTGCACCAGTAACCCTCTGGTTCTGGCTCTGCTAGGACAGAATGTTGATTAGCACCCCACTGAGTTGTTGAATACAAGCTGTCCACTTGAGGTTGCTGCTTCTCATGAAATCTTCAGAGGGAAGATTTCTACTTCAATATAATGTATGTAACAAGGACTATATTGAATAAGAATGTGTTGTAATTGGTTTTGTAATTAGTGATTCATTTAAATCACATAAAATCGTTCAACTGGTTTCTCTACCCCACCATACCATCCTGATTGAATGATCAGAGTGACTATGGCTGCGTTTATACAGGCAGCCCAATTCTGATATTTGTTTTACTAATTGTTTTTTTGACCAATCACATCAGATCTTTTCACATCAGATCTTTTTCAGAGCTGATCTGATTGGTAAAAAAAATGCCTGTTTAAATGCAGCCTAAGACAACTAAATCACCTGTCCCTGATCTTGGAACATTGAATTCCCTCAGTTGTGGCCCACAGCCATAAGCAGCTGAGCTGACCCTCTCGTCCCTGCTCTATCAGCTGTGTTTAGACAGGCAGCTCAATTCTGATCTTTTTATTCACTATGGCTGCATTTACACAGGCAGCCCAATTCAGATATTTGTCTAACTAATTGGTCTATTGACCAATCAGATAGCATCCCACCTACCCTAGAGAGGTTAACGTCCCACTTGGCCAACATCCGATAAAATTGCAGAGCGCCGAATTTAAAATACAGGAATACACATAATAAGCATTCATAAAATATACAAGTGTTATACATCGGCTTAAAGATTAACTTCTTGTTAATCCAGCCGCTGTGTCAGATTTCAAAAAGGCTTTACGACGAAAGCATACAATGCGATTATCTGAGGACAGCGCCCCGTGTAGAAAAGCATACAATCATTTACCAGCCAAGTCAAGGAAACACTAAAGTCAGAAATAGCGATAAAATGAATCACTTACCTTTGATGATCTTCATATGGTTTCACTCACAAGACTCCCAGTTACACAGTAAATGTTTGTTTTGTTCAATAAAGTCCCTCTTTATGTCCCAAAAACTCAGTTTTGTTGGTGCGTTTTGTTCAGTAATCCAATGGTTCCAAGGCGATCACAACAGGCAGACCAATACATACTAAAAGTACCAGTAAAGTTTGTCGAAACGTGTCAAACGATGTTTATAATTAATCCTCAGGTTGTTTATTGTCTTTATGATCAATAATATTTCAACCGGACAATACGGTTTTCAATAGAAAGGAAAAATAACAAACGGTGTGCTCACAGGAGTGCGCCAAATCAGGTCTGCAAACTTCCTCTGTCCTCTGACCAAAATGGCTATTTACACGTCGTTTTTCAAAATAAAAGCCTGAAACCATGTCTAAAGACTTTTGACATCTAGTGTAAGCCATAGGAACTGCAATCTGATTCCTAACCCATTGGATTCTCTATAGGCATTGAGTTGAAAAACAACCACATGAAAATAATTCCACTTCCAGGATGGATTTTTCTCAGGTTTACACCTACCATATCAGTTCTTTTATACTCACAGACATTATTTTAACAGTTTTGGAAACTTAGAGGGTCCACATCTACCAATTATATGCATATCCTAGCTTCTGGGCCTGAGTAACAGGCAGTTTACTTTGGGCACGCTTTTCATCCAGAGGTGTACTACTGCCCCCTACCCTAGAGAGGACAAGCTCTGAAAAATATGTGATAAGATCTGATGTGATTGGTCAAAAGACCAATTAGTGGAAAACATTTCAGAATTGGGCTGTCTGTGTAAATGCAGCCTAATTGGTCTTTTGACCAATCAGATCACCTCTGAAAAATATCTGATGTGAAAAAGTCTGATGTGGTTGGTCAAAAGACCAATTAGTGGAAAAATATCAGAATTGGGCTGCCTGTGTGAATGCAGCCTGTGTCCTGAAGGCTATTCAGTATCTGTCAATGACTGCCTGGTCAGTCTAATTAAAAGTCTGTGTCACCCGATCAATAACCTATTCACTTTCTCTTTCTGCTCTGGTCCATCGCCTAGCCCTGGCCTGTGCTTCCCAATACACGCACACCAGAACTGGATTCAAATAGATGTGTTATTTAAATACTTATTTTCTGTGTATTTGAGTATTTTCAAATAATGTGGCCCGAATCAACTACTTCAAATACTATTTTCAAATACCTGGGTTAAATGCGTCTATTTGAGTATTTTCAAATACTTTCCATGTGTATTTCCAAATATATTCCAATGTTCAACTACTTGTATTTTCAATATTTAAATACTTACTTCCAAATGTCTATCAAAGTCATTGAAATACCATAAATAGTATTTGAACCCAGGTCTGACACACACACACGCATCCATACGCGCGCGGCACACACACACACACACACACACACACACACACACACACACACACACACACACACACACACACACACACACCCCCCCCCCCCCGGGAGAAAGGTAGGGAGTCACAGGAACAATGTGGTGTGGGGGTGGTGAGAAGTGTAGCATTGAATCAGTCCTCTTCTTCTCATCCTCCTGGAATCCCAGGGCAGCGTGCCCCCTTAGAGATGTTTAAGACCAGGATGATACTGCTGATGGGTGATCCTCTGTGGCACTCTCTCAGACTGCCTCTGGGGCTGGGCTGGGCTGGGAAAACAGCTGGTGCAGTAGGAAATAGCATCTGGCCATGTATGCCTGTTTCCTTCAGCCTGAGAGAACCAAGAGTGCAATAAGCTCACAGAACAATGACTCATGCTCCTACTCAGGCTCTGATATTTGTCGTGGGTCTATTTGTTTTCTTTCAAATATGCGCTTCACTTCCCTGGCATAATGGAAGCAGAGGAATGGTCCCAAAAGTTAATTCTGGTCAAGCTAAACCAATAAATATTTAAAGGTATTTGACCCTGGTCTACTGTAGCGGTGCGATGTCCCGACAATGCCCCGTCATTGGCAGACTTATTTATCCATCCATAGCTTTGAGCGTCGGTAGTGTCTCATTTGGCCAAAGATGTGTTTGTCACAAGTATAGAGTGACAGGTGGCTGAGAGAAGATGTTTTGGAGTGGGGGTGCTGTCGACCAGGATTCAAAATGGCTTAAATCAAATCAAATCAAATGTATTTATATAGCCCTTCGTACATCAGCTGATATCTCAAAGTGCTGTACAGAAACCCAGCCTAAAACCCCAAACAGCAAGCAAAGCATGTGAAAGAAGCACGGTGGCTAGGAAAAACTCCCTAGGAAAAACTCCCTAGAAAGGCCAAAAACCTTGGAAGAAACCTAGAGAGGAACCAGGCTATGAGGGGTGGCCAGTCCTCTTCTGGCTGTGCAGGGTGGATATTATAACAGAACTTGGTCAAGATGTTAAAATGTTCATAAATGACCAGCATGGTCAAATAATAATAATCATAGTAGTTGTCGAGGGTGCAACAAGCACGTCCGGTGAACAGGTCAGGGTTCCATAGCCGCAGGCAGAACAGTTGAAACTGGAGCAGCAGCACGGCCAGGTGGACTGGGGACAGCAAGGAGTCATCATACCAGGTAGTCCTGAGGCATGGTCCTAGGGCTCAGGTCCTCCGAGAGAAAGACAGAAAGAGAGAAAGAGAGAATTACAGAGAGCATATTTAAATTCACACCGGATACTGGATAAGACAAGAGAAATACTCCAGATGTAACAGACTGACCCTAGCCCCCCGACACATAAACTACTGCAGCATAAATACTGGAGGCTGAGACAGGAGGGATCAGAAGACACTGTGGCCCCATCCGATGATACCCCCGGACAGGGCCAAACAGGCAGGATATAACCCCACCCACTTTGCCAAAGCACAGCCCCCACATCACTAGAGGGATGTCTCCAACCACCAACTTACCGTCCTAAGACAAGGCCGAGTATAGCCCACAACGATCTCCGCCATGGCACAACCCAAGGGGGGGGCGCCAACCCAGACAGGAAGACCACGTCAGTGACTCAACCCACTCAAGTGACGCACCCCTCCCATGGACGGCATGGAAGAACACCAGTAAGCCAGTAACTCAGCCCCTGTAAAAGGGTTAGAGGCAGAGAATCCCAGTGGAAAGAGGGGAACCGGCAAAGCAGAGACAGCAAGGGCGGTTCGTTGCTCCAGCCTTTCCGTTCACCTTCACACTCCTGGGCCAGACTATACTTAATCATAGGACCTACTGAAGAGATAAGTCTTCAGTAAAGACTTAAAAGTTGAGACTGAGTCTGCGTCTCTTACATTGGTAGGCAGACCATTCCATAAAAATGGAGCTCTATAGGAGAAAGCCCTACCTCCAGCCGTTTGCTTAGAAATTCTAGGGACAATTAGGAGGCCTGCGTCTTGTGACCGTAGCGTATGTGTAGGTATGTACGGCAGGACCAAATCGGAAAGATAGGTAGGAGCAAGCCCATGTAATGCTTTGTAGGTTAGCAGTAAAACCTTGAAATCAGCCCTTGCCTTAACAGGAAGCCAGTGTAGGGAGGCTAGCACTGGAGTAATATGATCAAATTTTTTGGTTCTAGTCAGGATTCTAGCAGCCGTATTTAGCACTAACTGAAGTTTGTTTAGTGCTTTATCCGGGTAGCCGGAAAGTAGAGCATTGCAGTAGTCCAGCCTAGAAGTAACAAAAGCATGGATTAATTTTTCTGCGTCATTTTTGGACAGAAAGTTTCTGATTTTTGCAATGTTACGTAGATGGAAAAAAGCTGTCCGTGAAACAGTCTTGATATGTTCTTCAAAAGAGAGATCAGGGTCCAGAGTAACGCCGAGGTCCTTCACAGTTTTATTTGAGACGACTGTACAACCATCCAGATTAATTGTCAGATTCAACAGAAGATCTCTTTGTTTCTTGGGACCTAGAACAAGCATCTCTGTTTTGTCCGAGTTTAAAAGTAGAAAGTTTGCAGCCATCCACTTCTTTATGTCTGAAACACAGGCTTCTAGCGAGGGCAATTTTGGGGCTTCACCATGTTTCATTGAAATGTACAGCTGTGTGTCGTCCGCATAGCAGTGAAATTTAACATTATGTTTTCGAATGACATCCCCAAGAGGTAAAATATATAGTGAAAACAATAGTGGTCCTAAAACGGAACCTTGAGGAACACCGAAATTTACAATTGATTTGTCAGAGGACAAACCATTCACAGAGACAAACTGATTTCTTTCCGACAGATAAGATCTAAACCAGGCCAGAACTTGTCCATGTAGACCAATTTGGGTTTCCAATCTCTCCAAAAGAATGTGGTGATCGATGGTATCAAAAGCGGCACTAAGATCTAGGAGCACGAGGACAGATGCAGAGCCTCGGTCTGACGTCATTAAAAGGTCATTTCTATTTCTTCTCACACATCTACATACAATACCCCATAATGACAAAGTGAAAACATGTTTTTAGAAATGTTTGCAAATGTATTGAAAATGAAATGCAGAAATATCTAATTTACATAAATATTCACACCCCCTGAGTAAATACATGTTAGAATCACCTTTGACAGCGATTACAGCTGGGAGGCTTTCTGGGTAAGTCTCTAAGAGATTTGCACACCTGGATTGTACAACATTTGCACATTATTCTTCAAGCTTGCCTAGTTAAATAAAGGTTAAATAAAAAATAAATAAATAAAAAGCTCTGTCAAGTTGGTTGTTGATCATTGATAGACAGCCATTTCCAAGTCTTGCCATAGATTTTCAAGCCGATTTAAGTCAAAACTGTAACTAGGCCACTTAGGAACATTCAATGTTGTCTTGGTAAGCAACTCCAGTGTATATTTGACCTTGTGTTTTAGGTTATTGTCCTGCTGAAACGTGAATTCGTCTCCTAGTGTCTGTTGGAAAGCAGACTGAAACAGGTTTTTCTCTAGGATTTTGCCTGTGCTTAGCTCTATTCTGTATCTTTTTATCCCCCCTAAAAAACTCCCTAGTCTTTGCCGATGACAAGCATACCCATAACATGATGAAGCCACCAGCATGCTTGAAAATATGAAAAGTGGTAATTATCAAACCTTTTGAGATGAGAAAACTTGTTTTTATGAACATGTACTTTTTATGACATAATGTTAAAATGATCTGAAATCAAATATTTATTTTTTTACCAAGTCACACTACTCAAAAGGCACCTAATTGGTGGAACGACCCTACTGTGGATACCAATATCCCTGTGAGCCTTCCAGGCCCATGCATATAAGGGTTTAGAACATAAATTGTGGATTATTAATATTACATTGTATTGTACTGCACCCTCTAAGCTTTTAACACAGATCCCTTGTCCAAAAGTATTTTAATCTGCTATTGTTAGCAATATATATATATATATATATATATATATATATATATATATATATATATATATATATTTGACCCCACTTTGGGAACCCTGTGCTAGGCAATCAGCAATTAGTGCTTGTATGGCAGCTGTAAGTGGCAGTCTTGTCAAGCGGTGACCTTATTGCCAAAACTGTCAACAAAACAAAGACAGTTCTGCTGAGTTGTTCTGCGGAGTTGTTTGAGGAGGGAAATAGAGAGGAAGGCTCCACACCACTCTCTTACTTGAGTTTCTTGACTAGTTATTTTCAGATGATCTCATTTAGCTCTTTTATAGCTTTGTCAAGCAACCCACATGTCAACTATGTGTTTGTTTTCTATCCCTGTTCGTTCCTCTCCCTGTAGGTTTTACAGATGCTCTCCACCCTGTGGCTGCAACCCTTCTAATTTAGTGTACCCTGCGTGCACACCCCATGTGTAATTCCTGGTCTCTGGCAGCATTTGGCACTTCCAATCTGCGGTCCAGAAGATGCTACTCATTACTCCTAAGCAGAGATTTTCTCTTTTCCTCCTCTCTCACCTGTCCATCTACTCATTGGAATTCCATGCTGTAATTGTCACTTGTCCACTCAAGCTTAACATTGTTGTCATCTATCGCCCACCAGGTGCCCTCGGAGAGTTCCTCAATGAGCTTGACACCTTGACAAGCTAATTTCCCAACGATGGCCCACCACTCATTGTACTGGGTGACTTTAACCCCTCAAAGCCTGCCTTCGATTAATTTCTTTCCACCTCTTTCTTTCCACTCCTTTCCTCTTTTGATCTCACCCTTTCCCAGTCCCCTCACACGCACAATACAAGGTAGGCAATGCGCTTGACCTCATCTTTACTAGATGCGGTTCACCTACTAATCTCACTGCAACCCCCCTCCATGTCTCTGATCACAAATGTTCCTTTCCTCTCTCCTCCCACTCTACCCACTCAGCCCCTACCCAGATGGTCCTGCACGTCGCAATCTCCGCTCACTCTCCCACTACTGCTCCTCTATCCTATCATCTCTCCCCTCTGCTAAATCCTTCTCCCTACTCTTATCACCTTTCAGCATCCTTTGATTTTCAATGTTCCCATTCCTCCCCGCTGGCTAGGCCTTCCCCTCCCGCTCTGTGGCTGTGTGGCTCACTGCGGGCTCACAGAACAGGGCTGCAGGTATTCTTCCCCTCCTTCTTCTCTACTTTCTCTTTCTATCTGCTGCTAAAGCCGCTTTCTATTACTCAATATGTTAAACTTCTGCCTCTAACCTTATGAAACAATTTTCCACCTTCTCCTCCCTCCTTAATCATCCACTTCCTCTCCCTTCTTCCTCCCTCTCTGTGGATGACTTTGTCAACCACTTTGAAAAGAAGTTTGACGACATCTGCTCCTCATTCACAGTCTATTAGTCCACTAGTCCCACCCACACAGAACTACCCTATGCCTTGACCTCTTTCTCCAGATGAAATTGTGTAACTAGTGATGTCCAGCTACTGACAACCTACCCACTTGACCACATCCCCTCCTCCCTTCTCCAGACCATCTCTGGAGACCTTCTCCCATTCCTATCTTCCCTCATCAACTCATCCCTGACCTTTGGCTGTCCCTACGGACTTCAAGATGGCCACAGTTGCTCCCCTCTAGAAACACTCGACCCCTCTGACTTCAAAAACTACAGACCGGTATCCCTTATTTCTTTCCAAAACACTTGAGTGTGCTGTCTATGGCCAACTCTCTCGTTATCTCTCTCAGATCAATGTTCTTGACCCTAACCAGTCAGACTTCAAGACGCATCATTCTACTGGGACCGCTCTCCTCAGTGTCATGGAGGCTATCCACTCTGCCAAAGGGGACTCTCTCTCTGCCAAAGGGGACTGTTCTCATCCTAGATCTATTCACTGCCTGCAACACAGTGAACCATCAGATCCTCCCCTACACCCTCTCAGGGCTGGGTGTCTCAGACTTTGCACACTCTTGGATTGCATCCAACCTACCAGGTGATGTGGCGAGGATCTGTGTCTGCACTACGTTCCTTCACTACTGGTGTCCCCCAGGGCTCGGTTCTAGGCCCCTTCCTCTTTTCTTTATGTACCAAGTCACTCAGCTCTATCATATCCTCACATGGTTTCTCCTATCATTGCTATGAAGATGTCACTCAACTACTTTTCTCCTTTTCGCCTTCTGACACCCAGGTAGCAAAACACATCTCAGTTTGGAAATCGGCCCAGACATCTGAGCTTGGATGTTGGCCCACCACCTCAACCTCGGAGCTGGTCTTTCTCCTGGGGAAGGACTCCCCACTCCAAGACCTCTCCATCATGGTTGACAATTCCACATTGTCCCCCTCCCAGAGTTGATGTTAGGACAGCAGAGTCCCTGCCCATCTTCCGAAAATGTCTGAAACCCTACCTCTTCACGGACTATCTTGACTAATCCCACAGCACCCGCCCCTCCCTTCTATAAAAACAACAAAAAACGATCTGTCACGTGTGCTCCCTCTCCGGCCTCTAGGTCACCAGGCTGCTCGTTATGGCGCACACCTGTCCCCATCGTTACACGCACCGGCGCATCATCAGACTCACCTGGACTCCATCACCTTCTTGATTACCTTCCCTATGTATGTCACTCCCTTTGGTTCCTTCCCCAGGCATAATTGTTTCTGTTCCAGTGTCATGTCTGTGCGTTGTTTGTGTTTCTTGTTTTGTATTTAGTTGCGTTTATTTATTAAAACTCACTCCCTGAACTTGCTTCCTGACTCTCAGCGCACACGTTACAGAATGATGCCTCACAAAAGGGAAGCATTAGGGGGTGATTGTTTTGTGTGTGTGTGTTGGAGGTGATGTCTGGTCCGGGTGTCCGAACCAAAGCTACCTGGGAGGCCTCAGACGGTTTGTCGGGTTCCCCTGCCTCAGCTGGCTCGACGGGTTTCCATACCTCAGTGGGATCGATAGGCTCCCATGCCTCAGCTGGCTCGATAGGCTCCCATACCTCAGCGGGCTCGATAGGCTCCCATGCCTCAGTGTCATAAGCGTCGTAAGGATTGGACCAAGGCGCAGCGGGTAAAGTGCTCATCTTCTTAATTTATTTGAAAAAAAAAACACTTAAACTAAATAAACAAACGACGAAACAGTTCCGTAAGGCAACACAGGCTACACAAGTGAAACAAACCCCAACTAAATATTGCCTCCAATTAGAGACAACGACAACCAGCTGCCTCTAATTGGAGGTCATTGCCAAAAACCCATCATAGAAATAGAAAACTAGATATAAACATAGAAATAGAGAACATAGAACCTAAACCCCAAAACCCCGAAATACACAAAACAAACACCCCCCTGCCACGCCCTGACCAAACTACAATGACAAATAACCCCTTTTACTGGTCAGGACGTGACACTCAGCGGGTGAACAGGTTCCCATGCCTCGACCGAGGCAACAGCGGAGGTCTCAGCCGGCTCATCAGGCTCTCATGCCTCAGGTGACCGGTCCGCTCCGGGGCCCCGGGATCGTCCCTTTGGTTGGCGTCCTGCGGCTAGATCCGAAAGCCCCGGGGAGGCTGGTACCGTCACGTATGCTCTCTCTCCGGCGCTCTAGGTCGCCATGCTCCCGCGTCTCAGCCGGACTGACAGGTTTCCCACACCTCAGCAGAGGTGACCGGTCCGCTCCTGATCCCCGGGATCGTAATTTTGGTCGGCGTCCTGCGGCAGGAGCCGCGTGTCGGGAAGGGGGTACTGTCACGTGTGCTCCCTCTCCAGTCACCAGGCTGCTCGTTATGGCGCACACCTGTCACCATCGTTACGCACACCTGCGCATCATCAGACTCACCTGGACTCCATCACCTCCTTGATTACCTGCCCTATGTATGTCACTAGCTTTGGTTCCTTCCCCAGGCGTCATTGTTTCTATTCCAGTGTCATGTCTGTGCATTGTTTGTGTTTCTTGTTTGTATTTAGTTGCATTTATTTATTAAAACACTCGCTCCCTGAACTTGCTTCCCGACTCTCAGCGCACACGTTACACTATCACTCTTGCCTTTCGTAAACTAACACTCACACTTGATCTTTTCCTACTAGCAATGACTTTGCTGATATCTACTTTATCGAGGAAAACTTACTATGACTGAGATATGTGGTTGTCCCACCTAGCTATCTTAAGATGAATGCACTAACTGTAAGTCACTCTGGATAAGAGTGTCTGCTAAATTACTAAAATGTAAATGTCAAAATGTACACTTACAAATTACTTTCTTCTGCAGGCATTTGCAGTGCCCTACCTGTCAGTTCTGCTAAGTACTTCTCACCTTCAACACATTTGGGAAATGTGGTAAAGGAATCTGAGGTTCCCTTTCCCCTAACTTCACACCCACACCTACCTGTCCTCAGTGGTTCTCAAATTAAAACACAGTCTCACCACAACATACCCATAGTGTGGTACAATGCCTTTTCTCAGAAGCTCTTACATCTTGCTGCCTCTTCTCAGAATATGGCCTTACTCTTAGAATTCACACCCCCCCCCCCCACCCTTTCCTTTGTGACTTTCACACACACGCACGCACACAGGCACACACGCAGGCATGCACGCACACACACACACACACACACACACACACACACACACACACAACAACAACCTAAGTAAGTTAAAGTGCATTTATTTGACCTCTGCTGTGGTGGGCTAGATGATGTGTATGTGTGGGCTATAGCTGTCTTTTCACACCTAGCCTGCGCAGTGGCCCCAGAGCAGAGGGTGACAGACCAATCAGATGGCCTGTTACCCACAGCAGAGACAACAGGGAGGGAGACCTGTCCCAAGCAGGCTGCAATGGCATATGCCACTAGCACAGATGAGAGGCATTTTGGAATACAGTTATTTCACTCCTGAAATCAGATATCAGGGAGTGAATGATATACAGTTATTTTATAATGATTAAAAAAAATGATTTTATTCAGCGTTAGAAAAAATTGTGGCTGGGGTGGCCAGTAAGATTGACATGCATTCATGGATGTAATCGCAGCACCATCTGTTACGTACCTCCTAGTAGGAGGGAGGTGCAGGAATCAGGAGCAGGAGAGCAAGGAAGTCCCAGTGGCACAATCGTTTACTCAAGGAGTCCCAAACAAACAACAACATGTGGGAAAACACGCTAAAATGAAGTCGCCACACACAGGGAAGAAACGCAACACACGGAGGAGAAAGTTGTACTCCTAGACGAATAAATCAAAACGGTAACATTACCGTGAGCAAAGAAAACCCCGTGGTGCAGACACGCACCCCTAACAAAGTAACACTGAACAATCCCGCACAAAGACTAGCAGGCAGCGGGGTGTAAATAAACCCATCGAAATCAACTAAATGAACACAGGTGTGATAAAACAGACAGACACAAACGAAAAGGAAAAATGGATCGGTGGCAGCTAGTAGGCCGTCGACGACGACCGCCGAGCACCGCCCGAACAGGGAGAGGAGCCACCTTCGGTGGAAGTCTGACACCATCTGTGGACCTAAAACTTGAGGTGGTAACAACAGCAATATAAAATGGTTATGATGATATGGCAAATATCACAAAGCTATATTTGAGATTCTACCCCACACCGTTAAGATAACATAACATAACCTAATGCTACAGGCCATACAGTCTTATGGGACTTTCCTTTGGCTGTGTCCTTGACCTCTAATTGGTCTAAATGCCATTCGAAATGGCACCCTATTCCCTATATAGTGCAATACTTTTGACCAGGGCCCATAGAGCCCAAAGACCCAGACACTCACAGCCCATAGTGCTGTAGCAGTAGGGGGTAATGCGTGTTAGATGCCTGGAGAGCTCCTTTCATGATGCAGCTTTCGGAGAGGGCTTCGTGTCTCCGTTATGTCCAGGAACACTAGTTGGCTTTGTTTCAGCAATGATAAACCTCTGCCCGTGGATCAGCTGGTAATCACAACCATGGACTGGCTGTGTTTGGCCTAAAATAAACCGGTCCACAGAGCAACCCATCAACAGAGCTGCAGATACTCATATTTTTTATAAAAACAAAAGCATTTTGTAGTGTCAGTTACAGTGCCTTCAGAAAGTATTCACACCCCTTGGAAAATAATAATGTGCAAATATTGTACAATTGAGGTGTGCAAAGCTCAGAAGCTCAAAGACTTACACAGAAAGACTCACAACTGTAATTACAGCCAAAGATGATTCTGACATGTATTGACTCAGGGGTGTGAATACTTACAGTGCATTCGGAAAGTATTCAGACACCTTGACTTTTTCCACATTTTGCTACGTTAGTCTTATTCTAAAATATATTCAATTGTTGTTTTTCCTCATCAATCTACCCACAAAATGTAATATTACATTTACATAAGTATTCAGACCCTTTACTCAGTACTTTGTTGATGCACCTTTGGCAGTGATTACAGCCTAGAGTCTTCTTGGGTATGACACTACAAGCTTGGCACACCTGTATTTGGGGAGTTTCTCCCATTCTTCTCTGCAGATCCTCTCAAGCTCTGTCAGGTTGGATGCTATTTTTAGATCTCTCCAGAGATGTTTGATCAGGTTCCAGTCCGGGTTCGGGCTGGGCCACTCAAGGACATTCAGAGACTTGTCCCAAAGCCACTCCTGCATTGTCTTGGCTGTGTGTTTAGGGTCATTGTCCTGTTGGAAGGTAAACCTTCGCCCCCAGTCTGAGGTCTTGAGCGCTCTGGAGCAGGTTTTCATCAAGGAACTCTCTGTACTGTGCTCCATTCATCTTTCCCTCGATCCTGACTAGTCTCCACTTCCCTGCTGCTGAAAAACATCTCCACAGCATAATGCTGCCACCACCATGCTTCACTGTAGGGATGGTGCCAGGTTTCCTCCAGACGGGACGCTTGGCATTCAGGCCAAAGAGTTCAATCTTGGTTTCATCGGATCAGAGAATCTTGTTCCTCATGGTCTGAGAGTCCTTTAGGTGCCTTTTTGGAAAACTCCAAGTGGGTTGTCACGTGCCTTTTACTGAGGAGTGCCTTCTGTCTGGCCACTCTACCATAAAAGTCTGATTGGTGGCGTGCTGCAGAGATGGTTGTCCTTCTGGAAGGTTCTCCCATCTCCACAGAGGAACTCTGGAGCGCTGTCAGAGTGACCATCGTGTTCAAATCAAATCAAATTTTATTTGTCACATACACATGGTTAGCAGATGTTAATGCAAGTGTAGCAAAATGCTTGTGCTTCTAGTTCCGACAGTGCAGTAATATCTAACAAATAATCTAACAATTCCCCAACAACTACCTAATACACACAAATCTAAAGGGGTGAATGAGAATATGTACATGAAAGTATATGGATGAGTGATGGCCGAGCAGCATAGGCAAGGTGCAATAAATGGTTAAAAAAATACAGTATATACAGTACATGTAATATGAGTAATGTAAGATATGTAAACATTATTAAAGTGGCATTATTTAGAGTGCATTGTATAAAGTGACTAGTGATCCATTTATTAAAGTGGCCAGTGATTGAGTCTCAATGTAGGCAGCAGCCTCTCTGAGTTAATGATTGCTGTTTAGCAGTCTGATGGCCTTGAGATAGAAGCTGTTTTTCAGTCTCTCGGTCCCAGCTTTGATGCACCTGTACTAACCTCGCCTTCTGGATGATAGCAGGGTGAACAGGCAGTGCCTCGGGTGGTTGATGTCCTTGATGATCTTTTTGGCCTTCCTGTGACATCGGGTGCCGTAGGTGTCATGGAGGGCAGGTAGTCTGCCCCCGGTGATGCGTCGTGCAGACCGCACCACCCTCTGGAGAGCCTTGCGGTTGAGGGCGGTGCAGTTACCATACCAAGCTGTGATACAGCCCGACAGGATGCTCTCGATTGTGCATCTGTAAAAGTTTGTCAGGGTGTTGGGTGACAAGCCACATTTCTTCAGCCTCCTGAGGTTGTAGAGGCGTTGTTGCGCCTTCTTCACCACGGTGTCTGTGTGAGTGGACCATTTCAGTTGGTCTGTGATGTGTACGCCGAGGAACTTAAAACTTTTCAGCTTCTTCACTTCTGCCCCTTCGATGTGGATGGGGGGTGCTCCCTCTGCTGTTTCCTGAAGTCCACGATCATCTCCCTTTGTTTTGTTGACGTTGAGTGAGAAGTTGTTTTCCCGACACCAAACTCCGAGTGCCCTTACCTCTTCCCTGTAGGCTGTCTCGTCTGTTGTGTCATCTGCAAACTTGATGATTGAGTTGGAGGCGTGCATGGCCACGCAGTCGTGGGTGAACAGGGAGTACAGGAGGGGGCTGAGCACACACCCTTGTTGGGGCCCCAGTGTTGAGGGTCAGCAAAGTGGAGATGTTGTTTCCTACCTTCACCACCTGGAGGCGGCCCTTCAGAAAGTCCAGGACCCAATTGCACAGGGCGGGGTTGAGACCCAGGGCCTCCAGCTTGATGATGAGCTTGGAGGGTACTATGGGGTAGAATGCTGAACTGTAGTCAATGAACAGCATTCTTACATAGGTATTACATTTGTCCAGATGGGATAGGGCAGTGTGCAGTGTGATGGCGATTGCGTCATCTCTGGACCTGTTGGGGCAGTATGCATACTGAAGTGGGTCTAGGGTGGTCGGTAAGGTGGAGGTGATATGATCCTTAACTACTCTCTCAAAGCACTTCATGATGACAGAAGTGAGTGCTATGGGGCAGTAGTCATTTAGTTCAGTTATCTTTGCCTTCTTGGGTACAGGAACAATGGTAGCCATCTTGAAGCATGTTGGGACAACAGACTGGTATAGGGAGCGATTGAATATGTCCGTAAACACACCAGCCATCTGGTCTGAGCATGCTTTGAGGACGCGGCTAGGGATGCCGTCTGGGCCAGCAGCCTTGCGAGGGTTAACATGTTTAAAGGTTTTACTCACGTCAGCCACGGAGAAGGAGGGGGGGGGGGGGGGTGCAGTCCTTGATAGCGGACCGCGACGGTGGCACTGTATTATCCTCAAAGTGGGAAAAGAAGGTGTTTAGTTTGTCTGGAAGCGTGACGTCGGTGTCTGTGATGTGGCTGGATTTATTGTTGGAGTCCGTGATTTCCTGTAGACCCTGCCACATACGTCTCGTGTCTGAGCCATTTAATTGCGACTCCACCTTGTCCCTGTTCTGGCATTTCGCTTGTTTGATTGCTTTGCGGAGGGAAAAGCTACTATCCATGGTTAAATGCGATGGATCGCGCTTTCAGTTTTGCGCAAAGGCCGCCATTCATCCACGGTTTCTGGTTAGGGTAGGTTTTAATAGTCACAGTGGGTACAACATCTCCAATGCACTTCTTTATAAGCGCACTCACAGAGTCAGCGTATAGGTCGATGTTGTTCTCTGAGACTGACCGGAACATATTTCAGTCCGCGTGATCAAAAAATCTTGAAGCGTGGTTTCCAATTAGTTGGACCCGCATTGAATGGTTCTCGTCACTGGTACATCCTGTTTGAGTTTTTGACGGAAGGAACAAGATGACGTCATGGTCGAATTTGCCGTAGGGAGGGCGGGGGAGAGCTTTTTATGCATCGTGGAAGTTAGAGCAGCAGTGGTCGAGGCTATTGAACATACGCGTAGCGCAATCAATATGCTGGAAGAATTTAGGTAGACTTGTTCTCAAATTTGCTTTGTTAATTATGGACAGACGTTCCGCTAGCGGAACGCCTCATCAATATCCAATGGTAGCGCCTGGCGCGAAATACGAAAAACCTTAAAAATGCTATAATTTCAATTTCTCAAACATATGAATATTTTACACCATTTGAAAGAAAAGACTCTCGTTAATCCAACCACATTGTCCGATTTCAAAAAGGCTTTACAGCGAAAGCAAAACATTAGATTATGTTAGGAGAGTACCCAGCCAGAAATAATCACACAGCCATTTTTCAAGCTAGCATATAATGTCACAAAAACCAAAACCACAGCTAAATGCAGCACTAACCTTTGATGATCTTCATCAGATGACACTCCTAGGACATTATGTTATACAATACATGCATGTTTTGTTCAATCAAGTTCATATTTATATAAAAAAACAGCTTTTTACATTAGCATGTGATGTTCAGAACTAGCATACCCACCGCAAACTTCTGGTGAATTTACTAAATTACTCACGATAAATGTTTACAAAAAACATAACAATTATTTTAAGAATTATAGATACAGAACTCCAGTGTCATTGTTCTCAGAAGGGCCACTCACAAAAACCCCTGCTGTTTTTCGCCCAAAGACTGGAGAGCTCTCATTCCACTTTCTGGCGCCGTCCTAGAGCCAATGAAAGCCTTAGAAAATGTCACGTTACAGCAGAGATGCTGTATTTTTCATAGAGATGTCCTAGAAGGAGAACAAATTGTCAGACAGGGCACTTCCTGTATAGAATCTTCTCAGGTTTTGGCCTGCCATATGAGTTCAGTTATACTCACAGACACCATTCAAACAGTTTTAGAAACTTTTGAGTGTTTTCTATCCAAATCTACTAATTATATGCAAATTCTAGTTTCTGGGCAGGAGTAGTAACCAGATTAAATCGGGTACGTTTTTTATCCGGCCGCTTCGGGAAAGTGGTATTCCTGGTCGTAATGTTGGTAAGTTGACGTTGCTCTTATATCCAAAAGTTCTTCCCGGTTGTATATAATAAGACTTAAAGGGCTAGGCGTCCCGCCAGTGAAACTGGAGGGTGCGCAATTCAAATAAATAATCATAAAAATGATGGATATGAAACATTTAGGTACATACAAGTGTCTTATATCGGTTGAAAGCTTAAATTCTTGTTAATCTAACTGCACTGTCCGATTTACAGTAGCTTTTACAGCGAAAGCATGCCATGCGATTGTTTGAGGACGGCGCCCGACGTCAAAATATTTTTCCACCGGCACAGGTTTTATAAATTCACAAATACCGATTAAATATTCACTTACTTTTTGAAAATCTTCCTCTGATTTGTCATCCAAAGGGTCCCAGCTATAACATGTTGTGTCGTTTTGTTAGATAAAATCCTTCTTTATATCTCAAAAAGTCTGTTTAGTTGGCGCCATCGATTTGAGTAATCCCCTCATTCAACATGCAGAGAAAGGTATCCGAAAATCTACCCCTAAAGTCAAAATACATTTCTATTTACTCCTCAGATACCTTAAAATGTAATCAAACTATAATATTTCTTACGGAAAGAAGTATGTTCATGTTTTAGCAAGTGCATCTTGTCTTCATGGCGCGCCCAAACACGAATTTCCAAGACTGTGTCCCTGTACTAAAACTGATATTTCTTATTAGTTTTGGAAGTTACAAGCCTGAAACTTTGAACAGAGACTGCTGACACCCTGTGGAAGCCATAGGAATTGCATCCTGGGAGATAGAATTCAGTATGCTCTTATACTTTCCATTGTAAGAGCATGATCTCTCTCAAAAACAAAACAAATCTGGTTGGTTTTTCTTTGGATTTTCTCCTATTGTGTTATATTCTCCTACATTATTTTAACATTTCTACAAACTTCAAAGTGCTTTCTTCCAATGGTACCAATTGTATGCATATCCTGGCTTCAGGGCCTGAGCAACAGGCAGTTTACTTTGGGCACGTCTTTCAGGGTGAAATTGAGAAAAAAGTGGCCTAGCCGATTTCCTGTGGTAACAATATAAGAAATAACATGTAAAAAAAACGAAATACTGCATAGTTTCCTAAGAACTCGAAGCGAGGCGACCATTTCTGTCGGCGTCATCTAGTTCTTGGCCCTGACCAAGATTAATCCCCCGATTGCTCAGTTTGGCCAGGCTACCAGCTCTAGGAAGAGTCTTGGTGGTTTCAAACGTATTTTATGTAAGAATGATGGAGCCCACTGTGTTCTTGTGGACCTTCAATGCTGTAGAGATTTTTAGGCACACTTCCCCAGATCTGTGCCTCAACACAATCCTGTCTCTGAGCTCTAGGGACAATTCCTTCGACCTCATTGCTTGGTTTTTGCTCTGTCATGCACTGTCACCTGTGGGACCTTATATAGACAGGTGTGTGCCATTCCAAATCATGTCCAATCAATTGAATTTACCACAGTTGGACTCCAATCAAGTTGTGTAAACATCTCAAGGATGATCAATGGAAACAGGATGCATCTGAGCTCAATTTAGAGTTTCATAGTAAAGGGTCTGAATACTTATTTAATAAAAACTTGTTTTTGCTTTGTCATTATGGGGTATTGTGTGTAGGAACATAAGGAACATTTTTAATTTCGTCCATTTTAGAATAAGGCTGTAACGTAACAAAATGTGGAATAAGTCAAGGGGCATGAATACTTTCTGAAGGTACTGTAGTTGTCATCCAGTGGAAAAAAACTATTATGTGGAAAAAGTGTGGCATTTGTATTTTTGTGAATGGAACATTCTAAAGCACTGGAGCTGGTGATAAATATTCTATTTGCAACAAATCAAATTCCCTAGAAAATTGAATGAATTCAGCCGTTTTTACTGTCCTCAGGGGTGGAGTTTAAATAACACCTTTCTTTCTTTATCCACAGTCTCTTGTGTCCTGGCAAACCCTGTACATCGTGAACCTGCTATGTCTTTTACAAGTGGCGAAGGCAATCTTTTTACACCCTTTAGCGAGTTCTGACCTGTGGTGAACCCAAGATAATCGAGTTTAGTATTTTGGTTTTTGAGCAAAGAGGTCTGAATAGGGTCTTGGGGAGTGGAACGGCAGCTGCTTGCTCACTTGGGCGTGACTTGATAAAAGTGGGGAGGCTTTTATCTGTCCCTCTCCCAGGACTAACCTTCCCTCACACATGGCTGCTCATTTAACAGGCCTGATGCTGGTTTAAAAGGGCTGATTCTCCCTGAATCCCCATGCTGGATCACTTCGGTCTCTCCTCCCCTCTGTAGGGAGCCATGCTGGGCCACACTGCTCTCACCTTCCATGTACCTTGGGCCCTGGAGCTCTATGTACACTCAGATCTGATTAAGGCACGCAGAGTTAGAGAGAAGAACAGCGCTTTTTAGAAGTGAATTATCTGTGGTGTTCCGCATTTACAGTAGTTATATAATGGAGATTGGAGTCTAGGAATGATACAGTATGTTGTAGAGCCTACATAATGCAATGATACAACATGTATGCTTATAAAGCTCATACTATCTAGCTGAGAGCCAGACAGCCTTAGTGGGCTACAGGTGCAGTTCAATACATACTCTCCTGTCTGTCCTGTCTTCAGGTAATTGACCAATGCAGTCGATTTTCTCTGTTGCACCTGTTCCTCCATGCTTTGCTTGACCCAGTCAGTCTGATACCAGTCTGCAACTCTGTGATCCTGTGTCATGCTGGGTAAGTGGGCTGTCAGTGTAAATCAGAATTGGTTCTTAAAACCTCTTACATCTAGATGTGCCGCTAGCGGAACGCCTCGCCAATATCCAATGATAGAGCGTGGCGCGAATTACAAACACCTCAGAAATCCAAAAACTTCAATTTTTCAAACATATGACTATTTTGCACCATTTTAAAGACAAGACTCTCCTTTATCTAACCACATTGTCCGATTTCAAAAAAGCTTTACAATGAAAGCAAAACATTAGATTATGTCAGGAGAGTACCCAGCCAGAAATAATCACACAGCCATTTTTCAAGCTAGCATATAATGTCACAAAAACCAAAACCACAGCTAAATGCAGCACTAACCTTTGATGATCTTCATCAGATGACACTCCTAGGACATTATGTTATACAATACATGCATGTTTTGTTCAATCAAGTTCATATTTATATAAAAAAAACAGCTTTTTACATTAGCATGTGATGTTAAGTACTAGCATACCCACCGAAAACTTCCGGTGAATTTACTAAATTACTCACGATAAACGTTCACAAAAAACATAACAATTATTTTAAGAATTATAGATACAGAACTCCTTTATGCAATCGCGGTGTCCGATTTTAAAATAGCTTTTCGGTGAAAGCACATTTTGCAATATTCTGAGTAGATAGCCCGGCCATCATGGCTAGCTATTTTGACACCCACCAAGTTTGGCACTCACGAAACTCAGATTTACTATAAGAAAAATTGGATTACGTTTGCTGTTTTTCGTCAGAATGCACTCCCAGGACTTCTACTTCAACACCCAATGTTGTTTTGGTTCCAAATAATCCATAGTTATATCCAAATAGCTGCGTTTTGTTCTTGCGTTCAAGACACTATCCGAAGGGTGACGCGCCGGCGCGTATCGTGGCAAAAAATGTCAAAATATTCCATTACCGTACTTCGAAGCATGTCAAACACTGTTTAAAATCAATTTTTATGCGATTTTTCTCGTAAAATAGCGATAATATTCCGACCGGGAGACCTTGTTTTCGTTCAAACACTGAAAATAGAAAATGGAGTCTTCACATGCATGCGCGCACCCGTGTCATTGTTCTCAGAACGACCACTTTCCAAAAGCCCTACTGTTTTTCACCCAGGGACTGCAGAGTCATCATTCCCCGTTCTGGCGCCTTCTGAGAGCCTATGGGAGCCTTAGAAAATGTCACGTTACAGCAGAGATCCTCTATTTTCGATCAAGAGGTTATAGAAGGCCAAGAAATGGTCAGAGAGGGCGCTTCCTGTATGGAATCTTCTCAGGTTTTGGCCTGCCATATGAGTTCTGTTATACTCACAGACACCATTCAAACAGTTTTAGAAAGTTTAGGGTGTTTTCAAATCAAATAATTATATGCATATTCTAGTTTCTGGGCAGGAGTAATAACCAGATTAAATCGGGGACGTTTTTTATCCGGCCGTGAAAATACTGCCCCCTATCCTAAACAGGTTAACTGACTTGCCTAGTTAAATAAAGGTTAAATAAATAAATACAAATAAATAAAAGTGGAATAATCTAAAACTGTAGACAGCACATCTACCAGTCACTGTACTTTTAAGCCACTTGAAACAACTTTATATCACCGTGTTACCAAGGAATATAGGGTGTGGCAAAGATGTTTAAGACAGGATTTACAGTTCGAAGTTGAAAGTTTACATACACCTTAGCCAAATACATTTAAATAAAGTTTTTCACAATTCCTGACATTTAATGCTAGTACAAATTCCCTGTCTTAGGTCAGTTAGGCTCACCACTTTATCTTAAGAATGTGAAATGTCAGAATAATAGTAGAGAGAATTATTTCTTTCAGCTTTTATTTAATTCATCACATTCCCAGTGGGTCAGAAGTTTACATACACGCAATTAGTATTTGGTAGCATTGCCTTTAAATTGTTTAACTTGGGTCAAACGTAGCCTTCCACAAGCTTCCCACAATAAATTGGGTGAATTTTGGTCCATTCCTCCTGACAGAGCTGGTGTAACTGTGTCAGGTTTGTAGGCCTCCTTGCTCGCACACGCTTTTTCAGTTCTGCCTACAAATTTTCTATAGAATTGAGGTCAGGGCGTTGTGATGGCCACTCCAATACCTTGACTTTGTTGTCCTTAAGCCGTTTTGCCACAACTTTGGAAGTATGCTTGGGGTAATTGTCGATTTGGAAGACCCATTTGCGACCAAGCTTTAACTTCCTGACTGATGTCTTGAGATGTTGCTTCAATTTATCCACATAATTGTCCATCCTCATGATGCCATCTAACATGATGCTGCCACCCCCGTGCTTCACGGCTGGGATGGTGTTCTTCGGCTTGCAAGTGTCCCCCTTTATCCTCCAAACATAACAATGGTCATTATGGCCACACAGTTCTATTTTTGTTTCATCAGACCAGAGGACATTTCTCCAAAAAGTACGATCTTTGTCCCCAAGTGCAGCTGCAAACCGTAGTCTGGCTTTTTTTATGGCAGTTTTGGAGCAGTTGCCTCTTCCTCGCTGAGCGGCCTTTCAGGTTATGTCGATATAGGACTTGTTTTACTGTGGCTATAGATACTTTTGTACCTGTTTCCTTCAGCATCTTCACAAGGTGCTTTGCTGATGTTCTGGGTTGGATTTGCACTTTTCGCACCAAAGTACGTTCATCTCTAGGAGACAGAAGGCGTCTCCTTCCTGAGCGGTATGACGGCTGCGTGGTCCCATGGTGTTTATACTTACGTACTTTTGTTTGTACAGATGAATGTGGTACCTTCAGGCGTTTGGAAATTGCTCCCAAGGATGAACCAGACTTGTGGAGGTCTACAATTTTTTTTCTGAGGTCTTGGCTGATTTCTTTTGACATTCCCATGATGTGAAGCAAAGAGATACTGAGTTTGAAGGTAGGCCTTGAAATACATCCACAGGTACACCTCCAATTGACTCAAATGATGATCATAAGTTTCTCAAGCCATGACATTATTTTATGGAATTTTCCAAGCTGTTTAAAGGCACAGTCAACTTAGTGTATGCAAACTTCTGACCCACTGGAATTGTGATACAATGAATTATAAGTGAAATAATCTGTAAACAATTATTGGAAAAATTATTTGTGTCATGCACAAAGTAGATGTCCTAACCGACTTGCCAAAATAATAGTTTGTTAACAAGAAATGTGTGGAGTGGTTGAAAAACGAGTTTAATGACCCCTGCTGAAATGTAGTCCCTGTGCCTGACATGATCAGACTGCCCCCTCTCCTTAATACTGCAGCACTGCCAAGACCTGCACTCCTCACAAATGTCCTCATCATGGAATTCAGTCAAAGTCTACATAGTAAATTAATAACTAATCTAATCCAAAACTAATTAAGATTTAAAGGTTACATGCAACATTGAGAAATATTGCCAAAAGCACATTGGAAATCAATGTAACACATGACCAGCGTGAGAACAGAGGGCAGAGTGACAGGGGAGGGAGGGAAGCAGGGGAGGAGTCGGGGTGGGGGAGGCTGCTTCCTCCTCTCTCACTGTTACTCTTTCAGCTGGCTGGCTGACTGGCTGGCTGAGAGGAGGCTGAGGTGAGAGCAGAGTAGTGGAGAGCAGAGCAGTTGATTCCTGTAGCTTTGGGTGATTATCATCAGACTATCTGAACAAACGTCAGGCTCCACCTAACCCAGGAATTAGAGAGAGAGGCTTCAGTCTAGAACCTTACACAACATTTAAATCTTCAGCCTGTCTGCTCTCTCCAGCACTTCCTATACATGCTGCGCAGCCAAAGTCACCCATCTCCACCAGTCCATACTAACATAGACTCAACAGGAGGAGGAGGACATCACTAGGGCAACAGGTATGTGGAATTGACTTATTTATGATTTGTTCAGTCATTTTCTCTCTGCTAACATAGATTGATTGATGGATTTTGTGATTTGAAGATGAAGCTCGTATCAAATCTGTCTTCAAAATGTTTGCAGTATTGCGAGTTGAAAGCTATGTTGATTCTGTAAAACTTTATTTGATTCACTACACTGCAGGGTGTCCCTTCTAAAAAAATACATTGAATAAGTCTGGAATTATTTGAATTAGACTATTTCCGCTATTCCCTGGCCATTATAAAGCTCACATTTATTCTTCGAGAAACACATCAAGCCCAACACACATGGGAACGAGCCGAAAGATCTAGGCTAACCCCAATTTGACTGGCTCAATATTCAGGTATGCTATCCATGCACAACCACACAACCATGCACAACCACAACAGCCTATGGCTATGATGCTGCCCTCAGCATAAGACAATGATGAGGGCACCCTCTCACTTGGGTAAAAGGAACACTATTAATACTATTATTGCTGAACATTGGACTTCCTTCTTACTATATTGCCATTGATCCAGGACATCTAGACAAAAAGGACTCTATGTCAATTAAGGAACAATGGACAATATATTGAAGTGTCATACAGACTGGGGCTGCTTCATTGTGGGGATACAGCACATTGCATCCATAAGTGGCCTAAATATGGCAATAAAAATTGGAAGCTATTCCCCTACTATTTTTATTGTACGACTGTTTAGGATAGATGGCCAGTCCTATATGGGCTACCACACAATTCCTTTTTTTCTTCTTCCTGTTGATCAGTGTCCCCTTCCATTTACGCTACTGAAAATGTAGTATAGAGCACCTAAATGCTTAATACAAATTAAGGGTACATTTATGTTTATGGTCATTTAAACCATATTGCTAATAATAATAATGAGGATTATGGCTCAAGGGATATTACTCCTACAGTACAGCCGTCCTATTTGACTGTTTAGGCTTGCATATCAGTTATATCTCGCCTACTTTTCTCCTTTTCTTTTATTACCCACCATATCTCATCAAGTCTACTAGCTTAAATGTACCAGTCTGAAGGGGTAAATGCTTACTTATTGTGTTTCACTTTATTTATTTATGAATAACTTAAGTCCTAAACAAATATATACAGTTAGTGTACAAACAACATTATCAACACCTTCCTTATATTGAGTTCCACCCCCTTTTTTCAGAATAGCCTCAATTTGTTGGGGCATGGACACTACAAGCTGTCGAAAGCGTTCCACAGGGATGCTGGTCCATGTTGACTCTAATGCTTCCCACAGTTGTGTCAAGTTGGCTGGATGTCCTTTGGGTGGTCGACCATTCTTGATTCACACGGGAAACTGTTGAGCGTGAAAAACCCAGCAGCGTTGCAGTTCTTGACACACTCAAACCAGGGGGCCTGGCACCTACTACTATAGCCTGTATGTGTATGCTCCAAATTCATATGATCCTGCATTTTTTGATTCTCTGAACACCCTATTGTTATAATTAACTGAATTCCATCTGGTTATACGGACAGACATTAACGACATTTTGGACGTGTGAGACAAATCTAATAACTACAGTCCACACGCAACCAAGGCTCTCCAGCATACTGTATACTCTCTGATTACAACATCATTGATGCCTGGCAAGCACATCATCTTAAAGCAAAGCAAACATTCTCGCAAATCGATTTCATACAATTATCTACACCTATATTTTCTTTAATCAAGAAAATAGAAATCTGACTTAATATGAGCTTGTCTGATCACCACACAAACTACTGCCAACTTTAAATCTTCGAATCTACTAAAAGAGCCACAAGATGGCGTTTCAACCTTTCATTACTACTAAATCCTACATTCTGATTAATTTGAAATTGAACTAAATTAATTCATAATGATCAATCAAAATTCAGTTGACCCCTGGATTCTATGGGATGCAACTAAAGGTTTTATAAAAAATAGTGCAACTGCATTTGCACCTGGTTGAATAAATTGCAATTAAAAAGTATATCTGAAATGGAAATGTTGTTAATAACTGTGTTAGAGCGTTCTCAACAAACACTCTTTTCAGACCAGTTACTCTTTTTAAAATCAAGACAGAACTTCATTTATTGATAAGACATAAAGCAGAATTTACCATCCATCGAGTTAGACTCAACCATTACTTACATGGTAATCATCCTAGTCGTTTACTGGCCAACAAACTTCGCAGTAATGAACCGTTAGCTGATATAGTAACTACTGAATCTAAAACAGGGGAATTACGGTCAGAACTCAAATGAATGAATCAAATATTATCCCGCTTCGATAAAAAACTGTACATCTCTGATTGTAAATCCACACCAAGCCAGACTTATTCCTTTCTAAAATAATTAGTAACTCCTCTTCTCTCAACAGAAGAAGTCACCTCGCTGTGAGCACAAATCTCTCTCAACTCAAAAGGGTATTGGATAGCATGAATAAAGGCACATTTCATTTAAATAAATGAGGTCCACTATTGTTCGAAATGATGAATACAGCCATTCACAAAGGTTCATTTTGGAAAGACGTGAATACAGCACTAATTTAGCTTTTATTAAAAAAGGTAAGGATGCCACCCTGTGTTCTCACTATAACCCCCTATCTATGATAAACACAGAAATAAAACTGTTTTCCAAAATGTTGTTGTCCTGTCTCGAGACTTAATTACCCAAATTGGCCCACACAGACTAAAGTGTGTTTGTTAAAAAACTTTTATTTTCGGAAAACCTCCACCAACTGTAAGGACAGACTCTGGGAGATGAGAAGCAAGTGCAGAGAGTCAATATTTAATAAATTACAGACATGAAACAAAACAAGAACAGCGTCTGGACGGGGAACAAAACGACATTTATGCAGACACGGGGAAGAAACTGAGGAAGTGACAGATATAGGGGAGGCAATCGATAAAATAATAGAGTCCAGGTGAGTCCCATGAAGCGCTGATGCGCATAACGATGGTGACAGGTGTGCGTAATGATGGGCCGCCTGGCGCCCTCGAGTGCCAGAGAGGGGGAGCGGGGGCAGGCGTGATAATTACATGTCTTAAATGCTTCATCAGAAACAACAGCTCCTTGTGTGTATTATCTCTCGATGCAGAAAAAACTTTTGATATGATATAATGGTCATATCTCTGGTTTGTCTTGGAACATAATGGAAATTGCCTCCAATTTCATTAATATAATGCTATATGCATTAAAATGCTATATGCATAGTCGATATATGCATACAACTTAGCCATAGTTTTAACAGGCATTATCTGCTGTGCTCCATTCGGAATCACTAGAAGCAGCAGACAGGGCGATCCAATTTCGCCTTTGCTATTTTCATTATCCATGGAACCCCTGGCCCCTGGAAATTCATCAAGTGAAGGAAATAACATACATTTCCTTAAAATCTACTGATCTACTTCATCTCATTATACAGAGACTATATTTTACTATATCTAGACAATGTATCTCAGTTGCTCCCAAACGCATGAAGGATCATAGATAAATGCAGCTTCATCTCAACCTTTTTCAGTTACTGTACAACCAAATTAATTTTGCTCTGTCCAGAATACCCCTGAAGTATCCCCCCATGTGCATTTTACCAGTAGGCCTATGATATCATGAGTCTTCTCAAGTACCCCCTATGTATACTTTGGCCGTCTCTCCTTCCAGTTCCCTGCTGCCAATGACTGGAACGAACAACAAAAATCTCTGAAACTGGAAACACTTATCTCCCTCACTAGCTTTAAGCACCAGCTGTCAGAGCAGCTCACAGATCACTGCACCTGTACATAGCCCATCTATAATTTAGCCCATACAACTACCTCTTCCCCTACTGTATTTATTTCTTTTTCCCCTTTGCACCCCATTATTTCTATTTCTACTTTGCACTTTTTTCCACTGCAAATCTACCATTCCAGTGTTTTACTTGCTATATTGTATTTACTTTGCCACCATGGCCTTTTTTTGCATTTACCGCCCTTATCTCACCTCATTTGCTCACATTGTATATAGTCTTATTTTTCTACTGTATTATTGACTGTATGTTTGTTTTACTCCATGTATAACTCTGTGTTGTTGCATGTGTCGAACTGCTTTGCTTTATCTTGGCCAGGTCGCAATTGTAAATGAGAGTTTGTTCTCAACTTGCCTACCTGGTTAAATAAGGTGAAAATAAATAAATAAATGTGTAGGCCAAGTACCCCCAGGTGTCCTAGTACCCCTGGTTGGGAACCACTGATCTAATCAATTTGCTTCTGTCACGTCCTGACCAGTAATAGGGGTTATTTGTTATTGTAGTTTGGTCAGGACGTGGCAGAGGGTATTTGTTTTATGTGGTTCGGGGTGGTGGTTTGTTTAGTAGGGTATTTGATTTATGTATTCCGGGGGGTTTTGGGCACTGTTCTATGTTAGTGTATTTTTATGTTCTGTCTAGTCTTTTGTATTTCTATGTTTTGTTAATTGGGGTTGGACTCTCAATTGGAGGCAGATGTTTTCTAGTTGCCTCTGATTGAGAGTCCTATATATACGTATGTGTTTGTTGAGTGCTTTGTGGGAGATTGTTCTGTGTATAGCCTTGTGCCTTACCAGCCTGTGAATAGTTGTTGTGTTTTCTTTGTGTACGTGTTTATTTTTGGTTCTCCTTCTTGTCCGATTATAATAAAGAAGATGATTGCACATTTCCCCGCTGCATTTTGGTCTATATCCGACGACAGCTGTTACAGCTTCAAGTTTAACACCAACCCCAGTAAAATGCCAAGTCATGTTTAAAGCACAGTACATTCTGATTTCAACTGCTTTCCATGGCCAATATTTTAGCTGCCTTTCAGTGAGAATACACATACTCTGCCCACTGTCATGCAACAAAGTTCATAAAATATGTATTATAACACAATTCAATTGAAACAGAATGAAACTTTTACATGTGAATATTTCCTTCATACAAATACAGACTTTCTTTCAAAGAAGTACTCAATTGTTGTTGTTTACTTTTAGCCTGGGTTTTAGACTGGCTCGCTAAATGTTTTGGTTTACCTTTAGCCTGGGTTTTAGACTGGCTCGCTAAATGTTTTGGTTTACCTTTAGCCTGGGTTTTACCTGGGTTTTAGACTGGCTCGCTAAATTTTTGGTTTACCTTTAGCCTGGGTTATAGACTGGCTCGCTAAATGTTTTGGTTTACCTTTAGCCTGTGTTGTAGACTGGCTCAATAAATGTTTTGGTTTACCTTTAGCCTGGGTTTTAGACTGGCTCGCTAAATTTTTTGGTTTACCTTTAGCCTGGGTTATAGACTGGCTTGCTAAATGTTTTGGTTTACCTTTAGTCTGGGATATAGACTGGCTCGCTAAATGTTTTGGTTTTAGCTTTAGCCTGGGTTATAGACTGGCTCGCTAAATGTTTTGGTTTACCTTTAGCCTGGGTTTTAAACTGGCTCACTAAATGTTTTGGTCTACCTTTAGCCTGTGTTGTAGACTGACTCGATAAATGTTTTGGTTTACCTTTAGCCTGGGATTTAGACTGCCTCGCTAAATGTTTTGGGTTTACCTTTAACCTGGGTTTTAGATTGGCTTGTTAAATGTTTTGGTTTACATTTAGCCTGGGTTTTAGACTGGCTTGCTAATGTTTTGTTTTGAGGAGGAGCAGGCGGAAGGTGTCAAGGTGATAGAAAGTGTGTCTGACGTCAACCTGAGTGTAGAGATGTCCTGCAACATCAATGAGCACAGCATGGAGTCCTGAATTGATGTGACACACTTGAGTCAGACCATCACTCACTGTGTTCAGTGTGGTAAGAGATGGGGTTTTGTAATATGTTATGTGTTTGGGTCAATGTGGGCTGATATAGAAATAGCAACACTTTACAAGTAAGAAATAGCAGCAAGTGGCTGATTGTAAATATAAAACAATGGTCAGTTTACTTGTAATTTGAATATGCTTCTGTTTATATATACTCCATGGAACCCCTGGCCCAGGCAATACATGAATCGAAGGAAATAACACAGATTTCCTTAAAATCTACTTCATCTCATTATACACAGCCCCTTTTTTTCTATATCTAGACAATGTATCTCAATTGCTCCCAAACGCATTAAAGATCATAGATAAATTCAGCTTCATCTAAAGGTTTAAAATTGATTCAACCAAATCAGCCCTATATCTCTCAAGACCCCAATGGAGGACTCCATCTCTACTTATGGAATCCCGATCATTTCCCATTTTAAATGTTTGGGAGTAGATATATATTATTTTCTTCCTGAGATAAAACCATTGGCAGAAACTTTAACAGAATGCTCAAATCAATTAAATCTGACCTCAGTAGATGGAATAATATCCTAGCTGCATTAATAAGAATATCTATTGTCAAAATGTATATATTGCCACGGCTTAATTTCTGTAGTTCAATGCTTCCCATCGCTCCCCCTTCTGGCTACTGGGATAAAATGTATAGTGCGGTTTCAATGTATATGGAAAGGTAAACGATCCCGGATAAAATTAACACACTTACAAAGAAGGAAAGAAATAGGAGGACTATCCGTACCAAACTTTAAATTGTATTCCCAGGCACTAGCATTTCACCCCATCCAAAATTGGTTTAGACATAATTATTCTGGCTGAGGGAAATGTGGTGTCTCCTATTTCCCTGGAAGAGGTGGTCTTCACTGATATTATTGCTCACACAATTTCTATTTTACAGACACATTACCAGGCAACCCTTTTTTCTATATTTATGTTTTGGTTTACCAAAACTCACTGGACAGGTTATTAGGTACACCACCGCGTTCACGAAAATGGATCGCTGCTAAAGACAGTGAGTCACATGGCCATGGCTTGCTATATAAGGCAGGCAGACAGGCATCGAGGCATTCACTTACTGTTCGATTGAACGTTCGATTGACCTAAGTGACTTTGAGTGTAGTATGATCGTCAGTGCCAGGCATGCCGGATTCAATATCGCAGAAACGGCTACCCTCCTGGGCTTTTCATGCACAACATTGCCAACAGTTTACTGAGAATGGTGTGAAAAAAACATCCAGTCAGCAGCAGTCCTGTGGTTGAAGGAAAATGGCATGAATTGTACCAGCTAACAGGCAGGCCACAAACAGACAAATAACGGTACAGTACAACAGTGGTGTGCAGAATGGCATTTTGGAACGCAAAACTCGTTGATCCTTGTCACGGATGGGCTATTTCAGCAGAAGACCACACCGGGTTTCACTCCTATAAGCTAAAAACAAAAAGAAATGGCTCCAATGAGCATGTGATCACCGACACAGGACAATTGAAGAGTGTAAAAACATCACCTGGTCCGACATAAGCCCGGTTTCTGTTGCATCATGCTGATGATATTGTCATGATTTGGCGTAAGCAGCATGAGTCCATGGAACCATCCTGCCTGGTACAATCTGGTGGCGGTGATGTAAGAAGAAGAACAACAAAGAATATCTAGTTAACCTGTTAGGGCTAGGGGGCAGTATTTGCACGGCTGGATAAAAAAATGTACCCGATTTAATCTGGTTACTAATCCTACCCAGTAACTAGAATATGCATATACTTATTATATATGGATAGAAAACACCCTAAAGTTTATAAAACTGTTTGAATGGTGTCTGTGAGTATAACAGAACTCATTTGGCAGGCAAAACCCTGAGACATTTTCTGACAGGAAGTGGATACCTGATGTGTTGTATTACCTTTAAACCTATGCCATTGAAAAACACAGGGGCTGAGGAATATTTTGGCACTTCCTATTGCTTCCACTAGATGTCACCAGCCTTTACAAAGTGTTTTGAGTCTTCTGGAGGGAGATCTGACCGAACAAGAGCCATGGAACGATGATGGCCCATTAGACACCTGGCGCGCGAGTTCATGTTGGGTACCCTCGTTCCAATACGTTATAAAAGAGAATGCATTCGTCCACCTTGAATATTATTCATGTTCTGGTTAAAAAAGGCCCTAATGATTTATGCTATACAACGTTTGACATGTTTGAACGAACGTAAATATATTTTTCCCCTCGTTCATGAAGTGAAGTCCGGCGGGCTTAGATCATGTGCTAACAAGACGGAGATTTTTGGACATAAATGATGAGCTTTTTTGAACAAAACTACATTCGTTATGGACCTGTGATACCTGGAAGTGACATCTGATGAAGAGAATCAAAGGTAATGGATTATTTACATAGTATTTTCGATTTTAGATCTCCCCAACATGACGGCTAGTCTGTATCGCAACGCGTATTTTTCTGGGCGCAGTGCTCAGATTATTGCAAAGTGTGATTTCCCAGTAAGGTTATTTTTAAATCTGGCAAGTTGATTGCGTTCAAGAGATGTAAATCTATAATTCTTTAAATGACAATATAATATTTTACCAATGTTTTCTAATTTTAATTATTTAATTTGTGGTGCTGACTTGACTGCCGGTTATTGGAGGGAAACGATTTCCTCAACATCAATGCCATAGTAAAACGCTGTTTTTGGATATAAATATGAATTTGATAGAACTAAAAATGCATGCATTGTCTAACATAATGTCCTAGGAGTGTCATCTGATGGAGATTGTAAAAGGTTAGTGCATAATTTTAGCTGGTTTTATGGTTTTGGCGACCCTGTCTTTGAATTGACAAAACATTACACACAACTCTTGTAAATGTACTGTCCTAACATACTCTAAATTTATGCTTTCGCCGTAAAACCTTTTTGAAATCGTAAAACGTTGTTAGATTAAGGAGATGTTTATCTTTCAAAGGGTGTAAAATAGTTGTATGTTTGAAAAATTAGAATTTTGACATTTATTTGGATTCAAATTTGCCGCTCTTGAAATGCACCTGCTGTTGATGGAGTGCACCACGGGTGGGACGCTTGCGTCCCACCTAGCCCATAGAGGTTAACAGAAGAAACGAAAGAGAAAATCAGGACAGAAGAAAAAGGATATCAAAGTGAAAAAGTTCTCTAAAGACACAAGAGACAATAATACAAGAAACAACACTTCTGTAGCTTGTCAACTATGTGTCTGTCTATCCCTGTTCTCTCCCCTCTGCACAGGCCATACAAACGCTTCACACCGCGTGGCTGCTGCCACTCTAACCTGGTGGTCCCAGCGCGCACGACCCACATGGAGTTCCAGGTCTCCGGCAGCCTCTGGAATTGCCGGTCTGCAGCCAACAAGGCTGAGTTCATCTCAGCCTATGCTACCCTCCAGTCCCTAGACTTCCTGGCGCTGACGGAAACATGGATTACCACAGATAACACTGCTACTCCTACTGCTCTCTCTTCGTCTGCCCACGTGTTCTCACATACCCCTAGAGCATCGAGCCAGCGGGGTGGTGGCACTGGAATCCTCATCTCTCCCAAGTGGACATTCTCTCTTTCTCCCCTGACCCATCTGTCTATCTCCACATATGAATTCCATGCTGTCACAGTTACCAGCCCTTTCAAGCTTAACATCCTTATCATTTATCGCGCTCCAGGTTCCCTTGGAGAGTTCATCAATGAGCTTGACGCCTTGATAAGTTCCTTTCCTGAAGATGGCTCACCTCTCACAGTTCTGGGTGACTTTAACCTCCCCACGTCTACCTTTGACTCATTCCTCACTGCCTCCTTCTTTCCACTCCTCTCCTCTTTTGACCTCACCCTCTCACCTTTCCCCCCTACTCACAAGGCAGGCAATACGCTTGACCTCATCTTTACAAGATGCTGTTCTTCCACTAATCTCATTGCAACTCCCCTCCAAATCTCCGACCACTACCTTGTATCCTTTTCCCTCTTGCTCTTATCCAACACTTCTCACTCTGCCCCTACTCGGATGGTATTGCGCCGTCCCAACCTTCGCTCTCTCTCTCCCGCTACTCTCTCCTCTTCCATCCTATCATCTCTTCCCTCTGCTCAAACCTTCTCCAACCTATCTCCTGATTCTGCCTCCTCAACCCTCCTCTCCTCCCTTTCTGCATCCTTTGATTTTCTCTGTCCCCTATCCTCCAGGCCGGCTCGGTCTTCCCCTCCTGCTCCGTGGCTAGACGACTCACTACGAGCTCACAGAACAGGGCTCCGGGCAGCCGAGCGGAAATGGAGGAAAACTCGCCTCCCTGCGGACCTGGCATCCTTTCACTCCCTCCTCTCTACATTCTCCTCTTCTGTCTCTGCTGCTAAAGCCACTTTCTACCACTCTAAATTCCAAGCATCTGCCTCTAACCCTAGGAAGCTCTTTGCTACCTTCTCCTCCCTCCTGAATCCTCCCCCCCCCCCCCCCTCCCTCTCTGCGGATGACTTCGTCAACCATTTTGAAAAGAAGGTTGACGATATCCAATCCTCGTTTGCTAAGTCAAACGACACCGCTGGTCCTGCTCACACTGCCCTACCCTGTGCTTTGACCTCTTTCTCCCCTCTCTCTCCAGATGAAATCTCGCGTCTTGTGACGGCCGGCCGCCCAACAACCTGCCCACTTGACCCTATCCCCTCCTCTCTTCTCCAGACCATTTCCGGAGACCTTCTCCCCTACCTCACCTCGCTCATCAACTCATCCTTGACCGCTGGCTACGTCCCTTCCGTCTTCAAGAGAGCGAGAGTTGCACCCCTTCTGAAAAAACCTACACTCGATCCCTCCGATGTCAACAACTACAGACCAGTATCGCTTCTTTCTTTTCTCTCCAAAACTCTTGAACGTGCCGTCCTTGGCCAGCTCTCCTGCTATCTCTCTCAGAATGACCTTCTTGATCCTAATCAGTCAGGTTTCAAGACTGGGCATTCAACTGAGACTGCTCTTCTCTGTGTCACGGAGGCTCTCCGCACTGCTAAAGCTAACTCTCTCTCCTCTGCTCTCATCCTTCTAGACCTATCTGCTGCCTTTGATACTGTGAACCATCAGATCCTCCTCTCCACCCTCTCCGAGTTGGGCATCTCCGGCGCGGCCCACGCTTGGATTGCGTCCTACCTGACAGGTCGCTCCTACCAGGTGGCGTGGCGAGAATCTGTCTCCGCACCATGCGCTCTCACCACTGGTGTCCCCCAGGGCTCTGTTCTAGGCCCTCTCCTATTCTCGCTATACACCAAGTCACTTGGCTCTGTCATATCCTCACATGGTCTCTCCTATCATTGCTATGCAGACGACACACAATTAATCTTCTCCTTTCCCCCTTCTGATAACCAGGCGGCGAATCGCATCTCTGCATGTCTGTCAGACATATCAGTGTGGATGACGGATCACCACCTCAAGCTGAACCTCGGCAAGACGGAGCTGCTCTTCCTCCCGGGGAAGGACTGCCCGTTCCATGATCTCGCCATCACGGTTGACAACTCCCTTGTGTCCTCCTCCCAGAGTGCTAAGAACCTTGGCGTGATCCTGGACAACACCCTGTCGTTCTCCACTAACATCAAGGCGGTGACCCGATCCTGTAGGTTCATGCTCTACAACATTCGCAGAGTACGACCCTGCCTCACACAGGAAGCGGCGCAGGTCCTAATCCAGGCACTTGTTATCTCCCGTCTGGATTACTGCAACTCGCTGTTGGCTGGGCTCCCTGCCTGTGCCATTAAACCCCTACAACTCATCCAGAACGCCGCAGCCCGTCTGGTGTTCAACCTTCCCAAGTTCTCTCACGTCACCCCGCTCCTCCGCTCTCTCCACTGGCTTCCAGTTGAAGCTCGCATCCGCTACAAGACCATGGTGATTGCCTACGGAGCTGTGAAGGGAATGGCACCTCTATACCTTCAGGCTCTGATCAGGCCCTACACCCAAACAAGGGCACTGCGTTCATCCACCTCTGGCCTGCTGGCCCCCCTACCTCTGAGGAAGCACAGTTCCCGCTCAGCCCAGTCAAAACTGTTCGCTGCTCTGGCACCCCAATGGTGGAACAAGCTCCCTCACGACGCCAGGACAGCGGAGTCAATCACCACCTTCCGGAGACACCTGAAACCCCACCTATTTAAGGAATACCTAGGATAGGATAAAGTAATCCTTCTAACCCCCCCCCCCCCCCCCCCCCCCCCCTTAAAAGATTTAAAATCCATTCTCGAAGAATTCAGGCTGTTCTGGAGGCAAAGGAGGAGTCTAACCCGGTACTTGATGGGTGTACCTAATAAACTGGAAGGTGAGTGTATATAGTAGTGTAGGCAGTAGCGATTTTAGCATGAAAATCTTGGTGGGGAAAAATATGCCAGGAAAGCCCCTACACAACACAACACTAAACAATGCATTAATTGCACTAAAACGGTGACAATGAATCGGATCCCAGTAGGTGACCCAAAACAACGGCACCGCAGAAGGGGCAGATGGATTGGTCTTCTGGTCAGGCTCCGTAGACGGGCACATCGCTCACTGCTCCCGAGTATACTACTCGCCAATGTCCAGTCTCTTGACAACAAGGTAGCCGAAATTCGAGCAAGGGTTGCCTTCCAGAGAGACATCAGAGATTGTAACATACTCTGTTTCACGGAAACATGGCTCACTTGGGATACGTTATCAGAGTCGGTACAGCCACCAAGTTTCTTCATGCATCGCGCCGACAGAAACAAACATCTCTCTGGTAAGAAGAAGGACAGGGGTGTATGCCTTATGATTAACGAGTCGTGGTGTGATCATAACAACATACAGGAACATAAATCCTTCTGTTCACCTGACCTAGAATTCCTTACAATCAAATGCCGACCGCATTATCTACCAAGAGAATTCTCTTTGACTATAACCACAGCCGTGTATATCCCCCCCAAGCAGACACCTCAACGGCCCTGAAAAAACTTCACTGGACTCTATGTAAACCGGAAACCACATCTCCTGAGGAGGCATTTATTGTAGCTGGGGATTTTAACAAAGCTAATCTGAAAACAAGGCTTCCTAAATTTTATCAGCACATCAAATGTGCGACCCGGGCTGGCAGCATTCTGGATCGTTGCTACTCTAACTTCCGCGACGCATACAAAGCCCTCCATCGCCCTCCTTTCGGCAAATCTGACCACGGCTCCATTTTGTTGCTCTCAGCCTATAGACAGAAACTAAAACAGGAAACGCCCGTGCTCAGGTCTGTTCAATGCTGGTCCGACAAATCCGATTCCACGCTTCAAGATTGCTTCGATCACGTGGACTGGGATATGTTCTGGATAGCCTCAGACAACAACGTTGATGTACACGCTGATTCGGTGAGCGAGTTTATTAGCAAGTGCATCGGTGTTGTTGTACCCACGGTGACTATTAAAACCTTCCTCAACCAGAAAACGTGGATTGATGGCAGCATTCACGCAAAATTGAAAGCCCGAACCACTGCTTTTAATCATGGCAAGGCGACCGGAAACATGACCAAATACAAACAGTGTAGCTATTCCCTCCGCAAGGCAATGAAACAAGCTAAGCGTCAGTATAGAGACAAAGTAGAGTCGCAATTCAACGGCTCAGACACGAGACGTATGTGGCAGGGTCTATAGTCAATCAAAAAGAAAATCAGCCCCGTCGCGGACACCGACGTCTTGCTCCCAGACAAACTAAACAACTTCTTTGCTCGCTTTGAGGACAATACAGTGCCACTGACACAGCCCGCTACCAAAACCTGTGGGCTCTCCTTCACCGCAGCCTACATGAGTAAAACATATAACCTCTCTGGGCTAGGTCAAGCGTCCCACCTACTCAACAGCCAGTGTAATCCCGTGGCGCAATATTCAAATACCTCAAAAATGCTAAAACTTCAATTTTTCAAACATATGACTATTTTACACCATTTTAAAGACAAGACTCTCGTTAATCTAACCACACTGTCCGATTTCAAAAAGGCTTTACAATGAAAGCAAAACATTAGATTATGTCAGCAGAGTACCCAGCCAGAAATAATCAGACACCCATTTTTCAAGCTAGCATATAATGTCACATAAACCCAAACCACAGCTAAATGCAGCACTAACCTTTGATGATCTTCATCAGATGACAACCCTAGGACATTAAGTTATACAATACATGCATGTTTTGTTCAATCAAGTTCATATTTATATCAAAAACCAGCTTTTTACATTAGCATGTGACTAGCATGTGACTAGCATTCCCACCGAACACTGCCGGTGAATTTACTAAATTACTCACGATAAACGTTCACAAAAAACATAACAATTATTTTAAGAATTATAGATACAGAACTCCTCTATGCACTCGATATGTCCGATTTTAAAATAGCTTTTCGGTGAAAGCACATTTTGCAATATTCGAAGTAGATAGCCCGGCATCACAGGGCTAGCTATTTAGACACCCAGCAAGTTTAGCACTCACCAAAGTCAGATTTACTATAACAAAAATGTTATTACCTTTGCTGTTCTTCGTCAGAATGCACTCCCAGGACTTCTACTTCAATAACAAATGTTGGTTTGGTCCCAAATAATCCATTGTTATATCCAAATAGCGGCGTTTTGTTCGTGCGTTCAAGACACTATCCGAAAGGATAAATAAGGGTGACGAGCATGGCGCATTTCGTGACAAAAAATGTCTAAATATTCCATTACCGTACTTCGAAGCATGTCAACCGCTGTTTAAAATCAATTTTTATGCCATTTTTCTCGTAAAAAAGCGATAATATTCAGACCGGGAAAGCGTGTATACGTACAAAGAGAGAGAAAATAAAAACATCTCGTGCCCTCGTGCACAAGCCTGAGTCTCAGAGTACTCTGACCGGCCACTATCCAAACGCGATAATGTGTTTCAGCCTGGGGCTGCCTCGATATCATTCAGCTTTTTCCCGGGCTCTGAGAGCCTATGGGAGCCGTAGGAAGTGTCATGTTACAGCAAAGATCCTCAGTCTTCAATAAACAGAGACAAGAAGAACAAGATCTTGTCAGAGAGGGCACTTCCTGTAAGGAATCTTCTCAGGTTTTTGCCTGCCATATGAGTTCTGTTATACTCACAGACACCATTCAAACAGTTTTAGAAACTTTAGGGTGTTTTCTATCCAAAGCCAATAATTATATGCATATTCTAGTTACTGGGCAGGAGTAGTAACCAGATTAAATCGGGTACGTTTTTTATCCGGCCGTGTCAATACTACCCCCTAGCCCTAACAGGTTAAAGGTGTTAACCCTTGCAAGGCTGCCAGCCCAGACGGCATCCCTAGCCGCGTCCTCAGAGCATGCGCAGACCAGCTGGCTGGTGTGTTTACAGACATATTCAATCAATCCCTATCCCAGTCTGCTGTTCCCACATGCTTCAAGAGGGCCACCATTGTTCCTGTTCCCAAGAAAGCTAAGGTAACTGAGATAAACGACTATTGCCCCATAGCACGCACTTCCGTCATCATGAAGTGCTTTGAGAGACAAGTCAAGGATCATATCACCTCCACCCTACCTGACACACTAGACCCACTCCAATTTGCTTACCGCACCAATAGGTCCACAGACGACGCAATCGCAATCACACTGCCCTAACCCATCTGGACAAGAGGAATACCTATGTAAGAATGCTGTTCACCGATTACAGTTCAGCATTTAACACCATAGTACCCTCTAAACTCGTCATTAAGCTGGGTCTCGACCGCGCCCTGTGCAATTGGGTCCTGGACTTCCTGATGGGCCGCCCCAGGTGGTGAGGGTAGGAAACAACATCTCTACCCCGCTGATCCTCAACACTGGGGCCCCACAAGGGTGCGTGCTCAGCCCTCTCCTTTACTCCCTGTTCACCTATGACTGCATGGCCATGCACGCCTCCAACTCAATCATCAAGTTTGCAGACGACACCACAGTGGTAAGCTTGATTACCAACAACGACGAGACAGCCTACATGAAGGAGGTCAGGGCCCTCAGAGTGTGGTGTCAGGAAAAGAACCTTACACTCAACTTCAACAAAACAAAGGAGATGATCATGGACTTCAGGAAACAGCAGAGGGAGCACCCTTCTATCCACATCAACAGGACAGTCGCGGAGAAGGTGGAAAGTTTTAAGTTCCTCGGAGTACACATCACGGTCAAACTGAAATGGTCCACCCACACAGACAGCGTGGTGAAGAAGGTGCAACAGCACCTCTTCAACCTCAGGAGGCTGAAGAAATTTGGCTTGTCACCGAAAACACTCACAAACTTTTACAGATGCACAATCGAGAGCATCATGTTGGGCTGTATCACCGCCTGGTACAGCAACTGCTCCACCCACAACCGTAAGGCTCTCCAGAGGGTAATGAGGTCTGCACAATGCATCACCGGGGGCAAATTACCTGCCCTCCAGGACACCTACACCACCTGATGTCACAGGAAGGCCAGAAAGATCATCAAGGACAACAACCACCTGAGCCACTGCATGTTCACCCCGCTATCATCCAGAAGGCGAGGTCAGTACAGGTGCATTAAAGCTGGGACCGAGAGACTGAAAAACAGCCATCACTAACATTGAGTGGCTGCTGCCAACATACTCACTCAAATCTCTAGCCACATTAATCATAAAAAATTGGATGTAATAAATGTATCACTAGTGACTTTAAACAATGCCACTTTATATAATGTTTACATACCCTACATATACATTTTATCTATAATTTATCTTCATATGATAAGGATTGAAAAGGATTTGCCAGTAGATTGTCAACTTGATTCATGATGATAACTGCTTGTCTAGCTTGCTAGCTAAGATTTTGAAAGTATCATGTTGACATGATCAGTCCACTCAAAGCTATGTAGATATAACGTGATTTGATGTCATTTTATGACCTTGAGCCTTCTTGAATGAGCACTCCTAATGTAAATCTATTTTCGAGCTCTCCACATAGATTTTGCGGTGAAACAGTGTCCCGATGAGTGACAGATCACTGGGCCAATCGCGGCGCAATGAAAGAACATTACCAACCCCTACGCTCCATATTATCTGCTGGTTAACCCAAGACCACAGCAAGCACTGAGCTAGGCTGAAACACCTGCATTTTGGAGCTGCCTTACTCAAAAAAGAGACCATCTTTGCATGTGGCTTTGTTAACTCAATTATTTTGTTTTTTACATTGTTTGCAAACTGATATGTGACACGTATTAATGCTAAAATAACATGCAAAACAGGCACACACAAAAAAATAACTAAAATAATAATATACAGTACCAGTCAAAAGTTTGGACACAGCAGTTTTTCATTACTTTTCCTATTTTCTGCATTGTATAATAATAGTGAAGACATCAAAACTATGAAATAACACATATGGAATCATGTAGTAACCAAAAAAGTGTTAAACAAATCAAAAAATATTTTAGATTTTAGATTCTTCAAAGTAGCTACCTTTTGCATTGATGACAGTGTTGCAAACTCTTGACATTCTCTCAACCAGCTTCACCTGGAACGCTTTTCCAACAGTCTTGAAGGAGTTCCCACATAAGCTGAGCACTTGTTGGCTGCTTTTCCTTCACTCTGCAGTGCAACTCATCCCAAACCATCTCAATTGGGTTGAGGTCGGGTGATTGTGGCGGCCAGGTCATCTGATGCAGCACTGCATCCCTCTCCTTGGTCAAATAGCCCTTACATAGCCTGTAGGTGTGTTTTGGGTCATAGTCCTGTTGAAAAACAAATGATAGTCCCACTAAGCGCAAACCAGATAGGATGGCGTATTGCTGCAGAATGCTGTGGTAGCCATGCTGGTTAACCCTTGTGTAGTCTTAACATTCTGTATACTCCCCTTGTCTTAAGAGTCAAAAAAGACCCGCCTTCACTAAACCCCTAAAATAAAGCAGCTTAATTGAACTTTAAACCCCAAATCTATTTTGCATGAAGAAACAACCTGTCATTCATCACAAACTTTGTGTATATCTGGGTTTTCCCTCTTTACAATGCAGAAAGACTGCATTTAATCAGTGGACACCACTCATTATTATTACAACACACCTGTCATAATTGTTTTCTTTACTGAAGTAGAGGTTTATTATTATTATTATTATTATTGGTACTGCATAGGTGTAAACATACATTTTTTAGCAAGAGATAGCACTTGTATAGCCTAAGAAAGTAGCAGAAATGTGCAGAAAGTAGTTTTGAATGCATTTTATTGAAGGGAACAAATAACAATCTAACTTTTTTGGCAACATTGTGATCTATTCTTATATACTGTACAATGAGGAATTCAACTGCAAAATACCAGTCTTCTCCCATTTTTTTAACCATTGCCCCCACCCACAAGGTGTATAAACAACAACAATAAATAAGAATAAAATAAGATAATAGATACAAAACAAAAATGTGAAGAACATAAATCAATAAACTCTAATTAGCACATGTAGGACAGTATGCAAGTGTGTGTGCATGGACTTTGCAGATGTATTTCTCACATGTGCAGCACATAGTATTTATTTTACAGTCCTTCTTTGGGTGCCAGAATTGGCATCTCCTCCTCTTGCCTACCCCAGCTGCAGCCTCAGATCAGGACAAGATTCAGCCCCCTGAACAGCTTTCACAAGTGCTGCAGAGACTGCTGTGACTCGGAGTTGCTCCTTTTTTGAAATGTGTGGGGTTACAAGTGCCTTTCCCAGCTGCTCCAGGAACACCCTCCTCATGTTCCGCTGATCAGGCATCCAGGTAGGGTTGATCTTGTTCCATATCACAGAGGCATTGTATGAGGACACATCAATGATGTTATGGAAGATGACCAGGGGCCAGTCATCCTCCTGCAGCTGTAAGTTCCAATCACCTTGTCCAGGTTGTCCACGCCTCCTTTGTTGTGGTTGTAGTCCAGGATGATGGCTGGCTTCCTGTCCTCATGATGACTCATCTCAGCTGTTTTGTGCAGTGTGCTCAGGAGGACCACATTCTTGTTCCTCTTTGGGAGGTAAGAAACTGGAGTGGTGGTGGGGGTGAAGGCAAACTTTGATGAAAGGCCTCTCTCAGGCTTGTTCTTTCTAACTGTGCCAACCATGGTGATCTTCCTCTTCAGGAGCTGCTGGCTGAGTTCAATCAGTAGCACACATAATCTACATTTCTCATTGTGTGTGTGTGTGTGTGTGTGTGTGTGTGTGTGTGTGTGTGTGTGTGTGTGTGTGTGTGTGTGTGTGTGTGTGTGTGTGTGTGTGTGTGTGTGTGTCTCTTTGTGGTGTGTAAATGATTTTATAACTGCCAGGTAAAAAATTACCCTAAGACAATCTTTGTACCCTGGTTGTGTACAGCTTTCATGGAATTATGAACAAAGGTTTCACTTTTTCTAATGTTGGGGTCACTCTAGGAAAAGTCATCAAATTTCAAGTTTAAAAAAGATCATTAGGGGGTTTTCTCTGAGGTTAAACATAGTGGCGGGTCATTTTTGACCCTTAAGACAACACAAGGGTTATGCGTGCCTTGAATTATAAATACATCATTGACACTGTCACCAGCAAAGCACCCCCACACATCACACCTCCTCCTCCATGCTTCACGGTGGAGACTACACATCCGGAGATCATCCATTCACCTACTCTATGTCTCACAAAGACACGGTGGTTGGAACCAAAAATCTAAAATTTGGACTTATCAGACCAAAGAACAGATTTCCACCGGTCTAATGTCCATTGCTCATGTTTCTTGGCCCAAGCAAGTCTCTTCTTCTTATTGGTGTCCTTAAGTAGTGGTTTCTTTGCAGCAATTCGACCCTGAAGGCCTGATTCACGCAGTCTCCTCTGAACAGTTGATGTTGAGATGTGTCTGTTAATTGAACTCTGTGAAGCATTTATTAGGGCTGCAATCTGAGGTGCAGTTAATTCTAATTAACTATCCTCTGCAGCAGAGGTATCTCTGGGTTTTTCTTTCCTGTGGCGGTCCTCATGAGAGCCAGTTTCATCATTGTGCTTGATGGTTTTTGCGACTGCACTTGAAGAAACTTTCAAAGTTTGACATTTCCTGATTGACTGACCATCATGTCTTAATGTAATGACAGACTGTCGTTTGCGCATTTGAGCTGTTCTTGCCATAATATGGACTTGGTCTTTTACCAAATAGGGCTTCTTCTATCTTCTGTAAACCACCCCCGTTGGTAGTTTAATCTTCCGCGTAACTCGTCAATTTTATACTCCAAAGATTGCACATTTGCTAGCAGAATGGAGGGAAGTGTTTTTTTTCTCTATCGCCTATGAATTCTCAGAAGGCAACCAGACCTTTAGCCCCTCTTTCTCCGCCTCCTCTTCACGCAGGTCATGGGGATCGGGGACTGTTCCCGAGGAAGCAGTATATCATTTACGTCGAGTCATGAAATGAAAAAAAGTATTCTGCTAGTCCGTGGTGAGTAATCACAGTCCTGATGTCTAGACCTTCATTTCGGTCATAAGAGACGGTAGCGGCAACATTATGTACAAAATAAGTAAAAAAATAAGTTGCAAATAAATGAACAAAAAAATCAGCTGGGGGCATGTAAAACGTCTGCCTTCTCCTCCAGCGCCATCTTAATTACTTATTTTGATTTGTTTAACACTTTTCTTCGATACTACATGATTCCATATGTGTTATTTCATAGTTTTGATGTCTTCACTACAATGTAGAAAATAGTCAAAATAAAGAAAAGCCTTGAATGAGTAGGTGTGTCCAAACTTTTGACTGGTATTATATATATATATATATATATATATATATATATATATATATATATATATATATATATATATATATATATATGTATGTATGTATGTATGTATGTATGTATGTATGTATGTATGTATGTATGTATGTATGTATGTATATATGTATATATATATATATATATATATATATATATATATATATATATATATATATATATACACTGCTCAAAAAAATAAAGGGAACACTTAAACAACACATCCTAGATCTGAATGAAAGAAATAATCTTATTAAATACTTTTTTCTTTACATAGTTGAATGTGCTGACAACAAAATCACACAAAAATAATCAATGGAAATCCAATTTATCAACCCATGGAGGTCTGGATCTGGTGTCACACTCAAAATTAAAGTGGAAAACCACACTACAGGCTGATCCAACTTTGATGTAATGTCCTTAAAACAAGTCAAAATGAGGCTCAGTAGTGTGTGTGGCCTCCACGTGCCTGTATAACCTCCCTACAACGCCTGGGCATGCTCCTGATGAGGTGACGGATGGTCTCCTGAGGGATCTCCTCCCAGACCTGGACTAAAGCATCCGCCAACTCCTGGACAGTCTGTGGTGCAACGTGGCGTTGGTGGATGGAGCGAGACATGATGTCCCAGATGTGCTCAATTGGATTCAGGTCTGGGGAACGGGCGGGTCAGTCCATAGCATCAATGCCTTCCTCTTGCAGGAACTGCTGACACACTCCAGCCACATGAGGTCTAGCATTGTCTTGCATTAGGAGGAACCCAGGGCCAACCGCACCAGCATATGGTCTCACAAGGGGTCTGAGGATCTCATCTCGGTACCTAATGGCAGTCAGGCTACCTCTGGCGAGCACATGGAGGGCTGTGTGGCCCCCCAAAGAAATGTCACCCCTCACCATGACTGACCCACCGCCAAACCGGACATGCTGGAGGATGTTGCAGGCAGCAGAACGTTCTCCACGGCGTCTCCAGACTCTGTCACGTCTGTCACGTGCTCAGTGTGAACCTGCTTTCATCTGTGAAGAGCACAGGGCGCCAGTGGCGAATTTGCCAATCTTGGTGTTCTCTGGCAAATGCCAAACGTCCAGCACGGTGTTGGGCTGTAAGCACAACCCCCACCTGTGGACGTCGGGCCCTCATACCACCCTCATGGAGTCTGTTTCGGACCATTTGAGCAGACACATGCACATTTGTGGCCTGCTGGAGGTCATTTTGCAGGGCTCTGGCAGTGCTCCTCCTGCTCCTCCTTGCACAAAGGCGGAGGTAGCGGTCCTGCTGCTGGGTTGTTGCCCACCTACGGCCTCCTCCACGTCTCCTGATGTACTGGCCTGTCTCCTGGTAGCGCCTCCATGCTCTGGACACTACGCTGACAGACACAGCAAACCTTCTTGCCACAGCTCGCATTGATGTGCCATCCTGGATGAGCTGCACTACCTGAGCCACTTGTGTGGGTTGTAGACTCTGTCTCATGCTACCACTAGAGTGAAAGCACCGCCAGCATTCAAAAGTGACCAAAACATCAGCCAGGAAGCATGAGACAGAGTCTGAGAAGTGGTCTGTGGTCACCACCTGCTGAACCACTCCTTTATTGGGGGTGTCTTGCTTATTGCCTATAATTTCCACCTGTTGTCTATTCCATTTGCACAACAGCATGTGAAATTTATTGTCAATCAGTGTTGCTTCCTAAGTGGACAGTTTGATTTCACAGAAGTGTGATTGACTTGGAGTTACATTGTGTTGTTTAAGTGTTCCCTTTATTTTTATGAGCAGTATGTATTTAAACACACACTACCGTTCAAAAGTTTGGGGTCACTTAGAAATGTCCTTGTTTTTGAAAGAAAATATAATTTTTTGTCCATTAAAATAACATCAAATGATCAGAAATACAATGTAGACATTGTTATTAATGTTGTAAATTACTACTGTAGCTGGACACGGCTGATTTTTAATCGAATATAGGCGTACAGAGGCCTATTATCAGCAACCATCACTCCTGTGTTCCAATGGCATGTTGTGTTAGCTAATCCAAGTTGATCATTTTAAAAGGCTAATTGATCATTAGAAAACCCTTTTGCAATTATGTTAGCACAGCTGAAAACGGTTGTCCTGATTAAAGAAGCAATAAAACTGGCCTTCTTTAGACTAGTTGAGTATCTGGAGCATCAGCATTTGTGGGTTTGATTACAGGCTCAAAATGACCAGAAACAAATAACTTTCTTCTGAAACTCGTCAGTCTATTCTTGTTCTGAGAAATGAAGGCTATTCCATGCGAGATATTGCCAAAAAACTGAAGATCTCGTACAACGCTGTGTACTACTCCCTTCACAGAACAGCGTAAACTGGCTCTAACCAGAATAAAAAGAGGAGTGGGAGGCCCTGGTGCACAACTGAGCAAGAGGGCAAGTACATTAGAGTTTCTAGTTTCAGAAACAAACACCTCACAAGTCCTCAACGGGCAGCTTCATTAAATAGTACCCGTAAAACACCAGTCTCAACGTCAACAGTTTAGAGGCGACTCTAGGATGCTGGCCTTCTAGGCAGAGTTCCTCTGTCCAGTGTCTGTGTTCTTTTGCTCATCTTAATCTTCTCTTTTTATTGGCCAGTCTGAGATATGGCTTTTTCTTTGCAACTCTGCTTAGAAGGCCAGCATCCCGGAGTCGCCTCTTCACTGTTGACCTTGAGACTGTTTTTTTGCAGGTACTATTTAATGAAGCTGCCAGTTGAGGACTTGTGAGGCATCTGGTTAGTAATTGCTTGCTACCAACCTTGCCAGCAGGCATGCCAGCTAAGCTAGTTAGCCAAACTAGCTACTCTAATTTGATAGCCTCAAAAAGCTTCTTGGTAGTAAGTTATGTGGTTGGGAGATTGGTAACCTATCTGGGCTAGCTAAAGCCAACTTCATAAAATTGCTAGATGGCTAGTAATATTACAGAGAAACAACAACAAAAATATTTTTATAAAACAGGACAAATCTGAGGGGGCGTGTGCCCCTGTGCCCCCTATGGGCATGACGCATCTGCACACCTCCCCCAACACACATCTTTGGAGAGCTTCTGAAACACATGGCTCCTAAAACACAAACAAAAGGTGCCGATTGCGCTATTAGTAAAATAAGCATTGCCTCTTGAGATTACTGTGAAACACTCTTGGACAGCCACACTGATGAGGGGGCTTCAGTCAGTCAGATAAACAGCAGTTGAATGACGCCCACCCACACCACTCTGCTCAACTCTGATGTATTTCACAGATAGAAACTGAATGGCTACACATTAAGGGAGGGGGCATGGCCAGGGTTGGGTAGGTTACTTTCTAAATGTAATCCGTTACAGTTACTAGTTACCTGTCCAAAACTGTCATCAGTAGCATATCTTTTGGATTTCCCAAACTCAGTAATGTAATCTGATTACATTCAGTTACTTTTAGATTACTTTCCCCTTAAGAGGCATTAGAAGACAAAAATGATTAAACAATAACAAAACGGCCGCCCCGCCTCTGTTTTGGTAAAAAGCTTAGGGATGGGCCTGGAGAAATGTAACCACTCTCAGATTAATAGACTGAGCTATGGATGCAATGACTAACTATCCATGGTATCAAAATTATTGTTTGAACCATGTTATGAGGCTATACAGTGTTTGTTTACATTTAGAATGTTTACAAACTTTGGAGAAAAACAAGGTTATATTGTGGGTTCTGATAGGGTACAAAAGTTGAACTAAGCTCATGAGGCATTTATAAGGTATATTTTTTTAAGAATCAATGGATATATATGTATAATTTATAAGTCCAAAATTGGATGTAGCAACTATAGATTGCCCCTTTAAATCTATCATAAGTGTTTGAGTTTGAGCATGTGTCCATTAGGCCTATGGATTTCTTAATTTTTTTAAATCAGTATGAATTAGATTGAACACCCCACTTTTATTCCATTGGCTGGGGTCCGCACTGTGCAGCTGTTGCAAGAGCACATTTTTCACTGGCTGTCCACTGGTTTCAAAAACAATGATTGATAGGCAGCTTTAACTTCTTGAATTCAACCATTATTGGGTTCAAATACACATTTAGATTTGTGAACTGCCATCCACAACAACCACAATCTGTGAGGCGCAAATAGCTAAATGAGAGGGCAGCAGTGTGATTCACATCAATGCGCTATTGTAATGCTTTAGTAGAATAAGTGTCGGAGTCAGGCGCAGGACACATGGATGAGTGTAAACAATAACGTGTTTACTAAAATCATAATCAAACTTCTTCCACATCCAAATACAGGGTTAGGCGAAACCACCTCCAACAATCACAAAACAGGAAACAATCACGGACAAGACAAACAGGGAAGCCAGAGGGTTAAATAATGAACATAATCAGGGAATCAAAAACAGGTGTGAATAATAAAGACAAAAGCAAACGAACAGGGAAACATAGATCGGTGGCAACTAGTAAGCCGGTGACGTCGACCGCCGAACGTCGCCCGAACAAGGAGAGGGGCCGACTTCGGTGGAAGTCGTGACAGCTATGTAGATATCAATAATAAGTGATATCCGTATCGCTGTAGACTACACCACTGCTGTCATCCTTAACTCCAAGTGTTTATTCAAATTGGATAATCTTTGGATGCCGACAGCAGTCGACACCATTGGGAGACATATCTTGGACTGAAGCTTGCTCTTTTCCCGCGATCCATCAAACACATAGGTGTCATCATAGTGGTGTATGGCTTGTGGTCAGACTCGCTCAGGTGGTATAAATTTAAAGTTGCGCCTTTTTTCAATGGTGATTTGAATGTCATTGAGAAAACAGAGAAGTGTCAAAGATTTTCTTTTCTCGCTAACATCTTTTCGGAGTTTAAAAGTAATCCTCGAAGTAATCATCTAGTTTTTCAAAAGTATCTATAATCTGATTACAACATTTTTTGCTGGTATTTTGCTGGTAACATACAGATTACAGTTACCGGTTTTTGTAATTCCTTACATGTAATCCGTTACTCCCCAACCCTAGGCATGGCTTGACATTGCGTGACTCTTTTGGCAGTCTTGATTTGATCACATTAACATAAATAAACAAATCCTCTTATAATCAGTACCTCAATGGGGTTGCGGTCAACCAGAGCCAAGCCAACACACTGCAGGGTCTGCATGGCTATTTTCATCATCACAAAATGCCACCGCTTAATCACTTCCTTTAATCATTAGCTTTATGGATGGACATAACCCAGTGATCAATATTATAATTTATTAACAGTGACAAAAATGCTGCATTAAAGTAAATAGTCTATGACCTCATGAGTCTGATTTCACATATTGCATAATTGTATCACCAAAAGTAACACACTTTTATAAGACAAAAATGGCCAAACATTAAGTTTTGTTCATGGTATGTGCAGTCTCTCCTAAATTCTCTTTCCAAATGGTTGCTTGTCACAAACACTTAGATCCATGATAACTAAAGGTTTTTGATTGTTATTGTTGTGCAGTGGCTTGCAGCCAATCAATGCATTCACACCAATGAGTAAGGGACCCCTGTCTGGGCAGAGCTACAGTATGTTGACTACACCACAGCAACTCAGCCACAAGGCTCTACCTGGAAGGGATCAATATCTGAACCACAGGACACATTTCACCTGGAGGATGATGGGAGGTCAGATATGATGTTTGGATTAATTCTGAGAGCTGTTGTCTTACTACCTTGTTCCATCCTCTATCAGATGGAAAACAGTCAATGTTTACTACTGATATCATAGAGCCAAGACAAACCATGGAAGACAGTTATGTAATAAACAGACAGACAGAGAGAGAGACAGAGAGAGAGAGAGAGACAGAGAGACAGAGAGAGAGAGAGAGAGAGAGACAGAAATGTTGTGAAAGAGAGGGAGAGCTCTGTGGTGAAAGTGGTTTAGTGAAAGTTTTGTATGGTCCATTACGTTGTTCATATGGACTGAGTCAAGTCTGCTTCTCTCTTTGTCACAGGCATGTCAGGCATGGACAACATGGACCGAGGTTTTTTCCGGAAGGTGGATGTGCCAGACCATGCTCATTACATCGTGGCCTGTTTTGTCGTGGTGATTGGAGCAGTAGGGGTCGGTGGGAACGCCCTGGTGATGTACGCCTTCTTCAGGTAGGCCACAGTACCTGAGGGAAGAGGGGAATGAAGGAGGGAATATCACCTGTTGGAGGAGAGAGGGCAAGTGTTTCTAGCCTGGGTACCAGTCTGTTTCTGCTCTCTTTCAGACTTTTATCCTCTAAACCTGTTCTTATTTGATTCGCCAAAGTAATTACTAAGTGTTTATTACAGGATAGATTTTACCATGCAAGGTATTTAAAAGAGGATATTTGAATATTTGAAGATCGTTGTGGGAACAGGCATGAGAATATGAATCATCCCAGATTTTCACACCCTTTGGTTTTAGCTCTCAGATTTGTCTTCATATGCCTGTTCTTTGTGCAATCCTGTCCGTTTAAATTCCTCAAAACTGTTTGTGTTCAGCTCTTCAGTAAGGGGCCGATTCAGACTTAGGAAATCGATGCCCTTTTTACACATTTTGATTTAAGCACTTCTCAGTAGTTGGTACTCAGACTTACCTTATACAAGTACGTTATGGGCTGTGCAGGTGTGGCTCCCTTGCGTGCACTGAATAAACATAATTCAACTGCTGAAAATCCTCCCACTTGCTGGCCAACAGATTTTCTGGTGGAGTTTTCATTCAATAGGGTCTCCAGTACATTTATCTAAAGCCATCCCTTTAAATACGGTGTAACTTTCATTTGAATTTGACAGACTCATTAGAATACCATATATCGAGAGAATGGGTTCAGAATATTAGGGATCAATGAAATAAAGCCATCTAAAGACATTCATATTTGTCTCCTTTTCAGCACCAATTACTACATTTAAAAATACTCTGATCTTGTACATTATTTAGGGTAAGGAAAGTATTTATGAATCATGCAAAGTAGGGTTGGAGAGCCTTTGCTCATGAAATATATTGGTTAATCAAAAATATGGTGGTTTGACTCATATTCAACTGTTCAATCCATTAAATATTGGACGGTGAGAAAAGTGTACAATAGAGGTTGAATAATAGTCCTACAGACGGGTTGGTTTTTTGACAACAAAACCAATGTGAGTGCAACCATGGGGCAAAATAGACGGGGTTGGCTTAGATTTGTTGACAACAAGTAAACTATATTTCGTCTCCAATGTCTATTGAAAACATAAATACATTTGCACAATGAGTACTTGTCTCTGAAATACATCATTACTGTTGTTGGTTAGCTAGCTAGCACATTTTTGGCCATATTAGCATTGACATGAAATCAGTCAAAACACCTCAAAACAAGACATGGTATCAAGAACAAGATGGAACCAGCTGAAACGAGTCACTTACAATTCCCCACATGGCAGCTTCTTGTCATTGTGGCTAGCTATTTGACTATCCAGAATCACAACAACTTGCGGACTTCTGCTCCATAGAAGCGAACTCATTGCTTTCGTGACATTGTCAGCCAACCCATCTATAAATGTACCCTAATAATCCTCCCTAAATCATGGAACTGTGATGACAACGGTCCAGTCGTTGTGAACTGTGCACTAGGATCCAGGTTTAAACTGCTATGTCTGGTCTTGGTTCCATAATGACTCAAATAGGCTACATGTCCCAAACGTTAACCTAATATGATCCACTATTACTAGCGACTCTGACGAACAACCACACGGACCCCAGCTAGCACAACGGATGTGGGCCGATTCCGGCTGAGAGTCGGGGCACTCGGCTGAGAGACTTGGCCGACGTCATGTGGCCCTAGTCTGGGCCATCTTTCGGCAGTATTACTTATGGCTAGGATGCAGGATTGAGCTCGGACCGATTCCGGTGTGAGTTATCTGGCCCAAATGTATTACTTGGGGCTCGGGCCGATGGGTGCTACTCTCTGGCAGATGATTACACGGGCTGCTTTATATAACATTTCATTATTTTTCCATATTTTCACATATTTTCTGTGATCAAAAAATACAATTAACATTTTAATTAAATTCTTTATTAACAGTCCTGTTTAAGTAGTATTTTAGTATTTTGATACTTTGTGCAAGGCAATTGATAAGCATTAAACTTTGGATGGAGCCTCCCGAGTGACGCAGCGGTCTAAGATACTGCATCGCAGTGCAAACAGCGTTGCTACCCGTGCCTGCCGCGACCAGGAGACCCATGAGGCGATGTACAATTGGCCCAGCGTCGTCCGAGTTACGGGAGAGTTTGGCCGGGATGTCCTTGTCCAATCGCGCTGTAGTGACACCTGTGGCGGGCCAGGTTCATGCACGCTGACACGGTCACCAGGTGTACAGTGTTTCCTCCGACATAATTTTTTTGGGGGTGGATGGGTATAATTTGTATGCATAAAATGTATAATAGTAATATTTAAAATGACTAAATCTGGTAATTTTGTATGCATTTATTTAAATTAGCATCGAGCTGCTTCAGGGGGGATTCTGGTAAGATGCCGGCAAAGTCGGGTGCATTCCGGTAGACGGAAACGGCTCGATGTACTTGGTAGGATTCTGGGCAGTCATTCATTTTGATTCTGGTCCGAGTCCAAAACCTGATCCGGGCCAATTGAATAAATACCACCCGTTGGGAGAGGGCCGCTCTGGACCAATTCCTCATTGCTATCTGGGACGTGACAGAAGAAAGATAGTAATCTAATGATGTAATGCAAAAATATTTAGGCTACAAATTGAAGGACACTAAGACTAAAGGGACCATTATTATGTATGTGGGTATTACTGACAGTGGCTTCCAATAGTGACTAATATTTCATATGAAAAAAGACAAGCCTGGGAATATAGTTAAAATATTCTAGACAGTATAAATCAACTCGGTAGGTTCCGTGCTATGGTCAGTGCACACAGATTTCCATAAGATACAGCCTCGGCTTGGGTCTTTGAATTTCACCACCCAAAATTATGAAGCCGTAGTCCTACAATTAGTAACTATTTCTATTTCACTGTGGAAAAGAGGCTGAAATATTTATCATGTTTGCATGATTTTCATTATGCTGATATCTGTTTCCAGCAATCATAAGGTAAAATGGACCAAAACAATTGTCATTTATGGAACAAGTCAAAAGTTTAGACACACCTACTCATTCAAGGGTTTTTCTTTATTTTTACTATGTTCTACATTGTTAAATAATATTGAAGACATCAAAACTATGAAATAACACACATGGAACCATGCAGTAATCAAAGATCTAAATATATTTTAGAATTTAGATTCTTCAAAGTAGTCACCCTTTGCCTTGATGACAGCTTTACACACTCTTGGAATTCTCTCAACCAGCTTCACCTGGAATGCTTGTCCAACAGTCTTGAAGGAGTTCCCACATATGCTGAGCACTTGTTGGCTGCTTTTCCTTCACTCTGCGGTCCAACTCATCCCAAACCATCTCAATTGGGTTGAGGTCGGGTGATTTTGGAGGCCAGGTCATCTGATGCAGCATTCCATTACTCTACTTCTTGGCTTCACGGTGAGAACCACACATGCGGAGATCATCCGTTCACCTACTCTGCGTCTCACAAAGACACGGCGGATATATTTAAGACTTTTTGGCTACTACATGATTCCATATGTGTTATTTCATAGTTTTGTTGTCTTCACTATTATTCTACAATGTAGAACATAGTAAGAATAAAGAAAAACCCTTGAATGAATAGGTGTGTCCAAACCTTTTACTGGTACTGTATATTTATACTGAACAAAAATATAAGCTCAACATGTAAAGTGTTGGTACCATGTTTCATGAGCTGAAAAAAAAGCTTATTTCACTCAAATTTTGAGCACAAATTTGTTGAAATCCCTGTTAGTGAGCATTTCTCCTTTGCCAAGATAATCCATCCGACTGACATGTGTAGCATATCAAGAAGCTTATTAAACAGCATGATACTTACACAGGTGCACCTTGTGCTGAGGACAATAAAAGGCCAATCTAAAATGGGCAGTTTTGTCACACAACACAATGCCACAGATTTTGTGGGAGAGTGCAATTTGCTTGCTGACTGCAGGAATGTCCACCAGAGCTGTTGCCAGATAATTAAATGTTAATTTATCTACCATAAGCTGCCTCCAATGTCATTTTACAGAATTTAGCAGTCCGTCCAACGGCCTCACAACCGCAGGCCACGTGTAACCACGCCAGCCCAGGACCTCCACATCTGGCTTCTTCACCTGCAGGATTGTCTGAGACCAACCACCCGGACAGCTGATGAAACTGTGGGTTAGAAGAACTGAAGAATTTTTGCACAAACTGTCAGAAACCATCTCAGTGAAGTTCATCCGCATGCTCATCATCCTCACCAGGGTCTTGACCTGACTGCAGTTCTGCATCGTAACCGACATCAGTGGGAAAATACTCAACTTCGATGGCCACTGGCACGCTGGAGAAGTTTGCTCTTCACAGATGAATCCCGGTTTCAACTGTACCTGGCAGATGGCAAGCGGTTTGCTGATGTGCGCAAGCGGTTTGCTGATGTCAAAATTGTGAACAGAGTGCCCCATGGTGGCGGTTGGGTTATGGCATGGGCAGGCATGAGCTATGGACAACAAACAATTGCATTTTATCAAGAGCTATTTGAATGCACAGAGATACCGTGATGAGATCCTGAGGCCCATTGTTGTGCCATTCATCCACCACCGCCATGACCTCATGTTTCAGCAGGATTATGCACGGCCCAATGTCGCAAGGATCTGTACACAATTCCTGGAAGCTGAAAATGTCCCAGTTCTTCAATGACCTGCGAACTCACAAGATATTTCACCCATTGAGCATTTTTGGGGTGCTCTGGATCAACATGTACGACAGCATGTTCCAGTTCCCGCTAATATCCAGCAACTTTGCACAGCCATTGAAGAGAGTGGGACAACATTCCACAGGCAAAAAATCAACAGCCTGATCAACTCTCTGTGGAAGAGGTGTGTTGCACTGCATGAGGAAAATGGTGGTCACACCAGGTACTGACTGGTTTTCTGATCCACACCCCTAGTTTTTTTTAAGGTATCTGTGACCAACAGATACATATCTGTATTCCCAGTCATGTGAAGTCCATAGATTAGGGTCTAATGCATTTATTTCAATTGACTGATTTCCTTATATGAACTGTAACTCAGTAAAATCTTTGAAATTATTGCTTGTTGCGTTAATATTTTTGTTCAGTGTACCTTATCCAAACAGATTACTTATTTACCTAGCTTTTATCAATAGCTGTTACAAATTTACAAAATACAGTGCATGGAGATTGTTGTTATTTTTATCAGAAAAAAATGAAGTTTATGTTTTTTCACTTGGAACTGATAGGTTGCTCGACCTTATTCATGTTTTCCTTGCATGGAACGGTGGTGTAATTATTAGGGAATTAAGTTAAAGTCAAAATACGCGTATCTGTAGACAACTCTGCCACACCTACATTTCTGTGATCTCCACCCCAAATGTATAACTGGCTGGCACATGCATTTCCTCATGGTTACATTCAAGGTCAGAATATGCATAGAAAGAAAAGTGCTTTGTTTTTATTAACTAGGCAAGTCAAGGATCGCCGTTCCGTCAACGGGACAGTTGGAAATCATGCAGCGCGTTATTTTCAAGATCGCAGATTTTAGAGAAACAACACGTCGGTACATATAAGTGTCTTATATCGGCTGAAAGCTTAAATTCTTGTTAATATAACTGCACTGTCCAATTTACAGTAGCTATTACTGCGAAAAAAAATGCCATGCTATTGTTTGAGGAGAGCTCCTTACAACAAAATCCTTTTTTCTACACGGTAGGTTTGATAAATGTATACTTACATTCTGAAATCTTGCTCTGATTTATCATCCAAAGGGTCCCAGAGATAACATGAAGTTTCATTTTGTTAGATAAAATCATTTTTCATATCCTAAAAAGGTCCATATAGCACGCACGATCGATTTTGTATTTCCACTCGTTCAATATGCAAAGAAAGGAATCTGTGAAAATCTCACCCTAAACGTTGTTTGAACAAGTCAAATCACATTCGTATCTATTCCTCAGAGATCCTAGAAGGTAACAAGACTTCAATATTTCATTAGGGGTGTAGTATAGCCTATAGGACACCCTATTTGGTCAGAGAGCAACGCCTTCATGGCACGCCGATGACGCGGGCGGCCATCACTTGAATGGCTGTATCTTTGTATAAGCACCAATCGGGGTCAAACAAAGCTAGCTAGATAGCCAATGAGCTGGGCTTTACGGGAGTATCTGGAAACTATGTATATGTCGTAAAATGTAGGTTCTAACCTTGTACGACAGCATGCCTTTTAATTTTGGACAAAAATTATAAGGATATTCAGAGTTATGAAGTTATGAAAACTGGTTGTTTTGCAAATGTTGAACTTATAATATGGCTACTAATACTTGGAAAGCTAAATCAAAGTCCAGGTACACAGGTTTGACGATATTCTTGCAGAAAAATGGAATATGAATGCGAATCTCTCCTTCACGATTTGCCCAAATGTCCCTGTGGACTTCACACTAAAGTTTTGTAGGTCAATCATTCTTCAAGCTATCCATCTGAAACTTTGCACATACACTGATGCCATCTTGTGGACACTATCGGAATTACAACCAGAGTAATAGCTAGAACTATGACCTTTCCATTGCATTTCAAAGATGGTGGTAGAAAAAGACTGGTTGGTTTTTTTCTTTGTATTTTCTTCTACCAGATCTATTGTGTTATATTCTCCTACATTCAATTCACATTTCCACAATACTCAAAGTGTTTCCTTTCAAATGGTACCAAGAATATGCATATCCTTGCTTCAGGGCCTGAGCTACAGGCAGTTTGATTTGGGTATGTTATTTTAGGCGAAAATTGAAAAAAAGGGGGCTTTTTTTAAATATTAAGAACAAATTCTTATTTACAATGACGGCCTACCCTGGCCAAACCCGGACGATGCTGAGTCAATTGTGCACCGCCCTATGGGCCTCTAGCACTGAGATGCAGACCGCTGCACCACTCGGGAGCCCAATAAAAAGGGAATTGACTACCATTTACATGCGCGTAACATGGGTCTGAATTCCCCTCTAATAGAGTAGTCACTTTTCATAAATCACTGGACCTGGTTCATCATTGGCCAACTGAGTGAAAGTGAACCTCAACGGTTGCAGCAGGATGACAGGTGTTGTTTTTTCATGTTTGATTGAACAATATGAAGAGTGGTGGTGGTGTGCTCTTGAGTGTTACGTGTTTTGACATGACATGACATGGTACTGTTCTGACACCAAGACTTATTCTCGCTGGTGCTGGGAGCGACAGAATGAAGCGAGCTAATGATGGGTGACAGACAGTGTGCATGCATTGTCCAGCTAGTTCTTATCCATAAACTCAAATCAGGAAGTGTTTTATAATTGGTGTGGATTCATACTTGCCTGACGACTCACACACAATTCTTCCGCTGCTCTATCGATCGCTACACACTTCAGTCTGAATCTGCCGTCTTTTAAGTCATTTGTGGTGATGAGAGGAATTGTACAAAACAAAGTCATCAGCGATTGGATCATCTATAACCAATCAGAGTATGACAAAGCCAATGAGGAATTAACCCAAACATGTATTTTTTATTAACAAATATCAACAAACAAAAGAAGATTAGTCACATGCAAACTATTTACATTGCCAGGAATCCTAAACAAACAAATCATATTCATTAATAATACAACACGTTTTAATTGCCTTTGTTTTTCATTTTAGTTAAAGTAGTGCCGTATTGTTTAAATTCATTTATAAAGTGAAGAAAGTTAAGTTTTGATTTAGAGCATTCGCATTTGTGAATATGAAAATGTACCTAATATTATTAGCAGTTGAATTAAATATACTACATCTTTATCAATGTCAGAATTTTTTTAATAAATCATTATATCAAAACCGTTAAATTGTACAACCGGTCAAAAAAAATTTGGAACAAAATTCTGAATGTCAATCCCAAAAACATTCTACTATAAAACACAGGCAAAAAAACACATGCAAAATGGTCTCCTCCATTCCACAGAAATCACAATTATAGTCAATATTCAGCTTGAATCTTTCCAAAACATGTTTCACAGGATAAATTCTATGTAACTTTTTAAATGAAACTTCCTTTACCTGGTTACTGATAAAATATTTGTTAGCAATTTTCCATGCTTTCCCCCATTGCATATCACCATAGATATTTGACCAAAAGAATCTGTCTGAGGGAATTGTAGTATAACAAACAATATTCCTTATATGTTTATTACTACATATCTTTGATGTTAATATTGCCAATTAATATATTTGAATGTAAATCTATGTTACTTACATCAACCACAGAGGAATTTTAAAAAGATACAACCCACCCCCCCCCCCCCCCCCCGGAATTGCATATTACTTCGGGGTTATTGGAATTTTTTATTTATCAAGAAATTCCCCATATGAGAGTAGATATCCATCCTCATTCAGTAACTGACCAACCAAAATTATTTAATTCTCAAACCAGTTATGAAAAAAAGAGACTTATTTTTAAATTGTATATCTTTGTTATTCCATAGAAAGTATCTGTGAGGGGAAAAATTGTGTTTATACGCTAACATCCGAGCTAAAATTGCCTGCTTATGGAATTTGGACAATTATACTGGGATTTTATCAACATCAAAATTACATTGATGAAAAAATTCTAAACCACCAACAGAGTCAAATAAATACTTAGGAACGACATTCCAAATACTGTTCTGGTTCTTAACATACTTCAGAATCCAATTTATTTTAAAAGTATTATTTAGAGTATTGAAATCTAAAACCTCAAGACCTCCTTGTTCTTGGGTATTGGTGAGAATATCTTTCCGTAGATAGTGAGGCTTGTTCCGCCAAATAAAATTATGAAGAATCTTATCTAATTTTAGGGGATAATTCAAGTGATAACGAGACATAAACCGATCTGGATAACCCTTCAGCTTTGGACTAAAAACCCGACCATATAATGAAATATCTCATCAACCAGAGGTTCAATTTCTTCTTTGTTTTCTCAATAATGGGGATAAAGTTTAATTCACTCCTTTGTTTGTCATCCTTGCATATAACCATTCCAAGATAAGTAACCTTATCTTTAATTGGGATACCATATACTTCGTGTAAAAAACTATCCTTGAGTGGAAATAAGACTGACTTATTAATATTAATTTTTCAAACCCGAAACTTCAATACAGGAAACTGCTTTAGAAACCTCCTTCCTGTCTCTCAAAAATATGGTGATATCAGCCAGTTGACATAGTTTAAATTCATTGCCAAATTCCCTTTCTTGATATGAAGAGCCATAATTTGAGTAACCAATAAAAATAAAAATGGACTAATTGGGCAGCCCTGCCTAATGCCACGCCCAATATCAAATCTTTGGGATGTCCCGTGAGCTAATTTTACAGAGCTAGTACAATCACTACATAAAGTTTGGACTGCTTTCAAAAAAAAGTCAAACCCCAAAAAACGTATTGCTTTGCACATAAACTCATGTTCTACAGTGTAAAAAGCTTTATATAATTTTTTTTTTAAAACATAAGAAGACTATCATCAAGGATGAGGTCATTTATAGTCAATCATATCTAAGACCAACCTGATGTTATTACTAATGTGTCAACCATGCATAAAAACAGATTGTTCTTATTCAATTACATTATGCAAGCCTTGTTTCAAACTCTTAGCAAATACAAGGGCAAATAATTTCCCATAATTTGTCATGTCCTGACCAGTAATAGGGGTTATTTGTATTGTAGTTTGGTCAGGACGTGGCAGAGGGTATTTGTTTTATGTGGTTCGGGGTGGTGGTTTGTTTAGAAGGGTGTTTGATTTATTATTTCCAGGTTTTGGGTTATGTTCTATGTCTTTTGTATTTCTACGTTCTCTCTAGTTTAGTATTTCTATGTCTAGGTAATTGGGTGTTGGACCCTCAATTGGAGGCAGGTGTTTTTAGTTGCCTCTGATTGAGGGTCCTATATATAAGTATGTGTTTGTATTAGTGTTTTGTGGGAGATTGTTGCTGTGTATAGCTCTGTGCCTTACCGGCCTGTTATTTGTCGTTTTTGTGTACGTATTTATTTTTGGTTTACCTTCTTTATCCGTTTAAATAAAAGAAGATGAGTGCACATTTCCCCACTGTATCTTCGTCCACTTTACCCTACGACAACTGTGACAGAATCTCCCACCAACCAAGGACCAAGCAGCGGGGTAAGGAGCAACGGAAAAATTATATGGACTATAATGGAAATTGGACTTGGGAGGAGATTTTGGACGGGGCTGGACCTTGGCATCAGGCTGGGGACTATCGTCTTCCTCCGGAGGAAATAGAGGCAGCCAAGGCGGAGAGGCGTCGGTATGAGGCTTTATCTGCGCCGATAGCGTTCAAACCGGAGAGGCAGCCCCAATTTTTTTTTTGGGGGGGGGGCACATGGACAGATCGGCGGAGCTGAGGATGGAACCAGAGCCAGTCGGGGTATAATTGGAGGTGAGCGAAGCAGAGACTATTAAGGAGTTGATGGGAAAATTGGAGATGAAAACTGAGAGAGCTACTATGTTGGTGTATTAGGCATGACATTCGCCCTACAGAGCGTGTCCGTAAATTGATGTCACCTGAGTCAGCTCTACATACGTGTCCTGAGGTGCGTGCTAGCTGGCTGGTGAAGACAGTACCAGCACCACGCACCAGGCCTCCAGTACATCAGCCCAGTCCAGTATGTCCTGTTCCCGCTCCACGCACTAGCCCTGAGGTGTGTGTCTCCAATCTGATACCTCCAGTACCAGCCCCACGCACTAGGCTTCCAGTGCATCAGCCCAGTCCAGTATGTCCTGTTCCCGCTCCTCGCAATAGCCTTGAAGTGCGTGCCTCCAGTCTGATACCTCCAGTACCAGCCCCACGCACTAAGCTTCCAGTGCATCAGCCCAGTCCAGTACGTCCTGTTCCTGCTCCTCGCACTAGCCTTGGGGTGCGTGTCCCTAGTCTGATACCTCCAGTACCAGCCCCACGCACTAGGCTTCCAGAGCATCAGCCCAGTCCAGTACGTCCTGTTCCCGCTCCACGCACTAGCCCTGAGGTGTGTGTCTCCAATCTGATACCTCCAGTACCAGCCCCACGCACTAGGCTTCCAGTGCATCAGCCCAGTCCAGTATGTCCTGTTCCCGCTCCTCGCAATAGCCTTGAAGTGCGTGCCTCCAGTCTGATACCTCCAGTACCAGCCCCACGCACTAAGCTTCCAGTGCATCAGCCCAGTCCAGTACGTCCTGTTCCTGCTCCTCGCACTAGCCTTGGGGTGCGTGTCCCTAGTTTGATACCTCCAGTACCAGCCCCACGCACTAGGCTTCCAGAGCATCAGCCCAGTCCAGTACGTCCTGTTCCTGCTCCTCGCACTAGCCCTGAGGTGCGTGTCCCCAGTCTGGTACCTCCACTACCAGCCCCATGCGTCAGGCTTCCAGTGCGTCAGCCCAGTCCCGAGCTTCCGATGACAGTGCCTCGTCCAGAACTTCCGGCGACAGTGCCTCGTCCAGAGTGTCCGGAACCAAGAGAGACGGCCCACTGTCCGGAACCAAGAGAGTCGCCCTACGGTCCGGAACCAGGAGAGTCGCCCTACGGTCCGGAGCTCCCAGAGTCGCCCTACGGTCCGGAGCCGAGTGAGTCGCCCTACGGTCCGGAGGCCCCAGAGACGCTCTGCAGCCCTGAGTATTCTGCAGGGGTGGACAGGTTGGGTGGGGGTAGTAGATCGGAACCTGAGCCACCTCCAGTATAGGTGGCTTGGGGAGGGAGGGTGGGTGTTGCACCCTCCCACCCTCCCTTCCCTCCCTTTAGTTTAGGGGGATTTTTTTGTGTTGGGGGGTATTTTATTTTATTTTGGGGGGGGGGGGGGGGGGGGTACGGTCACGTCCTGACCAGTAATAGGGGTTATTTGTATTGTAGTTTGGTCAGGACGTGGCAGAGGGTATTTGTTTTATGTGGTTCGGGGTGGTGGTTTGTTGAGAAGGGTGTTTGATTTATTATTTCCAGGTTTTGGGTTATGTTCTATGTTCTCTGTAGTTTAGTATTTCTATGTCTAGGTAATTGGGTGTTGGACTCTCAATTGGAGGCAGGTGTTTTTAGTTGCCTCTGAGGGTCCTATATATAGGTATGAGTTTGTATTAGTGTTTTGTGGGAGATTGTTGCTGTGTATAGCTTCAAGCCTTACAGGACTGTTATTCGTCGTTGTTGTTTTTTGTGTACGTGTTTACTTTCTGGTCCTGACAAAATAATAAAACTGTCCGGGAATGTTTTCTGCACTGTTCAACCAATCCAGTAAATGTGGAGGAGGAGTTAATGTCTTGTTAATGCAGCCTTGTTAATGTCCAAAAGTGGAAGTCGCGTCACACACTTTCTTTCCAGTAATTTTCAAAACGTCGCTTTACCCACGTGTGTTCTGGCTCTGTCCCAACCCATCAGGTTCTGGGACTAATCAGACGATCCGAATGTGTTCTAATTCTAGAAGGATCGGGGAGGAAGTCAAATCCAGACTCATTGCGGAGAAGAAATAAAGGTTTGTGGACGTGGTGTGGCGTTTGCCCGGAGTAAGTCTGGGTAGCAGGGTTAGGTCGGTTACTTTCTAAATGTCTTTGGTTATAATACATTTTTTTAAATACCTAGGCAAGTCAGTTAAGAACAAATTCTTGTTTACAATGACGGTCTACCCCGGCCAAACCCTAACCCGGACGGCGCTAGGCAAATTGTTGTGATACAGCCTGGAATCGACTGTGACCCTTCATAGGCATGACAGAAATCTACAGTACATATTCTACTACTCGGGTAAAGTAGCTAAGGTGCAGGACGGTAAGGGTTAGAGCTAGCTGGGATCCTTGGGATGCACATACTTTAAACCTTAACCCCTACAGTTACCCTAACCTTAACCATAACCCTTACCTAACCTTAAAGTAACTGTCCATTGTTTCCAGATTTCTATGAAATATGACCTATAAAGAATTACAATATGAGTGAAATAGTTTTCCATCCACAAAATGGTAATTGAGCATGTTAAAAAGCAGCTTTTCTGTTTCAGAATGGTGTGGGTGTATAACAGTCATTTCAAATATTAATGTAGCCCACTTATTGGCTTTTTTAAATGTTTTAAACTTTTTTTTTTAATTACATAATGCAGTAGGAAAATGGATTTAATGGACAAAATCAATTCCTTGTAATTTCTTCCTCATCCTTTTCAGGTCAGTTAGGATCACCACTTTATTTGGAGAATGTGAAATGTCAGAATAAGAGAGAATGATTTATTTCTGCTTTTATTTCTTTCATCACATTCCCAGTGGGTCAGAAGTTTATATACACTAAATTAGTATTTGGTAGCATTGCCTTTTAAATTGTTTGGATCAAACGTTACGGGTAGCCTTCCACAAGCTTCCCATAATAAGTTGGGTGAATGTTGGCCCATTCCTCCCGACAGAGCTTGTGTAACTGAGTCAGGTTTGCAGGTCTCCTTGCTCGCACACACTTTTTCAGTTCTGGCCACAGATTTTCTATAGAATTGAGGTCAGGGCTTTGTGATGGCCACTCCAATACCTTGACTTTGTTGTCCTTAAGCCATTGTGCCACAACATTTGAAGTATGCTTGGGGTCATTGACCCATTTGCGACCAAGCTTTAACTTCCTGACTGATGTCTTGAGATGTTGCTTCAATATATCCACATAGTTGTCCATCCTCATGATGCCATCTATTTTGTGAAGTGCACCAGTCCCTCCTGCAGATAAGCACCCCCACAACATGATGCTGCATGGTTGGGATGGTGTTCTTTGGCTTGCAAGCCTACCCCCTTTTTCCTCCAAACATAACGATAGTCATTATGGTCAAACAGTTCTATTTTTGTTTCATCAGACCAGAGGACATTTCTCCAAAAAGTACGATCTTTGTCCCCATGTGCAGTTGCAAACCATAGTCTGGCTTTTTTAATGGCGATTTGGAGCAGTGGCTTCTTCCTTACTGAGCGGCCTTTCAGGTTATGTCGATATAGGACTTGTTTTACTGTGGATACCTTTGTACCTGTTTCCTCCAGCATCTTCACAAGGTCCATTGCTGTTGTTCTGGGATTGATTTGCACATTTCGCACCAAAGTACGTTCCCCTCTAGGAGACAGACACATCTCCTTCCTAAGCGGTCTGATGGCTGCGTGGTCCCATGGTGTTTATACTTGCATACTATTGTTTGTACAGATAAACATGATACCTTCAGGCGTTTGGAAATTGCTCCCAAGGATGAACCAGATTTGCAGAGGTCGACAAATCTTTTTGTGAGATCTTGGCTGATTTCTATTGATTTTCCCATGACGTCAAGCAAAGAGGCACTGAGTTTGAAGGTAGGCCTTGAAATACATCCACAGGTACACCTCCAATTGACTCAAGTGATGTCAATTAGCTTATCAGAAGCTTGTAAAGCCATGACATCATTTTCTGGAATTTTCCAAGCTGTTTAAAGGCACAGTCAATTTAGTAGTATGTAAACTTCTGACCCACTGGATTTGTGATACAGTGAATTATAAAATCAAATAATCTGTCTGCAAACAATTGTTGGAAAATTACTTGTGTCATGCACAAAGTGGATGTCCGAACCAACTTGCCAAAACTATAGTTTGTTAACTAGAAATTTGTGGAGTGGTTGAAAAAATAGTTTTAATGACTCCAATCTAAGTGTATGTAAACTTCCGACTTCAACTGTAGGTGTTCCTTTTGTCCAGGTGTGAAAGGGCAGTGTGGAGTGCAATCAAGACTGCATCATCTGTGGATCTGTTGGCGCGGTATGCAAATTGGAGTGGCTCTAGAGTTTCTGAGATAATGGTGTTGATGTGAGCCATGACCAGCTTTTCAAAGCACTTCATGGCTACAGATGTGAGTGCAAAGGGTCTGTAGACATTTTAAGCAGGTCACCTTAGTGTTCTTGGGCACAGGGACTATGGTGGTCTGCTTAAAACATGTTGGTATTATAGACTCGGACAGGCAGAGGTTGAAAATGTCAGTGAAGACACTTACCAGTTGGTCAGGGCATGCTTGCAATACACATCCAGGTAATCCGTCTGGCCCCGCGGCCTTGTGAATGTTGTCCTGTTTAACAAACCCGACACGTTACAAAACAAGCGCAGTGTCTGGACATGATAACAGAACCAATACTGCCTGATGACTGAGATTAGTGAGGGCTATATGAAGGGAGAGTAATCAGTTTGGTGATGAAGTCCAGGTGTGCTTAACGATAGGGAGCAGGTGTGCGCAATGATGGTTGCCAGGTGTGCGCAATGTGGGTTGCCATGACCGGTGGTTAGTAGACCGGCGACGTCGAGCGCCGGAGGGAGGGAGCAGGAGTTGGCTTGACAGCATTATTACTTTTCTAAACACCAAAGTCCTCTCTGTTAGTAATGTGTGAGTGACCAACAGGCCGTGGGTTCCTTTGTGAAAGAGATGGCTGGAGACCATTGAGATGATTAGATCACATCCCCTCTTTGATTTGTACAAAATAATGCCATGTTCACAGTGGGGAGGGCAGAGGGCACTCACTCACCCATTCAAACACTCTCAAGCCAAATCAGGGAATTGTTTTCATGCCATTGGATATTTCTTGAAATACTCTCTTTGATTGACCCACTGTATTTGTATTGGGCTGACCGTTCTGATTTCCCCTCATGCTGTGAGCCTGTCTAGTTTCTTGGAAAATGGGAGGTATTTCTAGGTAGGGGATGACCCATGCTGCTAGGACGGGATAATAATGAATATAGGGAGGAGGGGGCTGGCTGTCAGCAGGTGATGGCTGATCGCTGAACATCACTTATGCCAAATTGTGTTTGTGGTGGGATTAATGGGAAACTGTATTCAAAATAACAGTCATGCATGTAATGATAATTCACCCACTCAGACTCTACATCCTGAATTACAATGGTTGGCAGAAAGTGGGAAACGTTGGTTTCGCGGAGGTAGCTAGCAAAGTGAGAGTATCAATCATCAGCATTAGCTGATGTCACAAAGTGCTGTACAGAAACCCAGCCTAAAACCCCAAACAGCAAGCAATGCAGGTGTAGAAGCACGGTGGCTAGGAAAAACTCCCTAGAAAGGCCGGAACATAGAAAGAACTGGACTGGGGACACCGGATAAGACAGGAGAGATATAACAGACTGACCCTAGCCCCCCGACACATAAACTATAGCATAAATACTGGAGGCTGAGACAGGAGGGGGGCCAAACAGGCAGGATATAACCCCACCCACTTTGCCAAAGCACAGACCCCACACCACTAGATGGATATCTTCAACCGCCAACTTAATATCCTGAGACAGGGTAATTCCAGTGGTTTCACTTTTAACTAACATTAAAGTACAGCATCGCATCATTGCCTTCTGACCTCATCTTTATTTAACCTCTATGGGCTAGGTGGGACGCTTGCGTCCCACCTACTCAACAGCCAGTGTAATCCCGTGGCGCAATATTCAAATACCTCAAAAATGCAAAAACTTCAATTTCTCAAACATATGACTATTTTACACCATTTTAAAGACAAGACTCTCGTTAATCTAACCACACTGTCCGATTTCAAAAAGGCTTTACAACGAAAGCAAAACATTAGATTATGTCAGCAGAGTACCGAGCCAGAAATAATCAGACACCCATTTTTCAAGCTAGCATATTGTCACGTCCTGACCAGCAGATGGAGCTAGTGTTTTAGTTTTGGGGTCAGGACGTGGCATGTTTGTGTTGGTTAAATGTTGGGTGGATGATTGGGACTTCCAATTGAAGGCAGGTGTGTATCGTTGCCTTTGATTGGAAGTCCTATATAGGTGTGTGTGTTTTTCTTTGGGGTTGTGGGTGGTTGTTTTTTGCACTGCGTTTCTAGCCTGCAGAACTGTAGCTGTTGTTACTTTGTTTGAATTGTTAAGTAGATGCTTTACTCCTTTATTTTAATTAAAGATGAGTATTCACGTACCTGCTGCGCCTTGGTCCATTTCTACAGAAGACAACCGTTACAGAACCACCCACCAAAGGACCAAGCAGCAGAAGAGGAGGAAGCCACAGGAGAAGAAAATGGAGGAATGGACCTGGCAGGACGAAAGAAAATTCTGGGCGGACAAGTTAAGGGAGCTAAGGGAACCCGAGAGGCAGCCCCAAGATTTTTTTTGGGGGGGGCACACGGGTAGTTTGGCCAGGCCAGGGAAGAGCCGTAAGCCAGCTACCCGTGACTACAGGGAGGTGCGTACGAGGTGGAGGGCGCCATGTTACGCTGAGGTGCGCACCATCTCGCCTATACGGACGCACAGCCCAGTTCACCCAGTACCAGCGCCCCGCAGGTGCCAGGGCAAGGGGAGCATCGAGCCGGAAGGGGTGATGCCAACCCTGCACTCAAGACCGCCAGTGCGCCCTTTCGGTCCGGTGTTTCCCGCTAGACACACTAGCATGGAGGTGCGTGTCTCCAGGCTGGTACGTCCAATACCTGCCCCACGCATCAGGAGTCAACAGTCGTCATCAGAGCTGCCCGCCAGTCAACAGTCACCAGAGCTGCCCGCCAGTCAACAGTCGTCAGAGCTGCCCGCCAGTCAACAGTCGTCAGAGCTGCCCGCCAGTCAACAGTCGTCAGAGCTGCCCGCCAGTCAACAGTCGTCGGAGCTGCCCGCCAGTCAACAGTCGTCGGAGCTGCCCGCCAGTCAACAGTCGTCGGAGCTGCCCGCCAGTCAACAGTCGTCGGAGCTGCCCGCCAGTCAACAGTCGTCGGAGCTGCCCGCCAGTCAACAGTCGTCGGAGCTGCCCGCCAGTCAACAGTCGTCGGAGCTGCCTGCCAGTCAACAGTCGCCGGAGTGGCCCGACTGCGCTGAACTGCCGGAGTGGCCAGACTGCGCTGAACTGCCGGAGTGGCCAGACTGCGCTGAACTGCCGGAGTGGCCAGACTGCGCTGAACTGCCGGAGTGGCCGGACTGCGCTGAACTGCCGGAGTGGCCGGACTGCGCTGAACTGCCGGAGTGGCCGGACTGCGCTGAACTGCCGGAGTGGCCGGACTGCGTTGAACTGCCGGAGTGGCCGGACTGCCCTGTTCTGCCGGAGTGGCCGGACTGCCCTGTTCTGCCAGAGTGGCCGGACTGCCCTGTTCTGCCAGAGTGGCCGGACTGCCCTGTTCTGCCAGAGTGGCCGGACTGCCCTGTTCTGCCAGAGTGGCCGGACTGCCCTGTTCTGCCAGAGTGGCCGGACTGCCCTGTTCTGCCAGAGTGGCCGGACTGCCCTGTTCTGCCAGAGGTGCCCGCCTGCCCTGATCTGCCAGGGTGCCCGGCCTGTCAGGATCAGCCCGAGTGGTCCTCCTGCCCTCCGGCCCAGCCCGAGTGGTCCTCCTGCCCTCCGGCCCAGCCCGAGTGGTCCTCCTGCCCTCCGGCCCAGCCCGAGGGGCCCTCCTGCTCTCCGGCCCAGCCCGAGTGGCCCTCCTGCCCTCCGCTCCAGCCCGAGTGGCCCTCCTGTCCCCCGGCCCAGCCCGAGGGGTCCTCCTGTCCCCCGGCCCAGCCCGAGGGGCCCTCCTGTCCTCCGGCCCAGCCCGAGGGGCCCTCCTGTCCTCCGGCCCAGCACGAGTGGTCCGTCTGCCAGGGTCAGCCCAAGTGGCCCATCTGCCCGGCGCAGCTAGCAGCGCCACCGAAGTGGGCTACGCCGACGGTGGAGCAAGGTCCACGCCCTGCACCTGAGCCACCTCCAGGATAGGTGGGTTGGGGAGGGAGGGTGTAGCACAGTGCCGTCGGTGACGGCAGCCACCCTCCCTTCCCTCCCTTATTGTTTTAGGGTTATTGTTTATGGGTTTTGTGTTGTTTTTTTTTGTTGGTAGGTGCATTCCGGGGTCTGCACCTTGAGGGGGGGGTACTGTCACGTCCTGACCAGCAGATGGAGCTAGTGTTTTAGTTTTGGGGTCAGGACGTGGCATGTTTGTGTTGGTTAAATGTTGGGTGGATGATTGGGACTTCCAATTGAAGGCAGGTGTGTATAGTTGCCTTTGATTGGAAGTCCTATATAGGTGTGTGTGTTTTTCTTTGGGGTTGTGGGTGGTTGTTTTTTGCATTGCGTTTCTAGCCTGCAGAACTGTAGCTGTTGTTACTTTGTTTGAATTGTTAAGTGGATGCTTTACTCCTTTATTTTAATTAAAGATGAGTATTCACGTACCTGCTGCGCCTTGGTCCATTTCTACAGAAGACAACCGTTACACATATAATGTCACATAAACCCAAACCACAGCTAAATGCAGCACTAACCTTTGATGATCTTCATCAGATGACAACCCTAGGACAGTATGTTATACAATACATGCATGTTTTGTTCAATCAAGTTCATATTTATATCAAAAACCAGCTTTTTACATTAGCATGTGACTAGCATGTGACTAGCATTCCGACCGAACACTGCCGGTGAATTTACTAAATTACTCACGATAAACGTTCACAAAAAACATAACAATTATTTTAAGAATTATAGATACAGAACTCCTCTATGCACTCGATATGTCCGATTTTAAAATAGCTTTTCGGTGAAAGCACATTTTGCAATATTCTAAATAGATAGCCCGGCATCACAGAGCTAGCTATTTAGACACCCAGCAAGTTTAGCACTCACCAAAGTCAGATTTACTATAAGAAAAATTTTATTACCTTTGCTGTTCTTCGTCAGAATGCACTCCCAGGACTTCTACTTCAATAACAATTGTTGCTTTGGTCCCAAATAATCCATTGTTATATCCAAATAGCGGCGTTTCGTTCGTGCGTTCAAGACACTATCCGAAAGGGTAAATAAGGGTGACGAGCATGGCGGATTTCGTGACAAAAAAATTGTAAATATTCCATTACCGTACTTCGAAGGATGTCAACCGCTGTTTAAAATCAATTTTTATGCCATTAATCTCATAATCTCAGCCTGGGGCTGCCTCGATATCATTCAGCTTTTTCCCGGGCTCTGAGAGCCTATGGGAGCCATAGGAAGTGTCACGTTACAGCAAAGATCCTGAGTCTTCAATAAAAAGAGCCAAGATGAACAACAACTTGTCAGACAGGCCACTTCCTGTTCAGAATCTTCTCAGGTTTTTGCCTGCCATATGAGTTCTGTTATACTCACAGACACCATTCAAACAGTTTTAGAAACTTTAGGGTGTTTTCTATCCAAAGCCAATAATTATATGCATATTCTAGTTACTGGGCAGGAGTAGTAACCAGATTAAATTGGGTACGTTTTTTATCCGGCCGTGTCAATACTGCCCCCTAGCCCTAACAGGTTAATAATGATTAAGCTTTAGTGATAAAGTGAAAGGTAAAAGCTTAAATGAGCGGTAAGCTAATAACAATGAATACATTTTTTTTTAAACAAACACTGCATATGTATATTTGTCCTATATTTCAGTAACAAGAAGCTTCGGACTCCTCCCAACTATTTCATCATGAACCTGGCAGTGAGTGACTTCCTCATGGCCGTCACACAGTCCCCCATCTTCTTTGTCAACTGTCTCTACAAGGAGTGGGTGTTTGGAGACACAGGTACTTTTACCTTCATTCCATATATTTGGTAAAATAACCGCATCAGATCAATTGTCATAATTGAAAGCTTCAGCTACTTTGGTATTTTGAGATGAATTATGCTGTACACACTGAACAAAAAATACTCATCAAAGTAATTATGTGGAAATTCCATCTCTGAGATTACTCAGATTGTAACATTTCTGTTATCTGTCTCTGTGAAATGATTTTATGGTTAGGCTGTAAGATGTACGCCTTCTGTGGGGCCTTATTTGGGATCACCTCCATGATCAACCTGCTGGCTATCTCCATTGACCGCTACATAGTCATCACCAAGCCCCTGCAGGCCCTGCATTGGACCTCTAAACGCCGCACCTCCGTCGTCATCGTCATAGTCTGGCTCTACTCATTGGCCTGGAGCCTGGCACCTCTCCTGGGCTGGAGTGAGTTCCCTCCACTAACACCGTCCTTTTGAGTGCCAGTTTTCTGACTGTTTCTGCTCTCTTGCCAACTCCTTATGGAATTGTCATGCCATGTTTTGCTAGACAATGACACGAATGGAGTTGGCAAGAGCCCAAACAGATCTGGGACCAGGCTAGCAACCTTTTATCTTATCTTTCAAACTAAACCATTGTTCCTACGCAGGTTCTTATATCCCGGAGGGCCTGATGACATCCTGTACGTGGGATTATGTGACCTCCACACCAGCCAATAGGAGCTACACTCTAATGCTATGCGTCTTTGTGTTCTTCATCCCTCTGGGCATCATCTCTTACTGCTACCTCTGCATGTTCCTGGCCATACGCACTGGTAGTAGGTGAGTTGATACATTCACACAGCCATGCCTCTGTGTGCATACACACATAGACATACAGTTGAAGTCGGAAGTTTACATTCACTTAGGTTGGAGTCATTAAAACTCATTTTTCAACCACTCCACAAATTTCTTGTTAACAAACTATAGTTTTGGCAAGTCGGTTAGGACATCTAATTTGTGCATGACACAAGTAATTTTTCCAACAATTCTTTCCAGACAGATTACTTTACTTAAAATTCACTTTATCACAATTCCAGTGGGTCAGAAGTTTACATACACTAAGTTGACTGTGCCTTTAAACAGCTTAGGAAATTCCTGAAAATTATGTCATGGCTTTAGAAGCTTCTGATGGGCTAATTGACATAATTTGAGTCAATTGGAGGTGTACCTGGGGATGTATTTCAAGGCCTACCTTCAAACTCAGTGCCTCTTTGCTTGACATCATGGGAAAACCAAAAGAAATCAGCCAAGACCTCAGAAAGAAAATTGTAGACCTTCACAAGTCTTGTTCATCCTTGGGAACAATTTCCAAACAGCTGAAGGTACGACGTTCATCTGTACAAACAATAGTACGCAAGTATAAACACCATGGGACCACGCAGTCGTCATACCGCTCAGGAAGGAGACGCGTTCTGTCACCTAGAGATGAACGTACTTTGGTGCGAAAAGTGCAAATCAATCCCAGAACAACAGCAAAGGATCTTCTGAAGATGCTGGAGGAAACAGGTACAAAAGTATCGACAGTGAGGGAAAAAAGTATTTGATCCCCTGCTGATTTTGTACGTTTGCCCACTGACAAAGAAATGATTAGTCTATAATTTTAATGGTAGGTTTATTTGAACAGTGAGAGACAGAATAAGAACAAAAAAATCCAGAAAAACCCATGTCAAAAATGTTATAAAATGATTAGCATTTTAATGAGGGAAATAAGTATTTCACTCCTCTGCAAAACATGACTTAGTACTTGGTGGCAAAACCCTTGTTGGCAATCACAGAGGTCAGACGTTTCTTGTAGTTGGCCACCAGGTTTGCACACATCTCAGGAGGGATTTTGTCCCACTCCTCTTTGCAGATCTTCTCCAAGTCATTAAGGTTTCGAGGCTGACGTTTGGCAACTCGAACCTTCAGCTCCCTCCACAGATTTTCTATGGGATTAAGGTCTGGAGACTGGCTAGGCCACTCCAGGACCTTAATGTGCTTCTTCTTGAGCCACTTCTTTGTTGCCTTGGCCGTGTGTTCTGGGTCATTGTCATGCTGGAATACCCATCCACGACCCATTTTCAATGCCCTGGCTGAGGGAAGGAGGTTCTCACCCAAGATTTGATGGTACATGGCCCCGTCCATCGTCCCTTTGATGCTGTGAAGTTGTCCTGTCTCCTTAGCAGAAAAATACCCCCAAAGCATAATGTTCTTGGGGTCATAGGCAGCATTCTTCCTCCTCCAAACACGGCGAGTTGAGTTGATGCCAAAGAGCTCCATTTTGGTCTCATCTGACCACAACACTTTCACCCAGTTGTCCTCTGAATCATTCAGATGTTCTTTGGCAAACTTTAGACGGCATGTATATGTGCTTTCTTGAGCAGGGGGACCTTGAGGGCGCTGCAGGATTTCAGTCCTTCACGGCGTAGTGTGTTACCAATTGTTTTCTTGGTGACTATGGTCCCAGCTGCCTTGAGATCATTGACAAGATCCTCCCGTGTAGTTCTGGGCTGAATCCTCACCGTTCTCATGATCATTGCAACTCCACGAGGTGAGATCTTGCATGGAGCCCCAGGCCGAGGGAGATCGACAGTTCTTTTGCGTTTCTTCCATTTGCGAATAATCGCACCAACTGTTGTCACCTTCTCACCAAGCTGCTTGGCGATGGTCTTGTAGCCCATTCCAGCCTTGTGTAGGTCTACAATCTTGTCCCTGACATCCTTGGAGAGCTCTTTGGTCTTGGCCATGGTGGAGAGTTTGGAATCTGATTGATTGGTTGCTTCTGTGGACAGGTGTCTTTTATACAGGTAACAAACTGAGATTAGGAGCACTCCCTTTAAGAGTGTGCTCCTAATCTCAGCTCGTCACCTGTATAAAAGACTCCTGGGAGCCAGAAATCTTTCTGATTGAGAGGGGGTCAAATACTTATTTCCCTCATTAAAATGCAAATCAATTTATAATTAAAAAAATAATAATATTCTGTCTCTCACTGCTCAAATAAACCTACCATTAAAATTATAAACTGATCATTTCTTTGTCAGTGGGCAAACATACAAAATCAGCAGGGGATCAAATACTTTTTTCCCTCACTGTATATCCACAGTAAAACGAGTCCTTTGTCGACATAACCTGAAAGTCCGCTTAGCAAGGAAGAAGCCACTGCTCCAAAACCGCCATAAAAAAGCCAGAGTGGTTTGCAACTGCACATGGGGACAAATATCATACTTTTTGGAGAAAAGTCCTCTGGTCTGATGAAACAAAAATAGAACTGTTTGGCCATAATGACCATCGTTATGTTTGGAGGAAAAGGGGGAGGCTTGCAAGCCGAAGAACACCATCCCAACCGTGAAGCATGTGTGTGGCAGCATCATGTTGTGGGGGTGCTTTGCTGCAGGAGGGACTGGTGCACTTCACAAAATAGATGGCATCATGAGGTCGGAAAATTATGTGGATATATTGAAGCAACATCTCAAGACATCAGTCAGGAAGTTAAAGACAGGGAAACTGTACTCAGATTAAATGTCAGGAATTGTGAGAAACTGAGTTTAAATGTATTTGACTAAGGTGTATGTAAACTTCCGACGACAACTATATATTGTACTTATATATACACACACATGCACACATACACACACACACACTCATATGCACACACACACCATCAAAACACATATCCAGATGATGGGGCCCTCTGGTTGTCTATCTTCCTCTGACACCCCGTCCATCCCCTCTCCAATGCCCACAGAGACATGGAGAAGCTGGGCAGTCAGGTAAGGAAGTCCACCCTGATCCAGCAGCAGTCCATCAAGACTGAGTGGAAGCTGGCCAAGATTGCCTTTGTAGTCATCATCGTGTATGTGATGTCCTGGTCTCCCTACGCCTGCGTCACCCTCATCGCCTGGGCTGGGTAACTATGGTGTTACATATGAATTTCAATGGGGTTCAGTTCCCATATTCACAAAGCGTCTCAGTAGGAGGGCTGATCTAGGATCAGTTTTGCCTGTTTTTAGATCATTCTGAATACGATTACATGGACGGGGGTATCTGATGAAAGATGGCGCTGTACTGGATGGCGGCCGTTTTGATAGCACCAATCCAACTTTGCTATTTTGTGATTCCTTTGTTGTTAATTTTTACTTCATTTTTTCATTTCTTACGACCGACAAGGACTTTTGAACATCAGATCGGCAGTTACTTACCTCAATTCCGGCTTCAACTTCAACTCATCTGCCCTGGGCTCTTTCTCAAATTCCGACTCAATTTACGGGCCAAGAGGAAACACTGACGTTACAGAGGCAAGAGGGGGGATCCTGGAGAGATTAACGTGAAGGGAGAACTGGCCACCTCTTCTGCCCATTCTACTGGCCAATGTACAGTCACTTGATAATAAGATGGATAACCTCCAATCGCGGATTTGCTACCAAGGGGACTCTGCTTTTCTGAAACATGACTCTCAGACACCCCCCATGGCTATCCAACTCGATGGATTCGCCATTCACCGTGTCAACAGGAAGAGGAGTCTGGGTACATTGAGGGGGGAGGGGTTTGCCTCTTTATCAACAACAACTGGTGTGCTGACTCGAGCGTGGTGGAAGTGTCGGCCCATTGTTCACCCGTCTTGGAATACCTGATGGTCAAATGCCGACCATTTAACCTCCCGAGAGAGTTTTCAGCTGTTATCATGACTGTTGTATGCATTCCACCTCAGAACAAGAAAAAATAACAAGCTGGCACTTAATAAACTGTATGAGGGTTACAGTATAACCAAGCAGGAAAACAATCCAGAAGCTGCTTTTCTGGTTACAGGTGATTTTAATTCTGCGTCATTAAGACACGTGATGCCCAACTTCCAACAACACGTCTCCCTCACCACTAGCGGCGGTAAAGTTCTAGACCACTGTTATTCTACCCACAAGCAAGCATACCAGGCCCTCCCTTGTCCACCATTCTGCAAATCAGATATTGACTCCGTACTCCTGCTTCCTGTCTGCAAGCAGAATCTCAAACAGGAATTACTTGTGACTCGCTCCATTGAGAAATGGTCTCCAGAATCAGAGATTATGCTACAGGACTGTGTTTCTGGACTCTGCCGATAACGTCAATGAGCTAACCACCTCCATCACCAGCTTCATTAGGAAATGCATAAGCGACGTTGTCCCCACAGTTAAGGTTTGCTGCTTACCCAATCAAAAGCCCTGGATTAACACTGAGGTTGGAGCTAAACTAAAGTATAGGGCTACCGCGCACAGGGCTATCGCAGACAACCCTGAGGCTACGGCAGAGTCATCAAATGAGCAAAAGGACAATATAAGAATAAGGTGGAATCATATTACACAGGCTCCGACACCCGCCGAATATAGCAGGGGCTACAGTCCATTATGGATTACAAAGGAAGACCCAGCCATGATCTGCCCAACGATGCCGCTCTACCAGACGAACTTATGCACCCTTTGACAATAACATGTGTCGGGTGTGAGGGCCACCACCAACCCAGAAGATAGGGTGATCTCGCTCTCTGAGGCCGACGTGAGTAAAGTCTTTATTCAGGTATATACCCGCAAGGCCGCGGGCCCTATGGTATTCCAGGGTTCGTTCTCAGAGCCTGCGCAGAACAGCTGGCAAGTATATTCACAGTAATTTTCAACCTCTTCTTGTCCCAGTCTGTAATCCCCATGTTTTAAGATGACCACCATCATTCCTGTTCTCAATAACTCTAAGGCTTCATGCCACAATTACTACCGCCCTGTAGCACTCACGTTTGTAACCATGAAGTACTTTGAGAGGCTGGTTATGGCACACATCAACTCCCTCATCCAAGACACCCTAGACCCACTTAATTTGCATATCACCCCAACAGATCCATAGACGACGCAATCTCAATTGCACTCCACACTACCCTCACCCACCTAGATAAGAGGAATACATATGTGAGAATGCTATCCATTGACTACAGCTCAGCGTTCAATACCATTGTCCTCTCCACGCTCGTCACCAAGTTTAGGACCCTGGGACTGAACGTTCTCCCTCTGCAACTGGATCCTGGACTTTCTGGAGGAAGGTGGTGAGGGTAAGCAAAATCACCTCCGCCACGCTAACCCTCAACACTGGGGCCCCGCAGGGGTGTGTGCTTAGTCCCTTCCTGTACTCCCTGTTTACCCACGACTGCGTAGCAATGCACGATTCGAGTTATACCAACATCAAGTTTGCTGACGACACAAAGTTGGTAGGCCGGATCATCAGCGACAATGAGACAGCCTAAAGGGACGTCACTGACTTGGAAGTGTGGGCCCGGAACCACAACCTCTTCCTCAAAGTCAGTAAGACCAAGGAGCTGATTGTGGACTATAGGAAATGAGGGGGCGAGCAAGCCCCCATCCACATCGATGGAGCTGCAGTGGAGCGGGTAGAGAGCTTCAAGTTCCCGGGTGTTCAAATCACTAAGAACTTAAAATGGTCCACACACCCGCGCACGGTCGTGAAAAAGATGTGACAGTGCCTCTTCGCTCTCAGGAGGCTGAAAAAGTTTGGCATGGGCCCTCAAATACTCAAAAGGTTATACAGCTGTTTCATTGAGATAATCTTGACTGGCTGCATCACTGCTTGGTATGGCAAAAGCACCGCCATCGATTGCATGGCCCTACAGAGGGTGGTGTGGACAGCCCAAAATCGTTAAAGACTCCAACCAACCAAGCCATAGACTGTTTGCTCTGCTTCCTCATGGCAAGCAGTACCGGTGCATCAAGTCTGACACCAACAGGCTTCAGAACAGCTTCTATCCTCATGCCATAAGACCGCTATATAGCTAATGAAATAGCTAACAAAAGAAAGACCTTTCACTGTACTGCATGTGTAAATTAAAACTTGAAACTTGATCCTAGATCAGCACTTCTACTCTGAGATGCTTTATGAATACAAGCTGTTGAGATGCTTGAGAAATAGTTAGAGGGCATGTGATCTAGATATTATGAACGATCAGGGGTCTTGAATTTATTTTTCTGACTGTTGATTCAGATATGAAGTTGAGGATTTTACTGTAGTTCCTGCAGATCTTTGGTTAATGCAGAAAAATATGGAATACATTTTTTCCGAATCCCACAAATTATTTTAAAGTGAGGCTTGGATTGGTTCGGAATGGCAGGCACCTATGGGTTGAAGAGGTGAGAGTCTGTTTTGAGAGTTTTTAAACTCTATCAGGGTCAGAGACAGTTTAAACATATGTTTTTTTTTGTTTTGTGTGGGGAAGGTACTGTACGTACTGCAGCGAGAGTAGAGGTGAAGAGAGTGGATGTGAAGTGATGGAGTGCAGTCTGTCGGAGAGGAGGGATAATCAAGCATATGATTCCTCCTGCTCACTCCACAACACCTTTGGGTCACTGCCGAGCCATACGAACAGGCTGCACAGGAGCCAACTAGGCAGGCAGTGCAAACAGACACCACACTGACTGACCAAGGCACAGACAGGCATGGACTGACGCATGACTGACCATCCACTGACATACTGAACAAACACAGAGTTCTGACTCCAAACGTATTTTTAGAGGGTGGAAGCAGAGCAGAATAAGTTACTGCCATGTGTCAGTAAAACCTGAGGAGGTCAGATTACTTTATCTGTGAGGCTTGTAGTGTCCTATAAATGTTACCTCTCCTTTCAGCTATGGAAGTACCCTCAGTCCCTACTCCAAGGCAGTCCCTGCTGTCATAGCCAAAGCCTCAGCCATCTATAACCCCTTCATCTATGCCATCATCCACTCCAAATACAGGTGAGTATAATCATCTTAATGTGTCCCTCCCCTAGGGTATAACTCAAAACACCATTTTATGTACTGTCCTAACCTTTCATAACCTAAGGTTGTTTTGGCAAGTTGCCATAGGGATCCTTTGGTGTGATTGGGCTTGGCCGTCCAGATTGGGCTCCTACAGGGCATTATGAAAGTACTCAGACCCCTTGACTTTTTCCACATTTTGTTACGTTACAGCCTTATTCTAAACTGGATTAAATCGTTTTTTCCCACTCATTAACCTACACACAATACCCCATAAAGACAAAGCAAAAACAGGTAAAAAAAGTTAACAAATAAATATTACATTTACATAAGTATTCAGACCCTTTAATCAGTACTTTGTTGAAGCACCTTTGGCAGCGATTACAGCCTCGATTCTTCTTGGGTATGACGCTACAAGCTCGGCACACCTGTATTTGGGGAGATTCTCCCATTCTTCTCTGCAGATCCTCAGGTTTCTCCAGAGATGTTCGATCGGGTTCAAGTCCAGGCTCTGAATGGGCCACTCAAGGACATTCACAGACTTGTCCGAAACCACTCCTGCATTGTCTTGGCTGTGTGCTTAGGGTTGCTGTACTGCTGGAAGGTGAGCCATCGCCCCAGTCTGAGGTCCTGAGCGCTCTAGAGACGGTTTTCATGAAGGATCTCTCTGTACTTTGCTCTGTTCATGTTTCCCTCAATCCTGACGAGTCTCCCTGCCACTGAAAAACATCCCCACAGCATGATGCTGCCACCACCATGCTTCCCCGTAGGGATGGCTCAATATTGGTTTCATCAGACCAGAGAATCTTGTTTCTCATGGTCTGAGAGTCCTTTTGGTGCCTTTTGGCAAACTTCAAGCAGGCTGTCATGCTTTTTACTGAGGAGTGGCCTCCGTCTGGCCACTCTACCATAAAAGCCCGATTGGTGGAGTGCTGCAGAGATGGTTGTCCTTTTGGAAGGTTCTCCCATCTTCACAGAGTAGCTATGTTAGAGTGACCATTGGGATCTTGGTCACGTCCCTGACCAAAGCCCTTCTCCCCTGATTGCTCAGTTTGGCCGGGTGGCCAGCTCTAGGAAGAGTCTTGGTGGTTCCAAACTTCTTCCATTTAAGAATGATGGAGGCCACAGTGTTCTTCGGGACCTTCAATACTGCAAAAATGTTTTGGTACCCTTCCCCAGATCTGTGCCTCGACACAATCCTGTCTCGGAGCTCTAAGGACAGTTCCTTCGACCTCATGGCTTGGTTTTTGCTCTGACATGCACTGTGAACTCTGGGACCTTATATAGACAGGTGTGTGCCTTTCCAAATAATGTCCAATCAATTTAATTTACCACAGGTGGACTCCAATCAAGTTGTAGAAACATCTCAAGGATGATCAATAGAAACAGGATGCACCTGAGCTCAATTTCGAGTCTCATAGCAAAGGGTCTGAATACTTACATAAATAAGGAATTTCTGTTTTTCGCTTTGTCATTATGTGGTATTGTGTGTAGATTAATGATGAAAAACATTTATGTTATCCATTTTGGAATAAGGCTGTGATGTAACAAAATGTGGGAAAAGTCAAGGGGTCTGAATACTTTCCGAATGCACAGTATAACAACTGACTTGTTGCATTTGACTTAGGTGATGACAATAGGGATGATTTGGTGTACTATATGCTTGATGTTGTATCCCTCCCTCTTGCCTCTCTCCTCCTTTTACCCTCTCCTTTCCTTTCTTTTTTGTTGACTCTCCCATACAGAGACACTTTGGCAGAGAAGGTTCCCTGTCTGCACTGCCTGGCCCAGACCCCTAGGAAGGACTTTATCTCTGTGTCCAACAGTGAGTCCTCCTTCAGGGACTCCATGCTCAGCAGACAGTCCTCCACCTCCAAGACGAAGTTCCATAGAGTGTCCTCTATGTCCACTGGAGACACAGTGAGTTAGTGTGCTACTGTGGGGCTGGAGGGTAGGGTAGGGTAGAGGGGTGGTAGGGGTAGAGGGTAGAGTGGTGTAAGGTAGAGAGGTTGGGGTGGAGGGTAGGGGTAGAGGGGTGGAGGGTAGGAATAGAGGGGTGAGGGGTGGAGGGTAAGGGTAGAGGGGTGTAGGAGAGGGGTGGAGAGTAAGGGTAGAGGGGTAGAGGTAGAGGGGTGTAGTAGAGGGGTGTAGGGTAGGGGTAGAGGGTAGGGGAAGAGGGGTGGAGGGTAGGGGTAGAGGGTAGGGATGGAGGGTAGAGTTAGAGTGGTTTAGTGTAGAGGAGTGGAGGGTAGAGGGCGAGGAGTGGGTGGTAGGAGTGGAGGGGTTGAGGGTAGGGGTAACAGCCAAAAAACGTAATACTTCCAGATCAACTGTAATATCAATACCATTGTAAAGCACAATTTCTCCCCTTTCCAACAAAATCAATGACGAGACCTTTGTGATGCCCATCTCACCATGAGTCAAGAAAGGCAATGAGCTCTGTCGGGTTTTTTTTTTTAAATGGCGGGTGGGGAAGTGAAACCTATTGCGTGATAGCGAGAAAGAGAGATGTCGTGTGGGGAAACGGCTTTTTTCACCCGATCTGTCCAACTTATCACCTTATCGCCTCTAAAATGTAAATAAAACACTATAAAGAGTTTATATTATGTGTCATTACCTACCTATTTGAAGGTTTGTGTCGAATTTGAATCGGGTTTTTAGGGCGGTGCTAAAGTGATCTTCAGAAGTGAACAGCGGCTTTTGAGAGTCATGATAGCTTGCAGTGATGATGCAAAAAATGACTAGGTATCCCCCCTTACCCTGTCCTTGTCCCTTTCTTGTTTTTAAGCCGTGAGAGAAGTGCTACACCTGGTGGAGAAAGGCTGTAAGACAGAATTAGTTGCTTTATGCGTGCTGTACGTTACGCCATGACACATCACGATGTAACGTACAGCGTCAGAGGGGTCAGTTTTTTCAACTTTTCTCCAATACTATAGAGCCATTACCATGTCAATCAACGCTTGAATAGAAATGTAGTTCACACCCCAGATTTTGATGTCAACACAGTCAGTACAGTCCCATTAGTTTTCATTGCAGCCTCGTTTGAATGTCGCAGTTGCGCACATTTGTACAGAATGGGGTTAGTCACCGTTAGAGTGGTGTGGGGTAGAGGGGTGTAGGGGTAGTGAGTGGGCTGTAGGGTAGTGGTAGAGGTAGAGGTGTGGAGGGTAGGGTGGGAGAGGTAGTGGTAGAGGGGTGGAGGGTATGGGTAGAGGAGTGGAGGTTATGGGTAGAGAGGTGGAGAGTAGGGGTAGAGGGGTGGAGGGTAGGGGTAGAGGGGTGGAGGGTAGAGGTAGAGGAGTGTAGGGTAGAGGTAGAGGTAGAGGGGTGGAGGTAGAGTGGTTTAGGGTAGGGGTAGAGTGGTTTAGGGTAGAATTAGAGGAGTGTAGGGTAGAGGTAGAGGGGTTGATGGTAGAGATAGAGGAGTGTAGGTTAGAGGTAGAGGAGTGTAGGGTAGAGGGTTTGGAGAGTCAGGTAGAGGGATGTAGGGTAGAGGTAGAGGAGTGTAGGGTAGAGATAGAGGAGTGTAGGGTAGAGGTAGAGGTAGAGGGGTGGAGGGTAGAGGTAGAGGGTTTGGAGAGTCGGGTGGAGGGTAGGGGTGGAGGGTAGGGTTAGAGAGCTGGAGGGTAGGGGTAGAGGCGTTGGAGGGTAGGGGTAGAGGCGTTGGAGGGTAGGGATAGAGGGCTGGAGGGTAGGAGTAGAGGGATGGAGGGTAAGGGTAAAGGGGTTGGAGGGTTGTTGTAGAGAGCTTGGAGGGTAGAAGTAGAGTGGATGGAGTGTAGGGGTAGAGGGGTGGATAGATGCTGCACAAGAATAGATGTCTCATGTTGCCAGGCAAACACAAAGGCTGGAGTCAGGTCTACAAAAACATAAACATTCAAATGCAACAATGTACTGCTTTCTTGTACTACAATCCGTTATTTTGTAAGTATGTTTCTGAGAAAATGTATTAAAATGTTGATCACAAAAAATAAAAACATTGTAAAGCACAGTGCTCTAGAGTAGTGGTTCCCAAACGTTTTATAGTCCCGTACCCCTTCAAACATTCAACCTCCAGCTGTGTACCCCCTCTAGCACCAGGGTCAGAGCACTCTCAAATGTGGTTTTTAATTGTAAGCCTGCCACTCACACACTATATGATACAATTATTAAACATAAGAATGAGTGTGAGTTTTTGTCACAACCCGGCTCGTGGGAAGTGACAAAGAGCTCTTATAGGACCAGGGCACAAATAATAATATAATAATAATCAATAATTTTGCTCTTTATTTAGCCATTTTACATATAAAACTTTATTTGTTCAAAATTGTGAATAACTCACCACAGTGTCACGAGAATTTCTATCTCAATTGTTGAACTCAACTATTCAATATCGCTCTGTCTGTGTCCTGAAGGTTGTAAATCTCCAGCTCAAAGAAACAGACAGAGTCTCAGCGTACAATGTATCAGTTCTTTATTCGGAGAGCGCCCTGCCCTTCAAGTGCAGAGCGAATATTTTATACACACACACAAACAAGTTCAAATCTTAAGCTACGCCTTGCTCAGACAGTCTGTACTTTTCCACTACACACATGCATTGTTTATCATATTCTGCAACATGTTTCATAATTTTCTGCAAGCCTAACAGTTTCTCCACTCCATGGGTGGAGACAGAATGTCCTGTTATTGGTTTCACAGTTGCACAAGTTGTCTGTCGATAGCTTCTCTTATCATTTGTTTCACACTTGCACCCTGCTTACATAGCTAAAAAGGAACAAAATGTCCTGGTTCTAATTCTGACTAAAACTACACACATCAGATTATAGTTTTATGATTCTAATACATTTCACACAGTTATACAGTTTCAGGGTGAAATATCTTAGTCATTACTTTAACCTGTTATGGCTAGGGGGCAGTATTTTCACGGCTGGATTAAAAAACGTACCCGATTTAATCTGGTTACTACTCCTGCCCAGTAACTAGAATGTGCATATAATTATTGGCTTTGGATAGAAAACACTCCAAAGTTTCTAAAACTGTTTGAATGGTGTCTGTGAGTATAATAGAACTCAAATGGCAGGTCAAAACCTGAGAGATTCCTTTACAGGAAGTGGCCTGTCTGACCATTTCTTGAACTTCTTTGCCATCTCTATCTTTTACGAAGGATCTCTGCTCTAACGTGACACTTCCTACGTCTTCCATGGGCGCTCAGAGCCCGGGAAAAACCTGAATGTCGTCATCCCAGCCCCAGGCTGAAACACATTATCGCCTTTCTCAAGTGGCCGATCAAGGGACTGTGGGCTTAGGCGCGTGCCCTGGCCGCCCCCGTCTTTGTGATTTTTCCTCTGTTTGCCGAAAAGGAGATTCCCGGTCGGAATATTATCGCTTTTTTACGAGATAAATTGCATAAAAATTGATTTTAAACAGCGGTTGACATGCTTCGAAGTACGGTAATGGAATATTTAGCATTTTTTTGTCACGAATTGCGCCATGTGCGCGACCCTGATTTACCATTTCGGATAGTGTCTGGGACGCACGAACAAAACGCCGCTATTCGGATATAACGATGGATTATTTTGGACCAAACCAACATTTGTTATTGAAGTAGCAGTCCTGGGAGTGCATTCTGACGAAGACAACAAAAGGTAATCAAACTTTTATAATAGTAAATCGGATTTTGGTGAAGGCTAAACTTGCCGGGTGTCTAAATAGCTAGCCCGTGATGGCTGGGCTATGTACTTAGAATATTGCAAAATGTGCTTTCACCAAAAAGCTATTTTAAAATCGGACATATCGAGTGCATAGAGGAGTTCTGTATCTATAATTCTTAAAATAATTGTTATGCTTTTTGTGAACGTTTATCGTGAGTAATTTAGTAAATTGTTAGTAAATTCCCCGGAAGTTTGCGGGGGGTATGCTAGTTCTGAACGTCACATGCTAATGTAAAAAGCTGTTTTTTGATATAAATATGAACTTGATTGAACAAAACATGCATGTATTGTATAACATAATGTCCTAGGTGTGTCATCTGATGAAGATCATCAAAGGTTAGTGCTGCATTTAGCTGTCTTCTGGGTTTTTGTGACATATGCTAGCTTGAAAAATGGGTGTCTGATTATTTCTGGCTTGGTACTCTGCTGACATAATCTAATGTTTTGCTTTCGTTGTAAAGCCTTTTTGAAATCGGACAGTGTGGTTAGATTAACGAGAGTCTTATCTTTAAAATGGTGTAAAATAGTCATATTTTTTAAAAATTGAAGTAATAGCATATCTAAGGATTTGAATAACGCGCCACAGGATTCAACTGGCTGTTGAGTAGGTGGGCGTCCCACCTAGCCCATAGAGGTTAAAGCTGCGAAAGGTGAAACAGCGCCACTGGCTGCCCCAGGCACATTTGTTATTGTTTTTGTTTTGAGATGAACATCCAGCTTCATGGTAAAAAAAAGGTTGTACAGCCTGCTGTTCTATCTCGCGTGCAATGATGTCTGAGGAGAAAGACAGTGCTTTAGTTTGAAGTAACGTCTTTGTTGTTGTAATATAGCAAACAGACGTGGCAGTGTCACCGCTATGGATTCCAGCATTGTGACGTGTCTTATGCGTCGTTCGCGTAACACACAATAACTTTACTTTGTCTTTACATGCTGAATTAGAGCTCAGCTGCTGATTGAGGACAAAGACCAAAAAGCCTTCTAGGTGCCAAGACAACTCCCTGACACACCCCAGGGCTCTTGACTAACTGGCTAACACACACATGCATCCAGCAGCACACCAGGAGCTCTAGGTCTGATGCTCTGATGCTGTGTGTGTTTGATGTTGTGGACCCATGGGGAGAGGTCTGTAGGTGAAACGGGTGTCCTTCTGAACCCCTTCAGAGCTGTGTGTCCAGTGGTCCACTGGTCTGGGGAGGGTGCCTTGGGCAGATTCAGCACCACTGTACCTGCCGGTTCCACTTTAGACCGTCTGGAAGTGCTAAGTCTGCACAATCACAGCTGAAAAGCAGGAGGTCTATATCCTGGACCTCCTACATATGGACCTACTGGACCTACAGTTCTGTCCAAACACAAAAGACCCCCCCCCCCCCCCCCCCCCCCCATACAAAAAAGTTCATATTTTTTAGTTTTCAGTTATATATGCATACTTTCTTTAACCTGTTATGGCTAGGGGGCAGTATTTTCACGGCTGGATAAAAAACGTACCCGATTTAATCTGATTATTAGTCCTGCCCAGAAACTACAATATGCATATAATTATTAGCTTTGGATAGAAAACACTCCAAAGTTTCTAAAACTGTTTGAATGGTGTCTGTGAGTATAACAGAACTCATTTGGCAGGCCAAAACGTGAGAAGATTCTGTACAGGAAGTACCCTGTCTGACCATTTCTTGAACTTCTTTGCCATCTCTATCCATTACAAAGGATCTCTGCTCTAACGTGACACTTCCTACGTCTTCCATAGGCTCTCAGAGCCCGGGAAAAACCTGAATGTCGTCATTCCAGCCCCAGGCTGAAACACATTATCGCCTTTCTCAAGTGGCCGATCAAGGGACTGTGGGCTTAGGCGCGTGCCCTGGCCGCCCCCGTCTTTGTGTTTTTTCCTCTGTTTGCCGAAAAGGAGATTCCCGGTCGGAATATTATCGCTTTTTTACGAGATAAATTGCATAAAAATTGATTTTAAACAGCGGTTGACATGCTTCGAAGTACGGTAATGGAATATTTATAATTTTTTTGTCACGAAATGCACCATGCGCACGACCCTGATTTACCATTTCGGATAGTTTCTGGAACGCACGAACAAAACGGCACTATTCGGATATAACGATGGATTATTTTGGACCAAACCAACATTTGTTATTGAAGTAGCAGTCCTGGGAGTGCATTCTGACGAAGACAATAAAAGGTAATCAAACTTTTGTAATAGTAAATCTGATTTTGGTGAAGGCTAAACTTGCCGGGTGTCTAAATAGCTAGCCCGTGATGGCTGGGCTATGTACTTAGAATATTGCAAAATGTGCTTTCACCAAAAAGCTATTTTAAAATCGGACATATCGAGTGCATAGAGGAGTTCTGTATCTATAATTCTTAAAATAATTGTTATGCTTTTTGTGAACGTTTATCGTGAGTAATTTAGTAAATTGTTAGCGAATTCCCCGGAAGTTTGCGGGGGGTATGCTAGTTCTGAACGTCACATGCTAATGTAAAAAGCTGTTTTTTGATATAAATATGAACTTGATTGAACAAAACATGCATGTATTGTATAACATAATGTCCTAGGTGTGTCATCTGATGAAGATCATCAAAGGTTAGTGCTGCATTTAGCTGTCTTCTGGGTTTTTGTGACATATGCTAGCTTGAAAAATGGGTGTCTGATTATTTCTGGCTGGGTACTCTGCTGACATAATCTAATGTTTTGCTTTCGCTGTAAAGCCTTTTTGAAATCGGACAGTGTGGTTAGATTAACGAGAGTCTTGTCTTTAAAATGCTGTGAAATAGTCATATGTTTGAAAAATTGACGTTTTCGGATTTTAGAGGAATTTGTATTTCGCGCCACGCCCATCATTGGATATTGGAGCAGGTGTTCCGCCTGCGGAACGTGTAGATGTAAGAGGTCAAACTGAATTTACAGTACATACAGTATACTGAGCAGTGGCTGACTTGTCCCTGGCTGACCTGGCTGACTTGTGTCCTGGCTGACTTGGTTGGCTTGGACCTGGTTGACTTGGACCTGGATGACTTGGACCTGGCTGACCTGGCTGACTTGGTTGACTTGGACCTGGCTGACCTGGCTGACTTGTGTCCTGGCTGACTTGGTTGGCTTGGACCTGGTTGACTTGAACCTGGCTGACCTGGCTGACTTGGTTGACTTGGACCTGGCTGACCTGGCTGAATAGTGTCCTGGCTGACTTGGTTGGCTTGGACCTGGTTGACTTGAACCTGGCTGACCTGGCTGACCTGGCTGACTTGGTTGACTTGGACCTGGCTGACCTGGTTGGCTTGGACCTGGTTGACTTGGACCTGGCTGACCTGGTTGGCTTGGACCTGGTTGACTTGGACCTGGCTGACTTGAACCTGGCTGACTTGGACCTGGCTGACCTAGCTGACTTGGACCCGTATTGTGTGTAACCTCCACAGCAGATGAGGAGTGATGTCGAGCTGGACCCCATGGACCAGCAGGGCCAGTCTCTGAGAATCAGCCACTCCTCTGGAGCTCTGAGGGTGAAGGAGTGCAGACAGTCATCCCAGCAGCGGGCCAAGATAAGGAACAGCAACAGACAGGAAAAGGTAAGGTTGGAGTTCCAGCTAGGAGTTGGTGGCTGGGTAGAACTTTGCACGGTTTCTGTGGCGAACTATCACTCAAACACACGTTTGGGGGGGGGGGGGGCTGTAATGCTTTTCTGAACATGAAACGAATCTGTCAGGCTGACAGCGTAATACAAAATTTAACAGCTGGTACCTGGTATACTCAGGTTCACTGGTGCTTTAACATGATTTATTTATTTATACATTATTTACGCAATTTGCAATCATTTGCAATGGAACAGAGGCATAGACAGGAGTTCTTCAAAATATTATATAGTTGAGAAGTCACCACTAATTATGAGGATGGTAAAAATGTAATTCACAACCCATTTATTTTGGTACTCTCTTAGTGTGAGAGGGGCTCACTGTGCAGCTGTGACCACGACATGGTGTCTGAATCTGTCAACATGGCCACCGTGCCCCGCCTTATGACCAGAGAGGAGGCTGGAGAGGGGTGGCAGGAGGAGGACAAGGAGAAGACCCAGGACAGAGTCCCCCAGTCAGCCTTTGAGGTGGAGGAGGCCCCCCTATCCCCAGCCTCACCCCCCAGGACCCTGATCCACAACAAACACAGAGACTCTGAGGTTTCCCAGATCATCACCAGCCCCTCGTCAGAGACGACGGGGGACTATAAGGGGGAGAAGCATGGAGTACAGACCCGTGAGAAGAACTTGCTACTGGGCCTGCAGAGTTTAAACTGCTCCACTGAACTGCTGGAGTCGGTAGAGAAATTCCTCTCCTGAAACACCCCTGTTGAGTCTGTCTGAAGGTTTTGTGGTGTATGCATGATGTGTGGATGTGGATGTGTTACTGTCACATTACTATACAATACAGACAATCGAGAGCAAGTGAGGATTGTTATGGTCCAAGTAGGTTATACATACACTGTAACTGAAAACTGTAAATTATACACACATTTTGGGTATTATCAACAGTAAAATAATCTGAAACATTTTTTGTGGTGCATTGTGGGAAAATGTTGTGGGCAGGGAAAGAGTTGCTGTATTTCGAATGGTACTGTAATTCCACCCCACAGAATACAGTACCGTACAGTATCTTTGGAGCGTTCTGTACAAAAAACCTTTTGACCACTAGTGGGTGCACGGCATTGTTGTTTCTGTCTCATTAACATATTTTGAGGTGTGCCTTGTAAGAAGATATTTTTGTTGCACCCGTGAGTGAGAATGCTGCACCAATTTAACTCATATTTGGTTGTAGGGTCCCAAAAATGTGTACAGGGGACAGATTATAGCTGCAGTATGTAACTTTTTGGGCAACCTGACCAAATTCACATATAAATGTGAGTTATAGATTTGTCATTCTCATTGAAAGCATGTCTAAGAAGTGGTAGATCTGTTATATGTGTGTTATTTCTATGCTTCCTGTTCATAAGTTTTGTTTTTTAATCTTTTACTTTCGGTTTTGTATACCAGCTTCAAACAGCTGAAAATACAATAGTTTTGGTTATGGAAAATATATTTCACAGCAGTTTAGATGGTAAAATGACTCTATATACACTATACTTGTTTGTTTTGTCATATAAACTGAAATTAGGCAAACTATTTGAATTTTTGCAACCAGGAAATGGCGGTGCAATTTCTGCATAGTGCATCGATAATCCTTAAATGGTTGAGGATTTTGCCATGTCCTTTTGGTCTGTTTTGCCCTGTAGTCGCTGCCAGTTTGGAAGCCTTTGTTAAGGCCTCTAGAAGTGCAAGTAAAGTAAAACACAAATATTCAGTATTATAAACTGGGTGGTTCGATCCCTGAATGCTGATTGGCTGACAGCCATGGTATATCAGACCATATACCACGGGTATGACAAAACATTTATTTTTGCTGCTCTAATTACGTTGGTAACCAGTTTATAATAGCAATAAGGCACCTTGGGGGTTTGTGGTATATGGCCAATATACCATGACTAAGGGCTCTATCCAGGCAATCCGTGTTGCGTCGTGCATAAGAACAGCCCTTATCAAATCAAATCAAACTTTATTTGTCACATGCAACAAGTGTAGACCTTACCATGAAATGCTTACTTACAAGCCCTTAACCAACAGTACAGTTCAAGAAGAGTTAAGAAAATATTTACCAAATAAACTAAAGTAAAAAATGAAACGATAACATAACAATAACAAGGCTATATACAGGGGGTACCGGTACCGAGTTAGTATGCGGGGATACAGGTTAGTTGAGGTAATTTGTACATGTAGGTAGGGGTGAAGTGACTATGCATAGATAATAAACAGCGAGTAGCAGCAGTGTACAAAACAGATGGAGGATGGGGGGGGGGTCAATGTAATAGTCCGGTGGCCATTTGATTAATTGTTCAGCAGTCTTATGGCTTGGGGGTAGAAGCTGTTAAGGAGCCTTTTGGTCCTAGACTTGGCGCTCCGGTACCGCTTGCCGTGCGGTAGCAGAGAAAGCAGTCTTTGACTTGGGTGACTGAAGTCTCTGACAAGTTTATGGGCTTTCCTCTGACACCGCCTATTATTTAGGTCCTGGATGGCAGGAAGCTTGGCCCCAGTGATGTACTGGGCCGTATGCACTACCCTCTGTAGCGCCTTACGGTCAGATGCCGAGCAGTTGCCATACCAGGCGGTGTTGCAACCGGTCAGGATGCTCTCAATGGTGCAGCTGTATAACTTTTTGAGGATCTGGGGACCCATGCCAAATCTTTTCAGTCTCCTGAGGGGAAAAAGATTTTGTTGTGCCCTCTTCATGACTGTCTTCATGACTGTCTTGGTGTGAACCAGGATAGTTTGTTGGTGATGTGGACACCAAGGAACTTGAATCTCTCTTGAGCATTCAAAATGTAAAGAGTATTTTTGGGTGTCAGGGAAAATGAATGGAGTAAAAAGTACATTATTTTCTTTAGGAATGTAGTGAAGTAAAAGTTGTCAGAAATATGAATAGTAAAGTAAAGTACAGATACCACAAAAAACGACTTAAGGAGTACTTTAAAGTATTTTGACTTAGGTACTTTACACCAGTGGTAGCCAGCCAATCATCTGGTCTTTGTGTGTAGCCAATCAGCTACTAACTTTTTCACAACTTTCAGAGGATGTACGATTTACTGTATGATCTTGACACACTTCTATCCAAGTATATGTGTTTGTCTTATGTATGATCTTATGTCTTATGACAAACAAATAATTGTGTCTCCTACAGCAGGCCACTGAGTAGGTTGTGCTTTACCTGCTATAGCCTAAGTAGTAGCTACCATCACCACACTAGGACATACAGACAGACACTGTAAAGACTGGGATGGACTTGCTTTTTGGTGCCCAACTCAAAGGTTCATTCTGAATGTGCACATTCTAAAACCAACCAGCACATCGGTAGAGGACCAACTGATTCACCAGAAATCATTAAGCCAAACTTGATTCAAACCAAATGATGCTGCCCCCAATCCAAATAATCTAGACTCAAGCACTGTTACTTTACACATATGGCACACTTTACTTAGGGAGAACAAGTTTCACAGACATGTGAATAACAGAAATTGAATAATGTGTCCCTGAACAAAGGGGGGGTCAAAATAGAAAGTAACAGTTAGTATCTGGTGTGGCCACCAGCTGTATTAAGTACTACAGTGCATCTCCTCCTCATGGACTGCACCAGATTTGCCAGTTCTTGCTGTGAGATGTTACCCCACTCTTCCACCAAGGCACCTGCAAGTTCCCAGATATTTCTGGGGGGAATAGCCCTAGCCCTCACCCTCCGATCCAACAGGTCCCAGACGTGCTCAATGGGATTGAGATCCAGGCTCTTCAATGGCCATGGCAGAACACTGACATTCCTGTCTTGCAGGAAATCACGCACAAAACGAGCAGTATGGCTGGTGGCATTGTCATGCTGAAGGGTCATGTCAGGATGAGCCTGCAGGAAGGGTACCACATGAGGGAGGAGGATGTCTTCCCTGTAACCCACAGCGTTGAGATTGCCTGCAATGACAACAAGCTCAGTCTGATGATGCTGTGACACACCGCCCCAGACCATGACAGACCCTCCACCTCAAAATCGATCCCGCTCCAGAGTACAGGCCTCGGTGTAACCCTCATTCCTTCGACGATAAACGCGAATCTGACCATCACCCCTGGTGAGACAAAACCACGACTCATCAGTGAAGAGCACTTTTTGCCAGTCTTGTCTGGTCCAGTGACGGTTGGTTTGTGCCCACAGACGACGTTGTTGCCGGTGATGTCTGGTGAGGACCTGCCTTACAACAGGCCTACAAGCCCTCAGCCCAGCCTCTCTCAGCCTATTGCGGACAGTCTGAGCACTGATCGAGGGATTGTGCGTTCCTGGTGTAACTCGGGCAGTTGTTGTTGTCATCCTGTACCTGTCCTGCAGGTGTGATGTTCGGATATACCGATCCTGTGCAGGTGTTGTTACACGTGGTCTGCCACTGTGAGGACAATCAGCTGTCCATCCTGTCTCCCTGTTGTGCTGTCTTAGGCGTCTCACAGTACGGACATTGCAATTTATTGCCCTGGCCACATCTCCAGTCCTCATGCCTCCTTGCAACATGCCTAAGGCACGTTCACACAGATGAGCAGGGATCCTGGGTATCTTTCTTTTGGTGTTTTTCAGAGTCAGTAGAAAGGCCTCTTTAGTGTCCTAAGTTTTCATAAATGTGACCTTAATGTTCATTAATTGTTTATGGTTCATTGAACAAGCATGGGAAATAGTGTTTAAACCCTTTATAATGAAGATCTGCAAAGTTTAGATTTTTAGGAATTATCTTTGAAAGACAGGGTCCTGAAAAGGGGACGTTTCTTTTTTTGCTGAGTTTACTACATGGTAGGGGTGTCATAAACCCCAAAAATCTGAGGGGGCACAAATTACATGATGATGGTTGGGGATGGTCCCAAATTGGAGAATTTTACAATCTAGAGCCATAATCACTATGCTTAATTCTATGTAAAAAAAAAGATATGTTTATTTTTTATCTAAGCATACCTCTTGAGCTGTCTGTATTCTCCTGACTGGTGTTTATTTTTTTATTAAAGAAACTAAATATGCTTCTCTGCTAAAATCTGGGTACAAGATTGAAAGAAATGTGAGTCTTATTCAGTTTAGTAATTGCTTGCTTTTCTAAAGTCTACCAACCTTGCCCATAGGCATGCCAGCTAATATAGACAAGCTAGCTACTCTAACTTGATTGATAGCCTGAAATGGCTTCTTGGTAGCTAGTTATGAAGTTGAGAGATTGGGAACCTACACTATATACATATACGAAAGTATGTGGACACCCCTTCAAATTAGTGGATTTTGCTATTTCAGCCACACAACAGGTGTATAAAATCGAGCACACAGCTATGCAATCTCGATAGGCACATATCGGTAGTAGAATGGCCTTACTCAAGTAAAATGGCCTTACACCGTTACAAGTCAGTTCGTCAAAAAACTCTGGAGCAGTGGAAACACATTCTCTGGAGTGATGAATCCCACTTCACCATCTGGCAGTCCGACAGACACATCTGGGTTTGGTGGATGCCAGGAGAATGCTACCTGCCAGAATGCATAGTGCCAACTGTAAAGTTTGGTGGAAGATTAATAATGGTCTGGGGCTGTTTTTCATGGTTCGGGCTAGGCCCCTTAGTTCCAGTGAAGGGAAATCTTAACACTACAGCATACAAGACATTCTAGACAATTCTGTGCCTCCAACTTTGTAGCAACAGTTTGTGGAAAGCCCTTTCCTGTTTCAGCATGACATTGCCCCCGTGCACAAAGCGAGATCCATACCGAACTGGTTTGTCAAGATCGGTGTGGAAGAACTTGACTGGCTTGCACAGAGCCCTGACCTAAACCCCATCGAACACCTTTGTGATGAATTGGACCGCCGACTGTGAGCCAGGCCTAAACGCCCAACATCAGTGCCCGACCTCACTAATGCTCTTGTGGCTGAATGGAAGCAAGTCCCCGCAGCAATGTTCCAAAATCTAGTACAAAGCTTACCCAGAAGAGTAGAGGCTATTATGGCAGCAAAGGGGGGACCAACTCCATATTAATGCCCATGATTTTGGAATGAGATGTTTGGTCAAGACTTTTGGTCATGTAGTGTATCTGGGCTGGCTAAAGTCAACGTCATAAAACTGCTTGGGGGTTAATAGTACTAGAGAGAAACAACAACAATTATTGTATTTTTATAAAAAGGGACAAATCTGAGGTGGCACGTGCCCCTGTGCCCCCAAATGGGCATGGTGCTTCTGCTATATGGGCTTTGAGAAGAGGGGTGGGGGATTCTATACCAAACCCGGAATAACCCTGATCGAACCTTAAATTAATATTTTGGAAGGGAACTCAAGTGATTTTGTTTGGGTATCTTTACCTATAGGATATGTGCAATTTTAGATGAGGCAATACTTTTACTGCATAAACTCAAATTGCACCCATGTCTACTTCCTTGAAATTCTTTCAAGTATATGGTACACAAGACTAACCGATTTGAGGCATGACACAGCAAGGCACCTTCTCATCTAAATCCTCTGAACTTATTTGAACTTCTTGCTCCAGAATTTCCTGAGTACTTTACAGTTTATACAGTTATGTAATTACACCATACATTATATGAGAGCTTCCCATCATGGTAGACTTGTGCAGATCAATGGTTCCAACTTAGGCACAGAGGCAGCTGAATGAGAAGCTCTACCTTGTCATGCAGCAAAACGCAAGAATGCAAGATGCCCTTATCCTTATTTAGTTCATTTCACTAAAGTATACATTCAGTGGCATAGACACCTATTCCTGAATCATGTTCGATAAATGTGAATCACTGCTGAGCGATATTGAATAAATGTTGAGCTGTGTGCACATTAATCATTGCTCTTCTTCGGGATTAAGCACAATTATCTCGGTAACACTACTTGGAACGATTGTTGGTGCTAATGCAGCTCTACCATAGATATTATGTAACACCGATCATGCAGTGCTTTTATTTTCAGATATTACTGTGCTATGGCATCTATACTGTACAGTAAGTGTGCCTGTTGCTAATCTCTGTCTAGATCTTTAATGAGGGTACAGTACGACTGTTATGAGGGTATGACTCTCTTTTCCAGCAATAAGGTTGAGCTATAAATCCATTCCTTTAGAGCAGAGGTTTTTGGGTAGTGACTTCTCTTTCTTAACATTTACAGTAGTCTGCTGATGTTTTGGACCAGGACCAGGTGATTGAACTCTCTCGCTCTCTCTCCACTGGGTGTCATTGATCAGTTATGCTGTAGGAGCAATCAGCTGAAAAAAATACAAAAATGCTGCCCTTTTCACCCCTGCGGTTAAAGCATGACTTTATCAGCTGATGACCTGAATCTCAACTCATAACAGTACATGATCCCCTGGATACTTCCTCTAACTTCTGAGCAGATCCTCTATTTCAGTGCACATCGCCTCTAAACACTTCCCCTGTTACTCTCTTCCTACCCCCAGGTTACCTCCAGCTCCACTCCATTAGCCTCTTTGAAGATCCTCCTTGAGCTCTTCCAATAAATTAGGTCCATCTCCATGTTTGGTTCTCAATTTCCTTTGAGGTTGTGCCTTGTAGTTGGACTTGATGGCAAGCTCTTGAAATGCCTAGAACCTGCTGAATTACATTTTAAGACAAAACTATTATACTTAGATTATTTTAAGATGGTTTAATTATTTTTTTTTTTTACCTTTATTTAACTAGGCAAATCAGTTAAGAACAAATTCTTATTTTCAATGACGGCCTAGGAACAGTGGGTTAACTGCCTTGTTCAGGGGCAGAACGACAGATTTTTACCTTGTCAGCTCGGGGATTCAATCTCGCAACCTTTTTGTTACTAGTCCAACGCTCGAACAACTAGGCTAGCACTGTCGTTGAATATCTCCAAGGGTGTATGAAGTTCTCTGAGGGTTGTGGTCTTCACTGCTTGTAACAATGTGTATAAATCCCTTCACAGGTGCAGAAAAAATTTAAAATGTAAAAAATGTACTATTTAGAGCAAAGAAGCTGAGAAAGAAGGCACATCTGCATTGAAGGTAAAATAATTCAGCTCTATTGAGCCTCATCAGACACTTGTTTATGTGCCCTAATCATGAATTGGTGGGGCATACAGAGGTTATACGGCTCTGGCCTTGAACAAGAGGTTATGTAAAGTAGTCAGTCACCAGTGTCAGGCCCTCCTTTCAGTTTATACAGTTCAGGGCATTGTTGGCATTGCTGTGTGGGAAGAAAAGATGTAGGCCGTTGACATTGCTCCTCAATCAGAGTATCTCAAAATCATTGTAATGTGGTTAACTTAAAAAATCCTAAATAAAATGATTAAAATCTAAAAGATAAAATTCCAACAGAGATTGCCCTTAGATCATGGGAAAAGGCCGCCCTTGACCGTTGCACTCCAATCATTCCCACGGTGAATGGCTTGGCCCGCTACGCTATGAAACCACACACTATTGCCGAGACTTTGATATTACCAGCCACAATTGATATGGTGAAACAATGTGTGGGGAGGCAGAGGCACAGAAACTCACATCAATACTTTTGTCAGATAACACTGTTGAACTAATAATTTGTGATATTGCTCGCAATCAAGAGGACACTGACTGAACGACTCAAACTCCCCAGCTCATGCTCTCCAAATGGACGTCAGCGTTGAGGACCGTGATGCCCATGCATTGACTTTTGTTTGCTATCCATTTCGGGGGATGCTATTCACACCTGTCAGGTGGATGGATTATCTTGGCAAAGGAGAAATGCTCACTAACAGCGATGTAAACACATTTTGGAGAAATAAACTTTTTGTGCATATGAAACACTTCTGGGATCTTTTATTTCAGCATATGAAACATGGGACCAATACTTTACATGTTACGTTTATATTTTTGTTCAGTATATTTCACACAGATGCTTGGTGGTTGTCGAGTGGGAATGTTGGAAAGATTTTTCGCATTGAGAGAAAAACTGTTGTCATTCACAATGGAGTGTTGACTTTGTGTAATGAAAATATAATGTGTCTCCTTGCCTATGTAACAGACATATTTGGTAAACTGAACGCAAGCATGCAGACCAAATAAAAAAACATCCTCCAGATTAGTGACCGAATCAGTGGATTCAGAGGAAATAATTCTTATTGGAGACAGGGTCTTCAAAATGGCACCATGCCCCCTTCCGTCGGCTGTGCAGGTTTCTAACAGAACACAGCATCAGTAAGTGTCCGAGTGATGACTGCTCACCTCCAACGCTTGGAAGAGCACATCGGAACCTACTTCTCAATCCGTTTGACTGTGATCCTGGCTCAGTTGACATGTCGGTAAGTGAAATCGAAGGCTGCAGACAAGCGTTCACGGGTCACTACTGATTCATTTGAGTTCCTTACTCGAAAGGAATCCATCTCTGAATTCCAATTTGGGAACTGAGGTCTCTTTCTAGAGCTCCCACTTTTCGACTTGACCTCGTACTTTTCCGACTTATTATTTGTCTTGAAAGCATCATAAAACGAACGATCTGTGTGAAGCTGGAATAATTGCTCTGGGAACCACTGAACCAAGATCACAAGGGCTTCTCTGGCTTTAAAACTACTGCCTGCTATCCTTGTTTGTTCATTTGGTGGGGTTCATTTCGAGCCTGACCTACAATCAGTGCCTTGAAGAAGAAATATAAATGTGTATGTTTTATATTTGACCACTAGAGGGCACAAACTGCACATTTATACAGGCCCCTCAACCAAGAGCTCAACTAATGGCAAGAGGAAACGTACACATTGGCCAATGTGATAGGTCCTTATTTGTGGTTGGTAACTGTGTCAGTTTATGACTGGAAATTAGAAAATACAATATCTTAGTTACTTAACTTTTGGGTTGCCAGCTTGAAATTATTACAAAGAATAGTCCTAATGACGAGAGATTGATCCTATTTTCAGCATCTCACAACACCTTTCTAGCCTGAGGCCAATTGGCAAAAGTAACACCATCCAGTTGTGCAACACTGTACGTTGCTGCACTGAACAAAGCACAGGCACCTCACATGCTAAACATGCATTAGTCCTGCTTTAAACATCATTCCAGGTCTATTTTTACTCAGTCAAGACAGGACATTCTCAGATGTTACCATTTCCATTGTGGTTCAAATAAACCCCTAGCCATCTGCTGGCATGAGCCTCTCACTCCCCTGTAGGCATGCAATGGAAAGAATGACATCAGCACCCACTGATGCAACTCAACAATTTGATAAACTGTCACCGACTGACATCGCAGAAACGCCCCCTGCATACTTCTTTGATAAAATCAGTGGGAATATTTAATTTGGTGAATCACACTCTCACTCATGCTGTGTTTTTTTTCTGTATAACCTCATAACATGTGGACACTCAACTGGAGACTTCAAAATTCAATATGTATTGTAATGAAGCTCGCTAGATCACCCGAGAGGTGGGGAAAGTACTGGATTGAGCAGAGTAGCCTGATGCTGCCACCATCTTTATTTGACCGGTAGGGTCCAGCATCAAAGGATAGGACAAACCAAAACTCAACACAATGAATTTTATTAAATACATGATTTCATAAGACAGCGTGCATGAAATGCTAGGAAACCTGCTAAATTCCTGTAGTCTGTAGCCCAATCGGGAGCTGTTAAAATTACCCAAAGGTGTAAGGCACACAGGCTATTAAATGTGATAACGCGCTAAAAAGTGACACTGCACACACTAGTGAGATACTGTATATGGTTAAGGAGAACTGAACATCCAAGGTTCTACTACTACTTCACAGGCATAATAGCCTATACATGGTCCAGAGACCCACACGTGAAAATAAAGTCAGTCATAGAACCCACCACTTTGAGCTATGCAGTCTGCCATTCCTGTTCTGTTCGCCCCACATAACCAGTGGCAACCCGTTATTCAGGGCGGTGCATGTTATGTTGGCATTAATACATGTCACATATCAGTTTGCAAACTGCAGTTTGCAAACTGCATATATACATATATACATACATACATACATATATACGGAATGTTGCGCCGTGATTGGTTCAGTGTTCTGTCACTCCTGGGGACACTACGTCACCACCAAGTCTAAGGGTAGAGCTCTACAATTCTAGCCCGTTGGGTGCTGCCATATAGTTACATTAGAAGTGCCCATCCAAGAAGGCTCAAGGTCATTGGCCAAAGATGAAATTACGTCAAATCACATTATATCTACAGTAGCTTTGATTGGACTGATCATGTCAACATCATACTTTCAAAATCTTAGCTAGCAGTCATCCTCATGAATCAAGTCGACAATCTACTGGCAAATCCTTTTTAATCCTTGTCAAATGAAGAGAAATTATGAAGATAAATTATAGATAAAACATATTGGTCATTGAACATAAACATTGCACAACAAGTTGAAAATGGAAAATTCAAGAATGAGTGGTTTGGAAGGAATCAGTGGCTAACTGCAAGCATTTCAAAGCAATCATTAGCCTGCTACTCAGTAGAGAGGCTGTGTGGTCGAAAGTCTAAGATGAAGGGTCTATTTTCTTAGTTTAAAATTATAAACATTCAACATTGGCCATGCTGTCAATGAAGCATGATTTACGCCGCCCTCAAACAACTGTTAACTCGGGAACTGCAAGATCTGACTTTAGTGAGTTCAAGACAACAGGGAACTTGGGTAAAATGAGCTACGACTGGGAAAACACGTTTTTCTAGAGCTACGACCTGAATATCACTGACGTCATCATGATTTAACCTTTTTTTTCAGAGTTCCCAGTTGTCTTGAAAGCACCATAAATCTAGAGAATGCCAGACTTTGATGGGTGTTGGTGCTCGTGGGCTAGATGCAGCTGGCAACACCAGCTCTGGATGCTGGAAGTTGGATGACTCCTCGTGGGCTAGATGCAGCTGGCAACACCAGCCCTGGGTGCTGGAGGTCGGATGACCCCTCATGGGCTAGATGCAGCTGGCAACAGCAGCCCTGGGTGCTGGAGGTCGGATGACCCCTCGTGAGCTAGATGCAGCTGGCAACATCAGCCCTGGGTGCTGGAGTTCGGATGACCCCTCGTGGGCTAGATGCAGCTGGCAACACCAGCACTGGATGCTGATCTCTTGAAGTGGTCTTAGAATTCAACACAGCCCCTCTCCCGGGAGAAGCCATAGCAGACTGGACCCCCGGCCTGTGATACCACTGACTGGGTCCTGGGTTGACTTCCGGATGGCAGGAAGGCCTGGGGTGGTTGGGCAGGAGTTGCTAAATCTCTATCTCCCCCCAGCCAACTAACAAGGAACAAAGGGTTTAAGTTGATTGAAATGCACCACAGTTTCGGGACCTCCCTCCGCCAGTGCTATCTGATACAGGACATCTGAAACCCGGTCTAACACTTTGAAAGTGCCCTTGTAGTGCCTCTAACTATGACATACCCCCACTTCCTGGCCTTATTTCAAACCCAAACCAATTTCACCCACAGAACAATATTGACAATTGTCCCTAAAATCAAAGTTAGCTTTCTGTTGACCAGAGGCTCTAGCTTGGTGTCTTTTCACTGTCCCCGCAACAGTAGGCAAAGTGTCAACCAGCCTCGATATACTGTATATTCACAGATGTAAACTTTTCCACTGTGATCTATGTCTAGCATCACATTGATTGGAAGAACTCACCACCTGGATTCGATCTTATGTAGCAAAATTTGAAATTGTGTTTTTTACATTGGATAAAAGTAGAGACTCAGAGCTACAAAATGGTATATCATACACTGCATTTTTTAGGTACAATGGGAAAGTAATTGTCACACCCTGACCTGAGAGAGATGTTTTATTTCTCTATTTTGTTAGGTCAGGGTGTGGGGTGGGCAGTTTATGTGGTATATTTCTATGTTGTCTTTTTCTTTGATTGGCCTAGTATGGTTTCCAATCAGGGGCAGCTGTCTATCGTTGTCTCTGATTGGGAATCATATTTAGGCAGCCCTTTTCCCTCCTTCAGTGTGGGATCTTGTTTTTATACAGCTCAGTAAGCCTGCAGAACGTGATGGTCGTTTTCCGTTGTTTATTATTTTTGATTTAGTGTTCTGAGTTATAATAAATACTGAACATGAGCACTTACCACGCTGTACCTTGGTCTCCTCCTTTCGACAATCGTCACTGTAATTCTGCTTTGAAAGTTGATAAACTTGTAAACTCACTTTTGAGAAAATGGCCATTGAATGTTTTGGTATCTACTGAAAAGCAATTTTTTTGTCTACACCCATTCAGCAGCGTTCACACCATCTTAAGCATTATCCCCACCCATCTCGTTTCGCTCTCGGAGCATTCAGAGCGCACACTTGACGCTCTGGACAATGATTTGTTTACCTCTGGATAACATGAAAACTGCCAAACCAGCTCTGCAGGCAACAATTTCATTACGCTTTTTTGCCGACGTTTACTGACACCGGCCATATTCAACACTTTAGCTTGAAATGAAACCACTTTTTGTCAAAATTAGAAACGTGTAATATTTGAAAATGTAGCTAGCTAATGTTAGACTATCTTACCCGTATACATCATCATGCATGATAGACGCGTCTCCCTGTCACGGATGCCATGCCACGGTTGCCCTTAGTTTGAAGATATAATTCAGAGACAGGTGTTTTCTCCATCTCTTTAGCTAACATACTCTAATTCCACTGATTTCAAAACTCGATCCTCCAGAAAGTGGAGAGAAACACTTATGCAGCTCCACTTCACAATACATAAAAAAAGCAGCAATCGACAGGATTACCAACACAGACTGACCAACTCAAATAGACAGAAGCCTTCTATATGGCAGACCAATCCTCTCTCCTCTCTCTGCATGTCCAGCCCACTCATCTCAGCCATTCATGGCTAGCGGGAAGGTTGCAGGCTTTTTCTGTGGCTTAACCAACAAGGCTCCTAATTTAACAATTTTATTCGTATATACAGATGGCATACAAGTTTGTTATTAAGGCACATGAAAGTTTATATGTTCCAGAAGGCATTTCTGCCAAAAAAAATGCATTTTGATAAAAAATAATTAAAAAAAAACGTTAGAATGGCTCTCCTGTGAAGTCGTAACTTGCGACACACGCCTAGTTTCCTGAAACAGGTCACAATTTCCTGACCAAACAGCAATTTGTATAGGGAAAACCCGGTACTTGCAAGAACACTACTGCGATAGACCATCATGACATAGGGTAGAAGAACGTCCCAGTTCAACTGATTTTCATCTACAAAAAGAGACAGCATAGACAAAAGTTGCCATTAAAGAGCTCGACCAACCCATCTGACTGGGGATGATACACAGAGGTTCGACCCTGCAAATGTCTTTGAAAGATTGGATTCACAATTGCTTCCCTGATCTGAGTGAAATCCACTCCTCTGCCAAAACCTTGGTGATGGAGAAGGCTTCTTGGTTGGGAAGAGGAAATGCCTGTGTCCATTTTGAGAAATAATCTCTGACTACTAGGATGTACTTATTCCCGCATCTTCTTGCTGGGCCTGTGCCAAGTCATCCCCAGCCCTGCTTCCTGTTCTAGGCCTGCCAGCTGGTTGATATGCCTCAATGCATGAATCACAGGGCACTGATCAGAGTGGGGGCTTGCCGCAACATGGCAGAGAATGCAGGTAGCCTCGGCAGGGCGTCTGCATTCACATGCTGCTTTCCGAGGTGGTGCACAATCTTATACTGAAAATTGGCCAACTGTTTCACCCACCGAGCTAGCTGCACTTCTAAATCTTGAAAGTTGTGCAACCATCGTTGGGAGTTGTGGTTGGTACGCAAAATTAACTCTTTGCCTAAGAGATAATTTTTCAAGTATTTTGTGGAAGTAACTTATTTTTGGTTGTAGCATAATTGACTTCTTGCTTTGTCAGAGCTCGACTAGCATATGCTTCCACATGCTCCAATCCTCCCTCTTCTTGGGTTAGTACAGCTCCTATTCCTTCATTTCTAGCATCAGTAACTCTGATCACTGTCTTGTGAGGATCTGGGTAGGACAAGACTGGTGGAGTAGGGAGGCTAACTTTCAACTGAGTGAATGCCCACTGGCAGTTTTCCCCCATTGAAACAGTGGGCCAGGTATTTTAGCCAACCCGCTTATGCTAAAATGCCCTACAAAACTCCATACATATGTCAAGTTCTTAGGAACGGGCCACCCCCTTACAGCTTCTACCTTGGCATGATCTGCCATCCCGCCTTCCGCCGAGATACTGTACATTGAGAGGAAAAGAGATTGCACTTGGAGGGTTTGACCTTGAGATTGGCCTGGCGCAGCTTGGAAAGAACTTCATCCAGACAGAGATGTTATTGTAGGTATGACAGAACACAATACCATCCAAATCAACTAAACAGGTGGTCCACTGCGAATCTGCTAGGACTACGTCCATCAACCTCTGGAAGGTTCTTGGTGCGTTGCATGAATCAAAACTTAAAACATTGAATTCAAACAGGTCCTGTCTGGTACAAAACTGCCAGTACCCAGTGGTTAGGTCGAGGGTGGAGAACCAGCAAGCCTTGCTCAAACTGTCAAGAGCATTGTCAATTCTTAGGAGCGGGTAAGCATCTTTCTCAGTGACAACATTGAGTCTCTGATAATCAGCACAGAAACGTCAAGTTCCATCGTTTTTTTTTTTTTACCAGAACGACAGGGGCTGCCCAAGAGCTACATGAGGGGCGGATGATGCCATGATATAGCATTAGGTCAATGTAGTCTGCGGCTTCCTGACGCAGTTGAAGGGGGATCCTGCACCGGCAATTTTAATGGGTTTTGCGTTACCTGTATCTATCTGATGCACCATAAGGCGCGTTCGACCTATATCCGTATCTCCTGTACTAAAAACAGAAGTGTGCCAATGGAGCAGTTCACAAATGGAATGAAGTTCAGCGGGTTCAAAACCTCTCTCTTCTTTAGGCCTCCTGAAGAATCATCACTACAGACTCGGGTTCGATCCCGGGCTGTATCACAACCGGCCGTGATTGGGAGTCCCATAGGGCGGCGCACAATTGGCCCAGCGTCGTCCGGATTAGGGAGGGTTTGGCCGGGGGCTCTTCATGCTCTAGCGACTCCTTGTGGCGGGATGGGCACCTGCAGGGTGACCTTGGTCGTCAGGTGAACGGTGTTTCCTCCGACACATTGGTGCGCCTGGGTTCTGGGTTAAGCAGGCGGGTGTTAAGAAGCGTGGTTTGGCGGATCATGTTTCGGAGGACGCATGACTTGACCGTTGGGGAGTTGCAGCGATGAAACAAGATTGAAATTGGGGAGAAAAAGGGGGTAAAATACAAAAATAACAAAAATACACACAAAAACTCTCTTCCAAACCTAATTTCTCCACAAGGGTATTTACAGACCAGGGCAAGTACATGCTCTCTTCACTCCGCTTTTCGGAGTCTACCACTTCACTGTCTACCTCCACCTGATTGAACAGAGTACCAATTTTCATGCCCCATTTTAGATTTTGGGCTACATCAGTCACATTAATTACATGCACTGGCATAAACCTCTGATCATCTGTACTCATGATGTGAGCCACCAGGACATCGCAATGGTTGGGCAGAGAGGAAGAGGGTTCCAGCATACCTTTGGTATACTTGTTGGGAAGACCCGCGCCTGGGATAATGACTTCAATACGGGGTGAGACAACTGTATGAGTTTGGCTCCCGAGTGGCGCAGTGGTCTAAGGCACTGCATCTCAGTGCAAGAGGCATCACTACAGTCCCTGGTTCGAATCCAGGCTGTATCACAAACGGCCATGATTGGGAGTCCCATAGAGCGGCACACAATTGGCCCAGTGTCATACAGGTTTGGCTGGGGTAGGCGTCATTGTAAATAAGAATTTGTTCTTAACCAACTTGCCTAGTTAATTAAAGGTTAAATGTAAAACAAAACAAGTTTGGGTTGATTAGCATCATACAACAAGAGAGGCAGCTTCTTCCGATTAGTTGGCAGCATCTTTCCCCCAGCTCAATCACAGCACAAAAGGTAGCTAGAAAGTCAGTGCCAAGCTAAATGTATTAGGGCAGGATATCTGCCACTAAGAATTCCCAACTACGGCCAAGGACCCAAATTGACAAACACTCTGCCAACGGCTCAGGATCTCCATTTCCCCCCCCATTAGCTACAGCAAATTTGCCCTGGTAATACATAAACTCTGTGTCTTCATTAGCTATTTTTATCCATATATGCTTATCAACTAGTAGATGAGTGTACCACCCACCTAGTTTAGCATTGAGGCACACCCCGGAAGTGTTCTTGTCACATGGAGAGGCCAGTCTAGAAGAAGGAGGAACGGGGGCGAGCACAGCCCATCCAGTTTCCCAGTAGGTAGGAGCAATTTTATTCTGTAATAAGGAAACCCGCTTTGTCCCCGAGTGGCGTGCGCACTAGTCACATGTACCGGGTCGTCTATAGGCGGGGGGGGGGAGGGGGGGTTGTTACCGCAGCGTGCAAAGATTTGACCTCTTGTCGAAGCCATTCTACTACACCAAGCAAAACCTACATTTGAGCAACACTAGTTGATGGAGAGAGGGATGGAGAGTATCCAACACACCTCGGACCCTGGCATCGAGGGCTATGCGACTACCTTCCAAACTCCTGATGACTTCCATCTCAGACGCAGTACTTAAGGCCTGCTCCAAAGTAGCGGGCCTAGAGACTGACTCGTGAGTCCCCACTAAATATACTGAACAAAAATATCAAACGCAACATGTAAAGTGCTGGTCCCATGTTTGATGAGCTGAAATAAAATATCCCAGAAATGTTCCATATGCACAATAATGCACAAATCTATTTACATCTCTTTAAGTGAGCATTTATATTTTGCCAAGATAATTCATCAACCTGACAGGTGTGGCATATCAAGAAGCTGATAAAACAGCATGATCATTACACAGGTGCACCTTGTGCTGGGAACAATAGAAAGCCACTAAAATGTGCACTTTTGTCGCACAACACAATGCGACAGATCTGCCAAGTTTTGAGGGAGCGTGCAATTGACATGCTGACTGCAGGAATGTTCACCAGAGCTGTTGGCAGAGAATTGAATGCTCTTTTTAGTTGTTTTAGTGAATTTGGCAGTACGTCCAACCGGCCTCACAACCACAGACCACCTGTAACCACGCTAGTCCAGGTTCTCCACATCCGGCTTCTTCACCTGCGGGATCGTCTGAAACCAGCCACCCTGACAGCTGATGAAATTGTGGGTTTGCACAACTGAAGAATTTTGGCACAAACTGTAAGAAACCATCTCAGGGAAGCTCATCTGCGTTCTCGTCATCCTCACCAAGGTCTTGACCTGACTGCAGTTTGGCGTCGTAACCCACTTCTGTGGGCAAATGCTCATCTTCGATGGCCACTGACACGCTGGAGAAGTGTGCTCTTCACAGATGAATCCCGGTTTCAACTGTACCAGGCAGATGGCAGACAGCGTGTATGGTGTTGTGTGGGTGAGTGGTTTGCTGATGTCAACGTTGTGAACAGAGTGCCACATGGTGGCGGTGGGGTTATGGTATGGGCAAGCATAAGCTACGGACAACAAACACAATTGCATTTTATCTATTGCAATTTGAATGCACAGAGGTACCGTGATGGGATCCTGAGGCCCATTGTCAAGCCATTCAACCGCCGCTATCACATCATGTTTCAGCATAATAATGCACGGCCCCATGTCACAAGGATCTGTACACAATTTCCCCCAAAGCTGAAAATGTCCCAGTTCGTCCATGGTCTGCATACTCACCAGACATGTCACCCGTTGAGCATGTTTGGGATGAGCTGGATCGACGTGAACGACAGCATGTTCCAGTTCCCACCAATATCCAACAACTTCGCATAGCCATTGAGGAGTGGGACCACATTCCACGGGCCACAATCAACAGCCTGATCAACTCTATGAAAAGGAGATGTGTCGTGCTGCATGAGGCAAATGGTGGTCACATCAGATACTGACTGGCTTTCTGATCCTTTTTTTAAGTTATCTGTGACCAACAGATGCCTATCTGTATTCCCACTCATGTGAAATTCATAGATTAGGGCCTAATGAATTTATTTCAATTGACTGATTTCCTTATATTAACTGTAACTTTTTAAAATCTTTGAAATTGTTGCATGTTGCATTTATATTTTTGTTCAGTTCAGTATGACATGTTATGTTTGGTATGGCTACATAAGACAGATGGTTATTTAAGGCAAAAATGAAAGTAGGGTTGTTGGGGTAGATGTTTAACTTGAACGTCTAGCAACCCAAAGGTTGTGTACTCGAATCTCATCACAGACAACTTCAGCATTTTTGCTAACCATTCCCCTAACGTAACCCTTTAGCCAACCCTAACCCTTCCCTTAACCCTTTAACCTAACTCCTAAACATAACCCTAACCCCTAGCCTAGCTAACGTTAGCCAGTTAGCTAACGTTGGCAACCTAGCTAGAATTCTTAACATATTATACGTTTTGAAATTCGTAACATATCATGGGTGATGGACATCCACAAATTAATACACCATTAATACACCATTAACCTCATTATACTAAATGGAGTGTCTCAGATTTACATACAGAATAATACAAAATGCTCTGAGACCAGGTTCTTAATTCACATGTCCAAGAACACAATACAAAACTGGAGAGATGGCTTGCACCCCTAGCAACCCCACTATCTACTCTGGTTCCCCAAATTCCCCCTCACTACCTGTCTTTCGCCGGCTGCCAGATCACACCCATTGTTCATTTTGTTTCACCAGAAGTACATTCATTTCCAATGGAACGCTGCATTTGCCTTGCAGTATTGTGTTGCAGAGGCAGTCGCATTGCGTTCTGTGTGGTGCATAACACCTTGATCACACCGATAGTGCTTGCGCAAAAAAGTAGGTAGCATCATCTGGGTATGTGTGAAACAACAGTTCAATATTCTCCCTCTGCTACCATTTCTGTCAAGCCTCAACGCATACAGTTTGACACGCATATTTGATCAATCCAATGTATGCACCACACAGAACACGCTGCAACTGCTTCTGCAACAAGGCAAACACAGCATTTCATTGGAAGTGAACATACTTCTGGTATACCAAAATGCAAAACACGGTCAGTGTGATCGGGGCATAAGTTGGATTTATTGGATGTATGCATCAAACTGTATGCCCTTTGACGCTTGACAGAACTGGTAGCAGAAGGTGAATGTTGAACTTTTGCTGCACACATATCCAGATGATGCTCTGTACCATTTTGCGCAAAACCACTGTCAGTGTGATCGAGGCATAAGGGGAGTGCAAGCTACAAGACCAACATCTATCAAGGCACAGCTCTCAGCTCTGCTTTATATCAGTTGCTCAGTCCCGGGCAGAGGCAGGCACAGGTGCAAGCAATTAGTTCATGATTTAGTGACGTCCTCCCTTACAAGCTGTCTCACAGCTTCACCACAGTATCATCATTATGACCACTCAAACTAATGAGCACCAATTAACAATCAAACTTAACATGAAAGTTACATAAAAAAGATCTGGACAACTCTTGGATAATTGGTCAAGTTGACAAGAATTTATTTTGAATAATGATTGTACCGTCACAGTACACCAGCAGTCAACTTGACCACCCACTTCCCTTCTGTCCAGACCACCCAAATAACCACCTTTATTAGATTAAGCCGTCACTGACAGGGACATTGTAGTTTGCAATTCAACCAATTATTCCCCTCCTCTCTTCTTCTCTCTTTTTGTAGCCAACCACCTGTGACTTCATTGTGTCTTGACCCCCTCTTCCCCCGATCCTTTCACTTCCCTGTTCCCTTTCTTTTCATTTCCTTCCTTAACAAACAACAAACATCAGCACTCCCTTTCCCTTTGACTCCCATCCATCCGAGAAAAAGCCTGTTCATTCTGTTCATCAAGACACATCCAGACATAGTTAAAATGAAACCACATTGAAATTAATACAACTGGATATTTTATGTTTAGTCAATAACAATACACTTTACTATTAAATTCTGTATGATATTCTGATTCAATGACCTTTGACCAAGGACCTTTGGTCGATGACCTTTTTGATCATAGACCTTTTGCATTACTCTTTATGTAGTATGATTGCTAGTAGGCCTATAGATGATTTGTGAAACATATCTATAGGCTAGGCATAGGCAGGCAGTCATTGAATCGTCTATACGTTTTTCTTCCTTTAAAATTGTACAAATGTTCTTAACAAGTGGGTACAAATGTAACCATCTTGCAAGTAAAATTTATCAATATGATTTGTACATTCTGGAACATTGTCGCGCTGACTGAAGTAACCGGGATTGCCCGCCTACCGTGGTATGGGCCAGTCAGATGAGATAGGGCGATGCGGAAGTCATAGTTCCGTTCACTTCAGTTCAGTCTGAAACTCGTGGTAGCGGCAGAACGGTCACACGCTTTCACACCTCAACACCTCGACCAAACCGGCTTTGCCTCATCCACGAAAAGGTGAGCACAACAGATACAGAGGGGGACAGACACATACATTGAATGGGAAAACTATTCGAAGTAAATGGATAGGCAATTGTTAGGCTACTTTTATTTTTGTTTAAAGGAGATACGAGTTAGTGTGCGTAGTCACATCCACCCACAAAACAATAGTGGTGGAGGATACTGTAGCCAAGTTTTTAATATATATTCATAAGTTTTGTTTGAAGTAATGTGTCGTTTTATAGACAATTTTAAAGGTTGATATTACATGTTATAGTTATTGAGACACTGGTGGCATAAATACACTAACTGTCCTACAGAGAGAGAGGAAGAGATTTGAATGTGGATTTACTGTATGTAGCCTAATACTTGGTGTACTATTATGTATTTCATGTGCAGTAGCCAAGTACAGCAATGTTGCCTAATACTTGGCAAGGAAAGGGAACATGTTGAGATCTGTGTGAAAAATTATGAAAGGTATTTATTTCCATTGCATTGTCCCAGAATAGGGTGTGTAAGACAGGCATGCATTGACATGAAGTAAACTTTGTTCAATATTACACTGAACATAGTATGCTTTGGGTACTACCGAGGCTCAGTTAAAAAAAAAAACGTCATGGGTCTCTAGTCCAGTTTGCGTGACTGCTCTGTTGACATGAACTATAATTACAGGAGCTATTTTTAAATGTCTAATCAGTGAAGGTCAGGAAACTTTTGAAGTAGTTTTTTTTTTTACATAAGGTGACAGGTGTACAGACACATTTGTAACGGTGGACTGTGTGTTTTTGTCATGAGCGTTTTATAAACAGCCTTATGCTGGACAGAGGATAAGCTGCTGGGGAGTTAGTTTAGAGGGAGTCTGTGTCTTGTACAGCTAACATTTGTTTTGGACAAACTAATGATCTACTTCTGTTCGCTAAGTGCAGACCGGCATTTCTGAGTGGATAGTGGCTTGTTTTTCATCACCCGAGGAAAACCTCATGTCCTGAAACCGTTGAAATTAGCACAGGAACTTTTGAAGTTCTGTTAACAGTTCAGTGTGGTGTACTTAGAAAATAATCCATGCATCAGCTGTGCAAACTGAACTGCAGACCTTGACCTATACTCAGATATGCAGTGTGAAAGATTTGATCCTTGACCCACTATTGATTTGCACATTTGGAGAGGTTAGGAAGGAAGTCTGAGTTAAAGGTCAGTCCCCATTGTTTCTGTTGTTTTTGCTTCCTTAGTAAGTGGCATATAATTAGTACCCACCCGATTGGATGTACTCAGAAAACATGTTGATTACCAGATGCTTAGTGCCAGATTGTCCTCTTGGTGAACTCTAGATTGGTGCTGTTGGGCTTGTAATTTCCCCCGAGCCCTGGACATAGTTAGCTCACCTCAGCCCTGAGTCACACTGGAGAAGGGAGAATGGTGCCTATGAGTACATCAGTACGTGTGTTTTGGAGGGTCATGTGTCCTGTTCTCCAGTTGTGACTCCCACCACCCCTCTCCCTCATCTCCTTCTGTCCCTCCACCTCTACCCTCTGCTCTCCCCTCCTGGCTGCCAGTGATTCACCACCACCTGTGTTAAAGTGTCTGCCACACCTGCTCCAGGTGTGATCAGTCAGCCACATAACCAGTGGGTAAGAAGTCTGACTGAGGTAGGAGAGGGTAGGGGAGGGGTGTAAGGTAGAGGTCAGGTGACATGCTGGAGCAGGTGGTGCTCTGGCCCTCAGGGTTCACCATTTACTACCCAGGCCACAGTGTGGAGGTGTGGCTGACGGCATGACTTACAGCACTGAAATATCATGTTTTGGATGACAAGGCAGTATTACTCATGAACTACTCCCCAGCTGAACATTTGTTCTCTCCCTTTTTAACTGAAATGAGTGTCCCTGTCGGATACAGATACAATTTATTGGCAGTGTCTGTTTTAGAAGCTGTTGTGAAACGTGGTGAATCATTGTGGTCCACATCATCCTCAACCTGTTATCTTCTATGGTGTTTACTGATGTCCCAGGCAACTGTGCTAAAAAAGCTAACATCTGTGCACGTTCCAAAAGGAACCATGGAAGACAATACTTAGTCTGGAAGCAAAACAAATCTGACGTCACACTGACTTTATCTACAATAGTGGGTAATCTTACCTGCATAATGGGGCTAATTGACTAACTGCTCTTGCAACAGTGTTATGGTCTATACACTCAATCTCGCTCCAATCAGTCTCATTTTGTTTTTGTGTCAACGTCAAACTTGTGTGACGAGCAGAGGTCATGTGTACACAGTAACCTGCAACATGGTTTAAAGTGCACTGGATTTACACATGGGCATGCATGGACACATACTCACAAAGCCCTTAGTCCAACCATTTGGCAGCACTTTTTCCCTTACAGAGGTGTGTGTGGGTAGAGAGATGCCTGAGCTCTCTCTTCGCCAGTCAGAGTTTTGGCGATCTCCTTCAGAACCTCGTATTTATTCCTTCCTGGACATGAAAACTCTGTTTGAGTCTGGACTTCTGCTAGCTCACTCACTCCTGTGTCACGTCTCAACTCACAATGATTTAGTTGTTCAATAATTATACTTCTGCTTATTTTCAATGGAAAGGGAATGTAAAAATAGGCAGTGTCAAAACCAATGAAATTTTACAGAGCATGAAAGGCTCAACTGCACCATGCATGCCATAATGTGTGTCTGTGACTATTGGTATTGTCTGTTCAGGTAAAGCAACATGGGGGTGAGTCTATGAGTCAGTAGGACACACTGTTAGTCCTGTCCTGTACCCCCCCTCAAAGTCCTACAGTATAGTACATTCTTGCCAGGTGGTTGACAAATGTGGCAGCACCAATCAGTCAAGCCCTCGGGGCTCCAGTGAAAGGCTCAGTCACTGGGAAGTTGGGTTGAGTTCCAACACGTCCCTGGCCTTCCAGGGTGTGTCTCTCGCTCTGCCTGTCTGCTGCTCTCTCCTCAACAGGCACAGTGGCACCAGCCCAAGCACCAGCCCTATAGACCGATCAGTCTGAAGACATGACAGCATTTACACGGTTTTACACTGGGGATTCACTAGTTGATGGATATCGCTGGTACAGTACAATACCTTAATCAACTCAGTTTATTCAGAGATGAGCTAGTTTAAAACAAAATAAAAATAAATGTGACCTTTTATTTAACTAGGCAAGTCAGTTAAGAACAAATTCTTATTTTCAATGACGGCCTAGGAACAGTGGGTTAACTGCCTTGTTCAGGGGCAGAATGACAGATATTTACCTTGTCAGCTCGGGGATTCAATCTTGCAACGTTGCGGTTACAAGTCCAACGCTCTAACCACTAGGCTACCCTTGGAAAAAAAGGTGCTTTCTAGAACCTAAAAGGGTTCTTTGGCTGTCCCCATAAGAGAACCCTTTGAAGAACCCTTTTGGTTCCAGGTAGAACTCTTTTGGGTTCCACGTAGAACCCTCTGTGGAAAGGGTTCTACATGGAACTCAAAATGGAAAACTGTTTTGGAACCCTTTTTTTCTAAGAGTGTATGAAACACTTTTTTATTTATTTTTTTCTAGTAAGAACACGTAATAGGCCAGTTGAAACATGTTAAAGAGACCTGGCGCTGTGGATTTTTATAATGACGGGCATGAATTAAGCAATATATTCCTCTAGACTGTTTCTCTTTTTCTTTCATATCTCTTACTCAGTTTGTATGTTTATGGGTAGTCTGGCCCTCTCGTCCCAGCTTACAATTGGCTCGTTCTTCCCCCTCTCCCCTGTAACTATTCCCCAGGTCATTGCTGTAAATGAGGTGTTCTCAGTCAATTTACCTGGTAAATTAAAGAATTACAGAATGTCACTTCCTGGTTGTGTCAGTGAGGTGTGATGCTGCTGGCATGACTCCATATCTCTGTGTTTATCACTTTCACAAAGGACAGTTTTGATACAGGAGATGGTAAGATTTGCCACAGAGAAATCTGAGATGTGACGTGAAAGTCATTATTATTGTGCGGAAAGATAAGCAGGATTTTTTAAAAGTAGATCGGGCCTTAACATTAGAGGTCGACCGATACCGATTTATTGGAGGACCAAAAAAGCCGATACCGAGTAATCGGCCAAATTCATTTTGTTGTTTTTATTTTATTTTTATATATTAAAAAAAAAAAAAAAAAATTGTAATAATGACAATTACAACAATACTGAATGAGCACTTATTTTAACTTAATATAATACATCAATAAAATCAATTTAGCCTCAAATAAATAATGAAACATGTTCAATTTGGTTTAAATAATGCAAAAACAAAGTGTTGGAGAAGAAAGTAAAAGTGCAATATGTGCCATGTAAAAAAAGCTAACGTTTAAGTTCCTTGCTCAGAACATGAGAACATATGACAGCTGGTGGTTCCTTTTAACATGAGTCTTCAATATTCCCAGGTAAGATGTTTTAGGTTGTAGTTATTAAAGGAATTATAGGACTATTTCTCTCTATACCATTTGTATTTCATATACCTTTGACTTTTGGATGTTCTTATAGGCACTTTAGTATTGCCAGTGTAACAGTATAGCTTCCGTCCCTCTCCTCGCTCCTACCTGAGTGCAATGGAAAGCAGGTGGTTAGAGCGTTGGACTAGTTAACCGTAAGGTTGCAAGATTTAATCCCCGAGCTGACAAGGTAAAAATCTGTCGTTCTGCCCCTGAACAAGGCAGTTAACCCACCGTTCCTAGGCCGTTATTGAAAATAAGAATTTCTTCTTAACTGACTTGCCTAGTTAAATAAAGGTCTAAAAAAAAAAAAAGAATTCGGCCAAATCTGCATCCAAAAATTCCGATTTGTTATGAAAACTTGAAATCGGCCATTCCGATTAATCGGTCGACCTCTACTTAACATAGTGGAAAATGTTTTAGGTGATATCTTATCAAGAGCCAAAAGTCTTCCCCTCCACCCCCTGCCCTGGCCCATGTCAAAATAGGACAGTGTTAATTAACAACTCAGTAGTGTGTTCAGTGAAGGGAAACTTTCTCAGTTCACAACAAACACAGCTGGATCCTCTCTCTTTTGCTTTTACGTGGGTATAGATTTTTGGCCTACCTCACAGTCCCCGCTGGTATCGTGCCCTATGACCTACGTACCTCTCCTCTCCTGCCAGTGGCCTGCTCCTGGAGAGAGCTGGATCAGAGAAGTAATAATTAGCTCTCTGTTCTACTGTCTGGAACATTGAGTGCTGTGCTATAATCCAGTCCACCTGGGCCTGTTCCACACTAACAGTCTATGGAAGACAAGAGGGTAGAGCCCGACCAAGATGTTTTCTTGGGTCTGATTCTGATTTTTGGGGGGGGAGGCAAAATGTATCGATACCGATTTTTATACCTGCCGATATACTGTTTTACAGTGGGCAAATTACAAAGTGTCATTTTCCCACACTGAATTCTCGTAAATTGCCATCCAAAAGGGCAGATGTCTAATAAATATGCTTCAAATGTTTTCATACATTGTGACAATAATGGCTCATCAGGAAGTGTTCAGATAACCAATAAATAGGTTGGGAAAAAAAAGGTTATTGGTGGATTTATACCAATATAGAGTTAAAAGGATAATATCGGCGAACTGATATTTTGTTTGGGCTCTACAAGCGAGAGAGAAGTTAGTTATTCAGCCAAGTTTTGAGATGACATTGGTAGAATGACCAACAACCGTGGGAATTCATTCGATCATGGCTAGTTTTGGGGTTCCTCAGTAAACAGCTAGTCTGTAATCGATTGCTGGGGAGGAATGTTTGTTTGGGTTATGCTGGATCTACGTAGCCTTCCCAACTCAACTCACTCTTAAAATACTTGACTGCACTCTACACTCTGTGTAAGCTGATGTACATGGTGGCACACACTCACAAAGCATAAATAGGCACAGCACTGTTGTGGGACTGTCCATTTTCACCCGCTAATGATATTTCAGTTGTGGATTGATTGTTCTTTGTGACCTCAGTAGGGAAGACACTTTTGTGAAATAAAATAAATCAGCTCTCGTTTAATTTATCATTGCTTTGAAGGTTATGTTGTGTTTCTTCTGGGTCTGTTTTGTTATTATACTGAACAAAATTATAAATGCAACATGTGAATTACAGTTCAGTTCATGTAAGGAAATCAGTTAATTGAAATAAATTCATTAGGCCCTAATCTATGGATTGCACATGACTGGGCAGGGGCACAGCCATTGGTGGGCCTGGGAGGGCATAGGCCCACCTACTTGGGAGCCAGTTCCAGCCAATCAGAATGAGTTGTTCCCCACAAAAAGGCTTTATTACAGACAGAAATACTCCTAATTTTCATCAGTTGTCCGGGTGACGTCCCCGCAGTAAAGAAGCCGGATGTGGAAGTCCTGGGCTGGCGTGGTCACACGTGGTCTGCGATTTTGAGGCCGGTTGGCCGCACTGACAAGAATTTATGGTAGAGAAATTAACATTAAATTCTTTGGCAACAGCTCTGATGGACATTCCTGCAGTCAGCAGGTCAATTGCACACTCCTTCAAAACTTGAGACATCTGTGGTGTTGTGTGACACAACTTCACATTTTAGTGTCCCTTTATTGCCCCCAGCACAAAGTGCACCTGTGTAATGATCATTCTGTTTAATCAGCTTCTTGATATGCCACACCTGTCAGGTGGATGGATTATCTTGGCAAAGGAGAACTGCTCTCTAACAGGGATGTAAACACAACATTTGAGAGAAATAAGCTTTTTGTGTGTATGGAAAAGGTCTGGGATCTTTTATTTCAGCTCATGAAACATGGGACCAGCACTTTACATGTTGCGTTTATATTTTTGTTCAGTATATATCATGGACATTTCTATGTGACATTTTTCTGCATTCAGACATACTGTATGTGTGGGTATAGGATATGTTTTTGATGTTACAGTATAACTCAGGGGTGTCCAACATATGGCCCGTGGGTTGGATCTGGCCCTTGAGGGGGTCCAATCAGGCCCACGGGTGGTTTGAGTAAAAATAACATAAAAAAATAATAATTGTGGGGGGAAAAAAAACTTTTACCGTTATTTAACTAGGCAAGTCAGTTAAGAACAAATTCTTATTTTCAATGACGGCCTAGGAACAGTGGGTTAACTGCCTTGTTTAGGGGCAGAACGACAGATTTTTACCTTGTCAGCTCGGGGATTCGATCTTGCAACCTTTCGGTTACTAGTCCAACGCTCTAACCACTAGGCTACATGCCGCCCCAAATGCCATATGGGGCGGCAGGTAGGAGTGTTGGGCCAGTAACCGAAAGGTTGCAAGTCAAATCCCCGGGCTGACAAGGTAAATCTGCCCCTGAGCAAGGCAGTTAACCCACTGTTCCCTGGGCGCCAAAGACTTGGATGTTGATTAAGGCAGCCCTCTGCAACTCCGATTCAGAGGGGTTGGGTTAAATGTGGAAGACACTTTTCATTTGAATGCATTCAGTTCTACAACTGACTAGGTATCCCCCTTATAGATGGCAAAATAGTTTTAAAGTCATAGTCAGTCTCTTTCTATCAATCAATAATATAATACTTTTAACAAATATTTCTTTAAATTTACCAACTGTAGGAACTATGAGAATAGAAAGGTTCAGAACTTGTGAAACATCACAGCACAATATATATGGCAAGTAGAAATCTCATATGGATGGTGTTAAGAGATAGATGGGAGGGGTTGAATGGACCTGAAGGGTGGGACAAATAACATAACTCATGTAAAATATACTGTCTGTAAAATGTATATAGGTTCAGAACTCCCCCCCCCCCCCCCAATCTATACGCACTACCCCATAATGATAAAGCAAAAATAGGTTTTTAGAAATTGTTGCACATTTATTAAAAATAAAAAACCTAAATATCACATTTTGGTAAGTATTCAGACCGTTTACTGAGTACTTAGTTGAAGCACCTTTTGGCAGCAATTACAGCCTCGAATCTTCTTGGGTATGACGCTACAAGCTTGGCACACCTGTATTTGGGGAGTTTCTCCCGTTCTTCTCTGAAGATCCTCTCAAGCTCTGTCAGTTTGGATGGGGAGCGTTGCTGCACATCTATTTATAGGTCTCTCCAGAGATGTTTGATCAGGTTCAAGTCCGGGCTCTGGCTGGGCCACACAAGGACATTCAGAGACTTGTCCCGTAGCCACTCCTGCGTCGTCTTGGCTGTGCTTAGGGTCATTGTTTTGTTGGAAGGTGAACCTTCACCCCAGTCTGAGGTCCTGAGCGCTCTGGAGCAGGCTTTCATCAAGGATCTCTCTATACTTTGCTTTGTTCATCTTTGCTTCGATCCTGACTAGTCTCCCTGTCTATGCCGCTGAAGAACATCCCCACAGCATGATGCTGCCACCACCATGCTTCACCCTAGGGATGGTGCCAGGTTTCTTCCAGACGTGACACTTGGCATTCAGGCTAAAGAGTTCAATGTAGGTTTCATCAGACCAGAGAATCTTGTTTTTCATGGTCTGAGTCTTTTAGGTGCCTTTTGGCAAACTTCAAGCAGGCTGTCGTGCCTTTTACTGCGGAGTGGCTTCCGTCTGGCCACTCTACCATAAAGGCCTGATTGGTGGAGTGCTGCTGAGATGGTTCTCCCATCTCCACAGAGGAACTCCAGAGCTCTGTCAGAGTGACCGTTGGGTTCTTGGTTACCTCTCTGACCAAGGCCCTTCTCCCCCCCCCATTTAAGAATGATGGAGGCCACTGACCTTCAATTCTGCAGACATTTTTTGGTACCCTTCCCCAGATCTGTGCCTCGACACAATCCTGTCTCGGAGCACGAAGGACAATTCCCTCAACCTAATGGTTTGGTTTTTTGCTCTGACGTGTACTGTCAACTGTGGGACCTTATCTAGACAGGTGTGTGCCTTTCTAAATCATGTCCAATCAATTGAATTTACCACAAGTGGACTCCAATCAAGATGTAGAAACATCTCAAGGATGATCAATGGAAACAGGATGCACCTGAGCTCAATTTCGACTCTCATAGCAAAGGGTATGAATACTTATGTAAATAAGATTTTTTTTAGGTTTAATGAATTAGCAAAAATGTCTAAACCTGTTTTCGCTTTGTCATTGTGTGTAGAATGCTGAGGATTTAAAAAAAATGTAATTTATTCTAGAATAAGGCTGTAACATAACAAAATGTGGAAAATTTCAAGGGGTCTGAATACTTTCCAAAGGCACTGTAACTATTGTAAAATGGATTATGTACGTAAAACATGTATATAGTTTGTATAAGCTGGAAGTAGAAGCCTAAGTGTTCATTAGTTTACTTCAATTATTTGAGGGGTGGTAGGGTTAGTGTAAAATAATAAAGGACATATATTTGAAAAAGGTGTGTGTGCGTACACAGAAAAATATGGGCGATTGGAAATTATATTGATGGAAGTTCCAGTCTGCAATATTGAAGTTGGTCTACCCTACCAAAAGAAGAAAAGGACAAAAAAAATAAAACTAAATTGTGTAGAAATTATAATGGACCTACATTCATATAGTCTTGACGGTGTCCAGCTCCATAATAATTTTTTTGCAAACTGACGGCAAGGAAATATAAAATTAATTCTGTGCTGCCCTCCGGACCTCATTGAAGACCGAATGCAGCCCCCGGGGAAAATTTTGTTTGACACCCCTGGTATAAAAAGTGCTGATCCATCTTTTCTCTAACATAAATAAAACGTGAATGTGTCTGTCTCTCACAGAGGAAAATATGCTTCACTTCTCTGAATAGCAGTGTTGATTCCGGTTAAGCTGCTGCATCAAAAGACTCAAGAACCATGTCCAAACGTTCATATCCACTGTCTCTGCAGATGGTTCGAAAGAAGAGGGCTAAAATGTCAAGCCCTGTGTAGATCAGATTTATATCACCATGTGTTATCGTTAAATAAAAATGTAACTGACTAATAACAATACTGTAATAAAATAAGCCCTAACTTGTAGTCCATCTGGCTTCCATGGAAACAGCTGAGTCAAGCATTATGGGACACTGCAGGTATTTGGAGCTTGGCAGTCTTGTCTTATAGTAGTCCTTTCGGCGACCCACTGAGAACAGCTGAGACTCGTGGGTTTGCTGACATTTTATGTTTTTCATTCAATATTAAAAGATGTGTCCAGATTTCTCTATTGAGGTTTATGTCAAATGTAAGTGATTTGCTTATTTTTACATGTTATAAAAGTACATACTCATAGTTATGCTGCTTTAATAGTTGATACACTTGTTATCCCACTCAAAAGACAAATAGGATAAAATGCCCTATGAAAGATTTTGAGATTTTCACACTTCCTAGACTAGAGAGAGAGCCCTTCTTTGTTTATGCCCATTTAGCATCGTTCACACCCTCTCAAGCTATAGCCCCAACCCATCCATGTGAGTAAGAATGGCATTGTCCTCCAGAAAGCAGTCTCTACTTAAACGCAGCTAAATACAGGGGAGCAATATTTTTGAGAGTTGCAGCAACACTTTTTAAGTTGTCCATAGCTATACTGTATCTTTCCAAGTATCCTGGGTAGCAAAGATAATCTACTGTATTAGGGAAAATCTCATTCTGTTATTGATAGAAGCCTGTGACATGACATCCCAAACAGGACTCATCTCTCATCATGTCCAACCAAATCCATTATCTCAGCCAATCATGACTAGCCAGGAAGAATCCTTTCTCCCTGTATAGCTCAGTGCTTTCTCCATTGGCTAAACTCATAATAAAAATGTGTATTCATATTTACAGATCCCATACATGTTTAAGGCACATGAAAGTTCACATGTTCAAGAAGGCATTGAAAAAAATATAATAATAATAATAATACAAATTTAAAAAAATATATTTGAACGTCCCTACTGTGAAGCAGGAACCAGCGTCAAACGCCTCAGATCCTGTAACCGGTCACATATTGCAGATGGGAAAACTGTTGGAGTGCTGTGTCTTCTGTATAACCCATAAAGGTCCCGATTTATTCATGTTTTGCCTGCTTTTTTTGTTTCTGCAGGAGAATCATGAGCAGCAACTACAGTGTCTCCCTGGTTGGCCCTGCCCCCTGGGGCTTCAGACTGCAGGGAGGAAAGGACTTCTGTCTGCCCCTCACGATCTCAAGGGTGAGTGTCTCTCTCTCTCTCTCTCTCTCTCTCTCTCTCTCTCTCTCTCTCTCTCTCTCTCTCTCATGTTTTATTTATATTTTGTTGGGGGGGTGGGGGGTTGTGACAGAACGTGTGTGGGTATCTGTTCAAAGTTTGAGGTCACTTAGAAATGTCCTTGTTTTTGAAAGAAAAGCCTTTATTTATTTTTATTTTTTAAATTGATCAGAAATACAGTGTAGACATTGTTAATGTTGTAAATGACTATTGTAGCTGGAAACGGCAGATTTTTAATGGAATACCGACATAGGCGTACAGAGGCCCATTATCAGCAACCATCACTCCTGTGTTCCAATGGCACGTCGTGTTAGCTAATCCAAGTTTATCATTTTAAAGGGCTAATTGATGATTAAACCCTTTTTCAATTATGTTAGTACAGCTAAAAACTGTTGTTCTGATTTAAAGAAGCAATAAAACTGGGCATCTTTAGACTAGTTGAGTATCTGGAGCATCAGCATTTGTGAGTTCAATTACAGGCTCAAAATGACCAGAAACAAAGAACTTTCTTCCGAAACTCATCAGTCTATTCTTGTTCTGAGAAATGAAGGCTATTCCATGTGAGAAATTGCCAAGAAACTGAAGATCTCGTACAACGCTGTGTACTACTCTCTTTACAGAACAGCGCAAACTGTCTCTAACCAGAATAGAAAGAGTGGGAGGCCCCGGTGCACAACTGTGCAAGAGAACAAGTACATTAGAGTTTATAGTTTGAGAAACAGACGCCTCACAAGTCTTCAACTGACAGCTTTATTAAATGGTAACTGCAAAACACCAGTCTCAACGTCAGCAGTGAAGAGGCGACTCTGGGATGCTGCCCCTCCCCCTCTCCCCCAAAAACACATCACACACACTCGGGGCACTAAAGTGCGAGAACATATTTTACTGTGCGACCAGGAGTTTTTATTTTGGAAGCCCTGTGTAATGAGAAGGTTGTGCTGTACCGTTGTTTCAGAGTGCCCTAGAGAAACAAGTGAGTACAGATCCGTTAGCATTATGGTTGAACCATTACTACAGTGAAAATGGCTTACTTCTCGTCCAACCAGGTCAAAAGATCTGACCCATATTACCAGCACATCATTTTTATCTGCCGGGACTGCATTTTACATTCATAAAGCAATGTCGTGGGCCTTTCTAAAACGACTCACGCGTCGACGTCGTTAACCATTTGTTTACACTTTGTTCAGTCATGTTACCTCATTGGCAAGCTAGCTAACAACCTGGTAACTTTAGCAGTGTATCCAAACATTTGGGGACACAGAAAGAAAGGAAAAGGGATAGCTTCTTCAGAAGATCAATGATCACATAAGTAAATGAATGACCAATCTCTTGCATGTCTCATCGCAAACCTGACATTTTTAAAGAGACGGTGTACACTTTATGTAATGCATCTCAATTGGAAAATTGTGCTTTTAGGCAATGTAGAAACCTAATGTTCCACAAATGTCATTTCAATGAAAGGTATTCATATCAATGTTAGCTTTTATAATAAAATAATGCATTAACACATTACATATTAGTTTTTAGGGCACAGAATTCATATAGGCTGTAAAAATCTTATTTCCTGGTGCTCCTAACTTTTTTAATTTTGGAGCTTCAGCACTACCAATGATTTCTTTTTTTAAAATGTAGAACCCTGCACAAGCTCACACTCAGACAAGTGTCCTCTCAGCCACGACACTCACCTCACAGGAATGGCATTAATGCTCACTATGCCATCTGGCTCCTGAGTGATGAAAGAGCCTGTGCCATAGATCCAGTATGTGCCACTCACTGCTGCTTTCAGTCACACAACCTCTCCTCCGACAGCTTTAACTGCAACGGCCCCTCTGACATTTTAATGGCCTCTGTAAATCTCCCTCTATCTTTGTGCCTCATGCCATTTTTATCTGACATCCAAATAGCAACCACTGTATTCACATATTTCTAGAACTTTCCACAATTTCTGTGAAGAGTAGACTTTGCTCTACCAATCTGCATGCCATTTGATATTCTGTCAGTCAGTCTGAGATAGTGCTGGCTTTTAGCTCTGGCTTTGTACACAGTGGGGCCGTCTTCCTTGTCACAGAGCAATAGATGAATCTGTCTACGAATGCCAGAGACTCCTCTCAGTTCTCTGGAACCCTTCGGAGAAGCAGTGGTTCTGTAATATCTGTCTGGGGCACCGTACATTATTAGGCTGACGTCTGGCACTGGCTGGGTTCTGCTGGGTCTGGCCTGGTCTGGGGCTCAGCTGAGGGGCCTTGGCTGGGATAGGAGAGGATCAGTACGGTGGAAGGTAAAGTTTTTCATATCGTCATACTGTCCTTCTCTCATCACGGTATTTGTTATTACTGTCTTCATACACCAGGGTGTGCTAAAAACAAAAGCCCATTGGGCGTCTATTACCAGAATGCTAACATAATTAGCACAAATAGCGAATTTCAATCATTTCAAGGCTGCTAGATAAACATGCTAATGAGTTCAAACGAAAATTAACAAATTGCAAAGATGGTAAAGCCAGCTCATAAAGTTATACAAGTATAGGTAATAGCTACCTAATGTCATTTTTGAGTTTTAACATTTTACAAGCAAATGTAAAAGAGACACATTGTGCAAAATAATACAGTTCTGACTCATGCTTGTCTGAAGAAGAACAGTACTGGCTATGGAGCAGCATGTGTACATGCTGTATCTCTGTGTGGATCTGTGTGCAGCTGTACAAATAACCCTTCCAAAGAGCTTTGACTTCTCAAACACGGCTGAGTGGTGCAGCGTTCTAAGGCACTGCATCTCAGTACAAGAGGCGTCACTACAGTTCCTGGTTCGATTTGTTCTGATTTGACCAGGGGTAGGCTTTCTTTGTAAATAAGAATTTGTTCTTGACTGACTTGCCTAGTTAAATAAAGGTTTTATTCTTATTATTTTTTTTTAACTATATGATGCCCCGTCTCCTTATTAATTCAACCACTTACTTAGCCAACTAGCAAGTTAAATCGAATACACCAGCTCCTGCTTTCTTCCGTGCTATTTACAAACACATGATGACTCAACTGTTCTGGGGAACTACTGTAAGATTCATAATGTGACGGGTGAAATGAAAAACGCAATCCGCTTTATCTCCTAATGTATTGCACAAGTTGAATGCAGGTATTAAAAAGTAGCGACAAATATTTATTGAAAAACATCAAATAAATCGTTTTGACGGTATTGAAAAACCATCCCGTGGCTTTTTCCAAATACCCCCTTTATATGGTGTATATACGGTATAACGCCCAAGCCTAGTGGCAGGCCTGCTGTGTGAAGAATGGCTCTGCTGCTGAGAAATGGTTCTGAATCACCACAGGTACACACTGTTTGTGTTGCTGCTGTGAAAAGCAGGAGGATGGGACTCTCACTAACACTGATTATCACTTGATAGTGACTATGCTTGGCTAATAGACAAGCCAATCTCGTCACTGTATGACTCCAGTTATCCATTTATGCTGCTATTAAATTGGTGAATGTTTGTTGAAGTGCCTTTGCCAATAGCAAAGCAGTATTTTGCTCTTGTACAGTATTTGCTCAGTCCCTCAGCCTTGTTACCAGTTTTGATGATCGAGACAGTTTTCTGTAGCTCCATGTTTGTTTAGGAGATTTGCACTTCCCTGTTTTTGAAAGTGAAATTGGTAAGTGATGCTGCGGCCAGTTTCCTTATTTTCTCAGTGGAAGGAATCCTAGTATAGATGTAAAACAAAAGATATGAAGCTAAATGTGGTCGTAGCCATGTTTATCAGTTCATGAAATGTAACGTTACAGACCTATCTGGACATGCAACTGCTAAAACAACATTTTAACAACTTTTGAAATGCAATATTCTGTTTTCAGAAAGTGGAATTTAGTATATAAGGATAAATCACAAATCCCCATAATATCCCTGTATTTACAGTAAGACTCTCAGCAGTAAAGGGATGATATCTGAGCCACAAATTAGATTTGTTTATGGAATTTTCAGTGCTTGAGCGCTTTAAATATTTATTCCAGCACACAATTGAATAAATCAAGTGGGAAGAAATCCTCTGAGAAGGTGTCTGGCCAAGTTACATATCACCTCAAAGATTGATACACACTCAAATCTAAAATGTCAGCTTTGAGCTTGGTGGTTTGGCAGCATTGGGTTCATCTCACTTTGGGAATTGTCCAAGTGTCTTAGGATACTGCTTTGTGCAAACCAAAGTCTGAACTGAGCGTCTGAATATGAAAACAGATAAATCACCCACTTCACAGACAATTCCATAAATGTACATAAAATGAAGTTATATGCCCCGTAGCGAATGTATGGCTGGGTCTGTTGGGCATGCATTTCTCAGACAGTTTTATACTGATATAGATTTCCTAAAGCTGGAATCCGTAGCAGGATATTACAAAAAACAAAGACGTTACTCAAACAATGAACTGTTTTTTTCCCCTCGGACATCAACACACCAGCAGAGCATGTACTACACATTTCCTTTATTACGTTGTGGGATGCTCATCTCCTCTGTACATTTATTTAAAAAAAACAAAAAAACTACGATAACAAATGCAACTGGTGGTGCTGTTTCCCCTTTTGTGGATCTCAGCTTTAAAGGTAATGCCAATCCATAAAGAATTTGAACCGCAGTCAATTATTTCATTATTCTGAGAAGCACATTGTGGGAGAGGCATTTTGTTTTGAGAGAAATACAGACAGTACTCTACTGTATGTTTTACATCTTGAGGCATTTTGCATTATGGTAAACATATAGTACTGTGGGAATAGACCAATCCATTGTAGAGAATTGAAGAGGCTATAATCACAGAGGGTGGTGGTGGCCTGGCCACCCATACAGATATACACACTGTATTTCTCAGTGTCTGTAAAAGGCTTTGTTTTCCCCCATGGCCCAAACCACACACCTACTAGCCCTGTAACTGCGTTCAGCTGGCTGGTGTAGCTCAGTTGTCAGCATCAGTAGGCCCAGTGCAAACTGTCTACTGTTCTGATCTCTGCACACGGCAGGAGATAACGTGAGGACAGTTATGGAAAACATGACTCTGTGTCCACCCAGGGGGTACTGAACAACACAACCCGCTCCGCCACAGCCCCAATCAACATAAACTCAATTACCCAGAAAACACCATACTATAGTTCATCTCTACACTACAAGTACACACCATATGTTATGCTTCTCCCTTTGCAGACTCTTTTTTTATTTATTTAATTTTATGTGCACTCTAGATATAAACTATATTTACTTAGATGCTGTAAACTGTCTGAAGTCTTTACAAGCCATCAGGGCGGTCAGTATCGCTCACATGTCTCAGATGGCCTGTCCAGCTGAGAGGCTGACCGGCTGAGCGGTCTCCCTGATGGGCCTTAAGTGGGACCTGAGAGTGGCTTCTCTTCTCCTGGGGTATTTATAGGCTTATAAACGTTTACTGAGGGCAGTTCTTGGGGCTTGTGTGAACACACAGCGTCCTGACGTGTCTAACAGAATGTCCATGGCACGCTCAGTGCTAGCTAGCTGCCCAGCTGGCCCCAGTCATTTTAAGTGGTCTGGTGGGTGGCAGCGGTGCTTCCTGTGAAGTAGCCTCTGGACCAGGTCTCCCTGCCCTGTGTCATCTAGGCCAGTCCTGGGACACGTGGAAGGACACGGTCGGTCAGTCAGCTCAGTGACGCACCAGAGCTGCAGAGCGCCCACCACAGCACAGCCTTCTGGGAGGAAGAGGAGGTTATTTATACCCACCACATTTATGCAGGGGGGGGAGAGAGAGGGGAAGACTGCGCTGGCGTGAAAGAAAAAGGGAGCGTAGGAGAGGCCGACCCGGCACTAATAGTCTGGCTAAAAGTTGAATGATATAGGGAAAGACTGAGGAGTAGCCTCTGAGAGGAAGAGGCGAAGCGAGAGGATTTACTCAGCCCAAAATCTGTCCGCTTGAGATGAGCTTTTTATTCTATGGAGGTCTATGAGAGTGTTGAATTACACAAGGCTTATTTGATTGAATATACGTTTCGTAACATTTAGGCTGTTACAAATGTATAGTATAAGTTATGCTACTTGTCAAATGTATAAAAAAAACATACTTTATTTGCATACGTATTCAGACCCTTTGCGATGAGACTCGAAATTGAGCTCAGGTGCATCCTGCTTTCATTCATCATCCTTGATGTTTCTACGACTTGATTGGAGTCCACCTGTGGTAAATTCAATTGATTTGACATGATTTGGAAAGGCACACACCTTTCTACATAAGGTGCCACGGAGCAAAAACCAAGCCATGATGTCGAAGGAATTCTCCGTAGAGCTCCGAGACAGGATTGTGTCGAGGCACAGATCTGGGGAAGGGTACCAAAAAAGGTCTGCAGCATTGAAGGTCCCCAAGAACACATTGGCCTCCATCATTCTTAAATGGAAGAAGTTTGGAACTGCCAAGACTCTTCCTAGAGCTGGCCGTCCGGCCAAACTGCGCAATCGGGGGAGAAGGGCCCTGGTCTGGGAGGTGACCAAGAACCAGATGGGCACTCTGACAGAGCTCTAGAGTTCCTCTGTGGAGATGGGAGAACCTTCCAGAAGGACACCATCTCTGCAGCACTCCACCAATCAGGCCTTTATGATAGGGTGGTCAGATGGAAGGCATTCCTCAGTAGGCTGGGTTTCCTTACAGCACTTTGTGACATCAGCTGATGTAAGAAGGGCTTTATAAATACATTTGATTTGATGACAGCCCACTTGGAGTTTGCCAAAAGGCACCTAAAGACCATGAGAAACAAGATTCTCTGGTCTGATGAATGCCAAGTGTCCTGGCACCTCCCTACGGTGAAGCATGGTGGTGGCAACATCATGCTGTGGGGATGTTTTTCAGCGGCAGGGACTGGGAGACTAGTCAGGATCGAGGGAAAGATGAACAGAGCAAAGTACAGAGAGATCCTTGATGAAAACCTGCTCCAGAGCGCTCAGGACCTCAGACTACAGCGAAGGTTCACCTTCCAACATGACAACGACCCTAAGCACACAGCCAAGATGACGCAGGAGTGGCTTCAGGGCAAGTCTCTGAATGTTCTTGAGTGGCCCAGCCAGAGCCCGGACTTGAAGCCAATCGAACATCTCTGGAGTGTGCTGAAAATAGCTGTGCGTCAACAGTCCCCATCCGAATGGTCAGAGCTTGAGGATCTGCAGAGAAGAATGGGAGAAACTCCCCAAGTACAGATGTGCCAAACTTGTAGCATCCTACCCAAGAAGACTTGATGCTGTAATCGCTGCCAAAGTTGCTTCAACAAAGTACTGAGTAAAGGATCTGAATACTTATGTAAATGTAATTTCATTTATTTTTTATAAATTATAAAAGTTTCTGAAAAGCTGTTTTTGCTTTGTCATTATGGTGTGATTTATTATTATTATTGTGTGTAGATTGGTGAGGGGAATTTTAGAACGTAACAAAATGTGAAAAAAGTAATGGGGTCTGAATACTTTCCGAAGGTACTGTATGCTGCATGATATAACTGTCGATATACAGTTAAATCTACTGTCTGCAGTTATGCCACTGTTGATGTCATTGCTCTTTCCTGTTATTATGGGATCAAGGATTTCACAACCTACAATAGGCTAAATATGGTTTGTGGAAGTCTGACTTTTTATGTGTTTTGGAGGAGGCATGTCATGCAGGCAATACATTGGGGAGAAATACAACTTTCATAGTTCCAGATATTTACTTTTTTATCAACCATCCATTTGAAAATAAGTTGTTTTGAATTCTGCTGCATCTCCAGTATTGAATCTCCCAGAGACTCCAAGGGAAACATTTCGTTTTGATCTTGGCATATGGACTTGCGGAATGTTACTGTTTTAATAAATACAAAACAGACTCTCCTTCCTTACTCCATTAACCACAGTGGGCTTGGCAGTTGAATGTTAGAAATAACCTGCCTTATTTGTTACCTGGCTTACACACTAGAACCAGGTATTTTGTGTTTTCAGTGAAAACAATGTTTGATTTATGCTTTAGAGCCATGAAACCAGAACATGTCTACTACAGTAAAGATAAAGTATGCCTCTGAAACACTACAGCATTCATACTGTTTCAGTGTCAAAACCAGTGTTACAGAGCTGTGAATGTCAATAAAATCACCAAGTTCAGGCACTGTGAAATAGTATTTTTTTGTACTTCTGTGGGCCATTTATTATGTTAGCTTTTCCACAGGCTGTAAAAGTGGACCTCTTGTGACCGTCATTACCGTGACGAAAAGACTATGAGTCACTGGTGGTCAAAACAACACCGCACGATCGGTGAGCAAAGCGACAAACTGCTCTGTCATTTTTCCAGCGTGACCAGTGAACACTTCATTGGTCAGACAGTGACATTCCTGAGGCATATTTCTCCCATCACATGGTCAGCAGAGACACAGCGATGGCATCACCGTGTCATGTTTCCAGCCTTGCTTCCAGACGTTATGATCAGGAGGAATGGGCCCTGGGTTGTATGTGCCGGTCCACACAAAGTCCACTGACTGGAAATCCCATTCTGACAAAGAGCAGTGGCAGGCGCCAACATCCGCAGCTTGAGACTGCTGCTGTTTCTCTTGGAACTCTGGTGTGAAGTTGATACATAACATCCGTGTTCCAAACTCTGTAGGAGGGAGACAGCTTTCCTTTTGTGTCCCACAACTGAAGATGGGTTTTTACTCAGACAGTGGTGTGTATTAGGGAAATAAAGGCTTGATGATGGTGATTGGTTTAGCTGTCTTTGTATCCTCCTTATATTGGCGTTCTTCCTTAGAAGCAAAGGGGGAAAACTCACTTTGATACATCCCACTCTTTATTTGATGGGGACCAGAGCATGTGAGGGGGGGGGGGCTTGCTCACCGCTTCGGCGCTCCTTGTGCTTTCCTACCGCTCTGCTAAAAACCGCTCAGCGCTCACAAGGGTGGAAAAAACCTGCCGCTCCAAATTCACTCAGTTTTTAATTAAAATCACAATTTAACCGACACCTATCTATTTTTTGTGACTACCTGGCCCTACCAACAGTTTTTGTAAGTATTGACAGCAAACCACATGGATTTGAAGGAAAAGTATTTGAATAAACATGAAACGGTGAATGTAAGAAGCGAACATAATTTAAAACAGGCTACATGTCATATTAAACAGCATATAAACACTAAATGGGTCAGGAGCCAGACAGGGAGCCTAATATGGAACAAAAATGAATTATTTAGGCTATATTGTTTCAAGGCTATAGCCTGCAAAAAATGCACTCACAAATGCTTCACAATGTGACTCAATAGGCTGGTAAGGATGTAAAGCTCTCAATATTTTAATCAACATTATGTTGTATTACATTATCATAGTCTATAAATTGTGCATATGGGCTGACTTACTTAGAATGAAATACAAATTAAACGAAAAATGACTTGGTGCCTTTTTTGAATTCATTTTTAGAAATGAAGGTTTCAGGCTCATGCGATGATGTCTGGAGAGCTGGTCAGCAGCAGAGAATATCTTCTCTGCACTTGCAGAGCCACTGGGGATGTTAAACACCCTTTTGCCCACTCTTGCCAGGCTGGGCAGAGATGCAGAGTTGTTTTTTTCTTTTTCTATAGGTAGGCCTAAAGGTTTTTAGGCAAAATAACCCAATCAAATTGGAAAGCTCCTTGAACATAGGAATATGCCAGGCCTATTGGGCCAAAACCAATTATGGCCTATTCTACAGATAATTCAACGAAATGTTTAAGATTTTTTTTTTTTATAAATACTTTGCTACAATGAAACACATCTACCCACCTCGTTCGTTCCTTTTAGCATGTGCACATAGCATGCTTTTGGGATACCTATCTCTTTTTCAAATTCCACAATGATTCTTTATTTGTGGGCACTACATCACCACACTCCCTCTCTTGATCTTGGTTCCTCATCTTTGCAAGTCACCTTGATTTAGCACCTGTGGTTTTTATCAGTTTCTTTATGAAAATATTTAGTGAACTCTGTGACAGTAGCTAAAGTAAGGAGCTATATTAGCACACGTAGACTACAAATGTATGCTGGGGCAGGCATGCCCTGAGCTCGTGAAGTGAGAGCAACTGGAGTGAAAATTGGAGCGGGCGAGAAGGCAGACGCTCCAGCCTTTGGGGATCTCGCTCCACGCTCCAGTCAAACTGGGCACGCTCCAGCTCCGCTCGCATACTCTGATGGGGACACAGTCAGAACCTTCTGTCCAACATACTACTGCTGCCATTGAGGATTTCTCTTTTTAGCATAGATGTAACATATAGATTTGCATTAGTATACACATTAAAACTCCCAATGCAAAGTTACAACTCTCTTTTCTATTTTTTGACTTGTTACATAAAACTGATCAGAATGCCAATGTCATGCTGGGGAAAAAAAACTTTTGTGGGGTGTGAGGTTATATGGAGGACCAGGCAAGCCAGCCTATTCCCTATAACTCCAACCATAAACCATTTCAAATGTATAACTTCAAATTAAACCAAATAATTTGCACTCATGACCACCGGTTTCAATTCAGTTTTCAGCCAATTTACATGCAAATACTTTGGATTTATTGTTAGCAACCTTGCAATCTGGTTTGTAACTTTAGCCCTACCAGCCTGCTAAAGTTATGTTATAACTGCGTGAGTCAGTTGCTATCAACACCTAGCTTACAGCTACATTAAATTAAACCAATGTTTTGGAAATGCATAACGGCGTCTAACCAGTTATCAAATGTTATCTTAACCAGCCAGCCAAAGTTTATTTTAGCCAGCTAACTAGCCTTGCTAGCAAACTACCTCGGTCAACATCGCTAAGTAGTAAGCCAGAGAACAACTAGTCTAGTACAGGCAGGATCCCACAGAACACAACAACAAAAAAGATTTTGAACGTTGAATTAGCTACCAAAGTCAAAGAAGAGCCAAGGAGAGGCCTTCAGAGGGAGAGGCTGTTTCACTGGCTGAGGAGAAGTCAGCTAGCTAATCTAATAGCAATATAGTGAGAGAAATCCACATTATAAACCAGGTAAATTATCTCCGTTGCTGCTGACGCTCACGATGTAATGGTAGGTCAGTAGGAAATGGAGGTTGCATTCACGCTCGGCACAGCACCTGGTTTCAGTCAGTCTCATTCAGAGTCCTGCCTTCCACTGGTTATACTAAGCCATCGAAGTCCTCCGGGGTGAAATGAGCACCACATACAGTAGACGTGTGCCGGGTTCCTATACCCCAATCCCCTTGCTTCAACCGGACAAACCGTTCCCCCTTCAAAGCTTGCTTCTCATTTTTGGCCCACAAATGAGTCGTAACCCCATCCATGTGAGTATTACTGCACTATGTGGGTGTTACTGCATGATCTACAAAAAACAAAACTACTACAACGCTAACCGACACCAAGCGCACAGGAGAAAAGGAGTTGCAGTTTTCTGCATTCATTTATATGGTTTCTTCTTCAGCGCCAACACTTTGTTTGGAATGTAGTTACATGCTAGCATGGCTAGTAGCTAACGTTAGCCAGCTGGAACTAGCTAGGTAGAATCGGTTCTTCATATGACGTTGAGAAATAGTACAGTCGTGGCCAAAGGTTTTGAGAATGACACAAATATTAATTTACACAAAGTCTGCTGCCTCAGTTTGTATGATGGCAATTTGCATATACTCCAGAATGTTATGAAGAGTGATCAGATGAATTGCAATTAATTGCAAAGTCCCTCTTTGCCATGCAAATGAACCGAATCCCCCCAAAAACATTTCCACTGCATTTCAGCCCTGCCACAAAAGGACCAGCTGACATCATGTCAGTGACACTCTCGTTAACACAGGTGTGAGTGTTGACGAGGACAAGGCTGGAGATCACTGTCATGCTGATTGAGTTCGAATAACAGACTGGAAGCTTCAAAAGGAGGGTGGTGCTTGGAATCATTGTTCTTCCTCTGCCAATCATGGTTACCAGCAAGGAAACACGTGCTGTCATCATTGCTTTGCACAAAAAGGCTACACAGGCAAGGATATTGCTGCCAGTAAGATTGCACCTAAATCAACCATTTATCGGATCATCAAGAACGTCAAGGAGAGCGGTTCAATTGTTGTGAAGAAGGCTTCAGGGCGCCCAAGAAAGTCCAGCAAGCGCCAGGACCGTCTCCTGAAGTTGATTCAGCTGCGGGACCAGGGCACTACCAGTACAGAGCTTGCTCAGGAATGGCAGCATGCAGGTGTGAGTGCATCTGCACGCACAGTGAGGCGAAGACTTTTGGAGGATGGCCTGGTGTCAAGAAGGGCAGACAATGAGCCACTTCTCTCCAGGAAAAACATCTGGGACAGACTGATTGGACTGCTGAGGACTGGGGTAAAGTAATTTTCTCTGAATCCCCTTTCCGATTGTTTGGGGCATCCGGAAAAAAGCTTGTCTGGAGAAGACAAGGTGAGCGCTACCATCAGTCCTGTGTCATGCCAACAGGAATGGTCTCAGGATGCTTTAATGTGTGGGGTTGCTTCTCAGCCAAGGGAGTGGCCTCGCTCACAATTTTGCCTAAGAACATAGCCATGAATAAAGAATGGTACCAACACATGCTCCGAGAGCAACTTCTCCCAACCATCCAGGAATAGTTTCGTGACGAACAATGCCTTTTCCAGGATGATGGAGCACCTTGCCATAAGGCAAAAGTGATAACTAAGTGGATCGGGGAACAAAACATTAATATTTTGGGTCCATGGACAGGAAACTCCCCAGACCTTAATCCCATTGGGAACTTGTGGTCAATCCTCAAGAGGCAGGTGGACAAACAAAAACCCACAAACTCCAAGCATTGATTATGCAAGAATGGGCTGCCATCAGTCAGGATGTGGCCCAGAAGTTAATTGACAGCATGCCAGGGCGGATTGCAGAGGTCTTGAAAAATAAGGGTCAACACTGCAAATATATACTCTTTGCATCAACTTCATGTAATTGTCAATAAAAGCCTTTGACACTTATAAAATGCTTGTAATTATACTTCAGTATTCCATAGTAACATCTGACAAAAATATCTAAAGACACTGAAGCAGCAGACTTTGTGAAAATGTAATATTTGTGTCATTCTCAAAACCTTTGGCCACGACTGTACATTGTTGGAAGTTCCGAAGACATATAAGTTAATACATATGTAACAACGCTAAAACATAACTGTTTATAGTTATAGGTAACCAGATCATGACTAAAATGAAGTTACTACGTTTTTGACCACACTGTTGTTACTTTGAGTAAAAACTCCTGCTTCCTACCCTTTTAACCTGATGTTGGGTCAGAGATGTTGAGGTGGGAGCGTTGATGTTTTATATCACAGAGATGTATGGTTACTGATTGGCATGTAGAATCAATCATATCTGAGTTTTTGTGTGAAAGAATGGCCTGGATCCTTTCCTTATTTTCTCTCCATAGACAGGACTGAGACTATATGAGCCTCTCTTTGTTAGCCAGCCCAGCCCGCTTTCTCTCAGCTGAAGAATGTAAGTCAGCTATTTATTTTAAACCAACCTACTGCGGGCTGTGAGACTTCTCGTCTTTCTGTCATTCCACTGATGGGTCATACCCCTCCCGCTCTACTCTCCCATCAATCCCTCACTCTGCTTTTCCCAGAGACGGATTAGCTGGAAGTTCTTCATACAGAAGGCCTAGCTGTTGAGACTACAGTTATAATCTGTTTACCCCTAAACCACCGCTGGATCCAATGGGGAGCTTGTTATAGTACACAACATATTATAGCTATTGAAAATGTTTCTATATATTTGTATATCACCATTGAACATATTCAGTACCAGAGAAGACAGGCGTCCAGATCTGTCAGCGCAACATTTCGAAGAGCGTACACTACTGTAGAAAAAAAGTCATCAGTCAACACACTAGTCCTGGCTCCAGTACCAGCGGTTGCTCTATTAATAGATTGTGGAGAAAACAACACCATTTAGACACTTAGATTACAAGAGAGGCTGAGTGCAGATCAATCAAATGTACCGAACTCCTTAGGGCAAATTTGGTGCATTTTTGCCTTTACGGTTATGATGATAAAAATACATCATACTGTTATGATTGATAGTGTTTTAGTTATACCCTGTGTAATCAAGGCATAATGAAGGTGTAATAGGCCAGGGTGGATTACATTTTAACCCGGACACTGTCTGCTGCTTTCCTGATGGAGTGTTTTGGTTCTGTAATCTGACAGCCGTTGATGGCTTGACTTAGTTCACACACAATCTTAGAACTGCAGGTGGACGTGGCTAGCTTAGTTACGGGATCGGGTTGACATTCGAGTCTGGCCTGTAGTCTGCTAGCTACACCAATGCCTGTCTCTGTGAACGTTTGTGTGTACTGTGCTTGTAGTTTTACTCGGCTTTTCTACTAGACACATGTATGTATTTTCATAAAAGTTAGGATGTTGAAGGGGCGATGGTGTAGCTTGTCTCTGATCTCATAAGAGGCCATGAAATAGGTTTGGCTTTGTAATAACACAGTCAAATGAGTAAAAGCAGGAGGAATTGTTATTGTTATTTTACTGCTACGCTTTAATTATTTGTTACTTTATTTGTTTGTATTTTTCTTAACTGTATTGTTGGTTAAGGGTTTGTAAGTAAGCATTTCACTGTACCTGTTGTATTCGGCGCATGTGACATAAAATTTGATTTAGAAAGTAGCATGGTTACGCTATGGTGTTCTGGGTGTTGTAACCCAACAAAGGGTTTGGAGTCATCCCTTGAAAGTGATTCTGATCATTGAGTCTGTATAAGCAAGACAGGGTGGCAAACACATATTTTGATCTTCACCTTGGTCACCTTTTTTAACCCCCTTTTTTCTTTCCAATTTCGTGATGTCCAATTGGTAGTTATGATCTTGTCTCATTGCTGCAACTCCCCCAATGAACTCAGGAGAGAAGGTCGAGCCATGTGTCCTCCGAAACATGACCTGCCAAGCCGCACTGCTTCTTGACACACCGCTCATTTAACCCGTAAGCCACCCGCACCAATGTGTCGAAGTAAACACCGTCCAACTGACGACGGAGTCATCTTGCAGGCGCCCGGCCCGCCACAAGGAGTCGCTAGAGCACGATGAGACAAGGAAATTCCCCCCCGGCCTAACCCTCCCCTAACCCGGACAACGCTGGGCCAATTGTGCGATGCCCCATTGGGCTCCCGGTCACGGCCGGGTGTGACAGCCTGGGATCGAACCCGAGACTCACTGCGATGCAGTGCCTTAGACCTCTGTGACACCCTAAGTTATCTATCTTCTGTGTCAAAATTAGCAAAAAAATTGTCTTCTATTCATCGTTTTGGAATTTTTTATACTCCCTGACGATCTAGCTTTCATTTGGGTGATGCTTAGCAACCTGAAAGAGTGAAGAGACTGTATAAATGTAGGTCCAGTATAATGTCAAAGTTTCAATTTGGTTTTAGTAATTTCTTAGGCCGTCATTGTAAATAAGAATTTGTTCTTAACTGATTTGCCTAGTTAAATATAATAAAAATGTCAATGTAGACTGGGGTTGTTTTCCCCCCCAAAATATAAATGTTTTTTTTACTCAAACGTCCCGCGGGCCTCATTGAATGGGCTCGTGGGCCTTGAGTCTGACCCATGATGTAGAGTAAAGATTTATTTACACAATTTGCATTGTCACATTTAGCAGATGGATGTCAAATGGAAAGACGTGTCCTTTTAAAATGATTACGTTTAAAGTTATGAGTTGAGCGCTCCAGTTGAAATGCGAGCTGGCGTCTAGCCTGATATGATGTCCAGAAGTGATAGTGTTAGTAAAAGTGCACGTTAGACCAGGAAATTGCACACTATACTAGTGTAGCCCACTGTTCTGTGTGTTTAGCTGTTAAGCTATGTAACTGAATCTGGTGCTGGCCAGTCTGCTGTCAAAGGTAGTGATTAGCAGAGAAAGGGAGCATTACAATAGGTTCCTGAGACTCAATCCCTCTATCAAATCAATTGTATTAGTCACATTAGTCACATACAACAGGTGTAGACCTTTTAGTGAAATGCTTACTTACGAGCCCCTAACCAACAATGCAGTTAAAAAAAAAAATACGGATAAGAAATAAAAGTAACAAGTAATTAAAGAGCAGCAGTAAAATAAGAATAGCGAGACTATATACAGAGTCAATGTGCGGGGGCACCGGTTAGTTGAGGTAATATGTACATGTTGGTAGAGTTATTAAAGTGACTATGCATAGATGATAACAACAGAGTAGCAGTGGTGTAAAGGGGGGGCAATGCAAAAGTCTGGGTAGCCATTCGATTAGATGTTCAGGAATCTAATGGCTTGGGGGTAGAAGCTGTTTAGAAGCCTCTTGGACCTAGACTTGGTGCTCCGGTACCGTTTGCCGTGTGGTAGCAGAGAGAATAGTCTTTGACTAGGGTGGCTGGAGTCTTTGACAATTTTTTGTGCTTTTCTCTGACACCGCCTGGTATAGAGGTCCTGGATGGCAGGAAGCTTGGCCCCAATGATGTACTGGTCCGTTCGCACTATCCTCTGTAGTGCCTTGCGGTCGGAGGCTGAGCAGTTGCCATACCAGGCAGTGACATGACCATTCAGGATGCTCTTGATGGTGCAACTGTAGAACCTTTTGAGGATCTGAGGACCCATGCCAAATATTTTCAGTCTCCCGAGGGGAATAGATTTTGTCGTGCCGTCTTCATGACTATCTTGGTGTGCTTGGACCATGTTAGTTTGTTGGTGATGTGGACACCAAGGAACTTGAAGCTCTCAACCTGCTCCACTGCAGCCTGTCAATGAGAATGGGGTGTGCTCGCTCCTCTTTTTCCTGTAGTCCACAATCATCTCCTTTGTCTCTGTCACATTCATCTGTGAATTCTCTGCTCCTACACTCCTTTTTAGGTAATATCAGCTCAGCTTTTATTCAAGGCCTAGTACAATTGAGCATATGAACCATTAATTACAGTCACAGAGGAAGGAGGGTCCAGAACTCCTGTTTCTCTCCTACAGGGCAGTGCAGGCTAAACGATGGCTAGATTGAGTTACATGTGTCTGTCTGCTCACTGTGGCATAGTGTAGGTTCTCTCTCTCTTTGTCGAGTCCCCAACAACCGGATGTTCTGGTTTTCAGGGGAAATGGAAAGCGAGTCTGACGTGACTTCCGCTTTTGGACGTTAACAAGGTGACACTCCATCTTAACTCCTCCACATTTACTGGATTGGTTATAAAAAAATTACAAGAAATTCTCGTTAAAACCAGGCATTTATTTTACGCCTGTTACCTCCATCCCACCCACTCGTTACCCCTCTCGACCTTGGTTTCCCTATGGTTTGTTTAGCCAGGACATGTGATACATTGGGGGAACATATTCAAACTATTTTTAGCTGTCTGTTTGCATTTCAGTCAGAACTCCCTGATGTCTCTCTACCCCCACATTTTTTAAAACATTTTAGTAATTTAGCAGACGCTCTTATCCAGAGCGACTTACAGTAGTGAATGCATACATTTCATACATTTTCTTCTCCGTACTGGTCCCCCGTGGGAATTGAACCCACAACCCTGGCATTTGCAAACACCATGCTCTACCAACTGAGCCACACGGGACACGTCTTGTTATGGTGTTGCTAATGTCATTCCATTCTACGATGGAGTGGAATCTATAGCAGTTGAAATCTCATGCCATCACTGGACACTAAGATCAAATGGTATTTGTCACATGCGCCGAATACAACCGGTGTAGACCTTACAGTGAAATTTAACCAAAAAAGCTTTTTTTTTTTTTTTTTTAAATAACCAAAATAAACATATTCCGGTCTGTGCTAGCAAAACAGTCCTGTAGCTTAGCATCTGCTTCGTCTGACCACTTTCTTATTGACCAAGTCACTGGTGCTTCCTGCTTTAGTTTTTGCTTCTAAGCAGGAATTAGGAGGTTAGAATTATGGTCAAATTTGCCAAATGGAGGGCGAGGGAGAGCTTTGTACGTGCCTCTGTGTGTGTGTGTGTGTGTGGAGTAAAGGTGGTCTAGAATTAATTTTTTCCTTCTGGTTGCATATTTCATATGCTGGTAGAGATTTGGTAGAACGGATTTGAGTTTCCCTGCATTAAAGTTTCCGGACCATCGTCCACGATATCTCCGTCTTTTCCTCCTGCGAATGACGGGGTTGAGGGCCTTGTCGGGCGTCTGAAGTAAATCCTTCCCATCCGACTTGTTGAAGAAAAAGTATTCCTCCAGAATGGGGTGAGTAATCGCTGTCCTTATATCTAGAAGCTCTTTTCGGTCATAAGACACAGTGGAAGAAACATTATGTTCAAAACGAGTTACAAATAACGTGAAAAAACATGCACAATTGGTTACAGGATCGTAAAACGGCAGCCATCTCCTTCAGCACCATTATCAACATCAGGTCACCCACATGGCATAGGATTGTATGTTATAGATGGGCCTATACACAGTATGTGTTTGTTTTATGTCAGCCTATGTCTCTGTTTCTTATGAGAGGAGGAGTGAGGCCTGTACTACACAAAGCACAAATATTCCATTACATTTCAAAGGGCAGGGTTAAGATGGCAGATGAGCGCCGTGGGTAAAATATACCACGTCCAAAAACATTCAGGCTTCATCGGATTCTCAGGTTTCACAGTCGGTTGTGGCCCAAAGACTAATAGTATGGGAAGGTATCTTTCTAAACCAGTAACATTGTTAAAACATTATGCCCTGTATTTGAAATAACTTATTTTACTCATTAGGCAACAAACTATTTATTAGGCATAGTTGTCCGGGAATGATGGGTCAGTGAGTAAACTAACCACACTTTTTCAGGTCAAGCTATTGGCAGGAATCAGGTTACATTGGGTGATTGTCCTGGCTTTTCCCAGTAAACCAATATGCTATGTGAGACTCACTCACAGGGTACCTCAATCTGTATTGGGTTGTGTGGATTTGGCACCAGAACAGTGGCATGATTTAGAGAACACATTCTTTCATTTTGTTTTTGAGATTTATATTTTGGGTCAATTATTAGAGTGTATTGCAGCAACCACAAGGGCTATTTTGAGTGTTGCTGACTTTGGGCCAATCAGAGCTGTTATTATTGGGAGACAGAGCAGTTCCTTTGGGTCTGGATAATTTTTCAGAGCTCTTTGATGTCACTTTAAACATCTATATTCTGCCCAGTCAATCTTCTTTATAGACATTAAGTCTTGCTTGGGTTTTTCTCATTTTTCGCATTCAACCTCAGCTTGTTATTGCACACACTGTTCTTGTTGCGCTGAAGTTGTAAACTATTTTAATGTTTATTTCAGATTAACAGGAACAACGTGAACTTGACTCAAATTATACTTTATTTGACATAGAGCTGAGCTCTCACCAGAATCCCAGTCCAGAGAAAATAAATAACCACCAAAAACTCCCTCTGGTATTTCAAGGAACCATTAAGATGGTTTGTGTAGCAGAGGCCAAACGATATACATTCAAATGTTAACGGTTTATTAATAATGTTTCTCTATCTGTTATCTCCGGTGTTAACATGCTAATTAATCTCTTCGGGTTTATATGGATATTTCCACGAAGAATGAGAGTTTTGAAATGGAAGACTTCACAAGTCCTTATACAGATACTGTGTCATTTTGAACTAATATAGAGTTTTTGGCCTCCCTCTCCCTGTGTCTACATAGTAGTTCTCTGCAGGGGTTATTCAGTTAGAGAGCATAAGGGTTAATGTCCTCTCTATTGATGCCAGTTATAAGGGTGTGGATGGATTCGTGTGAATGCTGTATTATCAGCCTGTAATTTATGTTGCGCTATGGACGGGACCAGGGACGGGGAGATAAAGGGAGTATTAGAGAGGTACAAAGGGAGAGAAAGGGAGGACGAGAGCACCATATGGGGAAGATGATGATTCATTGCGATTTGGAAGCGCGGCGGGGAGACGGTAAGCACGTCCAGATTGTTCAAATGTTAGATTTAGGTCCTGTGGTTTGTGATTGTGGCCTTGTTAAATAATGTGTGGTTACATTTCTACCCGTTTCAGATACTAATGGACACCAACAGTACGTCATCAACACACCCCATGAAACACACCTTCTACAGTGGGTCTTTAGTGGTGATGTGGGGGAAAAATCAATACAGTAGCTAGAGTATTGCTATATACTGTATAAAAGAAACGTGCTAGGTAGCTAACGTTAGCTAGCCCTAGTCGACTGTACCTGCGCCAAAACTCTGGTATTTCTCCTTCTATCTTGTTATCCATCTTCTTTTTAAAGGGTGAGCCAACATGATTTCAGCACTTTTATTTCCATGAGTGATCAAAACTCGGTTTCTCATGGCTCTCTCTTGTGCCTCTGCAGCAGGCATGGTGAGCACTATGTTTGGAGCATGAAATCGCAATAATATTGCAGTATCGAATCGCAATGCATATAGTATCATTAAGTACATTAAAGGAGAACCTAATAATGTACTGTATTTCATTATGATTTCCCCAAAATCCTAACCATCCCTTAAAATGGCAGGAGGGAATGAGCAGCAGAAGGTTGAGTGAGAGCAGACGTTTTAAAACGGGCCAGAATACTGAGCCAGAAACACATCAACGCGTCCACTCAGTGTCTGATGATGAATGACAGATGGAGTGGAAATGGCAGTCGGTCAGTCATCATGGAAAAAGAGACTTAATAACCAGGTACTGTGTTGGAAATGAAGGGATTGTTAATGTGACGGCTGGGTGTGACAACCTGAATTACATCAATTAATCCGACTTTAATCCCGTTTCACACATCTTTCAGGGGGCTGGCCTATTAGTCTTCTGATCTACAATATGCATAGTTCAATAAAACTATGGGTTTCATAGCAATGCAATATATCAGCCCAGATTATGTCTGTTTGGTCAGTGAGTCTGAGTATTCAGTAGTTGGGCAGCTGCTGTCAATCTACCCTGATGGCAAAAGAAAGAAAGAAACGAGATCTATGGTTCCAGTAACATATCACTCTGTTTTGATTTATTTCATTCCCCTGCTTTTGCTTTTTTTGGTTGTTGAAAAATGTAAAACGTTTTAAGATCAAATCATTGGCCACGAAGACAAACAATATGGCAGGACGACAGGAATGTCTGCTCTGGAGAAATCAGTTGGTCTGTGATCTTATTCTGGGTTTGAACAATTTACAACAGTTGACTTTGATTACAACTCACGCTACCTACCACCACATAATGCTACATTTAACAAGAACTGAAAGTTGTCAGCCAACTCATTTAGGGGTGGCATGTAGCCTAGTGGTTATAGTGCGGGCCAGTAACCGAAATGTTGGTGGATCGATTCCCCGAGCTGACAAGGTAAAAATCTGTCGTTCTGCCCCTGAACAAGGCCGTTAACCCACTGTTCCTAGGCCGTCATTGTAAATAAGAATGTTTTGTTCTTAACTGCTTTGCCTAATTAAATAATAAAAAATAAAACAAGTCATATAAAGGAATTAACCTTGGATGGTTTATGTTTCTAGTATGTATAAATGTAATCTTATTGGTAGAACATGTTACAAGTAGGAAGGTTCAGGACCCTCGTGAGACATCATAGTAAAATGGAGGGATGTATTGCAAAAGGAAATAGCAAAATGGCATTATACTGGGAAAGATGGAGTATTAGAGAGGTACAAAGGGAGAGATCTGTGGACATCGGAGGTTTGGAGTTAAGATCAGAATAAATGGGGGTGTACAGAATATATCCCTATTTGATAAAAAGACCAAGTCCATATTATGGCAATAACAGCTTAAATAAGCAAAGATAAATGACAGTCCATCATTGACTGACCTTGAGGTCTTAAAGTAATCTAAAGTTTCTTCAAGTGCAGTCGCAAATACCATCAAGCACTATGATGAAACTGGCTCTCATGAGGACCGCCACAGGAAATGAAGACCCAGTTCATTAGAGTTACCAGCTTCAGAAATTGCAGGCCAAATAAATGCTCCAGAGTTTAGTAACAGACACATCTCAACATCAACTGTTCAAAGGAGGCTGTGTGAATCAGGCCTTCATGGTCGAATTGCTGCATAGAAATCACCTCTAAAGGACACCAATAATAAGAAGAGACTTGATTGGACACGAGTAATAGACATTAGACCGGTGGAAATCTGTCCTTTGGTGTGATGAGTCCAAATTTGAGATTTTTTGTTCTTTGTGAGATGCAGAGTAGGTGAACAGATGATCTCTGCATGTGTGGTTCCCACTGTAAAGCATGGAGGAGGTGGCGTGGGGGTTCTTTGCTGGTGACACGGATTTATTTAGGATTCAAGGCACACTAAACCAGCATGGCTACCACAGCATTCTGCAGCGATACGCCATCCCATCTGGTTTGTGCTTAGTGGGACTATCATTTTGTTTTTCAACATAACAATGACCCACACGCTTCCAGGCTGTATAAGGGCTATTTGTCCAAGAAGGAAAGTGATGGAGTGCTGCATCAAATGACCTGGCCTCCACAATCACCCGACCTCAACCCAATTGAGATGGTTTGGGATGAGTTGGACAGCAGAGTGAAGGAAAATCAGCCAACAAGTGCTCAGAATATGTGGGAACTCCTTCAAGACTGTTGGAAAGGCATTCCAGGTGAAGCTGATTGAGAGAATGCCAAGCGTGTGCAAAGTTGTCATCAGGGCAAGGCTACTTTGAAGAATCTAAAATATATTTTAATTTGTTTAACACTTTTTAGGTTACTACATGATTCCATATTAGTTATTTCATAGCTTTGATGTCTTCACTCTTCTACGATGTAGAGAATAGTCAAAATAAAGAAAAACACTTATGACATTTGTTGTTTTGAGTGTGACACATGGTAATCAAGTGATTACTATCATTAATATTTTCCTTTTATATCACTGCTCTGCATTGGCATTTTGTTTCTGGACAGAGTAGAGCATTCAGTCTGTAGTACTTGTCCTGCTTTTGGAATGTTTTTGTTTGTGTTGTCATGGCATTAGTTATGAGAGTGCCAGACTTGGGCCAGAGGCAGTGTCCTGGCTTTCAGCAGCAGTGTGATTGCAGGAAGAGATGGCTGGAACCAGACCATGATAACCAAGCCAAAGACAGGGACAAGAGCCTGCTAGACCATGACAACCAAGCCAAAGAGAGGGACAAGAGCCTGCTAGACCATGACAACCAAGCCCTAGACGGGGACAAGAGCCTGCTAGACCATGAAAAACAAGCCAAAGATGGGGACAAGAGCTTGTCTCTGTTCAAGTGGCTGTTAATGAGATGTTTTCCTCAAAATGAAAGAACACTTGCTTTTCATTCCCTCCCCTCTTCTTTTATATCGTCCTCTACTGTGCCTCTGCTCTCTTCTGCCCAGACACTTCTCTTCTCTATTCTATTTTCTTTCCATGCTCTCGTGTTCTTTCCCACTCAGTCTTGTGCAGGCTGAAACCGGTGTGCAGCTATAAAAGGCAAGACACCACCTGCACCTCAGCTCTCTACTACACCATGTTCTTTCTGGGCCATTTGTCCTGCTTGTACTGGCCCAGCAGATTGTGGTTTAGCTGAACCGCGCACGATCGAGGAATACTGCGTCCATGGATTCATCCCTGTGATTCTACAAGGCAGAGGTTTCAGGGCCTTGTTTTTTTAGTTTTTTAACTAGGCAAGTCTCGACTCCACACAGTAACTAGATCAATTCTTATTTCAGTTTGTTAACATTGTAAAGCAATCTGATTTGGTCTGATTTGAACCCAGTGGACATTTTACAACAGACACGTGTTGTTCACGTGTTTTAGCATATCGTTTGCCATTTGAGAGAATCGGGTTGTCTGTCCTAGACTGCATTGTCTTTAGCAGGCAGATAAGAGGCTAATAGTAACATCCCCATATAAGGCCTCTCTCTGTGAGGCCCTCAGACGTCACATCCATTTCACAAGCACTCTCAACCCCCCTCACTGAGGGCCTGACTCCTCAGAAATGCTACAACCTCAAACACTCTGCCTCACTCGTTTTAATAGGCATTTCTTGAAGACACACCGGTACTCAGAACTTTGAGTGACGCAGAAGTTGCTCACTAATGAAGATGCTTATCGCAATGATTTTCTCAATGGGGGACTTACTTCAGATAGTCTTCTGTCTTTCTGCCTAATTGGGTTGGAATCGGTAGAAATGGGTAGAAAAAGAATAGGTAGAAAAGCTTGTTGACTTATGTCTGCATTGCTGAGTTGGTACGCGAGATAAAAATTTAATATAATAACAATGTTAGGAAAAAATATACCAAATCAGTTTAACTAAAACATACTTCAAGTGAAAGTTATTTAATATTCACCCTTTCTGACCGTTAGTTTAATTGATTTGATAAATATAGTCTGACATTATCGGGTTTGATAGAATTCTACACTGTCCGGAGGAAGACTATATTGTACCAAGAACGTTTCTGGGAGTAGTTCTCGAGCAATGAATCAAGGAACAGTAACACATCTGAAACTGCTGCTCTTTGTCTTTGTAAGCGACTTTCTTCTCCACGTCAGAGAGCTCCCGACGCTCCACACATCTTCCTCACTGTCCCTCCCATCCCCTTGCCATCTGGTTAGGAGAATAATAGTCTACTGCTGATATCTATTCCATTATTGTTATATCCTGCTTTACTTATCAAACAATTAGCCTCATAACGATACGATGATTTATCAGTAAAGTTTTTAATCCGAGCACTTTATTCGACCTGAATTAGATTTGTGTGACTATGTTGCCGTGATTTGATTGTTTGATTACAAGGGCTACGTTTCTTGTAAAAGGCAGATGGGAGGCACATGGGAGCAATTGGTGGCGGGTTATTGAAAAGAAGGAAATGCCGCTCCTGGCTTACTCTCTCTGTATGGTGAGTCACAGTGGTGGAGATAAAGAGATACCGCTCCTCTCTCTTCATCCATCTTCATTTAGAACTCTTAATTAGCACCATTTGTGAGGACTGTGTCAGAAACCACAGTCTAATAGATATGTCCCTTTTTTCCTCTGTGAAAGGGCCACTACTCTCAAAGCTAATACCAGAGAGTATTCCTTCTAGTGAGAACGCAAAAGACGGCATGTTTCGTCAAGTGTTCTCATTAGATCAGAGGGACGAGCATTTCCACTGGTTAAGTTGGTAGTACCACTTCAACCTCATCTGTCATTGATTCCAACCGCTAACTACTAACCAATCCTGGACAAGTGGCCCTGTTCAGTTTCACTCATAAGCCCACAGAGTGAGCTGGGGGGAGCTGGGGCGTGGGCGGGGCGTGGGCTGGGGCGTGGGAGGGGCGTGGGCGGGGCGTGGGCGGGGCGGGGCGGGGCGGGGCGGGGACTTGTTCATCTGTAAACGGAAACGCTCAGAACTCTAGTGTCATTCATTATCAGTGTCCGGACAGTTGTAGCACTGTGGAGAAACCAGCACCACAGCCCTACGCCAGCAGCATGCATTATGTGGTTAGGTCACATTCAAAGAAGAGGAAAGATATTTTGTCCATTGGGGCAGCTGCCACTTTCTCATCTGCCGAACAAATGTAATGAGTCATTCTAGTGCTTCTTCTGAAACAAAATGTTTTGTATTTTGTGCTCTCATTTGGTAGAGGAGGAATGGTGGTCTGTTAAAATAATACGATTTGACCAATAGGATCTTGCATTGCATGGCAGATTTATTTAGCTGCTCATTATATGAACACATAATGTGACCTGTGTTTTGAGGGAGCGATAATGTTTGAAATGTTGGCTGTGCAGTAGGTTCTGTACTGTAGAGTTGAATGGTACACACAGAGTTCAGGTTGTGTGGTTCTGTTCTCCATCACTTTTAGTGTCTGGGCTCTTTCTAGTTGTATGATATTTACAGAGAGAGGAGATGCTAGGGATTCTTAGCCGTGTGTGTGGTGTGTGAGAGAGAGAGCGGCGCCATGTGTGTCAGAGGGATGGCTAGCTGTTAAAGTGCTCTCTGTTCTCTGCCATTTTATTTAACAGAGTAAACTGCACAGACAGTATACTTTTATCAGAGCTTTACAAGGAAGATGAAGGGAACAGCCTCTCTCTTAAAAGGACTGTCTGGAGATGATCAGGATTTGACGTCTCTTACCAAATCTAGACTATGGTATGTAGCGTTGTCTTCCTTTATGCAGGATTCTAGATGGCTAAAAGGGTAAGGCTGTTCCAAACAGAAATATTTGACTCCTGCCTGTGCACCTCACATGTGGCTGTTCTACTCAAGCACATACTCCCAATCCTGAGTCCTGCTGAGTGCTTAGACTGGGCTGTGCTCCCTCCCATAACCTTGTTGTTGACTCTGTCATTGACCCCCAGGGCAGCGGAAGCGGATGAGAGGAGGCTGATTTGTGTGGTTCAGACTGAGAACTAGCTGCTTCTCTTCTGGTCTGGTCTTGGGAATGGAGCCTGGAGGACTAGCTGTTCCCATGGGGGTGCTCAGACTCACATGTAATGGCGTTTGTATGGTAGTTACCATCCCTCAGATTGGCCAGCAGTTAAACCCCAGAGAGCAGCTTAAGTAGTTTCACTTAGTCCTCAAGAGAAATGAGGCGAGGCTGTGTGAGTGTACTGGGCTACTGTGTTGTTTAAGTGTGTGCCTGTACCTAACAGTATAATATGCCTGTGAATTTATGGTATGTATGCATACAGTATGCCTGACCTATGCCTCCTGTACTTCCCGCAGGCCTTTTGTAATCTGATCTCCTTGAAACAAGGAACATGTGTCAGCATGGACCCTACTGTCATTGGGTCTCCCCCTCTCTCATACTGTGAGGTCTCAGTGAACAAAGACAGGCTGTCCTCTTGCCCTTACTCTTTCTCTCTCTCCTATAATGAAGCCTACACAATAGCATTCCTGACTTCCAGGCAGTACAGTATGCTCTTGATTCTTTTGTGTCTACCTACTGAGGTTATCTAACTTCCTGGATGGGAGGGATTCCTGGGGAACAGGTCCTTACATAGTCATGCTACTCCCACTGCAGGCTTTATACTGCCTCTCACACAATGCTGTGAATGGTGTGAATAAGGATTTCATTGACACCCAAGGCGGTCTCTCCTCTGGCTGAGTAATCACTAATGTGACTCAGACTCTGTGATGAGGTGGCCGGGAAACAGCCGCTGTTGCTGTGGAACGAGAGGTTTTCTTCATCTTTGGGGACGTTTCCAAGTCATTTTTTTTGTCGCAGAATGTTGTGATGTAACCACAAATTGAGGTCTAGCCCACCTATTATTATGGTCCAACGTGTACTGTATCTTTAATAATGGGTCTGACAAAGACCGACGTGAGGTCCACCCTCTATAAAATGTTGCTTCTCTGTCTCGTCACACTTCAGCATAATGGCCTGCAGGTCTCCCACAAAATCACCACCAGCCACTGGGCAAAAACTTGAATCAACCTTGTTTTCACGTCATTTCATTAAAAAGGTTCAACGTGATGATTTTTGAATCAATGTGGAAAAACTGATTGGATTTGCAAAAAGTCATCAACGTAAAGGAATTTCGTCCAACCTTTACCTAAATCCAATGTCATGGTGACATTTCATGTTGAATTCACGTCCGTTTGAGAACTCAGCCAAATGATTTTATATATATATATATATATATATATATATATTTTTTTTTAAAATATGTCTAGCTTGTTAAATAATGCTTTGGTGTGCCTTTTTTAAACCACATGCATTTAGACCCCTTTAACAAATTGTGAGAGTTGTGGTGAGGATCCTTGCATAATAAAGCTAGCCAGGTTATTTTGTGAATATAGGTGGCCCTGAGCTCTGTTTGTTCCTGTGCAATGACTCCACAGGTGTTGTGTGCAGGGGGCGACTGTTGAGTGATTGACGAGGTGAACGCCAGGCAGGCTTGTGTAATCTCCTCGCGCCACACCTGGGAGAGAGTCATCCCCCGCTGTCATGGTTTCACCAAGCTGTATCCTGTCAGGTCATATCCTGTCAGGTCATATCCTGTGCTACTGTGTTAGCGTCAGCATGCATCTCCAGGCTGGCTGGCCGCCTGGCTGGCTGGCCGCCTGGCTGGGTGGAAGGGAAAATGTGACGTACAGGACCCCACCTGCTGCCTGGGAAAAAGACTGGCATTGTGGGAGTCAGACAAACCAGGGCGGTAGTTTACTCATGTGGGTTTGCAGTGTATTAGGGTGTAATGGATGTCATTGCAAAGGGAATGAAAAGCTTAAAGCTGCATAACAAAAAGTGTTGCTTTTTTCAGTTGTTTTGACAGCTTATAGTTTGAGTTCTTTGCGTTTTACAGTTTACCAGAAGTCAAAGGCTAAGACTATTAGGCTACTGTATATAGGGTTGTGATGGTCATGGAATTTTGGATGACTGTAATTGGCCAGCCAAATGACCATGGTCACTGTGATAACCGTTGAATTAAAAAAAAAAAAAAAATGTAATTGACGTCCATTTTCTCCTCTCTGCTCCTGACTTCGTGTGCTGCTATAAAAATAGAACGAATAGAACAGGCGTCCCCATTCAAGTCAATAATATCATAGATGGACTGGCGGCCATTGCGAGGAGCAAAGCAGGAAGTAAGAGCAGGCTGTGATTTTGTTGATTCGAGTCAACAGACATTACAAAAAATACATTTGATGGCGTAAGCCACATCAGTTAGTAATTTTGAATGTTCATTCAAATGATGTTATGTAAATTATTGCATCACCATCCCAGGCAGCCATTGTGAGTTTACCCATGCGTTTACCAAATTTACCAAGTTTATCAAATTGACACGAATGCCTGGAGGTCCTGTCTTCAGTCAGCTGTTTGTAAAAAGAAAAAAAAATGTCAAAGATGGTCTTCATCCATTCATCCTCCAGTTCCACGGTTATTCTGTAATTGTATGAACTGTATAACTCGTAAGTTAAATAATTTTTTTTATATAGGAAGTGTTTCAAATCTCTTTTTTATAGTTTCCACTCCTAAAACCTTTCCCACAACCCCTCATAATGAACATTGATCTAATGTGACATGAGGCTATTAGAGCTTGTCTCTTCCACTTTCATAGATAAAACAGACTGAAACGATGATCTATAGTACCTGTTTCTATCCCCCCCAGCCTTTCCTCTCCTCCACAACAGAAAAGACCAGGCAGTTCATTACTGGAGCTCCGATAAGATCACATCCTTCCTCTAAGAGCAACAACCCTCATCGTTTCTCAGGCCGTACGTCAACCTCTCAAAGATGACCTGATCAGGCAAACGATAGTCATTTACACTCTCTTGCTCAGTACATACCAGACACACCGAGGATCTAGTAGATTCATGTTTACCAAGACAGTCATATTGCGGGACTTTAACATAGATACAGTAGATACCATATGGTCAGCCTTTAGGCCCTTACAGTAGACTGGGGATTTGTCAGAAGGTTGTAACTCATGGGAACCTCTTCATCATGGAAGCTCTTCATCATAAGCACCTATCAGAATCAAAGGTTAAGGGTAACGTATGTCCCTCGGCCTGTCTGTGCCTTGGGGATGCCTTTTCTTTCTAAATCAAATCCAAGAGGGTTAGAAGAGCAGAGTGCATTAGTCACTAGTGTTGGAATGTGTTCTACTTCGATACGCTGTTTGATTTAGAAGTCAGAGGCATGCATGCCACCTAGACCGTAAAATCAGTAGATGTCCGGACGTCTTTTAAGTTGGGAGAGATATAGGACATGCTTCCATCCTTCTCGGATCAAACAGGCCAGCACACCCAGAGGGCCTGTCTGTTTGTCTGTACACAGCATGTGTAGAGGGCCTGTCTGTTTGTCTGTACACAGCATGTGTAGAGGGCCCTGTCTGTTTGTCTGTCTGTACACAGCATGTGTAGAGGGCCTGTCTGTTTGTCTGTCTGTACACAGCATGTGTAGAGGGGCCTGTCTGTTTGTCTGTCTGTACACAGCATGTGTAGAGGGCCTGTCTGTTTGTCTGTCTGTACACAGCATGTGTAGAGGGCCTGTCTATCTATTTGTCTGTCTGTACACAGCATGTGTAGAGGGCCTGTCTATCTATCTGTCTGTCTGTACACAGCATATGTAGAGGGCCTGTCGGTCTGCCTGTCTGTCTGTACACAGTATATGTAGAGTGTCTGTCTGTCCACAGCATATGTAGAGGGTCTGTCTGTCTGTCTGTCTGTCCACAGCATATGTAGAGGGCCTGTCGGTCTGTCTGTACACAGTATATGTAGAGGGCCTGTCTGTCTGTACACAGCATATGTAGAGTGTCTGTCTGTCTGTCTATATATATACAGCATATGTAGAGGGCCTGTCGGTCTGTCTGTACACAGTATATGTAGAGGGCCTGTCTGTCTGTACACAGCATATGTAGAGGGCCTGTCGGTCTGTACACAGCATATGTAGAGGGTCTGTCTGTCTGTCTGTCTATATATATATACAGCATATGTAGAGGGTCTGTCTGTCTGTCTGTCTGTCTGTCTGTCTGTCTGTCTGTCTGTCTGTCTGTCTGTCTGTCTGTCTGTCTGTCTGTCTGTCTGTCTGTCTGTCTGTCTGTCTGTCTGTCTGTCTGTCTGTCTGTCTGTCTGTCTGTCTGTCTGTCTGTCTGTCTGTCTGTCTGTCTGTCTGTCTGTCTGTCTGTCTGTCTGTCTGTCTGTCTGTCTGTCTGTCTCGGCCCAGCTGATAAGTGGCCAGTGTTGTGAAGAGAGAGAAAATGGCTGTTTTATGTAACCAAGGTCAGATAAGACACCACAGGGACCGAACACAACACTATATGAAATAATACAGCAGTATTTTATTGCATAGTTTCATAATTTCATGGCAATCGTTTCCTGTTTTGGTGTTGCTTTTCAGGCATGATCAGGTCTCACCCTTTTTGTCTGATTTTCTGTGATAAGAGAGCTGAACAAATAGTTGAATGGAACGTTTGAGATGAATTCATGCGAACTGTTTGTTTAAGAAAGTTGTTCTAAGGCGCATAAATAAAAAGACAGATACAGATTAGATGTCTTCAGAGTCACCGGGAGTCTGTCTGCATATTCTACACTCCAGTGCGTGGAGGTTAAATACACTAAGCTATGCTCAATATAGCAAGGAATTCCCTAGTCCTGAGTCCTGGGATTCTCTGTTTATTATCCTGTTACACTAAATGAATGCATGCATGTATGTTTATTTTCCTTTCATTTCATCGTGTACGTCTGGTTCTGTGTGTCTTCACAGCTGACCGATGGGGGCAAGGCAGCCAAAGCCAGAATGAGTGTGGGAGATGTAGTTCTGTCGATCGACGGCATCGCCACCAACAGCATGAACCATCTGGAGGCCCAGAACAAGATCAAAGCCTGCACAGGCAACCTCAACCTCACCCTGCAGAAGTAAGAGGCTGCACACACACACACACACACACACACACACACACCCCCCCCCCCCCCCTGCGCGCGCCTTATCTTTCACTTAAGAATGAACTGCTATTTAACAGCAGTACAAGTTCACCAGTGAGTGCTGCTCCAGACTGCTGTATGAGTCCTTCCCTTGGGTTTTACTGTACTGTGTACTCTCCCTAGTTTATGTAAGATCACGGTAAGTGCTGTAGCGTGTCTTATTTTAAGCTTCACAGAGTTTGCATGCGCCTTTGTTGATTCTGTCTGAAACTCTGTATTTAAGGCACATTTCAGGGACTTGTAAAATACGATTATGTGAATGCTTTACGGTAAGAAAATATGACTAGTTATTCTTTACTGGGCCATTTACCCAAATGGAACACCACATATACATTAAGCAGAAACCAGTCATTACCATGTCAGAGGAGAACTTCAACCATGTCCCATGTCTGTTTATTTCTCTATGAACCAAATAAATAAGCAAATATAGTCTTCCATGGTTGAGAGCTGATTTGAACCTGGAAGTACTTTAAACTGTCTCTGAGGTTGGTTTGGTTTGCCTGCTCTGTTTATGCATTAAGTACGTGCCCTGTCATTGTCCCCGAGGCCCTCTCAAGAATACAGGGATGTCATGACGACGCCGTTGAGATTCAGCACTCGGGCTTGTTTTCTCTTACACATGATGTATCCCTTTTGTTTATGTGTCTCTCGTCAAGCACACTATAACCTGATGCAGTGTGTGTGAAGTATTACAGCTGGAAACGCGCAGTGTGTGACTTACTCCGTCTTAAACACAATCAGTGGGTGACAAGGTTAGGCCAGATCAATTGAGTGGCCCTGGATGGAGATAAAGATGGCCACTTTTTTTTGTCCCAATGACAATTGGGGACATTCATCAGAACAAGGTCAAAGGTGTCCCTGAAAATCTTCGTATATAAATAAAGTTAAAAAAATCTGTTTGGAAAAAAAAAAGCAAACCTGTGGAACAGGAAGTGGAAGTACACCCCTGACCTTTGACCCCGATAGGAGGCAGCCATGGAGGGCCAGGATAAGTTTAAATCGGGCTTAAAGACTACCTCTCATTGAATTGCTCAATGGCTTTGCATGAAGGTAGTGTACAATGGAGGGGCAAGCACCATGGCAAATGTTCCCTCGATAAGGGCAAATGTACAGTATGTGCCTTTAGGACATGGTGGACCTGATTCAGTCAAATGAATCAGAGGGAACAGAGAGACATGTCTGAACTTTATGCTGTCACAGTGGAATTCCTCATCAAGGTTTCACACAGGCTTTTCATGGCTGTTTTGACGGGGAAACCTGCAGAACCCATCAGATCAGACAGATGTCTGTTGTCAAAGACCTTGGGCTTTAGAGGTCCCTTTGTGCTACTTCAGCACTGTTATAGCTGTAACCGCAGCAACCCACCTAGAACATGACTACACTGGGCCATGCGTTCTGAGGAGGAGTGACAGTGGATAATTGTCAAAAAGCACAGAGCTGCCAAGGCTGGCTCTGCCCGGGTTTAAGTGAACCCCTGTGAGGAAAGCTTTTAATGAAAGCTCTTAAAATAGCCGCTACATTGATCCAACCTCCAAAGGAAGCAGGGAATACCAGACACGGCATCGGTTTAGCGTACATTTCAATACATTCTCTGTAGAGCTGTAACAGCAGTTGAGTGCTGCTTAAACAATTTTCTCGATTTGCAAGGAGGCCAATGGGTACCTTGTAATCCTCGATTTAAAATACTATTCCTTATAGGTGATTTGAATAAGGCGAGTTGAAATCACTTCCATAAATGTGAGGAAATGATTTGTCTGCTTTGTTTCCAATCAATGATTTGTCAAAGACATCAAAAACACTTTGGTCAATCCTGAAATGAGACGGGCAATTAATTCCGGCATGTCACAATCACATACAACTTGGTCCTATAGATTCAGTTCTGTTTGATTCAGAAAAGTGTTTCCAAAGCAGAATCAAACTTAGCTGTGGCTCTTGAACAGCCACTAAGGAAAGCAGTGTTGAGTGGAGGGTTTATTCATTGTTTGTGAAAAGCATTAGCCCCAGTGTTCCACTGTTCCATAGAGGTGTTGTGCATAACCCTGGGAAAACACCTCCACACGCCCGCCGCGCTAGGCCGCCCAAGCTGTAAAAGCTGTTGAAAGAGAAGCACCGCGGCTGGTTCACGTGTCCTCTCATTCTGCCACCACAACACTAGATTAAGGAGCCTTTTTACTCTAATGGAAAAGAAAATAGGCCTAAAATTAGACGCCATCTCACAGCTGTCTGTAATCTAGCAAGTGTTATAAATGCACAATGAAACATCAAACACTCAGGCCATGCTAGACGATGATGACACATGAGATTCAGCGACGTAGCGAATCCTCATGCTTCATTTCTGTACTGGCAAGGACATGCGTTTTTGTGATTTTTAAATAATACATTTAAGTACATGGCAAATGTAAGAGTTATAGAGGGTAGCATGTTCGGGGACATGAGTTATAGAGGGTAGCATGTTCGGGGACATGCGTACTGAAAAGTGAAGGGAGTTCTATCATTCAAAATATGGAAATGAGACAGTCTTCCGTTTTTAGATACTGTAAACAGCAAGACTTTTCAAGCACTGTTTCCTCGTCACCCATGTTGTTTAATAATGGTACGGTATGTGCTCTCTGGCAGCGTGGAAGCAACGCTCAACATTTCCATCTCTCCCCGACCCTCCTGTTCCTCCCTCCGTCTCCCAAACCAAAATGTGTACCTCTTCTGGTCAATTCAGCAATGTGAAAAGAATGCATTGATTTCCATCAAATCATTTTAGACCGCATTCCCTTCCTGACTGTATTTTCTTAATGTTGGTTTCCAGGCAGGGAGGATGGACTGCCTCTGCTGAAAAAACTCAGTTGAGAATGGCGCCAGGAGGATCGGTACAGGAGGAGAGGTTTACAGTTACCTATTATTAGGTCTTGTTTTCAATTTAGAGAAAAAGGCACCCCTTGCATTTTGTCAGTGCTTCACTTTGTTTGTGATGTTATGTTCGTCTTAGTGAGCAGAACCGCCACAGCTCTCGCCTCCAGCTGTAGATCTGGCAACGCAACTCACTACACGTACCTGTGTGGGATTTGTGAATGTGATTACTGTTGACTGATGGGATAAGAGTATTATGGATATTAACGTAACCGTGGCAATGCGCTAGGATTGATTTAACGTGCGTCAAACCAGGCCATGTGATGTCATACTGTCGTGTTTGATATTCTGTGAGCAGAAAAAGGCACACAACATTCGTGAGTCATTGCTCTACGAATGAGTCTTGGGGATTATTTGGGGAAAGCATGTTTAGCAAGGGGACAGATAATTGGGTTTAAAGTGTGATCCAATTTGTTGTTCTGCCATTGATCAAAGAAGGCTGTTCAGATCTGAGTTGATGAGAAGGGCTAGTTTGAGTGAAGACAGACCGTAGAAGTTAGCCAGTTTTGTTCTTCTAACAGACAAACCAGTACCAGCCACACTGCTGCTTAGGCTGCGGTTCATTCAAATGTCAACTGAAATTAGATGTGGATCTCATGGCTATGCTCAAGGGGAGCCTACAGCTGACTAAAGCTAAGCGGGAGAGTTCCTCTGTAGTTCCTCTATAGTGCCTATAGCTTACACTACACAAAAAAAACGGTTCCAAAAGGGTTCCCTCGGCTGTCCCCATAAGATAGTCCTTATTGGTTCCGGGTAGAAGTCCTTATTGGTTCCGGGTAGAAGTCCTTAGGTTCCGGGTAGAAGTCCTTATTCGTTCCGGGTAGAAGTCCTTATTGGTTCCGGGTAGAAGTCCTTATGGTTCGGGTAGAAGTCCTTATTGGTTCCGGGTAGAAGTCCTTATTGGTTCCGGGTAGAAGTCCTTATTGGTTCCGGGTAGAAGTCCTTATTGGTTCCGGGTAGAAGTCCTTATTGGTTCCGGGTAGAAGTCCTTATTGGTTCCGGGTAGAGGTCCTTATTGGTTCCGGGTAGAGGTCCTTATTGGTTCCGGGTAGAGGTCCTTATTGGTTCCGGGTAGAGGTCCTTATTGGTTCCGGGTAGAGGTCCTTATTGGTTCCGGGTAGAGGTCCTTTTGTGTAAAGGGTTTTACTTGGAACCAAAATGGTTCTTCAAAGGGTTCTCCTATTGGGACAGCTGAAGAAGGGTTCTAGATAGCACCATTTTACTTTTAGTTTTTTCTAAGAGTGTAGTAAAGAACTATTTTCATCCTATGCTGGAGAAACCACAACTTTATATGATTCATCAGTTCTTCTCTGCCAGGATTATTCTATCCATCACTCACCGCTTCTCCTATGACGCTGCTGCTGCTTACCAGTACTCCCCCGCAGTAACACCCCCTGAGCCACAGAGCAGCACACGCTAACTAGGGATGCTAGGCTACAATGCGGTTTTGATTAGCGAACTTTACGAGGTGATAGGGACTGGGTATCCAAGAAAGATTGAATGTCTTGGCCCACGCTAGCAGTTCATGTCTGTCTCCAGGGTTGGGGAAAAATAGTATTTCCACTTGTCAGCAAAGTGATGGAGAACATGCACAGACCTACTGTGGCCGTAGTATGACTGTGAGGGTAATTGTAGGTAAGCTACAGTAGGATTATGCATGATTTTCCCCTTAGATTGACTGGTTACAGTTGGAAACCACCCAATTAGCAGGTTTCTGCTGATTTTAAGTTGTGGTGTTCTTCTCTCTCAGAAATTCCTCAGAAAAGAAAAACTGTTTTTCCATCCACACTTGGGTCATTAACAACTGAAAAGCATCTTCATAAGCACAAACTCGCCAATTGAGCCTAATGTGTGCTATGATTGTAATGACAATCAGTCACTTTACAACACATCTATTTTCCTCTTTGCTTGTATGAAAATGTCTTCCCAGGTTAACACAGTGAGTTTTGCCAGGAGGGTGTGGGAAGGAACATGAGGAAACCCGCTGTTTATTTGTCAAACACCGCTCCTTCTGAGAATGTGGCTGCCGCACCTGGGTCCAAAACCACCAAAAGACAAAAAACAAAATGGGATGTCAGAAACCCAACAGATCCTCTCATATTCTCTAAAAGTATGCAAGACGGCTTCTCCAGTTTGAGAAAGCCCGAGAGAAAGGGACCTGTACAGAGAGAGTGAGAGAATCATTTCACAATTTGTGAACTTGAAGCTCTGCGGCTGAGTTCTAACAGTACCCAGGACTGTCAGTGCAGGCTGGCCTCTCACACTCTCATCAGCTCACTGTAGCTCACAACACAGACCAGAGAAACAGGCATGTCCACTGGAGACGAAGTGGAATTGACATTTACCAACGTAAAAACAGAGTTGCAACATATCAAAGCACAGTGTCTTTTTGGTTCACACACACTCATGTTTTTCTATCTGTCTTAGCTTTCCTTGAGCTCAGATGTCAGTGAAATGTAAAAACAAAAGGAGACAAAATAGAAATACCGTTTTTGAGATGTCAATAGAGCAGCAATGGAGACCAAATATTTTTCTCTGTCAATTGACTTATACTGGCCTGTGGGTAGTGTCCTTAGCCTTAGTGTCCTGTCCTCTCATCTAAAAAGCTGGATAGGGCCTCTCTTTTACATCTTAATGTCCAGAATGTTTGACTGACCAATCAGCCTTCCAGTTGTGTGGAAATCAATGGTGACCCCCAAGGGTCAGGCACCTGCTGTGCTCATCTCCTTTTCTTTCCCCTGCTGGTGCAGCTTGTTCACAGACAGACAGACCGACAGGGTACAGTACAGTCAGGCCTGCTGTTTACATAGCAGCCAGTCAACCATACGCTAGCTAGCTGCTCTGTTAGCAGGAGAGGAAGCCTAGCACCAGACGCACTCACAGATGGCCAGTGTTTCCTTGGTAGACTGAAACTTCTGTGTGAAGGGGGTTAGGGATAGGGGGTGAGGAAAAGGACATTATAGTGTAATACAGAGCTCATGCTTTTATGCCTAGGTGTGGCCAGATGTTGAGTGGAGAGGGTGAGAGGGGTGTTAACTACTCTGGCCATGGTCCCACTCTGAAATGGGACTAACTTGAATTGAGAAGCTTTTAGTCTGTGCCTATTAGCTGGCTATTTCTAGAAGTATTTTTGTATTTATTTATTTTCTCCCGTTTCTCTTACATGGCCAGCATTTTCCTCTTTATCTTAAGTCATGTTGACCTGCGTTTTAATGTTTTGGATTAAATAATGTTCCATAATGTTTCCAACTGAGCGCGTACGAGCACGAGGGAACTTCTACACGCCATAATAAACCTCATAATGTATATGGAGCGTGTCATGTCATGCATTCTTATTCAATTACTATGAAACCATCTGTTTCTTTGCTGCTTATCTTTATTCCCCTGATAAGTAACCTGGTTTAGACCTGGAAATGTCATCTTTATTATGGGTAGTTATCGTTCTATTGCACAGTATCAGGTGTTCTAGTATTCAGTAAATGGACTGGTTGCGCTGCTGTGGGACTCAAGGTAGCTTTGGAGCGGAACAAGTCCTGTGCAATGGATGGTAATACTCTCACTTCCAGCAGATTAGAAGCATCTTACATTCAATTACATGTACTGATCCAGAATGGGGAAATTGTTCCAGAAGACCTTTTTTAGTATGGGATAAATGATTCTAGTCTGTCTGTCTGTCTGTGTGTGTGTGTGCGCCTTTGGGTATGAATTATCCTGTCCTCAGAGTTTACCACTCCTTGGCCTGCTGTTATTCAGGGGGAACAGATTGATGCGGGATTGTCTGGGAGAGACATTATGAAACATCTGTTTGTGTGTGTTTTTGTGCAGGTTTCTAAGTGTTTGGGTGTGCATATGGTGGAAGGAGGAGTGTGTGCTGGGACTTGGGGTCTTCTCATGCTTATGGTGTCATTATTTGTCTGTTAACCTGTTGGGTCTAGGGGGCAGCATTTGCACGTCTGGATAAAAAAAATGTACCCGATTTAATCTGGTTACTAATCCTACCCAGTAACTAGAATATGCATATACTTATTATATATGGATAGAAAACACTCTAAAGTTTCCAAAACTGTTTGAATGGTGTCTGTGAGTATAACAGAACTCATTTGGCAGGCAAAACCCTGAGACATTTTCTGACAGGAAGTGGATACCTGATGTGTTGTATTGACTTTAAACCTATCCCATTGAAAAACACAGGGGTTTAGGAATATTTTGGCACTTCCTATTGCTTCCACTAGATGTCACCAGCCTTTACAAAGTGTTTTGAGTCTTCTGGAGGGAGATCTGACCGAACAAGAGCCATGGAACGGTGATGTCCCATTAGACACCTGGCGCGCTACTTCATGTTGGGTACCCTCGTTCCAATACGTTATAAAAGGCTATGCATTCGTCCACCTTGAATATTATTCATGTTCTGGTTAAAAAAGGCCCTAATGATTTATGCTATACAACGTTTGACATGTTTGAACGAACGGAAATATATTTTTTCCCCTCGTTCATGACGAGAAGTCCGGCTGGCTTACATCATGTGCTAACGAGACGGAGATTTTTGGACATAAATGATGAGCTTTTTTGAACAAAACTACATTCGTTATGGACCTGTGATACCTGGAAGTGACATCTGATGAAGAGAATCAAAGGTAATGGATTATTTACATAGTATTTTCGATTTTAGATCTCCCCAACATGACGTCTAGTCTGTATCGCAACGCGTATTTTTCTGGGCACAGTGCTCAGATTATTGCAAAGTGTGATTTCCCAGTAAGGTTATTTTTAAATCTGGCAAGTTGATTGCGTTCAAAAGATGTAAATCTATAATTCTTTAAATGACAATATAATATTTTACCAATGTTTTCTAATTTTAATTATTTAATTTGTGACGCTGACTTGACTGCCGGTTATTGGAGGGAAACGATTTCCTCAACATCAATGCCATAGTAAAACGCTGTTTTTGTATATAAATATGAACTTGATAGAACTAAAAATGCATGCATTGTCTAACATAATGTCCTAGGAGTGTCATCTGATGGAGATTGTAAAAGGTTAGTGTATCATTTTAGCTGGTTTTATGGTTTTGGTGACCCTGTCTTTGACTTGACAAAACATTACACACAACTCTTGTAAATGTACTGTCCTAACATACTCTAAATTTATGCTTTCGCCGTAAAACCTTTTTGAAATCGTAAAACGTGGTTAGATTAAGGAGATGTTTATCTTTCAAATGGTGTAACATAGTTGTATTTTTGAAAAATTTGAATTTTGACATTTATTTGGATTCAAATTTGCCGCTCTTGAAATGCACCTGCTGTTGATGGAGTGCACCACGGGTGGCACGCTAGCGTCCCACCTAGCCCCAAGAGGTTAAGGTACCCCACCCCTACACAGCACGTGCATGCTGCTGGGGGGTGGGGGGGGGGGGGGTCAGTCACCACACACATCATACGAGTGAGACTGACAACGGCAACAAGCTGTCCAGTTGCAAATGTTAACGAGCTTTCACACTAAAAACGAACCCCTTCCATCTTCACCTCTCCTGTCTTTCCATTCGATTAGAGCGCTCTCTCTCCTTGCTGCCCCTAGAGTACATCTTTCAACATCGCTCGCTCACACTCGCTCACCTCTGTCACTCTCTCACTGTTTCACTCTCTCTCGTTCTCTCTCCTCTCATCCATGCCTTCAGTACTCCCTGTCTCCTCTCCCACCTCTGATTAATGAGGCTGTGTCAGAATTCCTGTTTCCCTGGCCATTCCTTTGCCATTCCCGTCGCTGTAAGAGGGAGAAGCAGGAGAGCAAGGAACATTGAGCATTGAAAGCTTTGTGCCCCTGACAGCCGCGTGAGTTACACCAGGGGCCTGGCTCGGCCCCCAGGCCCCACTAGCTGGCCAGCCATAGATGGACTTAGCAGAGCGGAGAAACAACTTTTCCACGTCCATCCATCTCCCTTTGTTTTCATTCCCCAACCAGTTTTTAAAGTGACATGCTAAGCCCTGTGTGGATGTTAAGCAGTCGACATCTCACACTGAAAGTGACACAGGAACTATTTGGATAACAATGAAATAACAGTTAAAAAGTAGTTTACATACAAATGTTATTTTCCCACAGAGTAGATGAATGGCAAAGACATCCATGATTGGGGTGGACTACTGCCAATCTCTACTGCTATGTAAGGGTTAAGGACTTGCTCTTTCAATGGAATAATTGTTTACCCAGATAGTAGTCCATTTGGCAGTGCTGTAGAACAATCTACAGAACATGTCTGATAATGAGTTTTTATACAGTGTAGATGCGAGGCAGTTCATGAGTGAGTAGTCCTTAAAATGTCGTCATGTAATTCTCGCCTGGATATCTAGCTGCAGTACACACAGTAGTGTGTGTGTGTGTGTGTGTGTGTGTCCTGGTGCTGAGAGAGCTGGGCCTTGCGTTAGCAGTCTCTCCATCACTCAGTCAGATGCCATGTGCCAGACTGTTGCTCTTGGCTCAGACAGACAGGAGGGGGGGAAATATGTCTGTCTACTTTGCCCTCAGGCCCGTTCTGCCAGACTCCTTATTCTGCAATAGTGTGTTTTGTGTTTCAGTTTCCTACCAGCCTATTTATTCACATGCCTCCCTCTCCCCCTATCTCTCATACTTAGCCTGCGAAGAATAGAGCACCATACTAAACTACAGCTTCAGTAGTATGTAAAGGACATGTTTTCTAAATCCCACCATTATGACTAAGCTAATGTGACCTTGACAGTCAGAACTGTGTTCAAGTGAGTGGAACAGGGATGCAGGCAGGCTGAAGAAGGCTCTCTATGTGAGCAGGAAGGGGACAGCTAAGGGCCTTCTCCGTCTGACTACAACCATGCTCCTCTCGGCAGGGGGATGTCATCCCTATGGACAATATACAGGACACAATTTATATTGTGGTTATGTGCTATATCGGCAGACAAAAATTGGATCATACACCTTGAATTGAACAGGAATTTGTTTAAGATTCAGTGGTTGTTTTTCTCAATGTGCTATTGACTTTTGAGGCCTACGTGACACGACTTTCAAAGGATGGCCCTCGAGGATTTGATTCAGTATACAGACCTTTTGTATTTTCTGGGAAGGATCCCCCATCAATCAGAAATGCGTGACTTCTTGATCCGTATCATCTGTCATCTGATTTGATGGATTACACATATCATCCATCCGTGTAGCTGGATCATATGTACTGGGATTACTTATAGGTTACAGATGTAGGATCTCCAGTTGATCACCCTGTTGAATGAAGAACAGTGCAGGACATTTATTTGAGGTTTAGAGGTCACATTTCCTGTACCCTGCAGGATTATTTTCTTGCTGTAGCAAACTGACTCAAATGAAGATCCTACATCCTGTATGTGTATCATGAATCAATTGAGGTCCAGGACAACAGCTGGATGGTTCAATCTGAACCAGTCAGTGTCCCCCGGGCCTACCCCCCAGACCAGACTACACTGCCCTGCTACTCCGTTTCCACCTTTTTCTCCCGCACACAGCTGTCAAATGACACATACACACTGTCCATCAGTCTGAACAGCACAGCACGCGATCTGGCTAGAGAGAGAGGACAGCGGGGAGAGGGCTGAACAGATGTTCACAGGACCACCCTGGCCTGTGTTTGTTCAGTTAGCTCTGGGAACAGAGAAACAGAACGGAGGATGGGGCCTCCCTCAGACCCAATGATGGCAGATGCACAGTGTTATGGAGTCCATCTTGTTTGTAATGGCACAGGTTGTTTTGGATTTAGCCCAATCCCCATCCTTTACTGGACGGTTTGCCTGGGCCTTTGTGAGTGTGCTGCTTTCCTGAAGTGTATACAATAGTACAAGTACATTGGAGAATATGCTCATATGTGCATTGGAAAATATGCACCCGGCAAGTGTGGGTACAGTACTTTTCAAAATATGAATTACATCAACGTGTGGCAGGGTGGGCCTCGATAATCACCCAGTGAGCAAGCTATTAGTCGGTCAGCTTCGACTCTGGAAGAAAAAGGAACTGTGAGACTGTCCTCAACTCTTTCTAAAATGGCACAATGTGACAGACAGAGAACATGCCCCATGTTCTGGAAGAGACTCTTCTGTCCTGCTGAGTCACTGTCTTTATGGGGTAAAGGGACACATTGTCTGGACCTCAGAGGCTGTCAAAGACAGAGGCTCAGGACACCGTTGTTTATGAAGCCAGATGATAGGCTGGGGCAGGAACTTTATTCAGAACTGCATTAATGAGGGAACATGAACCAGTCGGAGTCTAGACTGACTGTGTCCAGCAGACGGAGGTCATGAATAGCCCACGCCATGGGTGAAGGTCAAGAAACAGCTGGAGGGGAGGGAGGGAGGGGGAGAGGGAGAGAGAGATTTCTTGGAATGGTGCTTTGCATACTTGATGTGCAGTTAGTCGTTTCCTTCGTTAGGCTACGTTCTTTGGTGTTTGCGACTGTCTCTGCTCCTCAGAGAGCGAAGGAATATACAGAATCTACTATCATTGTGGATGGAGACCAGAGTTGATGGTTCACTTCCTGGTAACCACTTCCCCTGAATAGTCTGTTTGTTTGCAGCAGTATGGACAACAGGACCACCCTCCTCTTCCTGAGGCGATAAAAGTCCTGCAGCTGGTTTGATCATGAGTATAAATCTGAGGTCTTCTACACTGTTCCAGCCTGTAGCCCTGTACACAGAGGTAGAGACTCGCACACTGAGGGGAGATATACATAGTGCTTGTTGTGTCTTGGGCTGCTGCTCTGTCCGTGGTGGCCACTAAATGGAGGATAGCTTTGTTTGTACAGAGTTTTTTTTTCATAGATCCCAAGTGCAGGACAAGCCAGAGGCTTTAGTGTGGTGGGGTGGCTCTCTGTGAGGCGTACTGACAGGATACAGACAGAGGACTCCGAAAATACTGGCATGTGGGGATCCTGGGTTTTTCCAATACGTCAACCTCCAACTACTGCATCCGTTGTCTATTTTTATGACTGAACAGCTGAGGATTTGGCCATATGTTCAAAACATGACTTTGTGGCCCAGAGGATAGTATACTGACTACTCCTTCCCCTAAAACACTGTATTCTTTAACACAGCGGAATGTACAGTAGGAGGCTCTGAAGCAGTAATGGATATATATATAGAGATGGATGGATGAGATGGATAGATAGATAGACAGTCACTCCAATACAGTAGGTCACAGACCTGACTGTCTCATATTAAGTGGACTTGTAGTGCTCGGTAGCGAGCTAACACATGCGTTGTGGGGCTGATTTAAAGAGTAGAGAGGCTCTTATCTGGCCTCATTTGAAAAACAAATCTCAGTCAGTTATATCTCAGGAGGTGCAGCCATATTGATATTCCAGAGCTCGCTGACCCCGCTTTGAAATCCAAGCGAGCATGAGTGGGATGATTGAGTGAAATTAGGATCCACGGTAAATCTAGCCGACGTTAGGGGAACATACCAGAGTAATAGAGCATAATATGTTTTCCCACATGTCTCTACCGCCATGCTGCTCTATGGCTGGCTGACTCTGTGGCATTGAGCTAGGGGCCAAATAGACAGGCCTGTAAGGGAGCCAGCAGCAGTCTTTGATAGCGAGTGTGTAATCTTTATATTGGCTCTATTTACAGGTTTTTCTCTGGCGTGGTTTTCTTCCCCCCTGAGTTTTCCTTTACTCATCACCACCTGTTTTCTCTCCCGTTCTCCCTGCCTCACCCCTCTCTGTCTCCTCTCGCTCTCCATCCATTTATCCCTCTCCCCTCTAAGTCTGACAAATGGTGTATTTATTTATCGGTCCCGGTCTTACCTTCGTGGACCTAGAGTTGTTGTGACATATGGTTGTCAGGGAGACTCTGGTGGTTCATTATACAATAACTAGTGTTTTTACTGAAGCAATACGGCACGAGGTTTATAAATAGATTTATACCATGGCATTGTTGAATACTCGCTTCTGATTGGCTTGAAGTATATTATATTTGCACGGTAGAATTCAATGGCTATAGTTCTTACATGTTCTGTGTTTGAGCTGCTATTGAAAGCAAAAGTCGAATTGAAAACATTATTAGCATTGTTGAATTTGATTTTCATAATAGAAAGCTAGGACTGATGGTTTGGTTAGCTAAACTAGAAAGTCTGTTTGCTTGGTTACCTCGGCAACTACTGTAACCATCTAGTAAACTTGCTAGCTACTTCAGTGGATGTTGAACACATCCGGCAAATGAACACATTTCTAGTGGTAAATGTGTTTAAATTATAGTCATGGTATAAAAGGGGTAATCAACTCGGGCCTCTCTATGTTCTCTGGAAAATAATGCAACTCTGTGGAAGGTAGCGCATCGTGGAACACCTTCCACGTCATTATTTTCCAGAGAACACACAGCCCCTCATTGATTATCCCTTACATACAAATCTTAATAGATTGGCCATATACTGTTGTGGTTTGCATGCTTTTTACCTTGCTGTTAGATAAAAAGGGTTCCAAAAGGTTTCTTTGGCTGTTCCCACAGGAGAACCCTTTTTGGTTCCAGGTAGAACCCTCTGTGGAAAGGGTTCTACCTGGAACCAAATGGGTTCTTCCTGGAACCAAAAAAGGATATTCTAATGGTTCTCCTATTGGGACAGCCGAAGAACCCTATTAGGTTCCCTTTTCTTCTAAGAGTGTAAAGGTAACTGCACATCTGTTCTTCTTTCTCATGATGTTTTCTGTCTTCACAGAGCTTCCAGTGTTCCCAAGGCTGATGCACCAAAGGTAAGTACACTCCAGTGAATCACTTGAAGTCAAATTCATTATTTAAGATGAAAGGATTATGATCTTGAGTATTACTTTTTAGTGGCGTATTGACACTTACCAGGATCATTTGTTAAAACATATGTGCTCAGGAGTTCATCGATATGTTTGAGCATGCTCACTGTACCCTTCTGAGACGATGTTACACCACATTTTGGTTGGCTGTTATGGACGTTATGCAAAGCTTGTGAAGGTGCCACCCTCATAGATAGCCCTAAGGCGCATACCAATGTTCTGGGGAGCATGGCCCCTGCATGAGTTTGCTGTGTGATGTGCAGTGTGTGAGTGTTGTGCATGTGTGCCCCCCACCCCCTTTTAGAACGAACAGTTGGAGATCATTAAGCCTGTGCCAATCACCTACCCAGCCACAGCATCCACATTCACCAGCCCCTCCCCCCAACCCGGTGCTGCCTACAATAAGACAGCCCGCCCCTTTGGCGGGGGCAGCGGTGTAGGTGTGGTCACTTCCTCCCTGACCGCCCCAAAAGTGGCCTCAATCCCTTCTGCATCGTCTGCTTTCACCCCCGCTGCCCCCTCCTCCCAGCAGCCCCAGCCTCCCTTCCCACTAGGCAGCCACTCCCGCTCTCCAGCCCCACCCATCGCAGCCCCACCCAGCTCAGCCCCACCCACCAGACCCAGCTCTGGCCGTTCCCCCTTCACCACCCCCTCCTCGTCCTCCTCCTCCTCCCCGGCCAGAGTGACAGCCCCCTCCTCCAATCCCGGTGCTCCGCAGTCCTCTTGCTATAACACGCCCATCAACCTGTACTCCAACGCCAACGCCTGTGAGGTGGCCATAGGACAGAGGCGGGGCCTGTTGGAAGCCCAGGGTGTAGTGGTCGACCAGATCAAAGAACAGTTCAACGGGTGAGTAGCACTAACCTCAATCCCCACCCCTCACCTCGTCTCCTCTCCTTTCTCCTCTTCTCTCCTGTTACTTTCTTTCTTTTTACCAAACACCTCTTGCTTCTGCTTCCTTTGACTTTCCAAGAGGCTCAACTGTGGGTAGGTAGGCGGTTTGTACAGTAAGTTCACTTGAAGTTATTACCCTGCACCACATTGTATTTTTTAGCTCAAAATAACAACATTGCTATTCTAGATGTGACCACTTAGACTGGTTTAGTGCAGCAGCAAGAAGGCTGTAATGGGAGATGAACATGTTTCGGTCTCACATCCCATAAATCATGTGTGTTGTTGCCAGGTCAACAGATACTTGTGGTTCACTCCACTACCTGTCTGGATGTTGTTGTTTGAGGACACAAGTAGCTGGTGTCCATTTTCAGTTAACCAACCATGCAATAACAACAGACTACCTGAGAGAGAGCATACTTTGTACTAAATCTTCCATCCGTTTCTCCTACATAGTCTACATTTATTTAGTCTTTATTGTTCTCATTTAGCAGATGCTCTTATCCAGAGTGACTTCTAGGAGCAATTGAAGGTTAACTGCCTTGCTCAAATGCACATCGACAGATTTTTCACCTAGTTGGCTCTGGGATTCAAACCAGCGATGTTTGGGTTACTGGCACAACGCTCTGAACCGCTAGGCTACCTGCCACTCCACAAACACAGTCTCGTTTGTAGAGCAACATGGATGGTGCCTGTACCCCCAGCTCTTTAAACAGCCACAATAGAGAGAAATAGTAATGGCGTCTTTTTGTAGGCGCCAACTCCGCCATGGTTCGTTGGACAAAGCGTATGGAGAAATGAATGGAGTTTCTGTAGGGTTTTTGGATAAACGCTGAAAATAAGGTCTGTGGTAAACAGAGGTTTAGGAGAGCTGACACGTTCTGTTCGATGAGACCATCTTCATCAGCGAACGTCACTTTTTGAAGCATTTATGTAATAAAAAAACGGCTTCATAATTCATAAAGGTCATGCTGACTGACTGATATTATCTCATAGAACAAAACGCATAAGATCTCCTAAACCTGTGTTAACCTCAGACCTTATTTTTGGCGTTTATCCCCAAACCCTATTCTTTCTCCATTCATTTTCCCCACAGGAATGGCTGAACAAACCAGAGCTAACCTATTTACGGCGTTTAGGACTGCAAGCTGGCGAGCTCCTATGAGCGCAGCAGCACATCTTGTCTCATGTTAAAGGGAACTGGAAACAGAAGACAAAGGCAGCAGCAGAACGACGACATGTTAAACTTACTCCTGCTACCACCCAGCCCAGCCCGCCTCTCTCTAATTGATAGTAAAGGGACTAGCCTTGCCAAACACCCAGTATTCCGGCTCAGTCTGCCTGGCATATCGTTGTTCTGTTGACTCAGACGCTTGTTTCTAAAGGCCTGGTATTCTGGAAGCTTTGGGGCTGGAGAAGCTCTACTAGGATGGTTCTCAGGCCAGATGTTTTTACAAAGCCTCCGAATAGTAAAAACACATGTTTTTGACTAGTCTACCAATGTAGTCCACTAATGCAAATGTAATTAGTTATGTTTTGCAGCTGAATATAATAGGGACTTCATGCCACATACCTGTAGGCACTTTGGTTGTCATCTCAGTCTTTACTGCATACTCTACTTACAGTCTCTGTAGTTATTAATTCACCTTCCTCCTGTCTAAACCCCCTGGACGACTCTGTCTGCTTCTGATTGGCTTGAAGGGCATTCTAGGGCATGCATTATTTCCCTATAATGCACAGTATATTTGCACGGTAGAATTCAATGGCTATAGTTCTTACATGTTCTGTGTTTGAGCTGCTATTGAAAGCAAAAGTCGAATTGAAAACATTATTGGCTTTGTTGAATTTGATTTTCATAATAGAAAGCTAGGACTGATGCTTTGGTTAGCTAAACTAGAAAGTCTGTTTGCTTGGTTACCTCGGCAACTACTGTAACCATCTAGTAAACTTGCTAGCTACTTCAGTGGATGTTGAACACATCCGGCAAATGAACACATTTCTAGTGGTAAATGTGTTTAAATTATAGTCATGGTATAAAAGGGGTAATCAACTCGGGCCTCTCTATGTTCTCTGGAAAATAATGCAACTCTGTGGAAGGTAGCGCATCGTGGAACACCTTCCACGTCATTATTTTCCAGAGAACACACAGCCCCTCATTGATTATCCCTTACATACAAATCTTAATAGATTGGCCATAAACAGTACTGTTGTGCATGCTTTTTACCATGCTCCTACACTCTTAGAAAAAAGGGTTCCAAAAGGTTTCTTTGGCTGTTCCCACAGGAGAACCCTTTTTGGTTCCAGGCAGAACCCTTTTTGGTCCCATGAGGGTTCTGCGTGGAACCAAATGGGTTTTACCTGGAACCAAAAATGGATCTTGAAAGGGTTCTCCTATTGGGACAGACGAAGAATCCTATTAGGTTCCTTTTTTTCTAAGCGTGTACAGCTGATGTTTTCTGTCTCCAGGTTCCAGGTATAGTAGCAGCATGCGTGTTCAGCTGGATCCTGTGTGTCTCTGGGTGTCTGCTTGCACCTCGTCTCAGAATGGTCCATGTGTTTTAAGATCCCAGTCGAATCAATGCTCTTCCTCTTTTCCAGTTCCTTTACTTTGCTTCATCCTCTTCTTCTTCATTTGTTCTTTCCTCAGGAGGGCGAGGAGGAAGAGACCAAGTTAGTGTTCTAACAGTAGCAGTGACACACTGTCTGCTCTGTAACTGTGGGATGATGCGATTATCAGTGCTTTACTGCCGCACATGATGACTGCAGCGCAATTAGAATAGTACAGTAGGCATGCTGGCTCCTTTCTGCCATAACCCTCATAAACCTCACTCATACTCATGTACTTACTGTATTACACCTTCATCTCAGAGCACAAACAACCTGCAAAGCCACCCTGTAAATAACCCACAGCCATACGCCGTAATAAGCCTCGTGATCCAGTTCATTCTGTTCATTCATGCTCTGTGCCATGGCATCCCGGCCCGGTTCACTTGGAAAAGTAGTGTATTTACACCCATGTGGGTTGGAAATGCTGGTCCATTTATAGTGCACTGCTTTTGACCAGAGCCCCATAGGCTTTATAGGCACTTTAAAGGAATAGGGTGCCATTTTATGCTGCACCCTCACCAGGCCCATCCCCAGACTGCAACTCAGAGCCCTGTAGGCTGACCTGTCACCACTCAGCGGGGCTACTGAACCCTGTCCCTGCATCTGTCCCCCTCCGTCTGTCCGTCTGCCACCGTGTCACTCTGTTTACCCAAGGCCACTTATTAATTACCAGCCAGCTATTCCACTGTGGTTCTAGGAATAGTACCATCACAATCTGACCCCTGACCTCCATTCCCTTAGAATACACTCACTGACACACGCAATAGACTAGAACACGTGCTGGAGAGATCACACGCAGAACACGCCGATATATTCACACTTGACTTGCCTCAAGTGCTTAAATGGATTTGTACCTAATGTAATACAGACACCTTGAGATGGGTGTCTAAACATTTATTTAATTCAGGACAGGAATACAAAGAACGCATCTGTTCAGGTCCTGAGCTCACTGTAATGTGAGGCCCAGTGGTTCCCCCTTGTGGCGAGAGATGGTACTTTCACCCTTGCTTCTAACTATATTATACAGTTATATTTAATAGTTTTCCATCAATTTCCCAAAATCCAAACAACATCACTGTTTCTTCAGCTGATCAATAATCCATAAAGCATATTCCTGCTAGTACTAAAAGAATGATGTCATGCTATAATATGAGTGTCTCTGAGTTAACGCTATATATGTGGGCTGAGTCATGTCATGTCATGTCACCTTCATAGGGGTTTCGGAGGGGATCATTACATTTAGTTGGAATAGATAGCGATCTGTGTCATTGTAGCTGACTGCTGCTCTGCTATTTCTAGTGTAGCTGCTGTTTCTGCCAGTGGGCCTCTGAGTATTCTTAAGTATAGCCTGTAGTACTGCATCAATGCTCATACTTTAGATCCAAATAGATTTAGCACCTTGGAAGTACAATATTCAGTTTTTCCTCCCAATCTTTTCTAGTTTCTGATTCTTCTCCTTCTATTATCTTATTTTCCTTTCTTACTTCCCACTCAATTTCCGTGTGCAGAGTCCCCCCAAAGACTGCCACTAGGAGGTACAGTAAATGGGAAGTCTAGCAGTGACCACTTCACTGAGTGTATGTGTGTCTTGTCTGAGTCTACCTGTAGTATACGCTGGGAGTGAGAGTGTGTTTTGTCTGTACCTGTGTGTGAGATTTGTTTTGCACTTGTGTTATCCTACTGTATGAAAAAGATGAATTAATGAATGAATTTAATAAATTAATCTGAGTAATTACTTAATGAATAAAGTCATTATTAAAAGTGATTTTTATGAATGGTGAATGCTAATAGTAATTGGAAATAAATGATGATGATGATGATGATACTTATTCTCTGTGTATGTGGCCTCAGGAACAGAGTTGATCCAGAGTTGAACCATGCCTCACCACTCAGTGAGGCCAGTAAGAAGCGTATGATCGAGGACACAGAGGACTGGCATCCTCGCACCGGCACCTCCCAGTCCAGGTCCTTCAGAATCCTGGCTCAGATCACTGGCACTGAGAACGGTGGGTACCCCCTGGCACCCTCCCCCTTCCCCCAATACCCTGATGCATAATGACACCCTAGTTACTTTATGTTGTGTACCCTGGCACCCTCATACCCAGGCCAGAACACATGCAGCACCACCAATACCTTGGCGCAGTGGTATTAGAAAATAGATATGTATTATAGCTAGATCATTGTGTTCTTACAGTAACCCCTCTGAAGTGACTATTTGGCCTTTGCCCCTAAGGGAAAGGTTACATAAGTAGACTGTAGTATAGATTACAACAGTGCTGCATGCTAGTCCCTGTGGCGCAGGTCTGTCTCTGGGTTCTGGTCCCCCTGGCGCAGCTCTGTCTCTGAGCCTCAGCAACCATCTCTCTGTCATCACCCCAGCCCTGTGTGTGTGTTGGACATGCTCTACTAATATAAGCTGACATGGAGCTGACAAGGAGCAGTGGATACGATGTCCCTCTCTACTCCAGACAGAGGCTGAGGTTACCAATGCAGCGCTGAATATGTTTACGGCTGTTGATATTATGCAAATGGTGCTGGAGACTGGTTTGTACAGCTGTAGGTGTGGAGACTGGATTGCACAGCTGTAGGTGTGGAGACTGGTTTGCACAGCTGTAGATGTGGAGACTGGTTTGTACAGCTGTAGATGTGGAGACTGGTTTGCACAGCTGTAGGTGTGGAGACTGGTTTGCACAGCTGTAGGTGTGGAGACTGGTTTGCACAGCTGTAGGTGTGGAGACTGGTTTGCACAGCTGTAGGTGTGGAGACTGGTTTGCACAGCTGTAGGTGTGGAGACTGGTTTGCACAGCTGTAGGTGTGGAGACTGGATTGCACAGCTGTAGGTGTGGAGACTGGATTGCACAGCTGTAGGTGTGGAGACTGGTTTGCACAGCTGTAGGTGTGGAGACTGGTTTGCACAGCTGTAGGTGTGGAGACTGGTTTGCACAGCTGTAGGTGTGGAGACTGGTTTGCAGGTCCCAACAGGACTGAGTTCAACTGGCATGGCAGGACTATGTCTCTGCCATCGGATATTGAGCCCAATCATCCAGCCCTCACGTGAGTAGAGCTGTTTGAGGTGCACCCTTGGCCAATTTTTTAAAATATTTTTTGCATTTAAAAAGCAGTATAACCCCTCTTTTTGGCTGGTCACCCCATCAGTTATTTTCTATTACAAGACACACGTCTACACGCACATGTCACAATCTCTGCATTGATGTTCATGAGTTTCTTTCCTCTGTTGACAGACCAAGCCCAGGAGAACAGCACTGGAAAGAAGTGAGTAGTTGATGATTGGTCAGTCTGCTCCGGTGTGATCTGTTTGTGTTTCCTGGCGCGAGTGTGATGCTGTTGTTGTTACTGTGACTATGTTGGGGTGATGTCTCATCCTGCATGTCACAGGAGCTTCTCATTATTGGGATTCCGTGTTTAGCCCATTGCTTCCTGATCCATGAGACGCTTAGTTTCAAGCTTCATTTACAGGAAGCCACATCAGAGGATGCCCACAGTGGAGGAAACCCTAGTAAAAACATCTCGGGCTGGGTTAGCTGGGTCGGCCAAACCCTCAGAGCCCTCTGAAAGCTGGGGATTGTCAGTTCTGTGTTCTGTCCCCCGTTCATCTTCATCTGCAGTAAACACGTGCTGCTGCTGTCCCAACCTAAGCACCGGACAATAAGCATGTCACGGTGGGATTGTGGGTAATGAAGTGGGAGTATGGGTAATAAGGGACTACCAGGAGGAGGCACTCACTCTCCTTCTCAGAGACATGTGGTTAACAGACAGCACGCTCCCAAACACACAGCTCTCCTCCTCAGAGACATGTGGTTAACAGACAGCACCCTCCCAAACACACAGCTCTCCTTCTCAGAGACATGTGGTTAACAGACAGCACGCTCCCAAACACACAGTTCTCCTATCAAGAGATATCAAGCCTCTTGCTAATCTTTCTGCTTTATTTATTTGACCTGCATTTCCTCATTTTTCCAGTATTTTCCCGTACATTTCTTGTGTTACTTTTTTCTTACAATTTCTTTCTTTCCTTTCTTCCCGTCTGCTCTCCTGTGTCCTCTCCTTTCTCCCTCCTTCCCTACCTCCCTCTCCCCTCCTGCCCTGTGCCGTTGGGTGTGTTAGGGTGAACAAACTGGACCCAGAGGTTGTGGGACAACTGTACAACAAGCTGAGAGACTGGCACCACGGTGTTTCAGCACGCACACTCAACGTGCAGTAGACTATGTTTCTCACTAAGATAATCGTGTACTATTTGTAACCTCTACCTGCCTGTGTTTTATTTATTTCAATATGCCTGTAGTTGTCTCCCTGTGTGTGCAGTGGATGTCAGCCAACCGACACCTAGGCAGAGTCCATTCTATTTCACATTACACCTACCATTATCACGTATAGTTACAGGTATTAGTTAGTGCATTATTTAGGTGTGTGTGAGAGACTCCCTTAGGTTACCTTGCCTTATTTTACTACTTCCACTATATTTGCAAAAGTATGTGGACACCCCTTCAAATTCGTGGATTTGGCTATTTCAGCCACACCCATTGCTGACGGGTGTATAAAATCGAGCCAACAGCCATGCAATGTCCATAGACAAACATTGGCAGTAGAATGGCCTTATTGAAGAGCTCAGTGACTTTCAATGTGGCACTGTCATAGGATGCCACCTTTCCAACAAGTCAGTTTGTCAAATTTATGCCCTGCTAGAGCTGCCCGGTCAACTTTAAGTGTTGTTATTGTGAAGTGGAAACGTCTACGAGCAACAGTGGCTCAGCCGCGAAGTGGTAGGCCACACAAGCTCACAGAACAGGACCGCCGAGTGCTGAAGCGCGTAGCGCGTAAAAATCGAGTTCCAAACTGCCTCTGGAAGCAACGTCAGTCCAAGAACTGTTCGTTGGGAGCTTCATGAAATGGATTTCCCTGGCCGAGCAGCCGCACACAAGCCTAAGATCACCATGTGCAATGCCAAGCGTTGGCTGGAGTGGTGTAAAACTTGCTGTCATTGGACTCTGGAGCAGTGAAGGCGCGTTCTCTGGAGTGATGAATCACGCTTCACCATCTGGCAGTCTGACGGACACATCTGGGTTTCGCGGATGCCAGTAGAACGCTAATACCCCCCCCCCCCATGTATAGTGCCAACTAAAGTTTGGTGGAGGAGGAATAATGGTCTGGGGCTGTTTTTTATGGTTCGTGCTAGGCCCCTTAGTTCCAGTGAAGGGAAATCTTAACGCTACAGCATACAATGACATTCTAGACGATTCTGTGCTTCCAATTTTGTCGCAAAAGTTTGGGGAAGGACCTTTCCTATTTCGGCATGACCATGCCCACTTGCATAAAGCGAGGTCCATACAGAAATGCTTTGTCGAGATTGGTGTGGAAGAACTCCATCAAACACCTTTGGGATGAATTGGAACACCGACTGCGAGCCAGGCCTAATCGCCCAACATCAGTGCCCGACCTCACTAATGCTCTTGTGGCTGAATGGAAGCAAGTTCCTGCAGCAATATCTAGTGGAAAGCCTTCCCAGAAGAGTGGAGGCTGTTATAGTAGCAAAGGGGAGGACCAACTCCATTTGAATGCCCATGATTTTGGAATGAGACGTTCGACGAGCAGGTGTCCGCATACTTTTGGTCATGTAGTGTATATACAGGTAACTGCCAAAATAAAGGAAACACCAACAAAGTGTCTTAATAGGGTGTTGGGACACCACTAGCCAGAACAGCTTTAATGCACTTTGACATAGATTCTACAAGTGTCTGGAACTCTATTGGAGGGATGCAACACCATTCTTCCACGAGAAATTCCATAATTTGGTGTTTTGTTGATGGTGGAAAATGCTGTCTCAGGCGTATGGCTGGGCGATATGGCCAAAATGTCATATCACAGTATTTTTCATATTTTCTGACCGTATTTAATGTTTTCGAATAATAAGAGTTGTTAATGTGCTTTATGAGTAGTGTGTGACCCGATGGTGGCAACACATACATTCTAAGTGATTTTAATGGGTCTTTCTCCATTCTAATTGTTTTACACTGTTCAATTCAACTTCAACCCAACATTTTTTTTGTCCTGCATTTCCATACATTTCTGCATTTCCTACAGTCATTTGAGATCATTTCCTTCGCTGCCACGTAGGGCTGCAAAAAAAACAAGGCCTTATTTTTTGCCAAATGTTGCAATTGCAATTTGACTTGTGATTTAGATCAAAACACTTAGGTTAACTGTTGGAATCATGGAAATAGAATGATTATTCTAATTCTATAGTTAGAATATAATAGTGGGCACTTTGAATGCAGTGTTTGACATGACAACGAATGAAAATGCCAGGGAGGAGTTATTGTGACAGGGTAGGAACCAAAGTGATGGTCAGTGTTTCCTAGGGGACCCTATAATCTCTGGCTACTGTAAATGTGTCTTCATATAGCCAACATATTCATGCTTTGCTTATTCCTCTTTGATTTAGAAGATACTGTTGCACAGACAATGTGCTGATTTAGGCCTACTTCATCACTGGTGTAAGTCTTTATCAGCTAGCTACGTTTGCTCTGACTCAGTACATTTATTAGCTCGCTAAGTACCCAGCGAAATAGCGATTTAGCGGCTATAGCAATTTAGCTAAAACTTGCTAAGAAAAGACTAACTAGCTGTTTGCAGAAGTAAGAAACACAAAGTAATTGTGCAATTATAGAGCGCTTGTAGATTTATATTAAGAAGCCTTGCATGTGCTGCACTGACATGCAGACTGAACGCAAGTGTCTTGTGGTGAAACAACAACATTCGCTCCTTGAGTGACAGGGGGGCGGGGTTAAGTCTGTGGAACGCAGCATGAAGAGAGAACTGAGAGGGATGACTCAAGTAGCAGTGTAAACTATAAAAATGTACGTCACACACAGCACATTTTAACAAACCAAAGATTAAAATGGCGTTATAGAAGGTAAAGTAAAAACCCAAGCCGGTCTGTGCATCAATAGCGGTATGTAGTAAAATACAGTATACCGCCCAGCCCTACCGCTCATCAAACCATTCAGTGCCCACTCGTGACCTGTGGATAGGGGCATTGTCATCCTCTGGGGGCATAGCCATGGTAGACAAAATAATGGCCTGCCCTGCATTTTTATTCATGACCCTAACTATGATGGGATTACTTAATTAACTGAGGAACCACACCTGTGTGGACGAACCTGCTTTCAATATACTTTATCCCTCATTCACTCGTGTTTCCATTATTTTGTCAGTTACCTGTATCCTCTTTGTATACCGTATGTGTCTGCATGAGATGGCTTGTGTCTGTAATATACTATGATTGATTGAATTTGATTTATTGACGCAGTCTAGGTTTGACTTAGTTTTTGTGTCTATTCAGTGAAGTTTCTCCTTCTTTTCTGACATCACTAGGTCTCCAACGTAATTCTCTACCTTCTACATGACTATCTTTGTATTTTATCTTCATTTTCTTTCATTTTCTTCACTAACCATAGTTATGCTTGAAGATTGTTGCTGCTGGCATCTAAATAAAGTTATATCCTTTATTTCCTGTCCCCTTCCCTCTTCTTCTTCTGATTCTCCTGGGAAGTACAGTATCGTAACACTTTATCTACACAGCTAATTGACTAATGAGGCGTTCATATCCAATGGCTCACAAGCAGTTTATACAAAGGACACACGGGAAGCTCCTAATAGCTTAGTGCCACACATACATTGGGCTCCCGAGTGGCACAGCGGCCTAAGACACTATCTCAGTGCAAGAGGGGTCACTACAGTCCCTGGTTCAAATCCAGGCTGTATCACATCCGGCTGTGATTGGGAGTCCCATAGGGCGGCGCACAATTATCCCAGCGTCGCCCGGGTTTGACCGGGGTAGGCCGATATTGTAAATAAGAATTTGTTCTTAACTGACTTGCCTAGTTAAATAAAGATTAAATACAGTACAGTTGTTCTCTTCTTGAGCTAGTAGCAATTTCTATGTATCACCAGTAGAGGGCAGTGTTGTCAAGGCACATTTTAAATACAGTGTAGCTGACAAACATTCCTAGAACTGGATATGACCTGGAGAAAGTCAGACTCCGTTCTTTTCCTAAGGGCAAGTGCTTGTCATCTGGGATTTTAACCAGCTTCCTTTTGTAAACAGCTGGGATGATACCTTGATACGCTGAACACCAGCACAGACCTAACCATCATGGCTCAAGCACTAAAGACGAGCGTTATTTATAGAACCATCAATATGTCAATGTCATCGATGACTACATTGCAGAGACAGAGAGAACAGCAAAATAGGCAGCAGGCCACTGTTATGAGCAGCTCCACTGCATACAACATTTCACAGATAGAAAGGATGGAGAGAAAGGGGAGGAGAGGGAGAAAGAGAGAGGGAGACGGTGCCAACACTAATTGTTTTCCTGTTTACTTATTGCTGTGCCATCTGGACACTGGGCTGTATCATGTATCCTTATTGGATCAATCTGGCCATGGTTTTCATCAGACACAGCTTTTAATCCAATCAACTCTCCCCATAATTGGCCTGATTGGTTGAGTGTGTCACTGAACTTCCTGCTAATTGATTGTGCCTTGTTAGTGCCTCTGCTGGATATGACTCAATCGTGCCTATCATAATTAGCCTGGTTTTATGTCTTCAAAACAGCCCTTCCGATGCACTTGTATTTCCAACAACTATTTTTGGTTGTGGTCTGCACATAATTTCAGCTTAAACATGTTCTCGAACAGGAGGAGAACCACATGCTTTATATTGGGGTTTAGGCGTGGAGAGTGCAGAATGCGGGAGTGAGTTCAGCTATAGCAGAAGACAGTGAAGTCTGTAGTTTTTTAGGGAGGCGTGTTGTGATGGAATCACATTCTAACAGCTGAGAGGTATTCTGAGTCCTGGATGGAACACCTACTGTACTGTAACCATGGCTGAGGTTGCCATAACAAACGGGGCCTGAGAGAGAGACGGACAGGCATCAGTTTGCACAGCCTTGCGATGTGGATAGTCATGAGTAAACAACACCAGACCTTAAGAACTTCAACGCTACTGGGTTTATTATGAGCCAAATACTATAAAGTGAAAACATTTCTCTATGATTGTGTGTGTGTGTGTGTGCGCGCGGTTGTGAGTGCCTGTATGTTTCAGTGAAATAATGACCTTTCTGTTCTCCAGAGAAGTTGTTGAGGCTGCCCTGCCCAGTGCTCATGTCACATCAGTGAAGACCATGACCAAAGTCCCAGGTGCCCCCAGGAACGGTAATGGTGTCCCCCCACCCACCTTCAAGACCCCCTCTGCCCAGGTCAAACCCTCCTGGCCGGCTGGAGGTCCAGCAGGTAATCTTACACACCCTGACACTACCCCTACTGTCTTCCTCTCGCTGTCGCTCCAGAGGATTCTGTGGTTAATTTCACTCACATCTTGTTCATGCTTCTGTTATTGAGTGTGTCCTGCTGTTAAGAAAAGACTAGATCTATACTACAAGCTTAGGTTTACTGCAGCCTTTTTGAACAGAAATGGCAGAAATGCAAATCATGTATTTTATTTATCGAAGTTATGAGAGCTCTGCCTTTTACACAAATATTTTTTTTTAGGAGAAGAATGCTGATATAGATGAATGCTTGTATAGCATGTAGTGTCTTCATTAACCCCTTGGCGTTTTGCATTGACTCAGACAGGCAACTGTAGTGTCAGTATCGCAAGGTGACATCATCTGTAGTAGTTCATTTTGACCTACAGGGGGCAGACGCCTGCTGTTACTGTAAAACCTGACTATTAATCAGTGCTTTGATTAGAGCAACATAATGCCTCTGTTACACACGGCTCTTCATGGTAATGCCTCTGTTACACACGGCTCTTCATGGTAATGCCTCTGTTACACACGGCTCTTCGTGGTAATGCCTCTGTTACACACGGCTCTTCGTGGTAATGCCTCTGTTACACACGGCTCTTCAACATTACGAGCTCTAAAACGTGCGATATTCAGCTAATGAGCTCAAATTGTTGCCTCTTTTTTCCAAGATTACAGAGTTAAATAGATTGTGAATTATATATTAGATGTTCTGCTCTTTAAACAGGAGATTCAGTGTATGTGAGAACTGTAGCTGCCTTGGAATAAATATTTGCCGAAGGGCCTTGAGTTGGGGAGTCATTACTACGATGACTAAGACTGCAGTATGCTATATATGTGTATATATATATACATGGCCTAAACAGAACTGTGTGAGGCTAGAGGTCCTGTGCTTGCTTACCTACTGCCTCCCCGAGGGGACCTCTTAAGTGAGAGCTGCTGAAAGGGGGTGTATACGAGACCACAGGCACCTCTCTGTTAGACGCAGTATGTATCAGATTAACGCTTACTTGACCTTGTGTTCACAAACATATACCTCATACTGACCGTGTGGAACCAGGCCAGATGTACTCTGTATTATGTATGATTCTACCGTTCCCCCTGCTAGTGCTAACACATTATTGAGTGTGAAAAACATGTCATGTTTTTCATGGTGATTTTCATAGCAGCAGGCAGGATGTGATTTGTGTTGTTGTTTGTGTGTGTGAGGGGGGGGGGGTGTTGTGTCAGAGCCATCTGTGTTAAATCCAGCCAGCATAGATTCCAGAGCGGATACATCTCCCAGATGTTTATCAGCCAGAGATGTGTGGCCATGACTCATCTATCCAGCCTACATCCCTCTCACCATGCCCCCCTGTCACTGTACCATCTAAGAACATGTCCCCTAAGCCCTTGGACTGGGCTAGCCACTGCTGTCTTCAGACGTCGTCTCAACAGGACGTTTAAAAGACCGACTTAACCAGACGTGGTTGAAGTCGTGGTTTGATGGGCCTGGACCCGGGGTTTGGCAGCCCTGCTGTGGTTCAAGTGGAACGGAGATACAGATCTCCAGTGTTCCCGACCGTGCAGACTGCCCAAAGCCTCTTCAGTAGTTACTTAGAGCATAGTGCCAACACACAGGGATAGTTTCATGTACAGTTTATGCTCTTCTCCCTCCTTCCTCTTTCTCTCGCTCTCCCTTCCTCTCTCTCTCGCTCTCCCTGTCTTTCCCATAGATATCCTCTCCGCTCCTCTTCTCACTTCTCTGCCAGTCCCCAGTCATGTTTATTCAGTTTGTTTGCACTCCGTCACGAGGAAATCGAGGGGGCACTTGCTTCCTGACCCCTCAGTCCGCCACTCTTTGATTCTGGTCCTGTTTTTCAATAGTCTCTGTCCACCTCCACCCCTCACCCCCTTTTCACCCCCCTCTGAGGGCAGACATATTTCACCCCCCTTGGATGTCTCTGTAGCCAGCGAGGAGAGAGGTAAGAAGGGGAGGATTGTGTTTCCTATCCACGTTCTGTTCAGAGAGGAGTTGAGTGGGGGATTATTTTGCCAGGTGTCTCCTTTGGCTCTGGGAATATATTTTTTTCCCCCCCGTGGTGGAAAAAATGTATCCTTTGTTTGGGTGGGGTGGAGTGGATCTGCCGACACAGCTGGCCTATGCATAAGACCGGGAGGTCACAGCTCGATGTGATACATTCTGTCAGCATGCAGCATACTCATTCAGACCTGATCACACCTGCCCACCCACACCTGAGCTAACGTTTCTTTCGGGTTAGCTAGCAATGCACACAGCCGTGGAAATACAGCCACAATTCTCATTGATCATTGAATGATCAGGATGTTTGTCTGCTGTATGTTGCGAGTGTTCTGATCACATGGCACAAAAGTTTGACTGTTTTTCTATAGCTCAGATGGATGTGATGTGTTTATATGGTGTGAATGAAACAACTGACCCATGCTGTATTTCCTGTTGCTTTAGGTTTCCCTAAGGGTGGAGCGGCGCCCTCTTTTGGCCGGGTCAGCAACAATGCACCAGTACCCAAAGGTCCTGACCGCCCTGCTCCGCAGGCGCACCCCAAGGACCAGGACTCCCTGGTGCAGCGGGCCGAACACATCGCAGCAGGAACACGCACACCCATGTGTGGCCACTGTGACAAGGTCATCAGGTACACAACGACTGTCAGTATGGGAAATTGGGAATTTTGGACGCAGCGTAATCCTGTGGGTTCACTGCTGATTAGTTTAGTCCCTCTCATATGTATCTGAAGTTGAATTTTAAAGTTAATTTTATCCTGACCTCTGCCCACTTCCTGTTATCCACAGAGGTCCGTTCCTGGTGGCCATGGGCATGTCATGGCACCCTGAGGAGTTTAACTGTTCCCACTGCCACACGTCTCTGGTGGAGTCAGGCTTCGTGGAGGAGAGGGGAACAGTGTACTGTGCTCACTGCTATGAAGAGTTCTTTGCCCCTACCTGCACCAGCTGCAAGCAGAAGGTCCTGGGGGTGAGTGACATACTTCAGGAGACAGTATAGTATCTCGGCTTGTCCACCTTGCTCAATAGTCTTCCTCTCCAAATCCACGGACACATATTGAAATCAAATGAGGACATTATGACATTATAGGGAATTATATTACTGTCATAATCTCATTTTTATTTTTTTTACAGGAAGTCATCAATGCCCTGAAGCAGACCTGGCATGTGTACTGCTTCCTGTGTGCATCCTGCCAGCAGCCAATCAGAAACAACACCTTCCACATGGAGGATGGGCTGCCATACTGCGAAAGAGGTGAGCGGTCACAGCAAGCAAGGTGTTTCGGAATGAACACGACTTTGAAATTAATCAAATCACGAAAGTAACATTTCACTGACTCTCTTCCACCCAGATTATTACCAACTCTTTGGTACCAGTTGCCATGGTTGTGACTTCCCCATCGAGGCCGGAGACAAGTTTCTGGAGGCGTTGGGATTCACCTGGCATGATACCTGCTTCGTATGTGCAGTAAGTCAGGCCTGCATGGAGCGAGTGATGGCGTCATGGTGAGAGATAGATGTGGAATATAGAGAATAGAAAGATTGTAGCACTGATATTACTGTACTGTCTGTCTGTCATTTCCTAGGTCTGCAGCACCAGTTTGGAGGGCCAAGCCTTCTTCTCTAAAAAGGACAAGGCTCTGTGCAAGAAACACGCCCACACAGTCAAGATCTGACCCACCCCCAGGAGTGAAGAACAGAGGAAAACGGAGAAAATAATCTATTCTATCAGATGTAGATATTTTTGGTAGTTTTAAAAGATTGATTTATCTGATTATGACATTTATTGACAGAGATAATTTTGTTAATGGGAATATAAGCTTTATTTTATATTTTGGTCAAACGAAGTGCATCATGGGAGAATGCATGTTGACTTGAAGGGAGGTATAATTTTTCATGAAATCTCAGATTGAAATGTTCTCTACATACAGAATTTGTCTATACTGTAGTTAGGTGGACAGACATGTATAAGGTAGATACTCAAGTAGCGGCAGGGGGCCATATCTGGCTCATGACATTTCCTGTAGCCTTCAACATTAATTCATTTAATAAATGCAAAATCCACTACATACTGTATGATCCCATATAATTGATGTAGTTAAAAGTTAATGAAAGTGTTATTTTAGTAGATGAATGGGACCTTATAAAATGAGCATGAATCAGTTGACAGATTAAAATCGAACTGTTACCTTTATTGAGAAAGAATGTGTTATTGACGACGGTTAGAGCACCCAACCCCATTTATTCTCTTTCTTTCTCCCCCCCTAGAGTGGTTGGGTCTATAGACACATGTATTTATCCTGGTAGTGTATTTATTGGGGCTGGTGGGATGTACTTTATTTGGGGATTTACAGGGGCAGTTGCACATAGTGGTTCACTGTCAGTCAGGACAGACAGCTGTCATTTTATGAGAAGTAGGGTTTTTCCATGTTTATCGTTCAATGTATGTATTTAAAACATATTTTGGGGGATTTGCTGCCCATTTATTTTGTACCTGAACATAGACACCATTTTGCGTTTGCTGCCACAGATTAATGCTTGTCTATATCAAGGTTTCCCAAACTCGGTCTTGGGGCCCCCCCTGGGTGCATATTTAGTTTTTTTGCCCTAGTACTACACAGCGAATTCAAATAATCAAAGGTTGATGATGAGTTGGTTATTTGAATCAGCTGTGTCGCGCTAGGGCAAAAAACTAAATGTACACCTGGGGGGCCAGGACCGAGTTTGGGAAACCCTGGTCTATGTGATGTTTATTGGTGTAATTAATTCCATTCCCAATCATATTTGTCATTTATTAATCATCCAAACTTAGACTAAAAGTAAAATATCTCTCTCCATTTGTTCATAAAATGTCAGTGTTAAATGATTTGTATTAGAGCTCTGTGGGATGGACACTGTTTTATTGGGAAATACAGTACAATAATTGAAGTGCATTGGTCTATTTGTAAAAATAAAACTACAATTTCATAAAGTCATGAAGTAATTAGGATTCAATCGTGTGTGTTTAGGTTGTTTTTATATGTATCAGTTTGTCTGTCACTATAGTGGTCCCAGAACCATACCTCAAAATATGACTGGTTCAGCCATTCCCCATTGATTCCATTAATACCCCATACTGTATGTATTGCATGATGATGAAGCAAAAACATTTTTTACTGCTTTAATGCCAACTTTCCTTATCAGGATGGGTGCTCTAAATGAAGTGTTGCTACACAGACATCATGCACCACTATAACAAAAAATATTGTTCTGTCTCAGATGAGGCCATACAGACAGGCACAAGCTTGAGTCCCCTCACACTCACCTAGGCTAGAAAAGTACAACGTCTCTATGGAGGCAGGGAAGACAATACCTCTCACAGGTGTCAGTCCTGTCTCCAATGATGACAGTTTATTTACTTGCAATGATGTTTTGGCAAAATCGCCTCACTAGAGAAATACAATACATTTTTTTCAAATAAACATTGACAAAAAAAATGTTTATAGGGGAACGTTTTAAAGTTGTTGCCAATTATGTAATATTTCCATTGGTAGACAAAGTGAAAAGGGGCACTTGGAGCAGTGCAGGCCCTAACTGTACTTCTCCAAGACGTCGGAGGTGGGAGCCCTATACTGGACTCCGAAGACGCAGCGACAGCCCCGTTCACTTGGAAAAGTCAGAAGTCGGACACAACACAAACGTTGAAAACCTAGAAAGCTAGATGTAATGCTTGGAAGTTTTGTGACCAAACCATCACATCGGAATCCTGCCATTCTACATTTTACGCGAGGAAAAGGTACGTTTGTTTAGAAACCCTTAATCGTAGCGGGTGCGTAGTTTTACCTTCGTCAATTGTGGTCGCGAGCTACCCTTACTGTTTGTGTAAGAATGTAAGTGGTGATATTGTGTTAAGTTTATGATTCATGTAATTCGGTCGAGATACGCAGCTTCTCTGCTGTGATTGTTCAGGGGATGCTGCATTTGCTCCATCAACCGACTCTGATTCGTCTGGTTCCCGAGTTTTCCCGGAGCTGGTGTTGATGCTCATCAGTAATTGGTTAAATCATCACCACACCATAAATCAGAATGCCACTTTTGATCAACTGAGATATAGGCTCGAAAATACACCTCCAACGGTGAACGTACTGTAGCCGACATCTATGATACACGTATTAAACTGTGTTTTACAAATGGATCAATCATTTAGCCTAATGTAATAGCCTTATATTTCGAAACATTTGCAATAGGTTACTTTCACAAATCAATTAAGTTACCATGGCTCTAGAGAGGTATTGGGTGTTTTTGGTGAATCTCAGAAGTCTTGTTTACTGTCTATTAAAATATGCAATCCCAGTATGACCTTACACGCCTTGCTAGCTATCTCATTGAAAGTGTCTCTTAATTAATGAACTCTGTGTGATTTTGAAGTACAGCCTCTGGCAGAGCACTAATAGTCAGAGCTGTGGGAGACATAGTATCAATATGCCCAGACTCCACAGAGCTTTGGAGAGACTGTAGTTTTGAGTTCAGTAAGATGTATACTCACACTAAAACAGAGTGGACCTGGGTTCAGGACAGGAGGTTGGCATGTGTGTCTGTATTAACCTTGTCCCCAAGCTTCACTGTTGTAAAGTGTTGGTCCCATGTTTCATAAACTGAAATAAAAAATCCCAGACATTTTCCATAATCACAAAAAGCTTATTTCTCTAAAATTGTGTGCACATATGTTACATCCCTGTTAGTCAGCATTTCTCCTTTGCCAAGATAATCCATCCACCTGACAGGTGTGGCATATCAAGAAGCTGATTAAACAGCATGATCATTACACAGGTGCTCCTTGTGCTGGGGACAATAAAAGGCCACTTTAAAATGTGCACTTTTGTCACACAACACAATGCCACAGATGTCTCAAGTTTTGAGAGAGCGTGAAATTGGCATGCTGACTGCAGGAATGTCCACTAGAGCTGTTGCCAGATAATTTAATGTTAATTTCTCAACCATAAGCTGCTTCCAACGTTGTTTTAGAGAATTTGGCAGTACGTCCAAACAGCCTCACAACCGCAGACCTCGTATAACCACGCCAGCCCAGGACCTCCACGTACGGCTTCTTCACCTGTGGGATTGTCTTGGGGGGAGGGGGGGGGCCTGAGGACTATTTCTGTCTGTAATAAAGCCCTTTTGTGTGGAAAAACTCATTCTGATTAGCTAAGCTTGGCTCCCAAGTGGGTGGGCCTGGCTCCCAAGTGGTGGGCCTTTGCCCTCCATGGCCCACCCATGGCTGCACCCCTGCCCAGTCATGTGAAATTCATAGATTAGGGCCTAATGAATATATTTCTATTGACTTATTTCCTTATATGAACTGTAAAACGTTGAAATTGTTGTATGTTGCGTTTATATTTTTGTTCAGTATAAATTGCTACTACATTTAGACCAGTGATGGAAAAAGTACCCAAATGTCATACTGGAGTTAAAGTGAAGATACCTTAATAGAAAATTACTCCAGTGAAAGTCTAAAAGTATTTGGTTTTAAATATACTTAAGTATCAAAAGTACATGTAATTGCTAATGTAAAGTGGCAAGAAAAAGTATGTGAACCCTTTGGAATTACCTGGATTTCTGCATAAATTGGTCATATAACTTAACCTGATCTTCATCTAAGTCACAACAATAGACAAACACAGTGTGCTTAAACTAATAACACACAAATGATTGTATTTTTCTTGTCTATATTGAAACATCATTTAAACATTCACAGTGTAGGTTGGAAAATGTATGTGAACCCCTAGGCTAATGACTTCTCCAGAAGCTAATTGGAGTCAGGAGTCAGCTAACCTGGAGTCCAATCAATGAGACGAGAATGGCGATGTTGGTTTGAGCTGCATTGCCCTATAAAAAACACTCACAAAATTTGAGTTTGCTATTCACAAGAAGCATTGCCTGATGTGAACCATGCCTTGATCAAAAGAGATCTCAGAAGACCTAAGATTAAGAATTGTTGACTTGCATAAAGCTGCAAAGGGTTACAAAACTATCTCTAAAAGCCATGATGTTCATCACTCCACGCTATGACGAATTGACTATATGGAGAAAGTTCAGCACTGTTGCTACTCTCCCTAGGAGTGGCCATCCTGCAAAGAGGACTGCAAGAGCACGGCACAGAATACTCAATGAGGTTAAGAAGAATCCTAGTGTCAGCTAAAGACTTACAGAAATCTCTGGAACATGCTAACATCTCTGTTGATGAGTCTACGATACGTAAAACACTAAACAAGAATGGTGTTCATGGGTGCACACCACGGAAGATGCCACTGCTGTCCAAAATAAACATTGCTGCACATCTGAAGTTTGCAAAAGTGCACCTGGATGTTCCACAGCGCTACTGGCAAAATATTCTGTGGACAGATGAAACTAAAGTTGAGTTGTTTGGAAGAAACACACAACACTATGTGAAGAAAAAAAGCACACAAACATCAACCTCATCCCAACTGTGAAGTATGGTGTAGGGAGCATCATGGTTTGGAACTGCTTTGCTGCCTCAGGGCCTAGACAGCTTGCTCTCATCGACGGGAAAATGAATTCCCAAGTTTATCAAGACATTTTGCAGGAGAATGTTAGGCTATCTGTCCGCCAATTGAATCTCAACGTAAGTTGTGTGATGCAACAGGACACTGACCTTCTGGAGTGGCCCAGTCAGAGTCCTGACCTCAACCTGATTAAGATGCTGTGCCATGACCTCGAGAGCAGTTCACACCAGACATCCCAAGAATATTTCTGAACTGAAACAGTTTTGTATAGAGGAATGGTCCAAAATTCCTCCTGACCGTTGTGCAGGTCTGATCCGCAACTACAGAACATGTATGGTTGAGGTTATCGCTGCCAAAGGAGGGTCAATCAGTTATTAAATCCAAGGTTTCACATACTTTTCCCACCCTGCACTGTGAATGTTTACAGTGTGTTCATTAAAGACAAGACCATGTATAATTGTTTGTGTTATTAGTTTAAGTATACTGTTGTCTTGTTGTGACCTAGATGACAATCAACTCCAGGTATTTACAAAAGGTTGACATACTTTTTCTTGCCACTGTACAGTCGTGGCCAAAATTTTTGTGAATGACACAAATATACATTTTCACAAAGTCTGCTGCCTCAGTTTGTATGATGGCAATTTGCATATACTCCAGAATGTTACGAAGAGTGATCAGATGAATTGCAATTAATTGCAAAGTCCCTCTTTGCCATGCAAATGAACTGAATCCCCCAAAAACATTTCCACTGCATTGCAGCCCTGCCACAAAAGGACCAGCTGACATCATGTCAGTGATTCTCTCGTTAACACAGGTGTGAGTGTTGACGAGGACAAGGCTGGAGATCACTCTGTCATGCTGATTGAGTTTGAATAACAGACTGGACTGGAAGCTTCAAAAGGAGGGTGGTGCTTGGAATCATTGTTCTTCCTCTGTCAACCATGGTTACCTGCAAGGAAACACGTGCCGTCATCATTGCTTTGCACAAAAAGGGCTTCACAGGCAAGGGTATTGCTGCCAGTAAGATTGCACCTAAATCAACCATTTATCGGATCATCAAGAACTTCAAGAAGAGCGGTTCAATTGTTGTGAAGACGGCTTCAGGGCACCCAAGAAAGTCCAGCAAGCGCCAGGACCGTCACCTGAAGTTGATTCCGCTGCGGGATCGGGGCACCACCAGTACAGAGCTTGCTCAGGAATGGCAGCATGCCGGTGTGAATGCATCTGCACGCACAGTGAGGCGAAGACTTTTGGAGGATGGCCTGGTGTCAAGAAGTGCAGCAAAGAAGCCACTTCTCTCCAGGAAAAACATCAGGGACAGACTGATATTCTGCAAAAGGTAGAGGGATTGGACTGCTGAGGACTGGGGTAAAGTAATTTTCTCTGATGAATCCCCTTTCCGATTATTTGTGGTATCCGGAAAAAAGCTTGTCCGGAGAAGACAAGGTGATCACTATCATCAGTCCTGTGTCATGCCAACAGTAAAGCATCCTGAGACCATTCATGTGTGGGGTTGCTTCTCAGCCAAGGGAGTGGGCTCACTCACAATTTTGCCTAAGAACACAGCCATGAATAAAGAATGGTACCAACACATCCTCCGAGAGCAACTTCTCCCAACCATCCAGGAATAGTTTGGTGACGAACAATGCCTTTTCCAGCATCATGCACTTTGCCATAAGGCAAAAGTGGCTCGGGGAATAAAACATCAATATTTTGGGTCCATGGCCAGGAAACTCCCAAGACATTAATCCCATTGAAAACTTGTGGTCAATCCTCAAGAGGTGGGTGGACAAACATAAACCCACAAATTCTGACAAACTCCAAGCATTGATTATGCAAGAATGGACCGCCATCAGTCAGGATGTGGCCCAGAAATTGACAGCATGCCAGGGCGGATTGCAGAGGTCTTGAAAAAGAAGGGTCAGCACTGCAAATATTGACTCTTTGCATCAACTTCATGTAATTGTCAATAAAAGCCTTTGACACTTATGAAATGCTTGTAATTATACTTCAGTATTCCATTGTAACATCTGACAAAAATATCTAAAGACACTGAAGCAGCAGACTTTGTGGAAATTAATATTTGTGTCATTCTCAAAACTTTTGGCCACGACTGTATATACTTAAGTATTAAAAGTAACAGAATAAATAATTTCCAAATCCTTATTTAGCAAACCAGACCACACTATTTTCTTGTTTTTGTATTTACGGATAGCCAGAGGCACACTCCAAGTCTCAGACATCATTTACAAATGAAGCATTTGTGTTTAGTGAGTCCTCCAGATGAGAGGCAGTAGGGACGACCAGGATGTTCTCTTGATAAGTGCATGAATTTGATCATTTTCATGTCCTGCTAGCCATTCAAAATGTAACGAGTACTTTTGGGTGTCAGGGAAAATGTATGGAGTAAAACTTGTCAAAAATAGTAAAGTACAGAAACCCCAAAAAGCGACTTAAGTAGTACTTTAAAGTATTTTTACTGAAGTACTTTACACCACTGATAAAGACCCTGGTAACACTGCGTCCTAAAAGTGGGACTTGAAAGGGGTGCAGCTTAAAATGGAGGCGGGAGAGGGAGTGAGCCTGCGAACGCTGTATTAGATGAGACTTAGGGGATTTTCAAAATGTTTCAATCAAAATGAATGCCAATTAAAATCAGTGGCTCGATGGTGATGGACTGAGAGATCAGCCAATTAAAATCAGTGGCTAGATGGTGATGGACTGAGAGATCAGCTAATTAAAATCAGTGGTTGTTTCGTACACTCCTGCCAATAGCCTCCATTCAAGTCCCTTTCTGAGGCGCTGTGAAACCATACAGTTTGACCGAGAGAGAGATCCGGCTGGTGGATGAGATTAGCGGTTGTGTGTATGAGTGTGTGTCTCTGTCTGTGTTATGTATTGTGGCCATGGGGCTGTTGACTTGAGAGGCCAATCCAATGGTGTATAGTGGCATAAGGTCAAGGGTAATATTTGACTGGACTGAAACCCCATTTAAAGACATAAAGTCATGCCACAATGCTTTGCTCTGTTCTCCAGTCTATCATAGAACTCCACCGGACCAGATCTGATCTCATTACATCACTGGCCTCCAGCTCCTGATGTTAGACCAGGACAGAAACCCTGTGCAGCCATCCATGCGCAGCCTTATATTTCAGATTTGTCTTCACCTTGGAGACTGAGGTTGTGTCCAAAAAGGCACCCTATTCCCTATGTAGTGCACTACTTTTGACAAAGGCCCATAGGGATCTGGGGAATAGGGTGCTATTTGGGACGCAGGGTCCTAGTCAATACAGAGGATCATTGACGGAGGCCTGAGTGAGATTGAGAGTGAGAGAGTGTGTGGGCTAGGATGAACCACACAGTGATCCCACTACCATCCAGGACGGGCACCACAAACACACGCACACACACACACACACACACACACACACACACACACACACACACACACACACACACACACACACACACACACACCACACACAATTTGCCTACAGGACAGGGATGTGGAGGGAGGTTGGGCAGCTGGAGGGCAGTTGGCAGGCCTGTGTTTTTGTGGCCTACCACAGTCTGAGGCTGGGAGCGTTTCCGTGTTGGGCTCTATGTGTGTTTCAGGTGCCTGGGTGTGTGTCACCGTGTAACTTACCCACGCCACCGTGGTGGTCTTGGGAGGTCTTGTATGGTAGCCTTCAGGGCTGGGGTCAATTCAAATTGGAGGCAGTCAATTCAGGAAGTGATTTTTCTTTCAAATTAAACAATTAAAAAACTTTTTAAATAAATAGCTTATACTCCTCAGTTTATTGAGAAGTCATTGAAATGAAAATAGATGTCATTTTTTCTCATTTTGAATTGTTATCTAAGTTCACGTCCTGAATGTACTGCCTTCTATTCCAATTGACTCCAGCCCTGGTAGCCGTGTAAAGGAATGTGTCTGCAATGTGAAAACGACTGTGATACAGGCCTGGCGGCACAATCACTGCCACACTGGTCTGGTAATAATCGTGATTTGAAATGAGAACCATTGATATTGGGAGGAGAGGTGATGACCATGCACCTGTCAGGTATCTGTTGAACTAAACATTTGGTCTTGTATTGTAGTACATCACATGGTCACACTGTGGATGATTGTCATCTCCCATGTGATCAATGAATAACCTACTAGATGTCGAAGACCCAAATCGTTCTGTGATTATGGAAGGCTGCAGGGTGTGTCTTTAACAAGTGAGATACAATCTACCTCTACTGAATGAATCATTTCCAGGTATCTGCAGGCTACTTCTATCCCTTTTACTTTTGAGTTAAAAACAAAAACCTAGACCTACTGACTCCTCTATAGACACACACACACACACACACACACACACACACACACACACACACACACACACACACACACACACACACACACACACACACACACACACACACACACACACACACACACACAGGGTGGTCATGGGTCTGAATCTGGGTCTGTCCGCAGGGCTAAGCTTAGCAAGCTGCGACCCCCTCACCCTAACTTCCTCCATTATAATTACAGGAAGTTAGCTCAGCCAATCAAAGAAGAGTTCCTAGGTGCGTATTAAAAAGCTGCCAGTATTTGACGGTGGGGGGGGGGGGGGGGGGGGTGTTGGTTGCTCTTAGGGAATGCATGAGAGACATTGAGAAGCTGTTGAAGAGGGTGGAACTGTCTTCCAGCCATCTCAGGAAGAATGAATTTGATAACTGTCAGGTTATTGAGGGGTATCTTCGTTCATCCCGTATTGAAGTTTCTACTTTATTGAGTCGTCTGGAGGATTTGAACACAGAGAGTCTGAGTGAATGTGTGGGTCTTGTTACGGAGAGCCAGACAGGGGATGTAGAGACCCTAGCTGCCTGAGCTACAATGTATCAGGGTCTTGACAGAGGAGAGGACAACAGATGGAGAATGGAGGATAACAGGCCTCTTTCAATGGCTTTACCAGCCACAAAAACGGCAGAACGTTCTTTACAATTCCCCTTTGTTCCATCTCTCTCTGCTCTTGACAAGGAGTGTGGCAGTAGTTTTAAGTACAAGGGTGTTTGATAGACTAGATACAGTGCATTTGGAAAGTATTCAGACCCCTTCACTTTTTCCACATTTTATCGTTTTTTTAAGTTTTGAAAGGTTCTCCCATCTCCACAGACAAACTCTGAAACTCTGTCAGAATGACCATCGGGTTCTTGGTCACCTCCCTGACCAATGCCCTTCTTCCCCGATTGCTTAGTTTGACTGGGCGGCCAGCTCTAGGAAGAGTCTTGGTGTTTCCAAACTTCTTACATTTAAGAATGATGAAGGCCACTTTGTTCTTGAGGACCGTCAATGCTGCAGACATTTTTTGGTACCCTTCCCCAGATCTGTGCCTCGACACAATCCTGTCAAGGTGCTCTACGGACAATTCCTTCGACCTCATGGCTTGGTTTTTGCTCTGACATGCACGGTCAACTGTGGGACCTTATATAGACAGGTGTGTGCCTTTTTCCAAATCATGTCCAATCAATTGAATTTACCACAGATGGACTCCAATCAAGTTGTAGAAACATCTCAAGGATGACCAATGGACACAGGATGCACCTGAGCTCAATTTCGAGTCTCATAGCAAAGGGTCTGAATACTTATATAAGTATTGTGTCTAAAAACCTGTTTTCGATTTGTCATTATTTATTTTACCTTTATTAAACTAGGCAAGTCAGTTAATAACAAATTCTTATTTTCAATGACGGCCTAGGAACAGTGAGTAAGGCAGTTAACTCACTGTTCCTGTTCAGGGGCAGAACGACAGATTTTTACCTTGTCAGCTCAAGGATTCGATCTTGCAATCTTCCGGTTACTAGTCCAACGCTCTAACCACTAGGCTACCTCCTGCCACTATTATGGGGTATTGTGTGTAGACTGATGAGGAAAAACATTTATTTAATACATTTTAGCATAAGTCTGTAACAAAGTGGTAGGCCACACAAGCTCACAGAACGAGACCTCTGAGCGCTGAGCGCGTAGCACGTAAAAATCGTTTGTCGTCGGTTGCAACACTCACTACCGAGTTCCAAACTGCTTCGGGAAACAACATCAGCACAATAACTGTTAGTCTGGATCTTCATGAAATGGCTTTCCATGGCAGTGCAGCCGCACACAAGCCTTAGATCACCATGTGCAATGCCAAGCGTTGGCTGGATTGGTGTAAAGCTCGCCGCCATTGGACTCTGGAGCAGTGGAAACGAGGTCCACACAGAAATGGTTTGTCAAGATCTGTGTGGAAGAACTTGACTGGCCTGCACAGAGCCCTGACCTCAACCCCATCGAACACCTTTGGGATGAATTGGAACGCCAACTGTGAGCCAGGCCTAATCGCCCAACATCAGTACCCGACCTCACTAATGCTCTTGTGCCTGAGTGGAAGCAAGTCCCCGCAGCAATTTATTTTATTTTATTTATTTCACTTTTATTTAACCAGGTAGGCAAGTTGAGAACAAGTTCTCATTTACAATTGCGACCTGGCCAAGATAAAGCAAAGCAGTTCGACACATACAACAACACAGAGTTACACATGGAGTTAAACAAACATACAGTCAATAATACAGTAGAAAAATAAGTCTATATACAATGTGAGCAAATGAGGTGAGATAAAGGCAAAAAAGGCCATGGTGGCAAAGTAAATACAATATAGCAAGTAAAACACTTGAATGGTAGATTTGCAGTGGAAGAAAGGGCAAAGTAGAAATAGAAATAATGGGGTGCAAAGGAGCAAAATAAATAAATAAATACAGTAGGGGAAGAGGTAGTTGTATGGACTAAATTATAGATGGGCTATGTACAGTTGCAGTGATCTGTGAGCTGCTCTGACAGCTGGTGCTTAACCTCTCTAAGGTCGGCGGGACGAAATCGTCCCACCTACGTAACAGCCAGTGGAATCCTGTGGCGCGTTATTCAAATACCTTAGAAATGCTATTACTTAAATTTCTCAAACATATGACTATTTTACACCATTGTAAAGACAAGACTCTCGTTAATCTAACCACACTGTCCGATTTCAAAAAGGCTTTACAACGAAAGCAAAACATTAGATTATGTCAGCAGAGTACCCAGCCAGAAATAATCAGACACCCATTTTTCAAGCTAGCATATAATGTCACATAAACCCAAACCACAGCTAAATGCAGCACTAACCTTTGATGATCTTCATCAGATGACACACCTAGGACATTATGTTATACAATACATGCATGTTTTGTTCAATCAAGTTCATATTTATATCAAAAACCAGCTTTTTACATTAGCATGTGACGTTCAGAACTAGCATACCCCCCGCAAACTTCCGGTGAATTTACTAAACATTTACTAAATTACTCACGATAAACGTTCACAAAAAGCATAACAATTATTTTAAGTATTATAGATACAGAACTCCTCTATGCACTCGATATGTCCGATTTTAAAATAGCTTTTCGGTGAAAGCACATTTTGCAATATTCTAAGTAGATAGCCCGGCATCACAGGGCTAGCTATTTAGACACCCAGCAAGTTTAGCACTCACCAAAGTCAGATTTACTATAAGAAAAATGTTATTACCTTTGGTGTTCTTCGTCAGAATGCACTCCCAGGACTTCTACTTCAATAACAAATGTTGGTTTGGTCCCAAATAATCCATAGTTATATCCAAATAGCGGCGTTTTGTTCGTGCGTTCAAGACACTATCCGAAAGGGTAAATAAGGGTTACGCGCACAACGCATTTCGTGACAAAAAAATTCTAAATATTCCATTATCGTACTTTCGAAGCATGTCAACCGCTGTTTAAAATCAATTTTTATGCCATTTTTCTCGTAGAAAAGCGATAATATTCCGACCGGGAATCTGTGTTTAGGTTCAAAGACGATAGAAAATAAAAACATGGGGTCGACTCGTGCACACGCCTCAGCCCATTGTCCTCTGAAAGAGCACTTGCCAAAAGCGCTAATGTGTTTCAGCCTGGGGCTGGAATTACATCATTCAGCTTTTTCCCGCCTTCTGAGAGCCTATGGGAGCCGTAGGAAGTGTCACGTTACAGCAAAGATCCTCAGTCTTCAATAAACAGAGTCAAGAAGCTCAAGGAATGGTCAGACAGGCCACTTCCTGTAAGGAATCTTCTCAGGTTTTTGCCTGCCATATGAGTTCTGTTATACTCACAGACACCATTCAAACAGTTTTAGAAACTTTAGGGTGTTTTCTATCCAAAGCCAATAATTACATGCATATTCTAGTTACTGGGCAGGAGTAGTAACCAGATTAAATCGGGTACGTTTTTTATCCGGCGTGCAAATACTGCCCCCTATCCCCAACAGGCTAAAGCTAGTGAGGGAGATAAGTGTTTCCAGTTTCAGAGATTTTTGTAGTTCGTCCCAGTCATTGGCAGCAGAGAACTGGAAGGAGAGACGGCCAAAGGAGGAATTGGCTTTGGGGGTGACCAGAGAGATATAACTGCTGGAGAGCGTACTACAGGTGGGTGCTGCTATGGTGACCAGTGAGCAGAGATAAGGGGGGACTTTACCTAGCAGTGTCTTGTAGATGACCTGGAGCCAGTGGGTTTGGCGACGAGTATGAAGCGAGGGCCAGCCAACGAGAGAGTACAGGTCGCAGTGGTGGGTAGTATATGGGGCTTTGGTGACAAAACGGATAGCACTGTGATAGACTGCATCCAGTTTATTGAGTAGGGTGTTGGAGGCTATTTTGTAAATGACATCGCCGAAGTCGAGGATCGGTAGGATGGACAGTTTTACGAGGGTATGTTTGGCAGCATGAGTGAAGGATGCTTTGTTGAGAAATAGGAAGCCAATTCTAGATTTAACTTTGGATTGGACATGTTTAATGTGAGTCTGGAAGGAGAGCTTACAGTCTAACCAGACACCTAGGTATTTGTAGTTGTCCACATATTCTAAGTCAGAACCGTCCAGAGTAGTGATGCTGGACGGGCGGGCAGGTGCAGGCAGCGATTGGTTGAAGAGCATGCATTTAGTTTTACTTGTATTTAAGAGCAGTTGGAGGCCACGGAAGGAGAGTTGTATGGCATTGAAGCTCGTCTGGAGGGTTGTTAACACAGTGTCCAAAGAAGGGACAGAAGTATACAGAATGGTGTCGTCTGCGTAGAGGTGGATCAGAGACTCACCAGCAGGAAGAGCGACATCATTGATGTATACAGAGAAAAGAGTTGTCCCAAGAATTGAACCCTGTGGCACCCCCATAGAGGCCCGGACAACAGGCCATCCGATTTGACACATTGAACTCTATCAGAGAAGTAGTTGGTGAACCAGGCGAGGCAATCATTTGAGAAACCAAGGCTATTGAGTCTGCCGATGAGGATGTGGTGATTGACAGAGTCGAACGCCTTGGCCAGGTCAATGAATACGGCAGCACAGTATTGTTTCTTATCGATGGCGGTTACGATAGCGGAGAAGGTGCGGTGGGATTCGAAATGGTCGGTAATCTGTTTGTTGACTTGGCTTTCGAAGACCTTAGAAAGGCAGGGTAGTATAGATATCTGTAGCAGTTTGGGTCAAGAGTGTCCCCTCCTTTGAAGAGGGGGATGACAGCAACTGCTTTCCAATCTTTTGGAATCTCAGACGACACGAAAGAGAGGTTGAACAGGCCATAGGGGTTGCAACAATTTCGGCAGATAATTTTAGAAAGAAAGGGTCCAGATTGTCTAGCCCGGCTGATTTGTAGGGGTCCCGATTTTGCAGCTCTTTCAGAACATCAGCTGACTGGATTTGGGAGAAGGAGAAATGGGGAAGGCTTGGGCGAGTAGCTGTGGGGGGTGCAGTGCTGTTCACCGCGGTAGGGGTAGCCAGGTGGAAAGCATGGCCAGCCGTAGAAAAATGCTTATTGAAATTCTCAATTATAGTGGATTTATCAGAGGTGACAGAGTTTCCTAGCCTCAGTGCAGTGAGCAGCTGGGAGGAGGTGTTCTTATTCGCAATGTACCAACATGTAGTGGAAAGCCTTCCCAGAAGAGTGGAGGCTGTTATAGCAGCAAAGGGAGGACCAAATCCATATTAATGCCCATGATTTTGGAATAAGATGTTCGATGAACAGGTGTCCACATACTTTTGGTCATGTAGTGTAGCTCTCTCGCATGTGTGCACCCACGAGCATGCGCTTTTGCACACACACACTTCAGAGCTCAAGAGCATCTGGTACCAAGGTTTTACAAAGGTATGGCTTTTCCACCCATTACCCATTACCCAATCCCTTTGCTTTCTTTCTGCCAATACTGCAGTTGGCGTTCCTCCCACTCACTGACACTCTGTAGTCCCCATGCACACTCAGACACCTTGAAGGAAAAACAACATATTCCTTTTCCCCTGGAAAACAATGCTCACATCAGTTCACAGACCCAGGGATGCAGGTCTCTGCTTGTGTCTGCACCAGACATTCTCCTCCCTCAGGAGGACTAGGAGACAGGACGTTGGGCAGAGGATAGATGAAGGGGATAGATTCTGTTCTCTTCATATTAACAGAGTTCTGGGTTTCATCATTGGGACAAGGACGTAAAGGACTCACCATCTCCTATGAGAGAACTCTCAGCTTTAGAACAATAGAACAATCACTTTTTTTTAAACTCTGATGTATCTATTCATAGTCCCTCTGAGATTCCTGGAAGGGAGACATCTTTCATATCTGGATATATATGAAGATTAGCTCTTTGGTAAGAGTTCAGTCTAGACCAGTGTGATATCAATAAGACTGTTATATTCATGAGGGGAAAACACATGGTCTCCAGTGAGGTGAGGAGGATGAAGAAGAAGGAAAAAAAGAGGGGGTGGGAGGAAGAAGTGGAGGAGGCCTCGTCTTGTTCCACTTTTTACTAATCCTCTCCTTTCCTTTAGGTTCCAGTTGGTCTTTGATAATTACTGATAATCCACCCAGTCCCCAACATCACTGTGAGGATCTCTCTCTGTCTCTATCTTTCTGTCTCTCTCTGTCTCTCTCTGTGTCTCTCTCTGTGTCTCTCTTTCTCTCTCTGATGAAGGGAGAAGGGAAAGAGCAGGAATGACTTCAGTGTCCTCTTTGCCTGGAAGGTCTTTAACCCTGTGTGAGAAAACAGACATCCTGTTATTAGGGGGAGAAAGAGGAGGATATACAGGAGAATAAGGAAGAGGAGGGGAGAGACAGTGAAAGGGGGTGTAGTTGTTTACTGTCCACTAGGTGCATTGGTTTAAATCCCAGGTGGGGTAATGCCTTGAGCCTGGCTGAAATGAAGTCTGAATCACGTCTGACAATCACCATTTTTGTATACATGGAAAATATACTGTACGATTATGTTAACTTTCTTTACCATCTTTCCCTTTTTCTTCTAGGAGAAGACAGCAGCTGTGACTTTGGAAGGCCATAATGACAGACCGTTGTTCAACCCCTCGTTGTTGGATGGTGAGTCTGTTTTCCATCCTTGAATTTTCTAAATTGTTTATTACTGTACGCTGAGTGTTTGATTGCCCTACACTAGTCTCTTATTGTGTGTGTGTAGCGAGCTCAGTGGCGGCTAGGTTGCCGTGCCCTTCCAGAGAAGTGACTAATTGACTAACCGCTGAGCACATGGATTAGGATGGACGAGAACCCACACTGCAGCTAATAGTCATCTCTGTGTACGTGGCAGAATCAGTCTGGAGTAGACATGGTAACAGAGGCCAATGGATGCTCTATGGATAGTCCTGCTCCACCTGCCAGTCCCAGGGCATGGCTGTTTGTGTGAGAGGCTGATTGTGGTATCACCACGGGGTCTAGTGTGTGTGTGTGTGTGTGTGTGTGTGTGTGTGTGTGTGTGTGTGTGTGTGTGTGTGTGTGTGTGTGTGTGTGTGTGTGTGTGTGTGTGTGAGGGGGGGGGGGGGGGGGGGAGAGAGAGAGACTCTGTGACATGGATCCCTCCGACTGAGTGAGAGAGGAATGTGGGATGGCACACTGTGCCTGCTTACCCCAACCTGGTCACCATGGTGACTGATTAAAAGGTGATGCGTGGAGCTGACAGGTTGACGGTAGCAGCTGATCTTCACTCTACAGGCGTGGGACTGACTCAACCTCACGTCACAGCTGACCTGTGGGCAGGTGAGACGTAAGGGCCACGAGGGCCTGTTCCAGAATTGTCCCCCGTAGCTGATCTGAGGACTGTGAGTGTGAACAGAACAGAAAGTGTGAAGGCCGCACGTCACTTAGTGCGATCGTTCAATATAAAGTGTCTCTGACGTGACCTCTTATACAGTACCTTTTCTCTCCTTGATTTCCACACTGTGACAGAGAGTTGCTGCTGTGGACTTCAGTCAGCGTTACTTAACCACTAAGCAGTGAGACTTGCCGCTACAGGACCCGTCATAAACAACACAGTGTGATGACAACACTGACACCGCTCCAACAGTGGGATCTGATCTGAAGCCAGTGACGAGTCCCCTCCACAGAGGACAATACCTGCTTGTGTTGGTGAGAGGCTGTGGAATGTAGACTCTAACACTGACCTCGTGTCCGGAAATAGGAGAGGATTGTAGTAGTGGAGCGCTGGTTTGGACGGAGAGTAACTCAAACCCGTTAAAGAATGTCAAGAATCTATGTGTTAAAGTTCCCACTGGATCTCTCTCTCTCTACGGCTGGATCCTGGCAAATAAGAGACAGCTGTGTCGGAGGGAGAAAGAAACTGAGAGGAGTCACATTGAGATTGATTGAATTGAATTGAGTGTGCATCCTCTATATGGAAAACATTACTGTATTGTACATGCACGCACACACAGGCGTACACACACACACACACGCACACACACCAAGCTCAGGCAGACATGTAGCAACCAGGATGTTGGTGTGTGTTGATATGCTGTAACTCAGTGGGTTATTAAAGCGGTGCATGGTAGAACCGCTGAGAATTATTTGTGTAATTGTTTTATTTAACCTTTTTAACTTATGATTACACCTGTTTTAAAGTGCAATTGGAGATCTAACAGGTGGCCCTGCTCATTTCTGTTGGTTTAGTGGTCTACTGACTCAGCTCTACTGACTCACCTCTACTGACTCGGCTCTACTGACTCGGCTCTACTGACTCACCTCTACTGACTCGGCTCTACTGACTCGGCTCTACTGACTCGGCTCTACTGACTCGGCTCTACTGACTCGGCTCTACTGACTCGGCTCTACTGACTCGGCTCTACTGACTCGGCTCTACTGACTCGGCTCTACTGACTCAGCTCTACTGACTCAGCTCTGTAGTTATGATACTGGGACTGAGCCTGTGTATAGCTTGCGGTCTCGTGTCTCTTTTTCCTGCGTGTTTCGTTTGTTTTTCCCAATTTATATTATTTTCTTGAATACTGCATTGTTGGGAAAGAGCTCACAATTAAGCATTTCACTGTACTGTTTACACCTGCTGTATCCTGTGCATGTGACAAACATTGAAACTTGAAACTAATACTGTACTCTTATTTAATTGTAACTACACTGGCATGCGGCTTTCATAACGTTCCTTAAGCTTTGCATCCTGTTTTAAGACCTGACTCTCCTTTAGAACACCCCAAACCCTCCCAACCCCATAACCACATACATAAACACACCAAGAGATTTAAATGCCCCACATTTCTTCAAATGTGTACTGTGAGGGTTTTTAGTTGCAATTGATTTCGCCACTCTGAAAACACATCCATCACAGATTATGTTGAATGTCCTTTGAAGAACCAATACCGACTGAGCGACTTTGTTCTAAATTCCCTGGCTACGTCTTGGAGTGTAGTTACAACGAATCCCCACATTCGTCCGCTAACTGCTTTTGACAGCAAGTGCCATTCTGACTGCAAGGAGAGATGGGGAAACAGATTAAATCTATTTCTCTCCCGCTCACGTTGTTCGCCTGCCAAACCCCTCGGTTTTTGATGACAGATTCAAATGGATTTCGCGTGTGCTTTTTACATACATACAGGGCAGAGGGCGATCTGAGCCGTACCTGGACTGGCCACGGTTGTCTGCATGGAAATGTGATGACATCAAAGCTTTGCATGCCGAGCCCTAGGCCTCTACCCCCTCTACTGTGCTGTAGGCCACCCAGAGAGGAGAGGGCACAGGGCCGCCTTTGCATAGATGCTATCTGGGGTCCACCCTCTCTCTTATCCGCGGCTGCTCTGAGTAATCTCTTAATTACAGCTTAAATAACATCCTGGTGAAAAACAATAAAGAATGAAACAGACACAGACCGATGAAGCTAATGGATGTTATTTAGAAATGGTAAAATACCCTAAAAACAATGTGTAACAGACACCTGATAGAGATTGACTGTATGGATGCATATATAGATTAGATCATCTGTGGTGTGTTTTGTTGAGATGTGAGTGTGTGACAAGTGGAGTGTGTGTGCAGTAAGGTGTTCTGGTGGCGTGCAGTGCCACATTCCACTTCACTCTGGACTCTCAACAATGGCTCACAGCTAGCACCGCACTCTATTTGGAACGGGGATGGAAAATGTGCAGCCAGGCAGCTTCCCTTTCGATCAGCCAATTTTAGTATAAATAGGGGAGGGACACATGGGAACACAAACGCACACCAACAAACAAACACACACAGGTTGCACAGGCAGCACTGTGGTAGAATGCCTGGCAGGTTTTTAGCTCACATCGCTGGATTAGAGAGCCAGCCAAAATAGATGACGTCGGCCTCGTGCCGTCAACGTCCCCATATCATCCTCACTCACTGTCAAACCCAGGACACTCTCCTAATAGAATTTTCTGGGGTATCGAATGTTTCAGCATCTGACTAATTCACCTGTACTGTAGTTTGTCTCTGTGCAGCTGTTGGTCCTGTCTGTGAGCCGGACTCTCTGCCGATAATTTTCCTCTGAGGACAGATAGTCATTAAAAAGCTTTTAAAAGTCACACTAGTTTTTGTTGACGATAGAATAGGGTCATGTGGCCGGCTAGCTGTCGTCCCCAGAGAGACTGATCTTCCTGGGAGTGACAGTGGTGGTGGGGAAGCTTGCCCCAACAGACCGGCTCGAGGTGACATGGCTCTTTCTCTGGAGCTCCTTGTCTTTTTGAGCCTCATTGACCATGGAGGCTCTCTCCTACATGTCTATTTCCGGTCTCTCTCATTCTGTCACGACTTCCGCCGAAGTTGGTGCCTCTCCTTGTTCGGGCGGCGGTCGACGTCACCGGCTTTCTAGCTGCCACCGATCTACGTTTCTTTTTCTATGTTGTTTTGTCTTGATTGTACACACCTGGTTCCCATTACGTTATAATTTATTCCCTATTTAACCCTCTGGTTCCCACATGGTTTTGTGCGTGTTTGTTCTAGGCTTAGTGTTCAAGACTTCTGTGAGCTGGTGTGTTTTTTCCCTGCGTGGAAATCATTGTTGTTTCTTTTCGAGTAAAGTACGTCTTTTACTCAGTTCTGTGTCTTGCGCCTGACTCCGTCCTAACCGCTGCACACTGACACTTGACACATTCTCGCCTCTCTCTATAATTATCTCTCTTTTTCTCTCTAGTTCTCGCTCTCTATCCCTCTCTCTCTCCCTCTCTCTCTGTGTGGTGTTTGCCAAGACTGAAGGGGAGGGGAGGGTATAAAGCTTCACAGACATTTATAAAAATAACAGAATAATCCCTAGTCATATTCCTGGAACAGAGATCAGCCTGAACGGATCAACGAAAGAGCAATGCTTCTCCGTTTCTCTCTTTCTTTCGTGTCTCATTCACCCCTTCTCATATTCTACCATGTTTCTACTAATCCTCTGTCCAGCTGTAACAGTGTGCCTCCGTTCTCTCCCTCTCGCTCTCGCTCTCTTGCGCACTCTCTCTCTCTCTCTGTCTGACTGCTGGAATGAGTCTGGCTTCTCTGATGAGTCTTGAGTGCCTAGGTAGAGTATAGAAGGTATCAGGTTACATATGGAGAGTAGCAGCTATTCTGCAACAGACTGGACTGTTATTACAGGTGTGCCAGGCGTAGATACAGCTGTTTATTACTCAGACGTGGCTACATATAATACCATGTATGTCTACAGATTGCTCTAAGTAACTACACTGAACAAAAATATCAACGCAACAGGTAAAGTGTTTGTCCAATGTTTCATGAGCTGAAAGAAAATATTATTTCTCAACTTTTGTGCACACATTTGTTTACATCCCTTTTAGTGAGCATTTCTGCTTTGCCAAGATAATCCATCCACCTGACAGGTGTGGCATATCAAGAAGCTGATTAAATGGCATGATCATTATACAGGTGCATCTTGTGCTGGGAACATTAAAAGGCCACTCTAAAATGTGCTGGTTTGTCACACAACACAATGCCACAGATGTCTCAAGTTTTGAGGGAGTGTGCAATTGGCATGCTGACTGCAGGAATGTCCACCAGAGCGGTTGCCAGATAATTGAATGTTAATTTCTCAACCATAAGCCTCCTCCAACGTCATTTTAGTGAATTTGGCAGTACGTCCATCTGGCCTCACAACCATAGATCATATGTAATCACGCCAGCCCAGGACCTCCACATTTGGTGCGGAATCGTCTTGAGACCAGCCACCCAGACAGCTGATGAAACTGAGAAGTATTTCTGTCTGTAGTAAAGCCCTTTTGTGTGGGAAAACTCATTCTGATTGCCTGGGCCTCCCCAGTGGGTGGGCCTGGCTTCCAAGTGGGTGGGCCTACAGCATTACCACACAGTGTTATCATTACACCATTACCACACAGTGTTATCATTACAGCATTACCACACAGTGTTATCGTTACAGCATTACCACACAGTGCTATCATTACAGCATTACCGCACAGTGTTATCATTACCACATTACCATCACAGCAGCCAGCCTAGTCTCCTCACAACAGCTGAACAGAACAGTCCAGCACCAATACCGTATCTGTTCAGAGAACGTAAAACACTAATCTGGGAATGTAACTTTTTGCTGCGTTTCTATAAACCAAGGAGGCTGGGCTGTGAGGAAGGGGGAGTGTGTGAACAGCTGCTCTACTCCACTGCTCTCCCCTCTCCTCTCCCCTCTTCTCTTCTCTCCCCTCTCCCTCCACCTGTGTTCTGTGGCTCTGGCTGCAGAGCTGTGCTGCTGCAGTAGAGTACAGTAGTACCCTTGTACTTTCCTTAAAGATCAACTTCAATTAATGAGCGCCTCAGTGCTGGGCCTAGGGAGTCTCGCTGGCAGGAAATTGGAGGATAAGCTGCTTTTGTTTCACAGGGCCAATATTTTGTGGCTTTGTTGATTTCCTCATTCTCATTTGAGCTGTACACATGAAAGAACATGCGTGCGCACACACACACACACACACACACACACACACACACACACACACACACACACACACACACACACTTTAAATACTTAATTTGAATCCACAAATCACATTACATCATAAAGGATTCAAACTATTTAAATGTTGTTGACGCATGGACACATAAGGACACAAAACCACCTCCTCCACACAGCTAGGCTGCCTATAATGCCTTACAGAGCAGTACCTAGACCAGTGGTCATGATCGACTTGTCGATCTCCAAGGCAATCCTAGTCAATCACCAAATATTTCTGTAAAGAAAAACTACGATAAACCTTGCGTTCGTACTTTTTTAATTTGTTTTGTGCTGTTGACGATAGGTGCAATAGATTCAGCAGCCCTAGCACACCGGGAAGGCAGAGTGTTCACATTTTTAACGATTTCATGTGTCTGAAGGTAGAACTCTGCCTACCCAGCAAGCCCAGAGAGCAAATCAAGAGCACCTATAGGCCTACCGCTGGCCAATCAGATTGCACAGTTTCCTCAAGCCATAGACTGTAAAAAGAAACCTTGAACGCACAGCAAAGTTGGCAGTGAGAATTCTAAACTTTGAAGACCATGACTAGAGAGAGACTCAAAGAATACAGCCACGCTGTTCTGATATTTTTTTGGTAACTGTCTATTTACCACCACAAACCGATGCTGGCACTAAGACGCACTCAGCGAGCTGTATAAGGCCATAAGTAAACACAAACATGCTCATCCAGAGGTGGCGCTCCTAGTGGCCAGAACTTTAATGCAGGGAAACTTAAATCCGTTTTACCTAACTTCTACCAGCATGTTGCATGTGCAACCAGAGGAGAAAAAAAAACTCTAGACCACTTTTACTCCACACACAGAGACGCATGCAAAGCTCTCCCTCGCCCTCCATTTTACAAATCTGACCATAATTCTATCCTCCTAATTCCTGCTTACAAGCAAAAACTAAAGCAGGAAGTACCAGTGACTCGCTCAATACGGAAGTGGTCAGATGATGCAGATGCTAAGCTACAGGACTGTTTTGCTAGCACAGACTGAAATATGTCATTGAGGAGTATACTACATCAGACACCAGCTTCATCAATAAGTGCATCGATGACGTCGTCCCCACAGTGACTGTACGTACATACCCCTACCAGAAGCCATAGATTACAGGCAACATCAACATCTAAAGGGTAGAGCTGCCACTTTCAAGGAGCGGGACTCTAACCCGGACGCTTATAAGAAATCCCGCTACGCACCACGACGAACCATCAAACGGACAGTGTCAATACAGGCCTAAGATTGAATCCTACTACACCGTCTCCGACACTCATCGGATGTGGTAGCGCTTGCAAACTATTACCTACTACAAAAGGAAGCCCAGCCGCGAGCTGCCCAGTGACACGAGCATACCAGACAAGTTAAATTACTTCTATGCGCGCTGTGAAACAAGCAAGACTGAAGCATTCATGAGAGCATTAGCTGTTCGGGACAACTGTGTGACCACACTCTCCATAGCCAATGTGAGTAAGACCTTTAAACAGATCAACATTCACAAGGCCGCGGGCCAGACAGATTACCAGGACGTGTACTCCGAGCATGCGCTGACCAACTGGAAAGTGTCTTGACTGACATTTTCAACCTCTCCCTGACCCAGTCTGTAATACAAACATGTTTCAAGCAGACCACCATAGTCCCTGTATCCAAAAAACCAATGTAGCCTGCCTAAATGACTACTGACCCGTAGCACTCACATCTGTAACCATGAAGTGCTTTGAAAGGCTGGTCATGGCTCACATCAACACCATCATCCCAGAAACCCTAGACCCACTCCAATTTGCATACCGCCCCAACAGATTCACAGATGACGCAATCTCTATTGGACTCCACACAGCCCTTTCCCACCTGGACATAAGGAACACCTATGTGAGAATACTATTCATTGACTACAGCTCAGCATTCAACATCATAGTGCCTTCAAAGCTCATCACTAAGCTAAGGACCCTGGGACTAAACACCTCCGTCTGCCACTGGATCCTGGACTTCCTGACAGGCCACCCCCAGGTGGTAAGGTTAGGCAACAACACATCCGCCACGTTCATCCTCAACCCTGGGGCCCCACAGGGGTGCGTGCTTTATCCCCTCCTGTACTCCCTGTTCACCCATGACTACGTGGCCAAGCATGACTCCAACACCATCATTTAAGTTTGCAGATGACACAACGTGGTAGGCCTGATCACTGAAAACAACTAGACCGCCTACAGGGATGAGGTCGAAGACCTGGCAGTGTGGTGCCAGAACAACAACCTCTCCCTCAACGTGATCAAGACAAAGGAGATGATTGTGGACTACAGGAAAAGGACGGCCGAGCTCGCCACATTCTCATCAACGGGACTGTAGTGGATCAGGTTGAGAGCTTCAAGTTCCTTGGTGTCCCAATCACCAACAAACTATCATGGTCCAAACACACTAAGACAGCTGTGAAGAGGGCACGACAATGCCTATTCCTCCTCAGCAGACTGAAAATATTTGGCATGGGTCCTCAGATCCTCAAAGTTATACAGCTGCACCATCGAGAGCATTCTGACTGGTTGCATCACCGGCTGGTATGGCAATTGCTCGGCCTCCAACCACAAGGCGCTACAGAGGGTAGTGTGAACGCCCAAGCTTCCTGCCATCCAGGACCTCTATACCAGGCGGTGTCAGAGGAAGGCCCTAAAAATTGCCAAAAACTCCAGCCACCCTAGTCAGACTGTTCTCTCTTGTACCTCACGGCAAACGGTATTGGAGTGCCAAATCTAGGTCCAAGAGGTTTCTTAACAGCTTCTACCCCCAAGCCATAAGACTGCTGCGCAGCTAATCAAATGGCTACACAGACTATTGACATTGACACACCCTTTTTTACGCTGCTGCTGCTCTCTGTTTATTATCGATGCAGTCACTTTACCACTACCTACATGTACATACTGTATTACCTCAATTACCTCGACTAACCTGTACCCACTCACATTGACTCTACCGGTACCCCCTGTATATAGCCTTGTTATTGTTATTTTATTTATTTATTTTTTACTTTAGTTTATTTATTAAATATTTTATAAAACTCTTATTTTTGTTAAAACTGCATTGTTGGTTAAGGGCTTATAAGTAAGCATTTCACTGTAAGGTTGTTGTATTCGGCACATATGACAAATAACATTTGATTTGAAATGATCTATTACCAGTGGGATCATAAACCAATAAATAAAAACATATACAGTTGAAGTCAGACGTTTACATACACCTTGGCCAATTACATTTAAACTCCGTTTTTCACAATTCCTGACATTTAATCCTAGTAAAAAATTCCCTGTCTTAGGTCAGTTAGGATCACCACTTTATTTTTAGAATATGAAATGACAGAATAATAGTAGAGAGAATGATTTATTTCAGCTTTTATTTTTTTCATCACATTCCCAGTGGGTCAGAAGTTTACATACACTCAATTAGTATTTGGTAGCATTGCCTTTAAATTGTTTAACTTGGGTCAAATGTTTTGGGTAACCTTCCACAAGCTTCCCACAATAAATTGGGTGAATTTTGGCTCATTCCTCCTGACAGAGCTGGTGTAACTGAGTCAGGTATGTAGGCCTCCTTGCTCACACACGCTTTTTCAGTTCTGTCCCCACATTTTCTATAGGATTGAGGTCAGGGCTTTGTGATGGCCACTCCAATACCTTGACTTTGTTGTCCTTAAGCCATTTTGTCACAACTTTGGAAGTATGCTTGGGGTCATTGTCAATTTGGAAGACCCATTTGCGACCAAGCTTTACATTCCTGACTGATGTCTTGAGATGTTGCTTCAATATATCCACATAACTTTCTTTCCTCGTGATGCCATCTATTTTGTGAAGTGCACCAGTCCCTCCTGCAGCAAAGCAGCCCCACAACATGATGCTGCCACCCCGCTGTGCTTCACGGTTGGGATGGTGTTCTTCGGCTTGCAAGCCCCCCCCTTTTTCCTCCAAACATAATGATGGTCATTATGGCCAAACAGTTCTATTTTTGTTTCATCAAACCAGAGGACATTTCTCCAAAAAGTATGATCTTTGTCCCCATGTGCAGTTGCAAACCGTAGTCTGGCTTTTTTATGGCCGTTTTTGAGCAGTGGCTTCTTCCTTGCTGAGAGGCCTTTCAGGTTATGTCGATATAGGACTCATTTTACTGTGGATATAGATACTTTTGTGCCTATTTCCTTCCTTGTGCCTATTTCCTTCCTTCTTCACAAGGTCCTTTGCTGTTGTTCTGGGATTGATTTGCACTTTTCGCACCAAAGTACGTTAATCTCTAGGAGACTGAACGCGTCTCCTTCCTGAGTGGTGTGACGGCTGCATCGTCCCATGGTGTTTATACTTGCGTACTATTGTTTGTACAGATGAACATGGTCCCTTCAGGCGTTTGGAAATTGCTTCCAAGGATGAACCAGACTTGTGGAGGTCCACAGTTTTTTTCTGAGGTCTTGGCTGATTTCTTTTGATTTTCCCATGATGTCAAGCAAAGAGGCACTGAGTTTGAAGGCAGGCCTTGAAATACATCCAAAGGTATACCTATTAACTCAAATTATGTCAATTAACCTATCAGAAGCTTCTAAAGCCATGACATTTTCTGGAATTTTCCAAGCTGTTTAAAGGCACAGTCAACTTAGTGTTAGTAACCTTCTGACCCACTGGAATTGTGATACAGTGAATTAATAATGAAATAATCTGTCTGTAAACAATTGCTGGAAAAATTGCTCTTGGCATGCGCAAAGTAGATGTCCTAAACAACTTGCCAAAACTATAGTTTGTTAACAAGAAATTTGTGGAGTGGTTGAAAAACAAGTTTTAATGACTCCAACCTAAGTGTATGTAAACTTCCGACTTCAACTGTATATATTTCAAAATTGTCTGGGAAGAGCAACATTGGCACGGCAATTCAAGCATAACCAATATGCAGTGATAATGTATTGGGCCTATAGCCTACTGCAAAACCTCATTGCTACAGTACTGTTTTTCATTGATTTATGTTGCAAAGGCTTACGTTTTTAGGTCATGTTTTGTGGCAGATCTCGGCTTTCATTTTGACTCCGAAAGTGATCTTGACTCAGAAAAGGTTGGTAACCACTGACCTAGCCAGTTGTTTTGCTCTACTCTTAGGCAGGCCTGCAATCTGAAGGCCACGTACCATAAGTGTCATGACTTCCGCCGAGGAAGGTGGATCGCCTTGTCCGGTGGTCGAGATCACCGGTCTTCTAGCCATCGCCGATCCACCTTTCATTTTCCATTTGTTTTGTCTTGTTTTCCCGCACACCTGGTTTGCATTCCCTCATTACTCGTCTTGCATATAACCCTCTGTTTCCCCCCATGTCTGTGTGTGGAATTGTTATGTGTAAATGTATGTGTACTCCAGGCTGGTTTGCGCCGGGTTATTGCAACCCGTGTGTGGTTAGTTTTCTGAGTGCCATGTTTTGTTCGCCTCAATAAATGGCTCCGTTTGCTACGCATTTATGCTCTCCTGCGCCTGACTTCCCTGCAGCCAGTTACGCACTCCATTACAGAAAGCCTATGTACGTGACCCAGACTGCCAAATATCAATATCGCCAACTTTTATCTGTATCCCAGAGTGTCCAAGCGTTATGCAACAAAAAGGTATTTAAGGAGTTTGTCAGAAAAGGCCTGCTCCATGTATCATTTGAATTAGCAGCCCACTTCCAAAATCTGGGCTAATTGTGGTTGCATGCATGCGCTTTCTCATCCTGCAGTTACAGATAACAACAACTCCCTTCAGAATATGAAGTAGCAGCCTACCTGTTGGCTATTGGTGGTTGTAGCATATCCTTCCCCTCTTAACGTTTAATTCCGTCATTATGAAGTCAGTTAAGATGACACATACCCGAGACCTGTGACAATCATATCAGATCCGACCCAGACCCGTGACATGATTTAGAATTCTGGAACTAAACCTGCTCTGGACCCGAATTGGGTCTTAGGTATTCGGGTACAGGTGGACTCGTGGAGATCTCTACTTCCTCCCTCAGTAAGTCCAGAACGAGGGAGGCTCTGGCTAGCTCTAACTGTCACACCGTCACTGTTGAGCATGTTCAGCAGGTGAGTCGGTCTGGTAGCGCTGTATAGCCACTCAACATTCGGGACACCTAAACCCCCCTCTGTTCAGCTCAGGAAGATAAAGTCACGTCTGGTGTGTTTTTAAGCATAGCCACTTTCTCACTACTTGACATTTTTTGTTATTAATTCCCCTCCTAACCTTCTGTGGGATATGCACATTGGCAAACAGATGTTGAATCTTTGCTAGCGCCACCTCTCTTACAGCGTCTAGCTTCATGACCACAGGCAGAGGGGGAATTCCAATCATATCAAGCCTGGTTGAATACTCATGGACAAGCTCCTCAACTTGCCCCCCCCCCACTCACCAGCAACATTACATTTATGTCCAAGATAGCTGGATGTTTCGTGACGAGAGTACTCCCTGATTGATTGGTTTATTCATTAGTGTATATGTTTGCGGCTTATCAGTCTTTCGTAGAACACCGCACATTTAGTGTCTTTGACTTCCCGACCATTTCAAAAAGTCACCTGTGCGAGAGAGCATGTCTTTGATAACCCGCTCCTCTCTGGAGGAGATCTGAGCGTCATGACCCCTGTACTGGGTTCAGGGGCACACTGGCAAAGCCATTTCAGCCACTGGTTGATGGCTAGGATGAAGTTAACAGCGCTCCATGGGCAACCTGTTTTTATGCCAACCCTGAGTGGCATAAAACACACACACATACAGTACACAAGCACACAGTATTGCCTTTTAGATGTGTCTGCACTCTCTGTGATGTTTCTTCCCCCTCAGGGGGTGTTGAAGTAACTGGGGTCTCAGTGTGACAGTGCACAGGATGGTGGGTGTTCTTTTGTCTTTGAGGCTTGTGTTTGTTTTACTTTTTAAACACATCCCAAATGAAGCAGTAAATGAGCTGGGCTGGACAGCTCCCTGGGACCAGGTCTGAGGGTGAGGAGGAGAGGAGAGTGGGCCGGGCCTGAGGTCCCCAGAAAAGCCTAAAATGTGAAAATGAGTGGAACTCCCAGGGTTTTCAAAACAAGCCCAGAGATTTCATTACACATACCTGGACAACTGAGGGCATGGAAAAAAACACTCCTCACATATGTGTGCATACACGCATACACTCGAACACACACACACTACCGCACATATATGTGCACGTGCGCACACACTCCCCACACCCCTGAGCAGCAGCTGGGCTCAGACTTTTAAAAACCTAAAAATAATAACAACCATGTTAACTAAATACACCAGTGAACTCCCCCCCCCCCCCCCCCCCCCCCTGCCTCTCCCTCTCTCTCCCCCTCTCTCTCGCTCTCTCTCCCCCCCTCCGTCTGCCTCTCCCTCTCTCTCCCCCTCTCCCTCTGCTTCTGCCTCTGCCTCTCCCACTCTCTCTCCTCCTCTCCCTCTGCCTTTCTCTCGCTCTTTCTCCTCTCTCTCTCTTTCTCTCTCTTTCTTCTCTCTTTCTTCTCTCTCTCTCTCTCTCTCTCTCTCTCCCTTTCTCTCTCTCTCTCCCTTTCTCCCTCCCTCTCTCTCAGCATCAGAAAAGTGCAGCGCACTACATCAATGTGGTCATCAATCATAGGCTGTGCGTTGTCAGTCACTGCTGACAGGGCTGGGTGTGGGTGGTGGAAAGTGGGAGCACTGTGCTGCCTAACACTGTAGGCTGGGTGTGTGGGTGGTGGAGAGGGGGAGCGCTGTGCTGCCTAACACTGTAGGCTTGGGTGTGGGTGGTGGAGAGGGGGAGCGCTGTGCTGCCTAACACTCTGTAGGCTGGGTGTGTGGGTGGTGGAGAGGGGGAGCGCTGTGCTGCCTAACACTGTAGGCTGGGTGTGTGGGTGGTGGAGAGGGGGAGCGCTGTGCTGCCTAACACTGTAGGCTTGGGTGTGGGTGGTGGAGAGGGGGAGCGCTGTGCTGCCTAACACTGTAGGCTTGGGTGTGGGTGGTGGAGAGGGGGAGCACTGTGCTGCCTAACACTCTGTAGGCTGGGTGTGTGGGTGGTGGAGAGGGGGAGCGCTGTGCTGCCTAACACTGTAGGCTGGGTGTGTGGGTGGTGGAGAGGGGGAGCGCTGTGATGCCTAACACTGTAGGCTTGGGTGTGGGTGGTGGAGAGGGGGAGCGCTGTGCTGCCTAACACTCTGTAGGCTGGGGTGTGGGCATTGGGCGGTGGTGTTATTCTTGGCTACACTAGTGAGGTTGGAACCTTTAGGCAGGGTTCCATCATGTTTTGGGTGGGGGCTGCTGGACTATTGGAGGACCGCTGGGTCGGATGACCATGGTTCTCTTCAGGTCCAAACCCAAAGATGGACTTTGCAGCTTTTTAACAACCTTAGGGAGTGAACGTTATTTCTAATAAGAGTTACATGGAGAAAATTAGACCTCACTGAAATGAAAATGGATGGCCCTCCCTTCAGTAAAATATATTTGACCTAAACCCTCCCTGAACGCTTGAAGAAAAACTGACCCTCCCCTATACCCAAAACAGTAATTAAAACAAAGTGGATAGCAGAGAACATGTCTACTGTTTACCCTCACTTCTTGGACAGAGCCTTAGATATGTAGTTTTAGAAAACTGTTCTTCGTCCTCTAAGCATTACATGGCAACGCAGGAATTTTGATAGCGCACAGGCTGCAGGCTGCAGGCCAGAAGGTTGTGGGTTCGCAGACCACCGTGGACAAGAGTAGGGGTGGAAAGATCTCCGTTAGAGTAAAATCATTGCATGAATCTATTATCATATTCGTAGATCCAAGAAAAAAATGTCATGCAATTCTATGCCATTTAGACACACAAATTACAGAATGGACAGAGAGAGAGATGAACACATAGGCCTGTCATATTTCTCCAACGCCATAATCTGTCTGTCTTGTTTGCAATGAAACTTTCGCTGTTTGCAAATAATTCAATCTGTGACATCATTAGGAATCTGAGCATGGTACTTTCAAAAGTTAAGCCTACCTTTCCACCCCAGACAGAGTAAGCCTACCAACGCAGAAAAATGTATGCTTTAATAGCTGGCTACTCTGCGACCAAATTTGGCTACTTTGAAAATGATGTTCCGGGTGACAATGTATTGGTCGTGGGTGGCGGGTTTTTGGGCTACTTCTAATTTGCACCGCGACCGCCATGACATTTCTGTAGCCTACCATGTGATACAATAAATATGTTGAAATTACGATATCACTGAAGTCATTGCAAATCGATTTGTGCCACTTGTGTAGCCTACCTGGAGCTGGCAAATGGATAAATAGCTTATAAGTTCAGTTTGTTGTTGTAGCCTTGTGTTATTATGCAATTATTAATGGCCATGTTTAGTTAATTATATTGGAAGTTATCAATTGTGATCATGGTCACAGCTCTATCACATGTATCGTTCTCCACATTTAATGTCAGTTTCATTGTGGACTTTTCACGGAAGTTAGATGTTGGCCTATCAGAGGCTATAGGCTACCTGCATCTAGCTCAACAAACCATGGCAAAATTGAATTGCAATTATTAACCCAGATTTTAGTCAGTGTCACGCCCTGACCTTAGAGAGACGTTTTATTTCCTCTAGTTTGGTTAGGTCAGGGTGTGATGTGGGGTGGGCAATCTAGTTTTTTTTATTTCTTTGTGTTTGGCCGAGTATGGTTCCTAATCAGAGACAGCTGTCTATCGTTGTCTCTGATTGGGAATCATACTTAGGCAGCCCTTTTTCCCACCTTCTGTTGTGGGATCTTGTTTTTGTACAGCTCTGTGTAAGCCTGCAGAATGTAACGTTCGTTTTCGTTATTTTGTTCAGTGTTCTGAGTTAAATAAAAGTAAACATGAGCACTTACCACGCTGCACCTTGGTCTCCTCCTTACGACGATCGTTATGGTCAGTAGCCTATGGCTATTGAAATAACAAGTCAATCTCGCAAATAGGCCATTTATAACGGTTTGAAATCTTGACATCTGGTACATAATAACAGCACAATTGCCAGAAAATAGCCAAACATTCATTTTTGGAAGTTCATCCAAGTGTTTCTTGCACAGAGCTTTCGAGATCCTCTGTCCAACTTTCAACACTCAAACTCTCCTGTCGGATGGTTCTATAGTTATGCACATGCGCAAACAGGATTTATTTACAGTTATATGCTGGGTGGTTTGAGCCCTGGGTGCTGATTGGTTTAAAGCCTTGGTATATCAGACCGTGTACCATGGGTTGGACTTTTTAAAACTTTTACTGTTCTTATTACATTGGTAACCAGATTATAATATCAATAAGGCACCTCAGGGGGTTGTGGTGTCATAAGAACAGCCCTTAGCCGTGGTATATTGGCCATATACCACACCTCCTCCGGCCTTATTGGTTAATAATAGCAGTCAAAACAAGTTAAATTGACATCCATTGATGGAAAATGATCTGGCGAGTTTAATACGGGCAAATGATCTTTTCTCTAAAGACATATTCTTAAGCTCACAATAATCATTATTTTGAAGCTACCTTTGCTTCTTTGTCTACGTTGTTACAAATTACATTAATATTCCCTCTTAATTTGCTCGATAACGTTGTATAAAACGTTTTTTGTGGGGGGTAAATGTTGCAACTCTTCTCTTGCTGCGTAAAAAAAATGTTCGGCAGGTTTCAGGCCTCGTGTGCGGGCTTTGAGAGGTCATTGGGCTAGGAATTGTCGCTACACCTGGCAATCGTGGTGTTTCCCTAAGAGCTGTCTGGGTTTAAACATCTTCTAATGTACAGAATGTAAATAGCTTAATCAATTGATAGTGACGGAATTAGATTACTTCCCAAGCAAAGTCATTTTTTGTTCCCCTCGGCTATAGAAGGTTGTAGCTCAGCCTCTGAATGTCAAGGAAACAAAACAATGATATCCCCATATGCATCGGAGTCACGTGTTTCACGGGTATTTTACAGTTTGTTTCTAGCATAAAGCATCGCGCACCAAAGCAATGTTATAGACAATTTTATATAATCGGATCAGTTTTATTTTCTGTGCTTTTTGCCACTTTCTTTAATAAAAGGCTATGACATACCCTCTTATACCCCCTCAATTCGAGTCTTGATTTTAACTTAACAGCCCTGATATGGAGGTAGGGCATTTAAAGAGTGCATGGTGGGTGGAGGAACTGACCGACAAATCTATGCATATAGCAGCCTATAGCCTAATATAGTCTGTCAAACAGGTAGGCCTACCTCATAATAGGCTGTAACACAAAGCCCTCTTGTTGTTAGCAAAGTCTAATTAAAATGAATACCGTTGAAATGAATTATGGCTACTGGAATTTGCCCAATTTCATCACTATGAGCAGTCCATTTCCGATTAATTGTTCCGCGGCTGCTGCATCAAGTTTCAGCACCACAATGTGTTGCTCGAATCTGGCTTATTGTGAAGTCAATTACTCTGATAAATAGGCCTACATCATGGACAAGATGCATACAGTGCATTCGGAAAGTATTCAGACCCCTTCCCTTTTTCCATATTTTGTTACGTTATTCTAAAAGTAATGAAATATTTTTGTTTACTCATCAATCTACACACAATACCCCATAATGACAAAGTGAAAACAGGTTTTTCTAAATGTTTGCTAATTTATTAATAAAAAAAACAGAAATACCTTATTTACATAAGTATTCAGACCCTTTGGTATGAGACTCGAAATTGAGCCCAGGTGCATCCTGTTTCCATTGATCATCCTTGAGATGTTTCTACAACTTGACATTTCTAAAAACCCGGTTTTTGCTTTATCATTATGGGGTATTGTGTGTAGATTGATGGGGGGGGGGGCAATTTAATCCATTAGAATAAGGCTGTAACTGAACAAAATGTGGTCTGTATGCTTTTTCCGAATGCACTGTACTGTTTTTTTTATAAAATCTATTATAGTAGTAGCAAGCTATCAAAGTTGACCTCCGGTCCTCATCTATGTGCTCTCCTTCTCAAACTGAACAGAGGCTATACTCTAGTCCACGTGCAAGATTAGGCCTAATCAAAAATGATTTCCAGAAGAGGCCTTTGACTCTCCTCCTGAACTGCCACTGTAGGCCTACACAGCACAGCCATTGGTTAGGCAGCACACAAAACGTTTTGGATCAGCAAGAGCAGAGCAGGCTGGGGATCAGCGTTGGAATATCCATTGGTTAGACAGCACACACAATGTTTTGATCAGAAAGAGCAGAGCAGGCTGGGGATCAGCGTTGGAATATCCATTGGTTAGACAGCACACACAACGTTTTGATCAGAAAGAGCAGAGCAGGCCGGAGATCAGCATTGGAATATCCACTGCAGTGTGTAGTGCAGCAAAGTTTTATTTACACCATCCCATCAGCTGTCTTAGAAATACAACTTTGCCATGTGCTTCTCTGACCATGCACTTCATAGCCTAAAGCCTATAGGATATGGATCATTTGATTGAGACCACACTAAATAGCCTATAGGCGCAATTGATATTGCGCTCAGCGGAGAATCAGGGATGAGGGGCGGCATGAGGCAAATATCGATATACACTCGGAGGCCAGTTTATTAGGTACACCCATCTAGTATCGGTTCGGACCCCCCTTTGCCTCCAGAACAGCCTGAATTCTTCGGGGCATGTACACGTTGCTCAATTGGTATCAAAGGACCTAACGTGTGCCAGGAAAAAATTCCCCACACCATTAAGCCACCAGACTGTACCGATGACACCTGGCAGGATGGGCCATGGACTCATGCTGCTTACGCCAAATCCTGATTCTGCCATCTGCATGACGGAACAGGGTCTGGTATTCGTCAGACCAGGTGATGTTTTTCCACTCCTCAACTGTCCAGTGTTGGTGATTGCGTGCTCACTGGAGCCACTTCTTCTTGTTTTTAGCTGATAGGAGTGGAACCCGGTGTGGTCGTCTACTGCAATCGCCCATCCGTGACAAGGAACGACACTGTGCGTTCCAAGATGCCGTTCTGCACACCACTATTGTACAGCGCCGTTCTTTACCGGTTTGTGACCCGCCAGTTAACTTGCACAATTCTTGCCGTTCTCGTTCGACCTCTCATCAACGAGCTGTTTTCTTCCACAGGACTTCTGCTGACGGGATGTTTTTTGTTTGTGGCACCATACTCAGGAAACCCTAGACACTGTTGTACGTGTAAAGTCCAGGAGGCCGGCCAGCCGTTTCTGAAATACTGATAACCGACGATCATACCATGCTCAAAGTTGCTTAGGTCACTTGTTTTGCCCATTCTATCATTCAAACGGCCACGTGACACACTGTCTGTTGGAGCAAACCATTTTTGTAAACGGGGTAGTGTACCTATGAACTGGCCTCTGAGTGTATAGCCTAATAAGCAACTCATTCTAAAACACTGAGAAATATTGAAATGTAATCAATTACAAATTACATGACCCTCCCCTGGACTAGATTTAAAAAACACTAAACCCTCCACTGGACTAGATTTAAAAAAAAAACACTAAACCCTCCCCTTGACTAGATTTAAAAAACACTAAACCCTCCCCTGGACTAGATTTAAAAAACACTAAACCCTCCCCTGGACTAGATTTAAAAAACACTAAACCCTCCCCTGGACTAGATTTAAAAACACTAAACCCTCCCCTGGACTAGATTTAAAAACACTAAACCCTCCCCTGGACTAGATTTAAAAAAACACTAAACCCTCCCCTGGACTAGATTTAAAAAACACTAAACCCTCCCCTGGACTAGATTTAAAAATCACTAAACCCTCCCCTGGACTAGATTTAAAAAACACTAAACCCTCCCCTGGACTAGATTTAAAAAAAAACACTAAACCCTCCCCTGGACTAGATTTAAAAAACACTAAACCCTCCCCTGGACTAGATAAAAAAAAAACACTAAACCCTCCCCTGGACTAGATTTAAAAAAACACTAAACCCTCCCCTGGACTAGATTTAAAAAAAACACTAAACCCTCCCCTGGACTAGATTTTAAAAAACACTAAACCCTCCCCTGGACTAGATTTAAAAAAAACACTAAACCCTCCCCTGGACTAGATTTAAAAAAACACTAAACCCTCCCCTGGACTAGATTTAAAAAAACACTAAACCCTCCCCTGGAGGAGGGACTGAAATTGAAAGAGTATGATCCTCCCCAATTTTCATCCAGGTACCCATTATGTAAATGTCAATCCATCCCTTAAAGCCCTGACTTTAGCCTTGTATTTAAATCATTGAGTTTATATATCTGCAACTGTAGATCAGTGTTTCCCCACCCTGGTCCTCAAGTACCCCCAACACTACACATTCTTGTTGTAACCTCGGACAAGCACACCTGATTCATCAAGCACTTAACTGGTTGAATCAGGTGTGTTTGCCTGAGCCTACAACAATAATGAGTACTGTTGGGGGAATTTGAGGACCGGAGTTGAGAGACACTGTTATAGATAGAGTCTGCCATTTCTGTGAATAGTCGATGAGGTCTGTGGGAATGTTTGCATCCTCAGCAGCCTGCCAACCAGCCAGCCTCCCTAGCAGTAACAAGATGTCTGCAGACTGCAAATGAGGCTTGAGCCAAACTACACTAGACCGTCCTGGGGGATTGGACTGGAGCTCAACCCTAAAATTGAACCTCCACTCTGGGGTCCTGAGGGGAGGGGCTAGAGGAGGATCCTCTGGCAGACCTAAATCTACTCAAAGCCGCCTGGATTCCTGCTCTCAGATCCTACCCTGTCTGTGTAAACAGGTCTGGAATATCACCACTGTTTGTGTGTGTATGGGCACACACGATGTGCTGTAAGTGAACACTGGTATGTGTGTGTGTGTGATTCACTCTTTTTCCCCGGAACCCTATTTCTATGCAGCCGTCTCCCTTTAATGTCATACTCCTATTGTGGGCAGCCGTTCTCGAGACAACGGCAAGTTATACTGGTCCGTTTGATCCGTTTCTAGTGAAGTAATCCAAGTGGAGTGACTCTCCACTGACCCATCTCCCAAGACGTAGGGTCACACCGCTGGCCCGGTACACCGTGGGTTCCCCATCGTCTCGACCCCCCCCCCCCCCCCACCAGCGACTGATGGATATCTTAGTGCATCTAATCAGTTCATCAACCACTGTCTTTGTGCATTAGACACAGGGTGAGAGGACAGCTGTCTGTGCAGTATGTTGCTCTGCTCTGGGCTGTCTGTCTGTGTGTGGTGTGTTTGGCGTGGAGAACGCGTATCATATGTTTTGTTTTACTGACCGGACCTGGGAGGGCAGGCTGTTCGCCTCATCTCCTGGGCTGACACTTGACCCACGGGGTAATCACAGAGGGATTTGGGACGCCTTTGATCCCCCTTTTCTGTCCATGAGGGGGTGCAGGGCCGACACACAGAGATTAGGGGCACTGGGGAGAGGGCTGCTAGGCTGATTTGGTGCTGGAGCGTATTTGCGTGTGTGTCTGTGTTTGATTGTTACAAGGGCTTTATACTGTACTTCAGGGCACGAGATATGGGTCTACAGTGTTCCCCTTTTAAAGTGGCAATCTGCAGTTGCTACATCTATTTTTGGACTTATGAATTAATGATATGTAGCCATTAATTCTTGAAGAATATAACTTATAAATCCCCCGTAAGAACCCAAAATATAAGCTTGTTTTACTCCAATGTTTTTAAACATAGTAAATGTAAACAAACATTGTATAGCCTCAAAACATGGTTAAAACTATAATTTTGGATGGTCAGTCTTTGCATCCATAGGTCTGTCTATGAATTTTAGAGTGGTTAAATTTCTCCAGCCCCATCCCTCAGCTTTGGAAACAGTGGTGGAGAGAACGCTTTATTGGTTCATCTGCGGATTGACCCTTTAAGACTAGCTCAGCTACTACAATGTGCCAGTCCCCAAACATTAGTGACCGTTGATGTTTGATTCATTGTAGCTCTTTACAATGTCAAACCTGGATGCCATCCTGCAAGAGTGTGTGTCTCTTCTCAGCAAATCGATAAAGCTCTAAAAGTACTGCAATAAAAGGGGTAAGAGGGTCAGAGTTCGTTAGAGGTCAATTTGGATGACCAGCACGGTCACCTTCTGGTCTGGCACCTGCAGCTTCTCTCTGGTTGGCTGACTGATAGAGCAGGGCGGAAGGAGGACCACGTCCTAAATGAGGAATAGCTGAGTGGGAGGAGAGATGATCCATCATAGATTCCTCATGATGAAAACCATGATCCTGGTATGCCTGTGTCCTCCAGCTCTTCTCTCCTCTACAGACAGGCACATGTGCAGGAGTAGAGAAATGAATGGTCTCTGGTAGCCAACACTCCCAATGGGCTTAGATTCTCAATCAACTCAACAGAATAGCTTTGTGGTCTGGAAAATGAACTCATGACCAGCGGGTTGTCTGTTCATAAAGAGTTAGGTCATACTGCCATTGTGTTATTGAGCAAGAATTAACCTGGTGTGCATATGGACACTTTGTATACGGAACAGAATTAACTATGTCCAGAATATAAAAGAAAACATAAGTAGCCAGGAGGAGGCTGAGAGAGGTGCAGACAGTGTTTACATGATGACAAGAGCTGGTTTTAATGACTCCAACCTAAGTGTACGTAAACTTCCGACTTCAACTGTATCTATATATATATATATGTCATTAAAACTTGTTTTTCAACCACGCCACAAATTTCTTGTTAGGGATAGGGGGCAGTATTTTCACATTCGGATGAAAAGCGTGCCCAGAGTAAAGTGGGAAATCTGAGGCTTGTAGTTTTTCTTTCTAATCCCTATCGAAACTACAGTGTCTGTGGGGTCACATTGCACTTCCTACGGCTTCCATTGGCTGTCAACAGCCTTTAGAAACTTGTTTAATCCATCTACTGTTACTGGGCAGAGAATAGGAGCTCAGTCAATCAGTGGCCTGCCTGGGAGCAGTGAGTTGTTTACTGCGCGGGCACGTTGGCGCGCCGCTCCTTCTTTTTGTTCTGTAATGAATACGCTATTGTCCGGTTGGAATATTATCGACGTTTTATGTTAAAAAGACCCTAAGGTTTGATTGTAAACATCGTTTGACATGTTTCTTAGAACGGTAATGGAACCTTTTGACTTTTTGTCTCTGGTTTTACGCTCGCACATTTTGCCTTTGGATAGTGATCTGAACGCGCGAAGAAAAGGAGGTATTTGGACATAAATATGGAGTATTTCGAACAAAAATAAAATTTCTTGTGGGAGTCCTGGGAGTGCATTCCGACGAAGATCAGCAAAGGTAAGGGAGGATTTATAATACTAATTCTGATTTTAGTTGACTCCAGAACTTGGCGGGTAACTGTATAGCTTGCTTTGGTGGCTGAGCTCTGTACTCAGAATATTGAAAAATGTGCTTTCGCCGTAAAGCTATTTGAAAATCTGACACAGCGGTTGCATTAAGGAGAAGTGTATCTATAATTCTTTCAATAACTGTTTTAAAGTTTATCAACGTTTATGATTAGTATTTTTGTAAATTGATGTGCTCATTCACCGGATGTTTTGGGTGGCAATACTTTTCTGAACATCAAGTGCCAATGTAAAATGTTTTTTTTTTATATATACATATAAAATGTATCTAACAAAACATACATGTATTGTCTAACATTGAGTCCTGGGAGTGGAATCTGATGAAGATTGTCAAAGGTTAGTGATTCATTTTAGCTGTATTTCAGGTTTTTGTGATGCCTCTCCTTGCTTGGAAAATGGCTGTGTGGTTTTTCTTGTGAAGTTGATGTCCTAACATAATCTAATGTTTTGCTTTCGCCGTAAAGCCTTTTTGAAATCGGACGCTGTGGTTGGATTAAGGAGAATCTTATCTTTAAAATGGTGTATAATAGTTGTATGTTTGGGAAAATTTAATTATGAGATTTTTGCTGTTTTGTATTTCGCGCCCTGCTATTACATTGGCTGTCCATAACAGGTTGTTTAACAAACTATAGTACTGGCAAGTCAGTTAGGACATCTAATTTTTCCAACAATTGTTTACAGACAGATTATTTCACCTATAATTCAATGTATCACAATTAGAGTGGGTCAGAAGTTTACATACACTAAGTTGACTGTGCCTTTTAAACAGCTTGGAAAATTCCAGAAAATTATGTCATGGCTTTAGAAGCTTCTGATAGGCTAATTGACATAATTTGAGTCAATTGGAATGTGTACCTGTGGATGTATTTCAAGGCTTACCTTCAAACTCAGTGCCTCTTTGCTTGACATCATGGGAAAATCAAAAGAAATCAGCCAAGACCTCAGAAAAACAATGTAGACCTCCACCAGTCTGGTTCATCCTTGGGAGCAATTTCCAAACGCCTGAAGGTCCCACGTTCATCTGTACAAACAATAGTACGCAAGTATGAACACCATGGGACGACACAGCCGTCATACCGCTCAGGAAGAAGACGCGTTCTGTCTCCTAGAGATGAACGTACTTTGGTGCGAAAAGTGCAAATCAAACCCAGAACAACAGCAAAGCACCTTGTGAAGATTCTGGAAGAAATAGGTACAAAAGTATCTATATCCACAGTAAAACATGTCCTATATTGACATAACCTGAAAGGCCACTCAGCAAGGAAGAAGCCACTGCTCCAAAACCGCCATAAAAAAGCCAGACAACGGTTTGCAACTGCACATGGGGACAAAGATCATACTTTTTGGAGAAATGTCCTCTTGTCTGATGAAACAAAAATAGAACTGTTTGGCCATAATGACCATCGTTACGTTTGGAGGAAAAAGGGGGAAGCTTGCAAGCCGAAGAACACCATCCCAACCTTAAAGCATGGGGGTGGCAGCATCATGTTGCGGGGGTGCTTTGCTGCAGGAGGGACTGGTGCACTTCACAAAATAGATGGCATCATGAGATGGAAAATTAAGTGGATATATTGAAGCAACATTTCAAGACATCAGTCAGGAAGTTAAAACTTGGTCGCAAACGGGTCTTCCAAATGGACAATGACCCAAAGCATACTTCCAAAGTTGAGGCAAAATGGCTTAAGGACAACAAAGTAAAGATATTGGAGTGGCCATCACCAAGCACTGACCTCAATCGTATAGAACATTTGTGGCCAGAACTGAAAAAGTGTGTGCCAGCAAGGAGGCTTACAAACCTGACTCAGTTACACCAGCTCTGTCAGGAGGAATGGGCCAAAATTCACCCAACTTATTGTGGGAAGCTTGTGGGAGGCTACCCGAAATGTTTGACCCAAATTAAACAATTTAAAGGCAATGCTACCAAATACTAATTGAGTGTATGTAAACTTCTGACCCACTGGGAATGTGATGAAAGAAATAAAAGCTGAAATAAATCATTCGCTCTACTATTAATCTGACATTTCACATTCTTAAAATAAAGTGGTGATCCTAACTGACCTAAGACAGGGAATTTTAACTATGATTAAATGTCAGGAATTGTGAAAACTGAGTTTAAATGTATTTGGCTAAGGTGTATGTAAACTTCTGACTTCAACTGTAAATGCAGTGCATTTGAAAAGTATTCAGACTCTTTTCCACATTTTATTACTTTATAGCCCTATTCTAAAAATAATTAAATAAAAAATATATATTTACACACAATACCCCATAATGACAAAGTGAAAAAAAGTTTTTTAGACATTTTTGCAAATGTATTCAAAATATACAACGGAAATACGTTATTTACATAAGTATTCAGACCCTTTGCTATGAAACTCGAAATTAAGCTCCAATGCATCCTGTTTCCATTGATCATCCTTGAGATGTTTCTACAACTTGATTGTAGTCCACCTGTGGTAAATTCAGTTGATTGGACATGATTTGGAAAGGCACACACCTGTCTATATGAGGTGCCACAGTTGACAGTGCATGTCAGAGCAAAAACCAAGCCATGAGGTCGAAGGATTTGTCCGTAGAGCTCCGAGACAGGATTGTGTTGAGGCACAGATCTGGGGAAGGGTACCAAAAACATTTCTGCAGCATTGAAGGTCCCCAAGAACACAGTGACCTCCATCATTCTTAAATGGAAGAAGTTTGGAAACACCAAGACTCTTCCTAGATCTGGGCCTGGCCAAACTGAGCAAATGGGGGCGAAGGGCCTTGGTCAGGGAAATGACCAAGAACCCTATGGTCACCCTGGGATGGGAGAACCTTCCAGAAGGACAACCATCTCTGCAGCCCTCCACCAATCAGGCCTTTATGGTTGAGTGGCCAGTTGGAAGCCAGTCCTCAGTAAGAGGCAAATGACAGCCTGCTTGGAGTTTGCCAAAAGACACCTAAAGGACTCTCAGACCATGAGAAACAATATTCTCTGGTCTGATGAAACCAACATTGAACTCTTTGGCCTGAATGCCAAGAGTCACATCAGGAGGAACCCTGGCACCATCCCTACGGTGAAGCATGGTGGTGGCAGCATCATGCTGTGGGAATGTTTTTCAGCTGCAAGGACAGGGAGACTAGTCAGGATCGAGGGAAAGATGAACAGAGCAAAGTACAGAGAGATCCTTGATGAAAACCTGCTCCAGAGTGCTCAGGACCTCAGACTGAGGTGAAGGTTCACCTACCAAAAGGACAATGACCGTAAGCACACAGCCAAGACAACACAGGAGTGGCTTCAGGACAAGTCTCTGAATATCCTTGAGTGGCCGAATCAGAGCCCGGACTTGAACCAGATCTAACATCTCTGGAGAGACCTGAAAATAGCTCTGTAGCGACACTCCCCATCCAACTTGGCAGAGCTTGAGAGGACTTGCAGAGAAGAATGGTAGAAACTCCCCAAATACCGGTGTGCAAAGCATATAGCATCATACCCAAGAAGACTCGAGGCTATAATCGCTGCCAAAGTGGCTTTAACAAAGTACTGAGTAAAGGGTCTGAATACTTATGTAAATGTGATATTTCCATTTTTTTATTTTTTATGAATTTGCTAAAATGTCAAGACTTGTGTTTGCTTTGTCATTATGGGGTATTGTGTGTAGATTGAGGATTTAATTTTTTTTTTTTGAAAAAGTCTGTAATGTAACAAAATGTGGAAAAAGGGAAGGGGTCTGAATTCTTTGCGAATGTACTCTATATATACAGTACCAGTCAAAAGTGTGGACACACCTACTCATTCAAGGGTTTTTCAAAATGTGTACTATTTTCTACATTGCAGAACAATAGTGAAGACATCAAAACTAGAGAATACACATATGGAATCATGTAGTAACCAAAAAAGTGTTAAACAAATCTAAATATATTTTATATTTGAGATTCTTCAAACTGATTGGCTCAAAAGCATTAAGAAGGAAAGAAATTCCCTAAATTAACTTTTAACAAGGCACACCTGTTAATTGAAATGCATTCCAGGTGACTACCTCATGAAGCTGGTTGAGAGAATGCCAAGAGTGTGCAAAGCTGTCATCAAGGAAAAGGGTGTCTACTTTGAAGAATCTCAAATATAAAATATAAATATAAAATATAATAACACTTTTTTGGTTACTACATGATTCCATATGTGTTATTTCATTAATTTTTTTATATTTTTATTTCACCTTTATTTAACCAGGTAGGGCCAGTTGAGAACAAGTTCTCATTTACAACTGCGACCTGGCCAAGATAAAGCAAAGCAGTGTGACACAAACAACAACACAGAGTTACACATGGAATAAACAAACGTACAGTCAATAACACAATAGAAAAGTCTATATACAGAGTGTGCTATTTCATAGTTTTCATGTCTTCACTATTCTACAATATCTAAAATAGTACAAATAAAGAAAAACCCTTGAATGAGTAGGTGTTTCCAAACCTTTGACAGGTATCATATATATTAGAAGTGTGCATGTATGCACACATAAGCTGACATATAAATTATTTTGGCAAAAACTGCAAATGTACTTCAACATAAGATGAAGTAAAGGTACAGTAGGCCTATGGAACATGTGGTATTTCAGTCAAACCTTAACACTGACACTCCCTTCTTCTGGCCCCATAACTTCATACAGTGCCTGTGGTTTCTTCCCACACACCTCCCCCGCACTGCTTCCTATGCACCTTTCACATGTTAGAAGGCTTATCCCACTCTGCACTTCTCCCCTGCTTTATCAGTGGGCTTCCTAATCCAAGCCAGCTGTTATACTCCAAATACAATTAACCCCGGTAATTGTGTGATGTTGATTTGGGATTTGGGACACTTTCTCACTGACTGCCGGTAGCCCCGCATTCTCTCTCGGAGGATGACATCATGGGTTTCAGGTTGCCCTGCATGGTTTTGTTTCCCAGGGGCGTTGGGTTAGAGTGTAGACCTGGAGAGAACGGACCAGAGACCATCCTGGGAATACACACTGTGAGCCGTTTGTCTGTCTGTCTGTGTCTGACCCCTCCACCAGCCTGCCTCACACCACACTGTGTTATTGACTCTGTTAAGATGTGTTGACAGATCTGGCAGATGTATGTTCCTTCAGTCCAAATAGTTTGCGAGTGTTATGAACCGAGTTGAAACATTTGGGGATTACTGAGTCAAGACAATACAATATAATCTAGAACACACTAGTTGGTGTGTTTGTGATCTGTGGTTGCGCTCGCGTGGAGAATTTGGTGTGTCTACGTGTCATCTGAGTCATTGGAGTGTGTGTGTGTGTGTGTGTGTGTGTGTGTGTGTGTGTGTGTGTGTGTGTGTGTGTGTGTGTGTGTGTGTGTGTGTGTTTATATGCATCTGTTCCCCTCTTGTCTTTCTCATGAAGGGAGCCACTGCACACGGGTGGGAGTTGGATGACATCATCTGTGTGTGTGTGTGTGTGTGTGTGTGTGTGTGTGTGTGTGTGTGGGCGCGTGTGTGAGTGTAACATTTTTCTGTCGAACCTCATGAGAGAAGCGCAGTGATCTGGAACGGGATCAAAGACATGTTTAAAACCATGCAAGGTAGCCCTCCTCTCCCGCCAGCGCGTCTTATGACTCCATCAACACAGAACAGAGCATTACCCAAAACAGAGAGAGGAGTGACAACGCCAACGGCGGATTTTGAAGATGTTGCTGCGAGGGTCTAGTAACTCTGTCAACAGATTGTGTGTGTGGTGCGAGGACAGCGTATTGAAACAGAACGATGGCGTAATTATGTGAAACACAATGCTAGTTGCACTGCTAGCCCATGTATGAGTTCATTCTAACCTAGGCTGGGTGGGACCCTGGCATAATTCACTCCATAGATCTTTGCACTGAACCAGCTAGTGAGTCATTATAAGTCTCCTCATGATTAAATGATTGTGGCTGGAGCTATTGCATCAATGTAGCATGTCTGATTAGAGAGGGAGAGACAGAGAGAGAGAGAAACTCACCTGGTAAGTTAATTATGTCCCCAATTCTATACCGAACACAGCAGTCTTTTTATGGCTGTATTTGACTTAGACAGTTGCCAGGGAATTAATAAGCGCGTAGATTCTGTTTCATCTGAATACCTCTATTCCCAATGCTAAATCTGCACCAGGCAGCGAGAGTTGGCCCCTGGACTTCAGTGAGGAAGTCAATCATTCTGTCAGTCATCTGCTGTAGGGAGTAGGCAGAGTCACTGGAGCCTGGATAGTCATCCTCTTCCTCTGTGATGTGAAATAAACAGAGGCAGTGAGGCAGGCCCTCTCTCTCCCCCTGCTGTGTTTTCATAGTGTCCAGTCCCCCAGTCCACAGCATGGACACGGGTGCTGATGGTCCAGTCGCTAGATAAACTCAGCCAGTCTCTGGCATTGCACTGACGTAACCACGCACGCAAACACATAGAAAAACATGCACGCGCACACATACACACACACACAGACGCACTAAAATTACTTCAAGGTTTCTAGGAAGCAGTCATTCCGCTCTGTGTTAATTTCATCAACAAAAATTTGGACTAGAATATTAGTCAAACACCTGTTTTTCAGTGGCAAGTGACAAAACTATAACTGACTAAATAGATCCATAAAAAACTACAACTAAACGAAAATGATTTTTCATTTAAGTTTTTCATTTCACAAAATTATATATGTGACTGAAATCTGACTACTAAGTGGCCTGGACAATCATTTTTGGAGAGATTGAGAGCTTTTCAGTGATCAGCACAATTAACATTATCAGCATAGATGTGCAGCGCAGTTCTGTTCAGCAGCAGAGAGGACACTTCCCACCCGGTAAACACAGCCTAAATCAGCTGGTGAGCTGCGGGGGAGCAAGCGATGAGTGTGGGCAGACAGGCTCCGCCTTCGATTATACACATGGCGCAGGTGGACTCTCTTCCTGCTTCCCCTTAGCTAACCAGTCACCACCAGCGTACTAGTAAGCTACCCTTTGCCTGGTTAAGAACACAAGCAGCTTTACGAAACAATAGCAGCATTGACTTTAATGGTAAAACAAAGGTCTAGATATGTTGTTCTCTTGTTTGAGTAGACTATAGAAAAGTAGGCTGTCTGTGAATTTGTAGTCTCGCTCAACTCTCCCACTTTTCCCATTGCATTTCTTATCCAGGTTCTATAGCCAAGTATCCCTCTTTTCCTCCGAGAAAACAGCTTGATTCTAGCCTTTAGGCTACCGTTCAAAAGATATGACCCATAATACAGTTTTGGAACGTTCAGACAGAAATATGCTATGTAGAACAAACATGCCTCTCTCTCTCTCTGTGCTTGTGTGTGTGTTTTGTATGTAATGCGCAATATCTATGTAGGCTGAATTAGGAATTTACATGGCCAGACAATTCTTAACACAAACCGGTGCGCCTGGAACCTACTACCAAACCCCGTTCAAAGGCACTTAAATATTTTGTCTTTCCCATTCACCCTCTGAATGGCACACATAGACAATCCGCCTCAATTGTCTCAAGGCTTAAAAATCCTTCCATAACCTGTCTCCTCCCCTTCATCTACACTGATTGAAGTGGATTTAACAAGTGACATCAATAAGGGATCATATCGTTGGCCTGGATTCACCTGGTCAGTCGGTGTCATGGAAAGAGCAGGTGTTCTTAATGTTTTGTACACTCAGTGTATGTTTGTCATATTTCTGCTGTTGGGAAGAGAATTGTTATGCAGAAGAATCTGTTGGTAGGACAAGGCTATATATGTCTGTGCACATGGAAGTCAGTGCTATATGTTTACTATAGCTTAATGAGGCAATACAAATGTGACGTGACTAAAATGAAAGGGCATTTCGTTTTTCAGCATTTTGACAATAATTAGACTAAATCAGTACTCAAATGACATTTTTTTGGGACTAAAACGTTATATTTTAGTCAAAATGACTGACTCATTCTAAAATGTACACTGATTCTGTAGGCGACCCTACAGGAGACCTGGTAGCAACCAGGTGGTTATTTGTCATTAATGGACGGAGTAAGACAGAACACAGTCAGACCTGTCAACATTGTCTCTGACAGCCTAATGCCGCTCTGTTTGCTGAGGAGGTGGAGCTTGTCGGTCAGCCTGCTGTAGAATCACCTTCCTCAGGTGAAGCTGTAACACTTGTGAGTCCACAGACAGTCTTCAAAGTGGATCGGCACGTTGAGGAGGTATGAAAGGTGGGATTTGTCAGTAAGCCTGTATTGATCCCTGTAGACACAGCACGTCTGGTGAACTGACCCTGTCTCACAGACCAAATAGTGGCATGCATAGAGACACACTGGGTGTATGGAATAACGTAAATCTCTGCTATTACAAACTGTTCTATGGACATACACCTGCAACGCATGCTCCAACAAATATCCCACCTTCTCCGCGAAAGTGACTGCCTTTGACTGTACAGGCACTTCCACACTGAAAAGGGTGTGGGTGTGGAGAGAGTGGAGCTGTGTGTAGGGGCTGCTAATCCAGTTGTCAGACTGTAAGGTGTGAGGCAGAATAACGTACACTCACTAACTGTATTCACGTGATGCTGCTGGTGTTTCCATAGGGGCCCGAAGGCCCTTGGCTGCAGCTGGTGTTGCTGGACGGTGAGATCTGGGGTAGAGAGAAACTCAGGGATGTTACTTACTCTGAGAAAGTATTTTGGAGAAGCAAGGTAAAGTGTGTGTGGGTGTGTATGTGCGTGGCAACGTGTCTGCGTGTGTGTATACATTAGCTTCTTGCAGGGTTCCTGTTACTGAACTGAGGATTAGCGCTGTGTTCTGCTTTGTGCCAGAGTAATGCCTGATTAATCAAACACGGTGTTGCCTTACAGCTTCAACTGCTGCCTGTCACTCCAGCATTCTGTTAGCAGAGAGAGGAGGCTTTTCGGGGAACCGTGCTCAGGTGTGCTGTCAAAAGGAGCTGTCACCACTTCATTGAGCCAGCGTTCAGGAGGGCTACAGGATATATGAATGGGATTAGAGGGAGAGAGGGGAGAGGCTGAATTGTTTGGTGATTTCAGTGCTGAAGTGAGTCTGAGCCCCATACAGTTAGTAGTGCCTGTCTGACAGCATGGTGCTGGCTGTGGAGGAATGGTGTGCCTGTCTGACAGCATGGTGCTGGCTGTGGAGGAATGGTAGTGCCTGTCTGACAGCATGGTGCTGGCTGTGGAGGAATGGTAGTGCCTGTCTGACAGCATGGTGCTGGCTGTGGAGGAATGGTAGTGCCTGTCTGACAGCATGGTGCTGGCTGTGGAGGAATGGTAGTGCCTGTCTGACAGCATGGTGCTGGCTGTGGAGGAATGGGAGTGCCTGTCTGACAGCATGGTGCTGGCTGTGGAGGAATGGGAGTGCCTGTCTGACAGCATGGTGCTGGCTGTGGAGGAATGGGAGGGGTTGTACTGTGTTTGGCTAGTAGCACTCCAGTTAAAGACTAACCAGCAGGTAGAGATCATAGGAGGGAGGTTTAGTTCAACACCTCTGGTCTGGTTTCACAATCAGCAATGTTGAAGAGAGTGTGGGATGAGTAGGACTACCAGAGAAGGGGGGGGATTGAGAGAAAGAGAGGAGATAGAGAGCGAGACAGACAGGCAGGCAGGCAGGCAGGCAGGCAGCCTGGCAGAGAGGAGAGCGAGAGACAGACAGGCAGGCAGAGAGGAGAGAGAGAGAGACAGACAGGCAGAAAGGAGAGAGAGAGTGAGACAGACAGGCAGAAAGGAGAGAGAGAGTGAGACAGACAGGCAGAGAGGAGAGAGAGACAGTGAGACAGACAGGCAGAGCAGGAGAGAGAGAGTGAGAGACAGACAGGCAGAGAGGAGAGAGAGAGACAGACAGGCAGAAAGAAAGAGAGAGACAGACAGGCAGAAAGGAGAGAGAGTGAGAGACAGACAGGCAAAGAGGAGAGTAAGAGAGACAGACAGACAGGCAGAGAGGAGAGTAAGAGAGTGCGAGAGACAGACAGGCAGATGGAGAGCGAGAGAGAGACAGACAGGCAGAGAGGAGAGAGAGACAGACGGGCAGAGAGGAGAGCGAGAGAGACAAACGGGCAGAGAGGAAAGTGAAAGAGAGCGAGAGACAGACAGGCAGATAGGAGAGCGAGAGAGTGTGCAGCCAGAGAGAGAGGGAGACAGACAGGTAGAGAGGAGAGCGAGAGAGTGTGCAGCCAGAGAGAGAGGGAGACAGACAGGCCGAGAGGAGAGCGAGAGAGTGTGCAGTCAGAGAGAGAGAGAGACAGACAGGCAGAGATGAGAGCGAGAGAGTGTGCAGTCAGAGAGGAGAGAGAGACAGACAGGCAGAGAGGAGAGCGAGAGAGTGTGCAGTCAGAGAGAGAGGGAGACAGACAGGCAGAGAGGAGAGAGAGACAGACAGCGGCAGAGATGAGAGCGAGATAGTGTGCAGTCAGAGAGGGAGGGAGACAGACAGGCAGAGAGGAGAGAGAGACAGACAGGCAGAGATGAGAGCGAGATAGTGTGCAGTCAGAGAGGGAGGGAGACAGACAGGCAGAGAGGAGAGAGAGACAGACAGGCAGAGAGGAGAGCGAGAGAGTGTGCAGTCAGAGAGAGAGGGAGACAGACAGGCAGAGAGGAGAGCGAGACAGACAGGCAGAGAGGAGAGCGAGAGAGTGTGCAGTCAGAGAGGAGAGAGAGACAGACAGGCAGAGAGGAGAGAGAGACAGACAGGCAGAGATGAGAGCGAGAGAGTGTGCAGTCAGAGAGAGAGGGAGACAGACAGGCAGAGATGAGAGCGAGAGAGTGTGCAGTCAGAGAGGGAGGGAGGCAGAGAGGAGAGAGAGACAGACAGGCAGAGAGGAGAGCGAGAGAGTGTGCAGTCAGAGAGAGAGAGAGGGAGACAGACGGGCAGAGAGGAGAGAGAGAGACAGGCAGAGATGAGAGCGAGAGAGTGAGCAGTCAGAGAGGGAGGGAGACAGACAGGCAGAGAGGAGAGAGAGACAGACAGGCAGAGAGGAGAGCGAGAGAGTGTGCAGTCAGAGAGAGAGGGAGACAGACAGGCAGAGAGGAGAGCGAGACAGACAGGCAGAGAGGAGAGCGAGAGAGTGTGCAGTCAGAGAGAGAGGGAGACAGACAGGCAGAGAGGAGCGAGAGATAGACAGGCAGAGAGGAGAGAGAGTGTGCAGTCAGAGAGAGAGGGAGACAGACAGGCAGAGAGGAGAGAGAGAGAGTGTGCAGTCAGAGAGAGAGGGAGACAGACAGGCAGAGAGGAGAGAGAGGGAGTGTGCAGTCAGAGAGAGAGAGAGAGACAGACAGGCAGAGAGGAGAGAGAGGGAGTGTGCAGTCAGAGAGAGAGGGAGACAGACAGGCAGAGAGGAGAGAGAGACAGACAGGCAGAGAGGAGAGAGAGACAGACAGGCAGAGAGGAGAGAGAGACAGACAGGCAGAGAGGAGAGAGAGGGAGTGTGCAGTCAGCGAGAGAGAGAGACAGACAGGCAGAGAGGAGTGAGAGGGAGTGTGCAGTCAGAGAGAGAGAGAGACAGACAGGCAGAGAGGAGTGAGAGGGAGTGTGCAGTCAGAGAGAGAGGGAGACAGACAGGCAGAGAGGAGAGAGAGAGAGTGTGCAGTCAGAGAGAGAGGGAGATGACAGAGGACAAAGGCAGGAGTGTGACTGGGCACCCAGTCGGAGCGTGTGATTGCATTCTAGCTTTGTTCCATGAGATCACAGTAGTGGCAGATGCAGAGGGAGACTTAAACTAGCAGCAGCTGTTGGGTCTCTCTGCTCTCTAGTTACAAGCTGGCACTGCCCACACATTGGGATGGGCAGAGGGGCACGTCGCAGAGCAGACCTTTGGCAGCTCCCTGTACTTTGAGGGTGGGCATGTGGGGACTGTATAGACGCAGCAGCTCTCTCCCACAGCATGCTTGGCAGGAGAAGAGAGGGGTGGGAGAGGAGGTGTGAAAGAGAGGCCCTGGTCATAAGACACGACACACAGCTGGTTTCTCACAATGTACAGTATGGAGTTGGTGCTTTGGCGGCATTATGTAGCATATTGGCAATGTAGTCGGTATTTAAATCACAATTTCTTTGTGTGAAAACCTGACTATAATAATGTATGATACATGGTTTTATCAGAAGGAAAAGTTACGTGACTGTAATAATAATGTAGGACTGAATGTCAGGCCTTCAGAGTCTTGCCATAGGCTTAGGGGAGAGTGGGGAAAGTTAAGCCTCCCTTGTTTCTAGGAAACCATACATAAAATGTATCATTTGACCTAATATTTAGGAAGAGGTCATTATTTCATTGAGTCTATGAAGGAAGAAATCACATGGAAAAAGTTGTAGGCAAGTTAGGTCCAAAAAGCGGTATTTTCACCAAGTCAAAGATTCTATTGTGTTCAAGGTTTCATGATGCTTCTATCTAAACCAAAGTAGATCATTTTTAAGATTGTTCTATACATCAGTTGGGGTCTCTGTAAGCGTCAATATGAGGTCCTAAACCAAGCATGAGAGTGCATCCTTGTTGCTGTGTGGGCTAAAATAGGTAAGTTGAGACAATGTCAAGTTGAGCAAATGGAAGTGTGTTCTTCCCAGGTGTAACGCAAGGCATTATCACTGGGATATGAGGTAACAACAGGGCCTGGCCTATGTTAAAAGTGTTTGTTTGGATTTAAGCCTGTCTTAAAAGATGTATAAAATGATTAAAAGACAAAAGTGATTGTGTTTGGGAAATAAAGAGACATGGTTTTAAAAAGGCTTACCTTACCTTGTACCCCATACCCGGGGTAAAGTGTGCCAAGGGACCACTTATTTTCAACCACTGTAATGTTGACATATTTCCAGAGATACACAACATCCTGAAATATATATAGATCTCTTTGTTAGAAAGAATACTATGTTTACCTTGACGGAGTGACACTAAATGTAAAAGAATACGGCTCAATTTAACCCACTCTCCCCTACTGGAAAGGGTATATGTTGTGTGATTTGCACCTGAGTTTTCCTGTACCCAAGGGGACCAGGCCTGCCAGCAGCCTGCCACTTGGCACCTGTGCCCACCTAGTCTGCCATCCTGCCCATATGGTTTGGTCTCATTTATGAGTCACACAGACTCCATGTGATGCCTACAGGAACATTGAATTCCCTTGCAGGTTTGTGCTCTGCTGCCTAGACCGGGTTGGGTTAGATTTCCCTTGTTATTTAGACTTAATATTTCACTTTCTCGTTTGTACGTGTTGCTGCGGACCTGTTCTTATTAATAACAGAACAGCTGAACAACTTTCCAGTCGTCGGACCTCTGGAATCTGACTGGATGAGCATGTGTCTGTCAACAGCCCTGCTGCGCAATCTACAGTATACTGCTATATACATTTGTCACGATGTTCTGGCACCACCAAAAGCATCCTGTTTGAGTTCGCTCTGTGATCGATCACGTCATGGTAGACAACGAATGACCAGAGAGAACTGTCTGAAGTAGACTACAAAACCAGGCTCTTACCTCTCTTTTTGTGCTTCTTCTGTGAAGTTACCTGCAGTTTGACGTTATCGGTACACGTGTCGGCGGGTTTTTTCCCCGGTCTGGGCAAATGATTGTACGGTATGGAGTGAGGAGAACATATGGAGTGTTTCCAGAATGACCCTGGACAACGCGTTTGTAGCGGTGACCCCTAATCTCTTACACACACTGCTTCTCCTCCTCACTCCTACAGATATCACAAAGTGAAATATTTTTGCCTGGTATTGATCTGGAGTATCACATTATTTCCTCATGACCGGGAATCTTTTAGCTGAAACGTTAGCTGAACTCCTCTCACACTGGCCGTTGTAACAGCGAACGAGTCCTCAGGAAACAGCCATTCTCCACAGGTAGGTGGAGTAGGTGTAGGATCCTACATTGGGTGTTGTCGACAGTGACTGTTCAATCAGGTAACGCAGGACCCTGTGGTCTCTTCATGTTGGCTTGCAGCAGTCATGCTGGTGTAGGTAGTGAAACGGATGAGACACCCGTGCTAGCCAGTTTCCAGCCCCCGTAGCCGACTGCCTGAGTTAAGAGGGCAGGAAAGGGCGGAACACAATTATTTTGAGGAATTCCACACTTTTCCATGGAAGCCGAGTGGGTTTATGAGTATTCCTGACTCCAAGCAGCCTCACTCACGTACCAACACAGGGGATGGCGGGAGTGGAGAGCAGAGTACTCTGCCAAAACCAGAGGGAAAAAGAGGTGAACGTCAATGGAGTGGTGTCAGCCAGACCTAGATGGCGATGACGTCACACTGATAAGTGGCTCTATAATGGATTGAGATCTCTCAGACAGAGAGTGGAATCGTCAAGGGAGTCTGGACAGTGAATTTGATATAAAATGCTTGCCGGATTTTGATAATTTAATTGAGATTGATCAGAGGGTTTTAGTGAAACTTATCTGATTTTCACTTACAGCACCACCTACAGGTAACTGCCAAAATAAGAGAGGACCCAACATGGTGTCTTAATAGGGCGTTGGGGCACCACGAGCCGCTAGAACGGCTTCAGTGTGCCTTGGCATTTTTCAAGTGTCTAGAACTCTGTTGGAGGGATGCGACACCATTCTGGTGGTGGAAAACACTGTCTCTGGCGCCGCTCTAGACTCTCCCAATAAGTGTTTCAATTGGGTTGAGATCTGGTGACGCAGACACACGCGCACTGCCTAGATGCCCTTTTGCCAAACGATAACATTATGTCTGTCTCATAGCATGACAATGGTCTTCAAAGTAAGTGAAAGTGTACATGATGTATAGCCTCGAATGCATGTGAACAATAGAGGCGGTGTTATTTGAGTGGAGTGTGATGTTTAACAAAGACATTTATCACATTGCTCTATGGATTTATAGTTGTTTTGCTAGATGGTTGATCTGGCAGTTCTGCCCCGCACTGGAGCGGCAACCTCGGGACTGGAAAAGCCTGGGGTTCCAGTCTGTCTGTCTGTCTATCTGTCTGTCTGTTTGTCTGGTTTCCCCTCCCAGGTGATTAATGTTTCTGACAGAATAATTACACAGGTTTTGTAAACGGCATGCACAGGTCGCTCTACTGCCGTAAACTCACTTTGCTGTCACTGCTATTAACATATCCTCACCTGTGGCCCGTGTTCGCACAGGAGGAATTGCACTTCTACTCTCATTTACATACAGGCTTGCTATCTAAATGTCAAGGAAAAGTCAAACAAATGCAAGCTGTTAGTAATCAAATGACATGTGTTTGATAGGTTGCACTCTGTGTGTCGGGAGGGGCAGGGGGAGGTCAGAGGGTTGCCACGATCACCGCGACTCACCAACTACTGTACATGGAATTGTTTAGTTGATGATATGATCGGTTCAAAGATGTCCTCCCTCCTGAAGGTCGGGCACCACTCCAAAGGCGGTAATTGTTTCTCCATAAATTTTAATCAGCCACTTTTAGACTGACAAGGTGAGTAAACTCCCTGGCCAAGCAATGATTGATTAATGAAATGCCAAGGAGAAACAAAAGCCAGAACGAAGGCTCTTTAGGGGTTTAGAGTTGTGAGAACCAGGTCTTTCCGCTGGCTTAGAGTGATCTTAGATTTGAATGCATTCGATTTTAATATGAAATACTTTGAAGTGTAGTGTATTCCTCCAAAAATATCACTCCCAAAAGTGAGGGATTGCATTTCATTTTGGCTCAGCGTGTGGCTATCAAGGATTATGGCGAAACGCAATGACTTTCTCAAGCTTCTAAGAGGGAGACAAATGAAGTGAACGCTTCACCAACCTGCGTTAGTCTAGAGTTAGTTTCAGTACATTTATTTTATTTTACCTTTATTTTACCAGGGAGAAATCAGATTTCAAATAATACAATCTACAGTATTTATTTATTTCAGAGAATGTAAAATGTCATCATACTGTATTCTGATTGACGGTTGGGATAGCATACAGATTAATGTCAACCTTGATGATCAACTAATAGTATGTAAAGTCTTATACTCTGGCTAATAGAAATACTGAATCTAGACACTAAAAGGTCTGTTGTCTGGGACCTGTCTGATGTAGAGATCTACCAGACCTGTTAGTTGTATCTGATCGTCCCAGATCATGCACTGGGCTGGCTGGTGTTTGTTACCTCCATGTCAGCAATGTTGAAAGTGGTGGCCACAGTGATGCGCTCTTACAGTAAGTCAAGGAGTGATGTTTCAGAGATGGATAGCGTTGCCATTACTTATCGACTACTCCGTGCCAAGGCAGCCCGGGACGGGGGCATATTGAGATACATTAGCAGCAGAAAATCTTGACGGCTGGGGGAGGGAGAGGAGGGAAGGAGAGGAGGGAAGGCATCACCCAGCTCATACAGAGAGACAGGCGGGCCTACCGATCGATGTGAGCTCCATCGCCCTGCTGCCCACTTCCTGTGTTTTCGTCGTCGGCGCTATCATTGGAAGAGAGCGAACAACAACGTCAGGGGGAAAAGCTAGACATCTTTGGAATGTACAGTAGCTGATAGCTTAATCTGCTTCTCATTTCCAGGTATAGGTTGAGGGTCTGCTGATAAGAGGCTTCTCACACGCCTTCTGTTAATGTCCTCTGTCTCGCTGCTCGCCAGTGTGTGTATGGTGAAATGGGACTGTGTGTATGTGTATGTGTGTGTGTGACTGTGTTTCTTCATTGACTGTGGTTCTTCCTCAGTTAGACTGCTATCTGATGAGATTGAGTAAAAGCCAGAGTTTGTCATTCATTCGTGCTTCCATTGTATTTTTCCTGGCAGTGTGTGTCCTACTTACAGTAGGTCACGGTTCTCGTTCGCTGCTGGGCTCATACTGTTCTATATTCTGGATTTTGTTGGCAGTTTGTTTTAACTGATGAAGACAGACATATCACAATGATTTCTGTATGCTTTTTTTAAATTACATGCATACTGCAGTTTGATGGTATACTGTTATCGTACAGTATGATATGTTTAGGCTGTTTCTAGTTGTGCACCATATATATTTAAGTGTTAATGCCCAAGAAGCCGTTGTTTGGAGGATATATTGGCATAGGTGTTGTTAGGCCGAAGACGAAGTCGAAGGTCAGCAAACTGTTGCAATATATCCTCCAAACACCGGCTTGTTGGGCATTATCACTTTTATACAACGGGTTACCAACATATTCAAACAATGATTGACATATTTTCATTAAAAACGTTATTTTGATTATTTGTTAATGCTATTTCATCCTTCCACAAGATATAGTCCCGACACAAATCTAGGGTTGCTAACCGAAGCAGGCTGGCCGTTCGTTCTATCGGTTCAGTTGCCAGAGACTCGACCCAGTCGTTAAGTTTTTTTGTTCCGTGTCTATGGACGCGACCCAGTTGTTCGTTCTAAATGTTCCATTGCCATGCTGGCTGGCAACGTTCTTATCCCTTGCTTGCTAGCTAGCCAACTTCGGCTAACTTACACAGTCACGCTAAAAAGTGCAGCCAGAACAACAGCAAAGTAGCTACATCTGCATTTGTTTAAGCCGCTTTCTAGTGACATTTATTTGGATACATCCATAACATTGAGCTAATGAAGGGCGATTTCACCTGGCATAGAAAATGTGCACACTCGTCAGGACACTGTTGTTCAGAGGAGTTAGCCAACAACACAGCTAACAGAATCACTTCAAACTGAAGCTGGAAAGACTGCAAACTAGCTGCACTTCATTTTGTTTGATCTTTTTTCAATTGACATTTCTTTGTATACAGTGCCTTCGGAAAGTGTTCAGACCCCTTGACTTTTTCAACATTTTATGTTACAGCTTTATTCTAAAATGTTTTAAAAAAAATGTTATCCTTAGCAATCTACACACAATACTCAATAAGGACAAAGCGAAAACAGGTTTTAGATTTTTTTTGCAAATGTATTAAAAATAAAAAACAGAAATACCTTATTTACAGAAAGATTTCTGGCTCCCAGGTGTCTTTTATACAGGTAACGAGCTGAGATTAGGAGCACACTCTTAAAGGGAGTGCTCCTAATCTCAGTTTGTTACCTGTATAAAAGACACCTGTCCACAGAAGCAATCAATCAATCAGATTCCAAACTCTCCACCATGCCCAAGACCAAAGAGCTCTCCAAGGATGTAGACCTACACAAGCCTGGAATGGGCTACAAGACCATCGCCAAGCAGCTTGGTGAGAAGGTGACAACAGTTGTTGCGATTATTTGCAAATGGAAGAAACACAAAAGAACTGTCAATCTCCCTCGGCCTGGGGCTCCATGCAAGATCTCACCTCGTGGAGTTGCAATGATCATGAGAACAGTGAGGAATCAGCCCAGAACTAAACGGGAGGATCTTGTCAATGATCTCAAGGCAGCTGGGACCATAGTCACCAATAAAACAATTGGTAACACACTACGCCGTGAAGGACTGAAATCCTGCAGCGCCCGCAAGGTCCCCCTGCTCAAGAAAGCACATATACATGCCCGTCTGAAGTTTGCCAATGAACATCTGAATGATTCAGAGGACAACTGGTGAAAGTGTTGTGGTCAGATGAGACCAAAATGGAGCTCTTTGGCATCAACTCAACTCGCCGTGTTTGGAGGAGAAGGAATGCTGCCTATGACCCCAAGAACACCATCCCCACCGTCAAACATGGAGGTGGAAACATTATGCTTTGGGGGTGTTTTTCTGCTAAGGGGACAGGACAACTTCACCACATCAAAGGGACGATGGACGGGGCCATGTACCATCAAATCTTGGGTGAGAACCTCCTTCCCTCAGCCAGGGCATTGAAAGTGGGTCATGGATGGGTATTCCAGCATGAAAATGACCCAAAACACACGGCCAAGGCAACAAAGGAGTGGCTCAAGAAGAAGCACATTAAGGTCCTGGAGTGGCCTAGCCAGTCTCCAGACCTTAATCCCATAGAAAATCTGTGGAGGGAGCTGAAGGTTCGAGTTGCCAAACGGCAGCCTCGAAACCTTAATGACTTGGAGAAGATCTGCAAAGAGTAGTGGGACAAAATCCCTCCTGAGATGTGTGCAAACCTGGTGGCCAACTACAAGAAACGTCTGACCTCTGTGATTGCCAACAAGGGTTTTGCCACCAAGTACTAAGTCATGTTTTGCAGAGGGGTCAAATACTTATTTCCCTCATTAAAATGCAAATCAATTTATGACATTTTTGACATGCGTTTTTCTGGATTATTTTGTTGTTATTCTGTCTCTCACTGTTCAAATAAACCTACCATTAAAATTATAGACTGATCATTTCTTTGTCAGTGTTCAAACGTACACAATCAGCAGGGGATCAAATACTTTTTTCCCTCATTGTAGCTGTGCATCAACGCTCCCCATCCAACCTGACAGAGCTTGAGAGGATCTGCAGAGAAGAATGGGAGAAACTTCCCAAATACAGATGTGCCAAGCTTTTAGCGTCATACCCAAGAACAAAGTACTGATTACTTATGTAATTGTGATATTTTCCTTTTTAATTTTTTTTAATAAGTTAGCAAAATCTAAAAAACAGATTTTTCTTTGTCATTATGGAGTATTGTGTGTAGATTGATGATGTGAAAAAAACTATTTAATACATTTTAGAACAAGACTGTAACGTAACAAAATGTGGAAAAAGTCAAGGGGTCTGAATACTTTCTGAAGGCACTGTATAGCCATAAAGTTGATACCAGCTGATTCATGATTTCGACTGGCTAAGAAACACTGCCTGCCTGTCTGTCTCATCTCAACTCCCAAAACGTTCATTACTATGGGACAGCTGAAGATTGTTTCAATATTGAAATTCAATGTTACAAATGTCAGAGAGACAGAAAACTACATGTTAGTCTAAAAGAAATATGACATAAGGTCTAGATGCTTTTTATAGTGGAGCTCAAGTTTATAAATTGTCTGGCTGGGCTGATGAGGCAATGGATTGCGCAGTCAGATGGAATAGAGTAAATAGGCATTTTAACGTCATAGATTTAGCCGGTGGTCACTTGTGGAATAAACACCGGCTGGAATGCGGTCTCTGATTCAGAGGGGTTGGGTTAAATGCAGAAGACACATTTCAGTTGAATGCATTCAGTTGTACAACTGACTAGCTATCCCCCTTTCCCTTTTAACCAATCAGCATTCAGGATTAGACCCACCCGTTGTATAATATAGTAGCCACCCACTGGGCTCAGACGTCAATTCAACTTCTATTCCACGTTGGTTCAATGTAATTTCATTGAAATGATGTAGAAACAATGTTGATTCAATCAGTGTGTGCCCAGTGGGAATGCCTGCATTACACCATTTAAAATATGGTATTTATTGGATTTATCGGTCTTAAAACACAGCATCTCTCTATGACAGGGGTCCCAATTACATTCAGCCAGCCGTAAGACGATTTTTCCTTGAGTGGAGGGTCGGGGGCCTGAACATAGTTATAAATCATTTGTAGACTACAAATTGACCGCCAGAATCCCAAACAGATATAGTATTTGACAAGTACAGAATCATTTCAAACCTTGATTACATTGGGATATGATCACATATACCTTTCTATTTATGCGTGGGAATACTTTGAGCTTTTCCCTGGTGATTGTACAGTATTTTATGTCCAACAATGAAAATGATTTAGTAAACATTTAAATACGTTTTTTTTTTTTTTTTTAGGAACCCTGCTCAATGATCTCTGTGCAGTTGGATGTCAGAGGAGCAATTCAGTGATTTCCATCCTTGCTCTTGTTTTTCCACTCCACTGCACATGAATTATGGCTAAAGTGCTCTGTAATGTCAGACAGATGTGAAGAGCTGAAACAAACTATTGTTCATCTCAGCATTCATATGTGTCACACAACTCTTTATACAGACAAAAAAAAACCTTGTTCAGAAACATCAAGTGCTTCTTTGTTATTTGAATGTTGAGAATATCAAGGCCGTATTTCGAATGGTGGCAGGCCTAAATTAAAAGATGGCACTTGGTTTTCGTGGCGCCCCAATAATTTACCTCAGAAATGAACAGAAACAAATCAAAAGACCAACATATCAAACTAAGACAATGGTGTATGTCGACTGTGCTGCGTCAACTTCAGATGTGGTTTCTTGACTTTTTAGTGTTTGTCTTGCTGAAATTGAGCCAATTGGGAGCAATTAAAATAAGAATAATAACATGCCTACATCATCTCAGCTGAGGTTTGATGTTGTAATTGTTGCCAAACATTTGTTCCGTTCCAGATCAGAGCTGCATGTGAACATTGTTTTATTAGCGGACACACAGGAGAGTAGGTGTCTGTTTTTCCACCATGTGTTTCGTCAGAGTGGACCAGTGAAGGGAGGGGTAGATGAGATGTGAGTGTGGTGCTGAGGATATCTGTGTTCATAGACTGTAGGCTGTTGACTTCATTGTGTTTCAAATGTTGAGAAAACTCTGGGAATTTATAAAGTGTTATGTTGGGAGTAATTCATGTGATTTGCACATATAGACTGTGTAGTAGTTTTATCAATACACATAATTGCATTTTAAGCCTGACCTTACATATGGAGCATCTTCATTTGAGCCAGTTTGCTACAGCAGGAAAATAATCCTGCAGCATCAGGAAATGTGAATTATTATTATTATAATTAATGGAGATTTTTGGGGAAATTACAAACTTCAGAAGCCTTTTTAACCTTAAATACACTACAAGTTTTACATCAGGGTGATCAAATTAAGATCCTGGATCTGTACAACAGAGAGTGAGAGAGGTACAGTAACACAGCTTGTCTTTTCCACTGGAAGGCTGGGGCTCGACCCAAACTGCTAGAGCGTTTCTCCTAATTAAGGAAAGCAGCGTCTGATTGACAATGAACAATAGGTCAGCCAGCAGACCAGAGACAGGGTTTCCCTGCCAGGATTATAGGGCCCACGGGCTTCCCTTCCAAGCAAACATGGCAACAGATGGTTAAACAGTCAGACGTGGTCCTCAGAGCAGACTGGGAGATAGGGGTGAGGAGGGGGCTGTTTAAATTTCACCTGTTTTTACAAGGCCTACGGATACAGTCTCACCCACTAAAGTGGTAACAACGGAGAACCAACAAGGGGAATTACAGGACATGAGTCGGTAGTGAATTGTTCAGTCAAGAATCAAATCAAAGTTTATTGGTGGTGTACACATATGTGCAGGTGTTCCAGCAGGTGCAGTGAAATACTTATGTTACTAGCTCCCACAATGCAATAGAATGACTCGCAATTACAATACAAATACACAATAATCAAAAATCGAAACAAGAAATCAAGAAATGGCAGAACGAATCCAATTAAAGATCCAGAATAGATATATGAGTGAGCCTGTGTCAGAATGCATAATATAAATATGTGGTGTATACAGACAGTATATTATATGGAAGGAAATGGTATGTACAGTAGTAGGTACAGTTGAAGTCAGAAGTTTACATGCACCTTAGCCAAGTACATTTAATCCTAGTAAAAATGCCCTGTCTTAGGTCAGTTAGGATCACCACTTTATTTTAAGAATGTGAAATGTCAGAATAATAGTAGAGAGAATGATTTATTTCAGCTTTTATTTCTTTCATCACATTCCCAGCGGGTCAGAAGTTTACATATACTCAATTAGTATTTGGTAGCATTGCCTTTAAATTGTTTAACTTGGGTCAAATGTTTCCAGCATGACAATGACCCAAAACACACAGCCAAGGCAACAAAGGAGTGGCTCAAGAAGAAGCACATTAAGGTCCTGGAGTGGCCTAGCCAGTCTCCAGTACCTTAATCCCATAGAAAATCTGTGGAGGGAGTTGAAGGTTCGAGTTGCCAAACGTCAGTCTCGAAACCTTAATGACTTGGAGAAGATCTGCAAAGAGGAGTGGGACAAAATCCCTCCTGAGATGTGTGCAAAATAGCAAAGGGTCTGAATACTTATGTAAATAAGGTATTTCTGTTTTTATGTTTAATAAATTAGCAAAAATGTCTAAAACCCTGTTTTAGCTTTGTCATTGTGGGGTATTGTGTGTAGATTGAGGATACAAAATATATATATATATATATATATATATATATATATATATATATATATATATATATATATATATATATATATATATATATATATATATATATTAGGTTGTAATGTAACAAAATGTGGAAAAAGTGAAGGGGTCTGAATACTTTCCGAATGCACTGTTCACAATCAGTAAACAACTGTATATAAGATGGTGACTAAATACTATGTTTGTCTGCTGTTGGGTTTGTCAGTACACAGTCTGGTAAAAGTGGCCAGTGTGTTGATGCAGTGCTGCTGGGTTCAGGAGGAGTTCAGTAGAACAGCAGATGGACCACAGAGGCGGCTGAGGCTTGTGAGGCTGGGTCCGTATCTGTGTCACTATCTAATGAGCCTGGGGCTCCCAGGCCGCAGAGGAACCGGGAGAACGTTCTGCTCTGCTGAGAGAGAGAGCCTGGGAAGAGTCAGGAAGGACTGTGACCTCCCTCAGTCTCAGTGGGATGTAGAGAGGAGCCGTGCCTTGTGTGCGTGTGTCCTCACTCAGACAGAAACAACATGGCCACCCATCACTCAGACAGAAACAACATGGCCACCCATCACTCAGACAGAAACAACATGGCCACCCATCACTCAGACAGAAACAACATGGCCACCCATCACTCAGACACAAACAACATGGCCACCCATCACTCAGACAGAAACAACATGGCCACCCATCACTCAGACAGAAACAACATGGCCACCCATCACTCAGACACAAACAACATGGCCACCCATCACTCAGACAGAAACAACATGGCCACCCATCACTAAGACAGAAACAACATGGCCACCCATCACATAGACAAAAAACAACATGGCCACCCATCACTCAGACAGAAACAACATGGCCACCCATCACTCAGACACAAACAACATGGCCTCCCATCACTCAGACAGAAACAACATGGCCACCCATCACTCAGACAGAAACAACATGGCCACCCATCACATAGACAAAAAACAACATGGCCACCCATCACTCAGACAGAAACAACATGGCCACCCATCACTCAGACAGAAACAACATGGCCACCCATCACATAGACAGAAACAACATGGCCACCCATCAGACTGGCCCTATCTTTATGATCCATCTCTATTTATTATTGTTGGTATCCAGACCGTCACAGAGGCAGAGATAATAGATAAGTACGTGTGTGTGTCTGTAATCTGATTGTGGTCACGCAGGTGAGCTGTGTGTGACCTTCCAGTCATTGTCCCGTGAGGAGGAAAGTGTGACAAGTGAACACCCGAGATTAAGTGACATGAAACGACTGTGACTTGACTACTGTTTGGAGAGATAAGGAGGGAATGTCAGACTGAAAGAAGATGAGAGAGAGACGGAAAGAGAAAAAGAGAGAGAGAACCACTCTCCTCCTACTCATGTTGTGTTTCTAACTGGTGTTGTTCTGTTAAAGTGTCTGTCCGCAGCCAAAGCAACAACAGCTGTGTGCCTCCAGTACTGTGTGTGACCGTGGAGAACAGGATAACACCTTATGACACATCAATTATTATAGCAAGTGACCGTCGGTCATGTGCAACGCGGGCTAAAAATACTTCTCCTTTTCGTCTCTTTCTCTCCCTCGCTTTCTCCTTTCAAACTTTCAATGCCCTTCTACGGTGACTGTCTTCTGTATGTCTCCCCTTTCATTTATCTTTCTCCCTATTGATTGTTTTCCTGATGGATAGCATTGTCAGGTCTGAAGCCTTTGTCAGAGTTGTCATTTGTTGTCTCTATCTCTTGTCTTGGGCAGGTGACCGAAATACAAGTTCTACGTCTGGGTTGTGTGGAATAGCCGGGAATGACTGAGAGACACACAGAACTAGGTGGGTGAACTCTTTACTCTCTGCGTTACCTCTATTGGGGAGACTGGGCAAGTGGTCAAGGTAACAAAACAAGGGTATGAGGGGGTGAAGTGTAGAGAAGAGATGAAACAAATAACCAAGTGGTCAAGGAGGTAAGGTGTATGTGCTAAGTGTCACTGCGGCCCTTGTGCCACTCACAGACAAAAGAGCTTTCAGCAGCTCAGTGTTGAGAGGGAGTGGTTCGGCAAGCTGAACATGGAAAATATGCGCAGGAGACTCTTTCCCTGGGCTTTCCCTCTCCCTCTCAATCAAACTCAACATACAGCAGGTACATAGTCTCACTACACCTTGGCTGGCTGGAGGGTGTGGGCTATGTGACTATAAATACCATACAAATTATAGAGCCATAAAACTACATGAATAAAAACATCATTAATCACAAGGGCTTGGATTGTCTTTTTAAGAAGGGGTCATTCTTTGGGGGGAGAGTATATGGCTGGTTAACGTGCCATTAAACACAGCAGCAGTAGTGGTGTGTGGGTAAAATAACTGGGGAAGTCTAGCCAGAAAAAAAAGCCGTATTACAACCTAAGTGTTACTTGTGATAATTTCGTTGTTTGCTCTATAACCTGTTAGTTCATATACCTTGCCACCGTTATAGTAAGAAGACACAGTGGCAGAATAAATTCAACCACACCTTTTGTTTCGTCACAAAACCGGAGAGCAACATCTGTCCGGTGAAGTACACAAAGCAAATATTGCATTTAGTAGAAACGAATATCACACCAGGCTCACCAATGAACACCTGCACCAGTGTCTCAGAGTTGCTCTCACACCATTTGTGGCAAAGTTCAAAGTATTCTCAGGAGACAAAGTGTAATTTCTCTCATTGATGCAAGGGCAAGGCCCAGAGTGACATACATGAATATTGCATGGCCCATAGTGGCTTTTTGTGCATACAGATGCTACTTTTTTTAACAACTCGCCTTTGTTCTCCAAAAAAAACCCACTTTATTTAATTTAAATATTATTTAATAATTCAAGGCCCATGTACAATGGTTCACAGTGTACTTTTTGCCTAGACAACTATGCAACCACTTTTGTTCTTCAGCAATGATGATGCACATGTTTACATTCAAAAGAAAGAAGTAATTCATTCAAATGTCTAATTATCTTGTTGAATGTATTTTAATGTACATTTTATACAACAACATGTTTCCTAAGTTGTAGAAGACTATGTTTGTTACTACGCTGTACCACAGTGTTGATAAAGGACGATATCCATCCGGACCTTTGCCACCTAGGAAATGTGTGTCACCTGGACCTTCTCAAATAGTACTGGAGTACCCCTGACAACATTTCAACATCATCAAATCACCCACGCTTAGTCTAATACAGTGATGACTGAAAGATACCAAAAACAACTGTGTCCAATCAACGTTAGCTAAATATGATGTGGCTGTCCATGGTTCTGATTTGTGTGTGCGCGCGTGCAAGTAGAATAAGCATGTTGACTCACCCTACTTGTAGAGAACCGTCAATGCCATTCTTCTCTCTTTCATATTGCCGAAACGATCTATGACTCTGTCATACAGAAGGCTACAGTACATGCTTTTAGTTTCTGTTGTCTTAGGCTACCTGGCTAAAATGCTTGCTCGCTAGCCTAACTTCCATTCATGGAAAATGTTAGCTAGTTAACATTAGCATTCTACATCTAGCTACATATTGAACTTCCATCCTCTCAGGCTAGGGGCACAACAATGTATGAATTAATGGTTGGATCAGAATCGCTGTTGTAATCATTGGCCAGTACTGAGAATTAAGTAAAACCGCAAGTCCAAATCCCTATCTCCATCCATAGTGTATTTAGGAAAGGGACCATTTTTGCTAGCTAGCTAGCCACCATAGGACAACAACACAACCAGATGCAACAATTCAGTAATTTGGAGGCTTTTGATGTGATTGGTGTAAAGCCAAATCCAAACTGGCTTCCCTTGACACTTGTTTTTGGTGCGCCCGGACCATTCACAGTTGAGCTCAACTCTGATTGGCTATTATTTTATATATTTTTTATCAAGGGAGGCCAAATGCATACTGGCTTCCCTTGCATTCAATGCTACGAGCGGCAACAATATCATACTCTTTTTGACCAGACAGCATTACAGATGGGTTACACATCTACAGCGTCTGAGCAAGCTGTTTCGCTTGCTCGGATGCGTTCTCTGGAGCCTCTTGCGAATTGAAGAAAAATTATGAAACACGGAGAGATGAAAGATCAATCAATTATGTTTTTTTAATTTTTGGGGGGGAATGCTTGGCTTCCCTTGGCACCCATGAATACACACCAACGTTAGCCATTCCAGTCAGCGATACTTAGAGTGCATAGACTGCTCTGTGTTTGGTGGAGGGACAGGCTTTATAGCACAGAGGCTCTGGGTAGACTGGGACTACATGTTTGGTAAAGCTGGGGGTGAGTGACTGGAGCTTGGGGGTGGAGACTGGGGAGTGTGGACCGGAGAGTGGCTGTGGAACAGGGCTCTCTCTATGGCACACAGAGTCCCACTGTAACAGCGACTGGACTATGATTGGTGGAGAGAGAGAAGGGCAGGACCCAGGCTGTGCAGTAGGGTAGGGCTCTGTTGCACAGAGATACTGGTGCTAACTATAACCAACAGAGACTAGACTATGTTTGGGAAGCCAAGCGTGACGGATGGTCTTACACGTACTGGGACACAGGGGGCACGGCTGTTTGCCCTCATTGTGATAAAGGGGCAGAGAGTATGTGTCTCACACACACACACACACACACACACACACACACACACACACACACCACACACACACACACACACACACACACACACACACACACACACACACACACACACACGTATGTGATCACTACACACGTTTGTGTCTGGACATGAATTAATGCACCAACAGAAACCCCTTCACGCCTGTCTTTCTGAGCCTCTTTCTCCCTCATTAGGAGTTATTTTGGGCATCAATAGTATTCTTCAGACTCATTGTTAATTTACCACTTGGAGTGTTTTCTAATCTAACCAAATGTTGTTTAATTTATCTGGGTGTTCTAACAAGCCCCAATTACCTCAGTCTTATATTTCGCTGTGTATATTGTTTTTGACAGGTTTGACACAAACCACGTCGTCCGTTGACCAAACTCCTCACTGAACTCTCCCTGCACTCTGGCTGTGCTCAGACATTCCTACATGCGCTCACTGCACACACGCAATTAGCGCTTGTTAGGAAGAGTGTGATATTGTAAACACGCATGCCTTTTTCCCATAATTACAGCTTCTGTGAACCTCAGAGCACACCCAGTCCTGGGCGCCTCGCTCCCATTCCAACTGTGCAGCCAGTCTGCTTTGTCCCTCCATTTTGACCTCTCCTCTCCTACTTTTACTGGACCAATTATATGTTCATCCACAGAGCACCAATCAGGACTCTGCTGTACTTTCATGTTTTATAATAAAACATTTGAACTTTGGATGTTGTCTCAGTTTGCTCGAGCTGTAAACAGAGAAAGAGGTGTCTCTTATTCTGCCCTGGCTCTTGCCCTCTGTCTCCCCCCCATCTCTCTCACTCGCTCTCACTCCCTCTCTTCCTCACTCTCTCTCTCTCCCTCTCTCTCCATCTCTTTCCCTCCCCCTACCTTTCCCTGCTCGTTTTTTTCCTCTTCTCTTTGATCCTATTGTTTTTCCTGTTCCCCCTCTCCTCTCCCTCTCTCCTCTCCCTCTCTCCTCTCCCCTCTAGGCTGGTCAGCCAGTTGATTAGCACCTTGGTCTTGTTCAGCCTAATTGGATGAGGGAGACAGGTGGCGCCAGAGTAACGATCAGCCTCGTTAGCGTGGCGCTCGCTAGCACAGTCTGTGTGATCTCTTTGTTTTACTGTGTGAATGCCCCAGGGAGGGCATGAACTTTTGACACTGCTGTATACCAGGCCGACCCCGCTCGCTCAGACGAGAGCCCCCAGTCCCCCAACAACCCACACTGAGCTCCCGTTATTGTAACGAGTGTTGAGGCTCTTTGTAGAACGCAGCACCGCTACAAACCCCAAACAGCCCAGACAAAACATTCCTCTGTGAATGAACAGGGTTGATTTAGGAGATCCAGGTGTCTGGAAGAGACATTCAGTACAGTATTCTATTCATGCATTTGGATTTAAGTTGAATGTGTACCATGAATGGTATTTTGACCACAGCCGGTCTAGTGTATGGTAGGGTTGTGTTCTGTAATGAATCTGTGATTGTGTGCATTCTTTATAGGGTAAGCATTAGAATAAGCCCCCTCAATAAATGCAGCCTTTACGTCATAATATCTCTCTAGGAGCTGATCCGTCATCAGTATGGTGGAGTAATTCTGACGTTAAGGTAAGATTTGAGTAAGGAAAGCTGATCTGAGAGCAGCGCTGCCTTTCTTTCGATCAGTATCGACACATGCTCCAACGACGCACTTAGCGAACGTTCTCTCAGTGTTACATCTTCGGCCGTTGTAGGACAGATGCATAGTTAAAACACTGGTAAGCCTAAGATCCATCACTATCGGGAAACCGGCCCTGTACTGTAGGTCCAGTGTGTTGTAGGTAGGGTTGTGTCAGTACTGTAGGTCCAGTGTGTTGTAGGTAGGGTTGTGTCAGTACTGTAGGTCCAGTGTGTTGTAGGTAGGGTTGTGTCAGTACTGTCGGTCCAGTGTGTTGTAGGTAGGGTTGTGTCAGTACTGTAGGTCCAGTGTGTTGTAGGTAGGGTTGTGTCAGTACTGTCGGTCCAGTGTGTTGTAGGTAGGGTTGTGTCAGTACTGTAGGTCCAGTGTGTTGTAGGTAGGGTTGTGTCAGTACTGTCGGTCCAGTGTGTTGTAGGTAGGGTTGTGTCAGTACTGTAGGTCCAGTGTGTGGTCGGTACTGTGCTGTTGTGTCAGTACTGTAGGTCCAGTGTTGTTTTGTCAGTACCCGTGCCTCAGACTCGGGGTGTCCACATCACTCGGACACATCCGGGCTAATGCAGCCAGGCAGGTGTGGGGGTCACAGGGGGTTTGTGGGCCAGCATAGTGACCCCTGCTGTCAGCTCAGGTTTGTCTGACCATCAGAGGACCCCCTTAATTAGACCTTTTGGTTTCCGGTGTCCAGTCAGTCCACCCAATGCACTGCAGCCTAGACACTAGGAACGAGCCTTTCATTCAACACTCCTGGTTGACTTGGCAAGGCAGCCAGGGTTTTTCCCCTAGCTCCGTCCCTCATGTTAAGAAAATCTGAGGTCTAACTTTTCCGTTTTAATTTAAAACAACTTGTCTCAGCCACAGTCCAAATATTTATTTATGTTGAGCTCGTCTGGGCCATTTTCTTATGCTAAACGGACTCTCTCTCTCTCTTTGGTTTAAAAAGTGATCCTCCTGTCTTGTACCGTATTCCTGGTGCTCATGCCTCTCCTGTACAGTATTCCTGGTGCTCCAGTCTGTCTTGTACATTATTCCTGGTGCTCCAGTCTGTCTTGTACAGTATTCTTGGTGCTCCAGCCTGTCCTGTACATTATTCCTGGTGCTCCAGCCTGTCTTGTACATTATTCCTGGTGCTCCAGCCTATCCTGTACAGTATTCATGCGCTCCAGCCAAGTTTTCTGTGGCAGGTTTTAGAGCTGGGATTGGGTGTACAGGGAGTGTTGATTGCTTAAGTGCTGCAATGATTCTTTTTTTCTGCAATATTGTTTTACAAGCATGTGGAACAACAGCTCTTCTGTCCCACTGAGTTTCAATCTGTTTCAGTGTTTAATGAAAGGGTTAGTGTGAACTGACAGCTAGGCTGTGGTGTGGCACCTCCAACCTGCACAGTGCACGGCTAAGCTCAGAATCCATTAGCACTGCTTCATATGAGCAACGGTTCACATTCAATATCTTGATCAATGGTGAACACTGTGGCTATTAAATATTTCTTGCTTTCTTAGTCATGAGCAAATGTAACTTTTAATCAACTTTTTTGTGAACGTTCTGCATGTGTAAAGCAGATATAATAGAACTGCTATTCAGCGCTATCACTCTCTTATAAGGCTTCTGTAAATGTGTACTGGTCCCCCTCAGAATGGTCCAGATTTATTTGACCATACCATATGTTTCTCAGTTTTCATTACCCATGACTTTTAGAGATGTCACTCACTCTTACTGGCTTGATGTGAGAAGCCGCCAGGGGAAAATGATCAGGTGTTCATTGATTGAATATGAGCGTGGCTAGAGAGAGGAAACTGAGGTATGACACTGGCAAGCCTGCTGCTGACACAAACAAGGTGGACCTCTCATTGGAAAGACCCAGGATACAGGCAGGCAAGACCAGCCTCTGTGAGCAGAACACACTGACGAATAGAGGGAAAGAGAGACAAATGGAGGGAGAGAGAGAGATTTGTGCTGTTCTTGGCCAGTGCCTGGGGTGGCCTGCGTTGGCCATGGAAAATCACAAGAACCCTTTCTTTCTATGGGGCACCTTCTCTGCAGTGAGAGGCCAAACGGTGAAACTTTTTACAGTTCGATTCAATCCAACTCTAAGGTTGTGTGGTTGTTTTATAACCACAGTGCCCATGGTTGAAACGTGAGGAGCAGGTGTGTTTCAGGTGCACTGTTAAGTAGGTCCAGTGAATAGGCCCCGTACTGCACTAGAATAACAGCCTTTCACTGGCGGTCAGCGTTGTAGCAAGCAGAGATTGAGATTGGGGCCATGTTTGTTTCTCTGAATGGCTTACTGCTTTTTGCACCTATTGTTTGTATTGTTTTTTTCAGTTGCTTGGTAGAGGAGTATCCACTATATAGAAATAATTTGACATTTTAGAGGTCGTTCGAGAGCGCTGAGATAATTTGACATCGCAATCTTTTTTTTTGATTTAGAGTTCTTGCTGTGTCAAATTGTAAAGAAGTCACTTTCTGTGTGTGACATACTGTTCAGTTCAGTCACAACAGACACTGGACTATGCTCCAGGGCCTGACAGAAAGCAACAGTTCATGATTGAGACGAGGCTGGTTGACAGCTCGTTCTGAGGAATGTCAGTATTTGCAGTGACTGGAATCTCACTACTATCAGCCTGATGTGAAATAACTTCCCATTTCCACCTTTCGCTATTCTCTCGCTCTTCCTTCCCTCCGTCTGGGAACAACAAACACATTCATCTTGAACAAATGGGCCAATAAACAAAGGGAAAGCAAATGATAGAAAAATAAGTTATTCTTACATACACGTATTTCAGGGACTTACTGTAAAACACTTTAGACACTTTATTTAGAATATACAATGTACCGTGAAAAATGCACCCTAACACTGTTTTTTTTAAAGAAAGAAAGCCTTACACAGGCCATCTATATTTTCTATGGATGTGTCTGCCTTACATCCTATAAGTACCCGCTAGAAACCGTTGGCGGGCGTTCCCCTTAGCATATGCATCAGATGCATATCAACCTGCAAGGTGCAGCAAACATTGCATAAATAAATATTTTTGGAATATATCCATGTAAAAGTATACAGTGCCTTCGGAAAGTATCCAGACCCCTTGACTTTTTCCACATTTGTTACATTACAGCCTTATTCTTAAATTGTTTAATAGATTTTTCCCCTCATCAATCTACGCACGATACCCCATAATGACAAAGCAAAAATAGGTTTGTAGAAATGTTTGCAAATGTATATTTAAAAAATATATAAAGAATACATTTACATAAGTATTCAGACCCTTTACTCATTACAGCATCGAGTCTTCTTGGGTATGACGCTACAAGCTTGTCACACCTGTATTTGGGGAGTTTCTCCCATTCTTCTCTGCAGATCCTCTCAGGCTCTGACCGGTTGGATGGGGAGTGTTGATGCACAGCTATTTTCAGTTCTCTCCAGAGATGTTCGATTGGGTTCAAGTCCGGGCTCTGGCTGGGCCACTCAAGGACATTCAGAGACTTGTCCCGAAGCCACTCCTGCGTCGTCTTGGCTGTGTGCTTAGGGTTGTTGTCCTGTTAGAAGGTAAACCTTCACCCCAGTCTGAGGTCCTGAGCGCTCTGGAGCAGGTTTTCATCAAGGATCTCTCTGTACTTTGCTCCATTCATATTTGCCTCGATCCTGACTAGTCTCCCAGTCCCTGCCGCTGAAAAACATCCCCACAGCATGATGCTGCCACCACCATGCTTCACCGTAGGGATGGTACTAGGTTTCCTCCAGACTTGACATTTGGCATTCAGGCCAAAGAGTTCCATCTTGGTTTCATCAGACCAGAGAATATTGTTTCTCATGTGCGGGCTGTCATGTGCCTTTTACTGAGGAGTGGCTTCCATCTGGCCACTCTACCATAAAGGCCTGATTGGTGGAGTGCTGCAGAGATGGTTGTCCTTCTGGAAGGTTCTCCCATCTCCACAGAGGAACTCCAGAGCTCTGTCAGCGTGACCATTGGGTTCTTGGTCGCCTCCCTGACCAAGGCACTTCTCTGCCAATTTGCTCAGTTTGGCCAGATGGTTCCAAACTTCTTCCATTTAAGAATGTCTTCTTGGGAACCTTCAATGCTGCAGAAATGTTTTGGTACCCTTCCCTAGATCTGTGTCTCGACACAATCCTGTCTCAGAGCTCTACGGACAATGCCTTTGACCTCTTGGCTTGGTTTTTGCTCTGACATGCACTGTCCACAGTGGGACCTTATATAGACAGGTGTATGCCTTTCCAAATCATGTCCAATCAATTGAATTTACCACAGGTGGACTCCAACAATTGTTTACAGACAGATTATTTCACTTATAATTCACTGTATCACAATTCCAGTGGGTCAGAAGTTTACATACACTAAGTTGACTGTGCCTTGAAGGCCTACCTTCAAACTCAGTGCCTCTTTGCTTGACATCATGGGAAAATCAAAAGAAATCAGCCAAGACCTCAGAAAAAAGGATGAACCAGACCTCCACAAGTCTCGGTCATCCTTGGGAGCAATTTCCAAATGCCTCAAGGTACTACGTTCATCTGTACAAACAATAGTACGCAAGTATAAACACCATGGGACCACGCAGCCATCATACCGCTCAGGAAGGAGACGCGTTCTGTCTCCTAGAGATGAACGTACTTTGTCGTGAAAAGTGAAAATCAATCCCAGAACGACAGCAAAGGACCTTGTGAAGATGCTGGAGGAAACAGGTACAATAGTATCTATATCCACAGTAAAACGTGTCCTATATCGACATAACCTGATAGGCCGCTCAGCAAGGAAGAAGCCACTGCTCCAAACCGCCATAAAAAAGCCAGACTATGGTTTGCAACTGCACATGGGGACAAAGATCGTACTTTTTGGAGAAATGTCCTCTGGTCTGATGAAACGAAAATAGAACTGTTTGGCCATAATGACCATCGTTATGTTTGGAGGAAAAAGGGGGAGGCTTGCAAGCCGAAGAACACCATCCCAACCTTGAAGCACGGGGGTGGCAGCATCATGTTTTGGGGGTGCTTTGCTGCAGGTGGGACTGGTGCACTTGACAAAATAGATTGCATCATGAAGATGTTTTTTACATTTTACCTGTATTTATCTAGGCAAGTCAGTTAAGAACAAATTCTTATTTTCAATGACGGCCTAGGAACAGTGGGTTAACTGCCTGTTCAGGGGCAGAACGACAGATTTGTACCTTGTCAGCTCGGGGATTTGAACTTGCAACCTTTTGGTTACTAGTCCAACGCTCTAACCACTAGGTTACCCTGAAGCAACATCTCAATCAGTCAGGAAGTTAAAGCTTGGTTGCAAATAGGTCTTCCAAATGACCAATGACCCCAAGCATACTTCCAAAGTTGTGGCAAAATGGCTTAAGGACAATAAAGTCAAGGTATTGGAGTGGCCATCACAAAGCCCTGACCTCAATCCTATAGAAAATGTGTGGGCAGAACTGAAAAGTGTGTGCGAGCAAGGAGGCCTACACACCTGACTCAGTTACACCAGCTCTGTCAGGAGGAATGGGCCAAAATTCACCCAACTTATTGTGGAAGCTTGTGGAAGGCTACCCAAAACATTTGAACCAAGTTAAACAATTTAAAGGCAATGCTACCAAATACTAATTGAGTGTATGTAAACTTCTGACCCACTGGGAATGTGATGAAAGAAAAAAAAGCTGAAATAAATCATTCTCTCCACTATTATTGTGACATTTCACATTCTTAAAATAAAGTGGTGATCCTAACTGACCTAAGACAGGGAATTTTTACTAGGATGAAATGTCAGGAATTGTGAAAAGCTGAGATAAATTGTATTTGGCTAAGGTGTATGTAAACTTCTGACTTCAACTACATATATTATATATATATTATATATATTATATATTATATATATATATATATATATATATATAAAAAAAAATGTGAATCACATTATTTTGTGGTGTACCTCCGACGGCATTGCACGTACCCCTGGGGGTATGCGTACCTCAGTTTGGGAATACCTGATCTAGGCTATAAGAAAAAAACAAAAAGCCACTAGTTCAAGTCCATCACAAAGAAGTCCATTATAATTTCATTATGGAAATAAGAAAATGTATTTAAAAGAAAACAGAATAGCATATTTTAAGTTTATTATGTTACTAGTCTTTTTCTTAGTAGGCAGAACAGTGCTTCCCCGCAAGTGGTCATGTGCTGAATTCATGGACAGCGCAGATATTCCTGTAAAAAGTGAAAATTTGATAGAGCTTTATATCTTTTGAATTTTGAGATTTATTTGACAAGGTAAGTGTCATAGAAACGGCAGAATATGATCTTTCGGAAATCAAAAGGTTTTACCTGAATGTGACTCTGAAAGAGGATTTGATATAGTGATGCTCCTTTCCCTGCATTTGTCAATTACAAGATGCGCCCATCTCTTCTTGTACAATTTGACAACTGTTCTTATTATGTGTGATACTGTTTTGGTGGGCCAGTTGCGCAGGCTGACTTACATTTTTTGTTTCCCTTTGCATTATTCTAAAGGCCTACTGCAACACAGCATGTTTTCATTTCCCTTCCAATACATTTGATTAGTAATAGAGTTACAGTAAATAAAACAGTCCCGTAACAGCTTCTTTTTACAAAGTAAAATGTGAAAGAGAACGGTATCAACTCACAAGGCGCGCGGTCAAAATAACATAAGCTCCAACGCTGATAAATAGGCATAACACAAACTCACCATTACACTATTGTCTTTCTAAATGAAATCAACCTCTTCACCCTCCTTATCATGCAGTTAGGCTAATTTAAATTCAATTGTGAAGTAAGGTGCACAATTATCACCCATCCATCCATTTGTCATTCATTCAGTGAGGAGAGAGAGATGCATTAACGCCTGGCTGGGTACCAACATCCTACAGCACATTGTCTTGCAGGTTAAGTTAGGAGTAGGTGTGAAAAAAACTGGTAAAAATGCTCTAAATACTTCTCTGTGGTTTCAAAATTCGGACAAATTAGCAATGTAAAGTACAAACAGGAAAAGTCAGGGAAGCAGCAGGACAAAGCTTTTTTGGGGATTGATTTATTTTATTTATCAAATCAAACGTCAGTGGCCGTTGGCCTATGGTGGTTCTAGTGTTAACCAATCAGGAATATTTAAGTAATACACTAAGTGTCTGTGTAGTAAAAGTAGCCTGAGACGTAGTCATGTCATAATTCACAGTAGACTAGGGCCAAGGTGTTTTACAGCTGCAGGGAGGATCGCCATCTTACACTACTGTCTACAGAAACCCTATGAGAGCATGACTCACTGTAGTGTCTTGCCCAGCCTCTTCCCCTGGGCTGTAGAGGAAATCTGTCTCCTCACCCAACATAGTGTATGATTCATTTTTTATAAATGCTGACCAAACTGTAATTATTTAAGTCATTGTTTTAGCCACAGAGCAATTACACGGATGAATACAAAGAAAAACTGCAATTTCTTCCTCCAAGTCTCATGGCTTTCTTTTGGTGGGGCTGTGTAACCCATTCCATACCAGTGAAGGACCAATGACACACAACTCCAATAGCAGTTACTACATTATCTAATACCGGGGTTTACCTTCCTGGATTGTTGAAAAGTGTCTGAAATGACGTCCTACATCATCTAGCTTTGAACACCTTTAATGAATACTTCTTCAGTTGTGAAATAATAGCCCTGTTTGTTTTCTCAGTGTCTTGTATTGGAAACATGCAGTAACGTAAGCTTTGTGTAGTGAGGGAAGAGGGAACTTTGCCTGGCCAGGATCATTGTGTGTGCAGGTGAGATGTTTATGAGCACCAACCAACATCATGACGTTTATACAGCTTAGTGTAGGACTGCAGGCATTCAGCTCACAGGAACAGTTTGGGCCTGGGCCCCTGTCTGTCAGTCAGTCAACGCCCACTACACATTCCACTTACTTATAAATGATGCATCTGCATGGAAGTCTTAACGCAATTATGCAATAAACTGACACATGGATCATACACCAGGTATCATCACTTCATTTAGACCAGAGAGATCTTCATATTTTGAGCTTTGGCTCATAAATGAATCACTCTGTCATTATTGACTTGCATTGTGAACATTTGCACGTAGATGTATCTTCTAACTGATACTTAAATGATACAGGACATGGTAGTTTACATTTAGCATAATTGCCTTCCCAAAACCAGTTTCTTGAATTGTATTTGACGTTGACGTTGCTGTCCTTCTGTATACTAAGACCTTGTTTCTCGTTCCCTTTGTGTTTTCAACTCAATTGTGTTTATCTTTCATAATGGGTAAAGGCAGAATCTCAGAATTAAGTCCAGCTAACATTGTTATCTTGTTAAATGGGTTTGTGGAGGAGCCTTATCCCTTCTCATCTGCAGCAATATAAATGATTGTGAGCCTGTGCTTTCAGCAGCTCCCCATGTCTTCCCTCCCTCACAGAGAGAGAGAGAGCCTTGCTGTGACAGTCTTTTACTTTTCTTGAATAAAGTTTTTCTTTTCTTTCTTCTCACTCAGCATTCTTCGGGACTTCAAAGCTGGAATCGGAGCAGAATCTCTGAGCTGTCCCATTGTGTGGCTCTTGCATATTCATAAGGCTCTTTCTTTCTTCTCATTCTGGATGAGACTCTGCTAGAGAGGAGAGCTGTGGGCTAGAGAGAATGCAGCAGCTCCTCTGGACTCTCCAAGGAACCAAACCACTGAGTATGTGCATGGAGGGGTCACATTCAAATGGGATTCACACGTAGTGATTTATAGTGTTGGGCCATACGCTGATGCTGCTGCTTCTGTCATGGCTATTGTGTTGAATTGCCAAAGCAGGTGGATACGTTTTATAACAAAAATGTAACAGTATTGGTTTGCTGTGTAACAAACGTATTCCACAAACCTGGCTACCACATTTAATTGTCCTTATTTTGCCTGCCAGCTAACTGACAAGATAGTTAATGGCTAATATCTCTATAGAGAAACCAGGAGTCTGTGTGAGGGAGGGAGGTGGGAGCTGGCTCACAATAAGGAAGATGTCAGTGTTCTCAATGTGAAATGAGGATGAAGTTGATGAGCGCTCCACAGAGGGAGGAAGTACGTCTCACTGTCTGGCCCAGGGATGAACGTGATGTCACGCTCCTCTCTATCCCTGCACCCTGATTGCGCTCCCTGCTCCAGGCAGCTGTGTTGCCACGGTAATAAATGGCCCTCTAGCCAAGATTCTCTGACATCAGGTTTAACCGCTGCGCTCTCTCCATTTCTCACAGAGCCTGGGGTCAGTGTGGCCGTCGGCGGAACATTGCTCATGACAGGCATACCTTCGCTGGCCCATTGTAATTCCATCATCTGTGTTGTTGTCACAGCTTTTTGTTTCACATCTTAGTGGTGAGGTTTCTGTGGTTATTCTTCACCATTCCTCTTGCAGTATGATGAAAGGTGTTTTGCCTCAACGTTTTCCTTTTCATGCCACATTACTGCTAATATATATATTTTTTACAAGTGTTCTCTAAGAACATATTTGTGGGTGGTAGTGATAACCAACAAAGACACCAAGTACCAGCCAAATGAGTCATGCTGTTGTATGCAGGTGCTTTGCACGTCCAAACAAACACAGCTAATAGCAGTGTGGTTTTCTGAAACCGTCAAGGTGCTGACTGATTGTTCTTCTTAAGACGTCCGCATGCTTCGGGCCCCACCAGCCGAAACCGTTTTGGAAGAGTTTGTGCATATATTATGATGATGATATTTTGTGACGTTTTTTGATGATGTTGGACTTTGTTGAGGGTTTTTTTTCGCCGTTCAGGGACACACATTTTTTTCTCGAGGCCAGCCGATATTCGGGAGCCGAAGTCTACGCCCCTTCGTCCGTGATTGGTCAACTGTAGGGATTCTTCAATAAAGTCTTTGCTGTCATTCAGTGAGAGAAGACTCATTTTCATGAAATACTGCACCAAACATCTTAGTTAGATGTAAAATGTATCTCCTCAGCAAAAATGTCAAAATGAATGACATATTTCTTGAGTTATCTTAGATTAATTTTGACTATTTTGAGGAAGTGTATACTGGCTACAGCGTCCCAAAATGGACAAACAGTGCTGTTTTTTTCGAGTTTTTACACTCATTCGGTTCGCCTAGCCGACTTCGGCTAGCTGTCAACTGAACTGAATCATGCTGACGCCTTTAGGAAACCTTAGCAACAGACGGGGCTGTATGTAACAAGACTTGAAAAGTAGATCTGCGGTTTGGAGCTCAAAGGAGGAATCAAGGCGACTTTTGGCTTAGTGAAAGGCGGGAAGGATAGAAAGGGTTAATTTAACCACATTTCAATCCCCCCCCCCCCCCCTGCTAGCCCACCCCCCACTTCCACAACCCCTTTATCTGCCTGACCAGACCCCCACCAACCATCCCCACCAGCTGTGCCCCCCCCCCCCCCCCCCCCCATCTCTCTAGGTCTTCGCGGCTGCTTGAGCAGGACAGGGGGAAACCATGCTGGGCGTTTGATGCAGCTCCGAGGGGGTGTGTGAGATGCGCTGACCCGTTCACATCTCTCCTCATGCACTCATGCTCCAGGGAAGGTAGACTTATCACATTTAATCCAGAGCACGGTGCAAATCAGGAGTGACAGACAGACATACAGCCTTCCAGGGAAAGAGCCCCAGACTATAGACCCTGTCTACTGGCCTCTTGTCCTGTCTCCTATCCTGGCTGGGAGAGAAGTGGATTCAGGGTGCTGGTCCTTATGGAGGCACAACAGGTGTGGAAGAACAGGATCCCATTTGGTTGGTTGTTTATTTCCACTTTCACATTGTTGATTTTCCTTTAACCACTAATTGGCCGTTGTTATTGTCTTTATTTGGGTGACCCCTCACCCCACCATTTGGGCCATTCATTTCTTTTCTTTTTTGGGTAAACACGCGCCCTCCACCAAATCACGCTTTAGAATGGCATCGTATGGCATTCTGTCCTGTTGCACCATCACATCACCGCTAACTGTTTTGAGGGGCACTCTAGCAAACTTGATGTAATCTTGGTAATAGCTAGACTAATCCTCTTAAGGTTGTAACCCACAGAAAGTCTTGTGCTGCCTGATGGAATTTGGCCAAATTGGGAGGTTGTGTGTGTTCGGGTGGATTAGTGAGAGAGAGGAGGCGTGTTGCTGCCCGGAGGTGTGGGCGGTAATCACCTGACGTGTGAAGAGCTTTTGTGAGTAAGTGAGTATGTATGAATGTGTGTGTGTGTGTGTGTGTGTGTGTGTGTGTGTGTGTGTGTGTGTGTGTGTGTGTGTGTGTGTGTGTGTGTGTGTGTGTGTGTGTGTGTGTGTGTGTGTGTGTGTGTGTGTGTGTGTGTGTGTGTGTGTGTGTGTGTGTGTGTGGTGTGTGTGTGGCTGGCCGGCCACGTGTGTTTCTTTCACACTTTGCATTCTGCTCTGTAACTGGTCTATGATGAGCTGTCACACAAGCAGGAGGGCAATTACTGTCCTAAACCTCAGAGATTTGTAGAGATTAGGCTTGGGCGGTAAAGAGTTCAATTCCAAAATCAAGATCCCTGCTGCCTAAATTTGTTTTGTGTGTAAATGTTATAGTTTTTTTAAATGTTTTTTTTTTGTTTGGAAAGATATAGCGCCCCTTGTGTGCACTGCCGGTAATACCGTATACCCCCGTATGATACAGGAACAGCATGATGGTATGTCAATCTGGATATGGACCAACCAGAGTAGAGATTCATCCATCTGCACTTCCCACAGTGGATGAAGTAGCGACAACACATTACTTTGAATCATGCTCGTGGATGAGTTCTGGCAACCAGACTTCTCTAATGCACATCTATGAGGAACAATCTTACTTCCCTCTCATCCTCTCTCTCTCTCTGTGTGTGTGTGTGTGTGTGTGTGTGTGTGTGTGTGTGTGTGTGTGTGTGTGTGTGTGTGTGGGGGGGGGGGGCTGGCCCTGCCAATGTCTTCCTTTTTGAGCGGCGAGTGTATGTGTTCATATGTGTGTGTGTGTGTGGGGTCCAGGCAGGCTCAGCTGTTCTTTTGTTGTTCGCCCCACGAGGTGTTCAGAGAAAAGGCTGACCAAACAGCAGAGCAACTGAGTAACACCCTCCTTCCCTCCTCCTCTCCATCTCTCTCTCTCTCTCTCTCTCTCTATCTCTCAGGCTGTCACTGTGTAGCGCTGGAGGCTGCTGGGTGGCTGTGTGTGGTGGGGAGTTCCTGAGATCGCAGAGAAGAGAGAGGGGGACTAGCACTTACTCACGAAGAGGCACACACTCGCACACACACACCTTCTCAGTGTAGCGCCGGGTGCAGCCGTGGTGCCAGCTAGCGTCTCAGGGATTTTGCGTGCGGTTGTACAGTACATCAGGATGATGGTGGTGTGGTTGCCGTGGGGATGGGCATGGAGGACTGTACTGCTGGTGACTGGACTGGCTTCACTGAGCCCGGGGACTAATGGTGAGTAGCTTAATACTGGACTATATCTCTCTCTGTACTACGGGACTCTGTCCATCTTTCTCTGTTGATGGACTCTGGGACTGATTTCGAAGAAACTTCAGCATGGTCTATATTTAATTAGATTTTAGTACTGTATCTGATTGTCTGCTGGTGGTTTTCACAAATGATATATCAAAACGCATATTTGTTGTGCTGCCAAGACTTTATATAGTATATCTAATGCTTAGAGCAGGGTTTCTTAAACTATGTGTCTGGACCCAAAGTAGGCTCTGGGCATGTGAAAGGTGGGTTTTGAGCTGAAAACCGCCCCGATAAACCAATATATTCTCTATCTTCTTCTGTTCATCTACCTGGGTCGTTAATAACTTATCCTCTTTTTGTGATGCTTACCTAGCCTAGTGGCTGAGTACTGTAGTTTTAGTCACTTTGAGCAAAGGCTCAAACTGCAGGCAGGTTTACTGCGTGTATTGTTGGGGTGAGGAGCAGAGACTCACTGGGAGGTTGGTGGTGGGTCTATTTTTTGCCCAGCGGTATTTATGATGGGGCAAAGCTATTATGATCTCCACCGGGTCTAGCATGTGAGCAGTCATCTGCCCCGTCCCTCGTCCCCCGTCCTGCCCCCTCCCCCTCCCCCTCCCTCTGCTCATGTTTTGAATTGTTTTAAGATGGACAGCCAGTTGTCATTTACAATGAATGGCGACAGTGTCATGGTGTCCCATAAGCTTTGTGATGGACTGCAGGGGATCCACGGCTGGAGGCTCGGCTGGGGAAGATTCCTCTCTTTATCATCTGCCCTGTTTCAAAGGCTCTCAACTGAGAGAAAGAGATTGATTATGTGGAGTTAATCATGGATGTTTGCACCGAGCAACAAGTGTCAATCATTTTAAGAAAACCTAGTTTACATATGCATAAACTTCCATTATACTATAGCTGGTATCTTTTGTATGGGAAGGTCTTGTTTTATTTAGCCATAACTGCTGTTGTTTTTCCATTTTCCATGGTGTTTGATTTTGAGACAGGTTTGACCTGTGCAGAAGTGCTCAGTTGTCACACACTTGTTAGGAACACAGTTGGGCGACAAGCTGTAAAACTAATCTCCCACTCCCAGAGGAACACATACACACGCACGCACCCCCCTCACCTCTAAAATAGCTGTGACTATCTTGGTTCATTGAGTTTGTCTTTGGGGTAAATGTATTTGAATTCAATCACTTTTTGACAGAACCCCTTTCGATTTGAACGAAACCTTCCATACATATTTTCCCATTAAAGAAGGGATCAGAAAATAATTTTTGGACCTGAATGCCAAAACATTCAACAGTTGACCGATTTTGCGTACCTCACCATACCATGAGACATCCATGTCTTCATCACTGGAGAAGATAAATGGTTGAAATTGATATAATTTATAAGCGTACAAACAGGTTTGTGAAACTATTTTATTATAGATAAATTACTAAAGTGTCAAATGTAAATCATCATTAAAAAAAATATGAACCTTTAACGTCAATTATTTATTTAAAAGCTCATAAACTCAAATTTGTTGTAGCTTAGAATCTATTTTACATTGTGTAAGGCTTTTGTGTTATGCTCGCCATTGGTTGAAACAACATGCTCTTGAATACAGGGTGGGTAAATGTATTAACATTTTTACAGTGCTGTGAAAAAGTATTTCTGATTTTCTCTATTTTTGCATATTTTTGATAGTGAATGTTATTAGATCTTCAACCAAAACCCAGTATTAGATAGGGAACCTGAGTTTACAAATGACCCCAAAAAATGATACAGTCTCTCCCATTATTCCTGGCGAAAACCAAAGAATGCATTCCACAGTGAGAACCTTATACCAACAGTCCACCATGGTGGTGGTAGTGTGATGGTTTGGGGATGCTTTGCTGCCTCAGGACCTGGACGACTTGCCTTAATAGAAGGAACCATTAATTCTGCTCTGTATCCGAGAATTTTACAGGAGAATGTCAGGCCATCCGTCTGTATGCTGAAGCTTGAAGCGCAGTTGTGTCATGCAGCAAGACAATGATCCAAAATACACAATCAAGTCTACATGAAAATGGCTAAAAAGCAACACATTTGAAGTTTTGGAATGGTCTAGTCAAAGTCCAGACCTAATCCCAATTGAGATGTTGTGGCAGGACTTGAAATGAGCAGTTCATGCTTGAAAACCCACAAAATGTGTTGAGTTAAAGCAGTTCTGCATGGACGAGTGGGCCAAAATGTATCCACGGCAGCGTGAGAGACTGATCAACAACTAAAGGAAGCGTTTGGTTGGAGAAATTGCAGCTAAAGGTGGAACAACCAGTTATTGAATGTACGGGGGCAATTACTTTTTCACACAGGGGCGTTGGGTGTTGCATAACTTTGTTTATTAAATAAATGAAATAAGTATGTAATTGTCGTGTTATTTGTTCACTCAGGTTCCCTTTATCTAATATTAGGTTTTGGTTGAAGATCTGATAACATTCATTATAAAACATATGTGTTGTCTTGCCTAGTGCTTAGGGTCGTTGTCCTGTTGGAAGGTGAACCTTTGCCCCAGTCTGAGGTCCTGAGTGCTCTGGAGCAGGTTTTCATCAAGGATCTCTCTGTACTTTGCTCCGTTCATCATTCCCTCGATCCTGACTAGTCTCCCAGTCCCTGCCACTAAAAAACATCCCCACAGCACGATGCTGCTACCAGCATGCTTCACCGTAGGGATGGTGCCAGGTTTCCTCCAGATGTGACGCTTGGTATTCAGGTCAAAGACCTCAATCTTGGTTTCATCAGACCAGAGAATCTTGTTTCTCATGGTCTGAGAGTCCTTTAGGTGCCTTTTGGCAAACTCCAAGTGGTCTGTCATGTGCCTTTTACTGATGAGTGGCTTCTGTCTGGCCACTCTACCATAAAGGCCTGATTGGTGGAGTGTTGCAGAGATGGTTGTCCTTCTGGAGGGTTCTCCCATCTCCACAGAGGAACTCTGGAGCTCTGTCAGAGTGACCATCGAGCTCTTGGTCACCTCCCTGATCAAGGCCCTCTTCCCCTGATTGCTCAGTTTGGCTGGGCGGCCAGCTCTAGGAAGAGTATTGGTGGTTCCAAACTTCTTCCATTTAAGAATGATGGAGACCACTGTGTTCTTGGACCTTCAATGCTGCAAAAAAAATGTGGTACCCTTCCACAGATTTGTGCCTCAATACAATTGTCTCGGAACTCTACGGACAATTCCTTCTACCTCATTGCTTGGTCTTTGCTCTGACATGCATTGTCAACTGTGGGACCTTTGACAGGTGTGTGCCTTTCCAAATCATGTCCAATCAATTGAATTAACCATAGGCAGACTCCAGTCAAGTTGTAGCAACATCTCAAGGGTGATCAATGGAAACAGGATGCATCTGAACTCAATTTCGAGTCTCATAGCAAAGGGTCTGAATACTTATGTAAATATTTGTTTTTTATTTTTTAAACATTTCTAAAACATTTCACAAACATTTCCAAAAACCTCTTCACTTTGTCATTATGGGGTATTGTGTGTAGATTGATGAGGAACATTTTTATTTATTCAATTATAGAATAAGGCTGTAGGGTAACAAAATATGGAAAAGGTCAAGGGGTCTGAATACTTTCCGAATGTACTGTATTTTTTATATGTCTTTTTACCTAACGCAGTGCTTGATTTGGGCATGAACTCACTGGAACTGAGTACCGGCACCTCAAATGTTCTTCTGCTTGAGTCCCTGCACCTTCTATAGAATATTAGCTAAAAAGTATTGAGGAGTTCCTGCATTTAAATATAAATGGCACCAAAAATGAGTACCGGCACCTATTTCAGTCCAAGTCAAGCACTGGCCTAAACATGCATACACAATCAGATAGAATTTATAGCAAGCAGTAGGGATGAGGTGAGAAAACGACAGGGATATATTTTGACAATAAAAATAATCCTTTTTTTTTCAGATGCCTTTTAGGACACTCAAGGACATCTTACATTGATTTCATGTACAGAACTAGATTTTATTTAATTTAGGCCTATGAAATGAATTTTAATTATGCTTGATTGTTTACCAGGAAAAAAGTATAACATTTATTTTTTTTAAAACCCCAACAACAATCAGTTTATCAATTTCATAATAATGTGCGGATTCTGGCATGTGTCACTTCGCACTGATACCATCTGCAGTAAACAGTAGCTATCCTACACTGTGTAGGCCACTCACCATTAGCTAGCTAGCTAAGACTCACTAGTCAACTTAACTAGGAAAAACAAGGAAAATGGCCAAACAAAGCTCACTGTTCAATTTTTTCAAGCGACCGTGTATAGGAGAGGATTTTGAACCATTTGCTAAGTAATTTGATATCAGTGATTTTGCCATGAAGGGCCTCCAGTCTCCTTCTATACCAATCACTGATTGCAATGATTTAATCATGGTCCTTAAAGACAGTTTCAGTACATTCAGAGACAATGACCAGAACTACAGCACTGTTTTTATTCAGCACTTTTAGAAATCAAATGAAACCCACTTCTTCACTTCAACACGCCCTCCCTCTGCTGAGACATGACCATCAGTCCAGTAAAATAAAAAAAACAAAGGCCTCCCAAGTGGTGCAGCGGTCTGAGGCACTGCATCGCAGCGCTTGAGGCATCACTACTGACCCAGGTTCACAACGCCCGCTTAACCTGGAAGCCAGCTGCACCAATGTGTCGGAGAAAACACTGTTCAACTGATGACCGAAGTCAGCCTGCAGGCACCCAGCCCGCCACAAGGAGTCACTAGAGCCCAATGAGCCAAGTAAAGCACCCCCAGCCAAACCCGGACAACGCTGGGGCAATTGTGCAACGCCCTATGGGACTCCCGGTCACGGCCCGTTGTGACACAGCCTAGTATCGAACCAAGGTCTGTAGGGACACCTAAAGCGGTGTCTTACACCGCTGCGCCACTCGGGTTCCCGATTATAGTCATTTTTAATGAGCATGTGAACATTCCAACTTGCCTCAACTTACTTTCATCAGCCTGTGAACATTCTATTGCATAGACTCCCATACAACAAGATATATAAAGGTAAGAAAAACATAGAAAGATACTTTTTCGGAGAGGTTATCATATCAAGTTGTATCATATCAGGTTATCACATCAATTCAATGCCATCAAACCTTTGCCACCCCAAAATGGACAACATGGACTATAAGCTCTCCTTATAGTCCATGGGCCAACAGAAAATGTTGTCCATTTTGGGGTGGCAAAGGTTTAACCACAGTCTGTTAAATCACTGCCTCTTTCTCTGTTCACTTGAACTAGGTTTGAATTTTTTTAATTTAACTAGGCAAGTCAGTTAAGAACAAATTCTTATTTTCAATGACGGCCTAGGAACAGTGGGTTAACTGCCTTGTTCAGGGGCAGAACGACAGATTTTTACCTTGTCAGCTCGGGGATTGCAACCTTTCGGTTACTAGTCCAATGCTCTAACCACTAGGCTACGCTTCCCCTCGTATAAAAGATAACTAAATCAAGCATCATTTTGGTGTGTTCATTCCAGATGCTATTTGGCTGCTAACGAACTGCGCATTAAAAACATGTGGTGATTATAGGTAACCAGCCAACCCATTCCATTTGAGGGCGCTAACCCTATTATCTTATAGTTCTAAATGAATGTGAGTCCGGGAGGACAAAATACACTCTATGTATTGTGCCTACAGAACATCATTTAAACAACCAGAAAAGAATCAGATGCATTGATGGCCTTGAATGGCGAATACTGTAAGCCACTAAACACCTTGGAATGGTCCAGGATCGTCTGGCATGGACAGAATGGTCCTGCTATGCTTCTGATTTTGATATGCACTGTGGACCGATAAAGTGCAGAGATTTGGGGGCTGCGGTGTTTGTAAAGGATCAAGGCCAGACACAAAAGGCTGTAGTGCCCATTTGAAGGCAGCTTTCACGGTTTGTCTCAAAATACTTTGGCTGATGATCAGTATGGTAGACTTATGTCAACGGAGACATCTACACAGTATATCACTTGACTTCACAGCATAATGGACTATTTTAAACTGAAGTCTGTCTGTCTAGCTGATTTAACATAGTGAAAACCTTACAGCAGTCACACTGTGGGCATCAGTTCTCCCATGAAGCACAGAGAAAGCTCACATAGACAGAGAGACAAGCCGGCCGTGCTGGGAGGACAGGAGACCAGCCTGCTTCTCGTTTCCCACTCATGTTTTAAGCTCAGCCTGCCGACCCAAACTGCTGTTTTAGTGGGTAGAGTGAACGAAGACATGGTTCTGGTTGGTCAGCGAGACAGAGTTGTGTGCTAGGTTTATGACTGGCCCTCTCTCTCCCAATCCTCTCTTTCTCCCAGTCCACTCTTTCTCTCTCGCGCCATCTCTCACAGTCTGTTCTCTCTCTTCTAGCCCTCTCCCCCTCAGCCCTCTCCCCGGTGCTGCTGGGACAGATCAGGCATGGTTCTCTAAATGAGGATAACACACATGGGAGGTAACTCGTGAATCTTCACAGTGTGGTTAATTCGCCACCTGTTGTTTAGACTGATGCAAAGTTCCCAAAGAATAGATTGACATGCAGTAACAATGCATACATCTTTTCTGAATAGGCCATACACCATATAGTGTGAGGTTACAACTTACACAATTGACTCTTTTCTACTACTCGTTGCATTTAGGCCTATTTCGTTCCATAGTATGTGTGACATGGCTGCTGAAAGTCCTTGAGTCTTCTGGCGCCATGCAGGATAGGAGTGAAAGCCAGTTAGTGAAAGACACGGCCACACTTCGATGTCACTTAAACATGATATCCATTTCAGATAAACATAACATACTGTAGCATGTAACATTCAAGGTGGTGTGGAGATGCCGCAAGGCCACAAGCAGGGCAAAACGACTGGCTTTATCATGATCTAGACTCAACAATGTAAACGAGGTCAGCTCACCCTCTCCTTGTCCCGGATCTCACCTTCCGTACTGTACTATCTGGGAGGAAAACACCATGGCAACACGTCGCTCTATAACATTGAGCTTTTCTCCTTTCTTTTCTACAGTACAGACACAGATGATAAGTGACTATATGTTGAAAACCTCTTTTGATTGCAGTCTCTTGTGAAATACCATTTCCTACAGAGATGCTATTTCAGTGTAATTGCTTCGGTGTTATAGGATGGCATTTTCTTTGGGATTATTCAGTTTAGGTAAAGTCTTGTGGCATCAGTGATTGAACGAAGGCCTACTGTAAGTGTAGCAGGGGATAGAGCAGGATACAGAAGCCCAGCAGCAGTAGCAGGTCCCAGGCTGCTTCCTGACAGGATGTGGATCATGTTCCCCAAACAGAACCTGATCCCAGGACAGATGTTCTGCTCCAGCAGTGGGACTGCATGAGACTGGTAACCACAGAGGGCAGTGGGCCGGGGGGGACTTTTAGGGGGGTGTGAAGTTTGGAGCGAGGGAAAGGGAGGCTTAAGGCTGCACCTGTGGTTTTGGAGGAAGTATTGAGGGAGGGGGATGTTTGGGTGAAGGTAGGGTTCTTGTCTTGATCACAGTCTAATGTATGTAACAGACACCCTTGAGAGCAGTGGGCTCAGGATAGAGAGAAGATGAGGGTTGACAGTGTGGGAACCGGGATAGAATGAGTGAGATGGGGAATATGTTATGATCTCTTCAGAGATATATCTCTTCGGAGATTTATACAGACCGAATCAAAGTTTAGTGAGATGTGTGTTAAGCTGGTGGCTGTGACCTCGCGCACACACACACACATCCCACACAGCCCACAAGCTGATAGACACAGAGCAGGTGGGGCTGATGCTGGCCTGCTATGAAACCCTGGGGCTTTGTCTTGGTTACCTTGTGAGTGTGTGTGCCTGTGTTTGTTCGCGCCTGTGTACGTGCTTTCACATGTCTTTTTTAGTTTGTTATTTTGGAAGCGTGTGTGTTTGTCTGGCAGTCCGTGTGTGTGTGTGCGTCACTGTATGCCTGTGCGTGTGTGAGAGATGGTTTGGCAGAGGGGGCTGTAGAGGAGTTAGTGGGTCCACGGTGCGCTCTGTGTCTAAACATGGTGTTGGAAGACAGACAGACGGCAGAGGCTGCAGCCTAGGCTGAGGTTTGGCTTGTCACTGAACAGGAGACGGACAGGGAGAGGTGTCTGGATCCTCTCAGCTCCTCTGCGCGTGTTCAGTTGAAATCAGGCAAACCTACACACTTCTGTCACACCTTTCGTTCCTTCCATATCTGTCAGAGAAACGTCACCTTTCACTAACGTCTAATGTCAACGCATCAATATGGAATATTGTATCCTAATTCGCATTCAACGGTGGTTTGCAGTTCTTTTTTCATCCAGAGATGATAGACTGATCTGGTTTGGGCAGTGGTCCAACGATATCTGGCACCACTGGATCCCAATCGATTCGATCCAGACCCAGGTATTCAGGATTAGTCTGATATAGCCTGCTTCTGTAGGGACTGTTACTGTTAACATGGTTACCGGCACAGTGACACATCGCCGGGGAACCGAGACACAGGCTGGCACTTTGTTGACCAGCCGTCCACCGTGCTTTACAGTCCTCTTATCAGATAGAGCCTTACTGGAACTCACTAGTCATCAGATGAATCAAACAGCTCAAGTAAATGAGTTGGTGTGTGATCATGCGTGAGTGTGTATATGCTTGTGTGTGCATGCGATTCTGTCCACGACAGGGAGAGAGAGCAGAGATGTGTGTGTCCCGACCTCTGGCTACAGGTGTCCTGTGTGATAAGCGGCCTGTTTTCCAGTTTTGTTTTGAATGGGAAATGGAAAACATCCCTGAGATGAATTCACACGTACATGCAAAGTGCCCTGCGGGTGACAGACTATTCAGTCTGCATACTGAGAGGTGAAGCTTTGATCTGCCATCATGGGAACAACTGTCACGATGCATGCTGATGGAGCTAGCCAGCAAGACCTGCACAGAGTCCTAGTATCACACCAACATAGTCCTTATCACACCACCAGTGCGTTAATACATGTATGGCCACAACTTTACAGTTTTGAAAGAAATTGCAATCAGTTAGACAATTACAAATGTCTGTTCCCTGTCCATTCCCTGTTTGAAAGGGTAATTTGTTGTGGAGATAGCATGGCTCTGGGGTTCTCCTCTCTCTAGACATGTGGAAGGTTTTCCCTCTCTCTGTGCTAAATCATCCTTTAAGCCCTGACAGGTCGGGCTTGGTGTGATTCGTAGGCCTGGGCCGGAGAAGAGGGGATGAGAGTAAGAGGTTTCTCAGGGGGGCACAATGTGTGTCTAGGGCCACAAGTCGGAGGGGCTCCCTTGATGTGCGCCCCATAAATCTGCTGGGGCATTATTTCCACAGGAGGACAGGAGGCGGGCGCCCCCAGCATAACATCTCTATGGTCAGGCCCTGGTCACACACAGAACAGATTGGTGAGGGTCCACGATGTGGATCAGTTGCTCTCCTCCTCTCCAGTCTGGATGGGTATCAGGCATCAGGCAGGGGGAAACAGAGCCTCTCATGATGGGGAAGGAGTAGGTGGGGGTCGAGCAGACTAGTCACGGTGAAGGATGGATGATTGATACGAGGGCCGGGTTCGATTTGCCTGTCATACCATCGGGCCCCTGTGTGTGTGTGTGTAGTGTGACAGGATTCTTTGAAGCCAATGCGGGTTAAGAGGGCTTAAGAGGGGTTAAGAGGGGGTGAGGGGGGTTGAAGGGTGAGGGACAGGGGATGATGTATGACAGCGTGGCAGCTCAGCGGTGCGTTGGTGATCCCCACAAGGTCAGAGGGCATTCAGGAGACGTACGGGAAGATGGCTCCTTTGAGGAGGTGATTTACTCTGGACACCTGGAGGAATTTATGCCTCTCTTTCTTTCTTTCCTTCTCTGTATCTGTCCCCTCTCTTTCTCTCTCTCTCTCTCTCTCCTCTCTCTGTCTTGTTCACTTTCACTCTCTTTCTCTCTCTCTGTAACATCTCCCTCATGTTGAGTTAACGTTCATGGAAGGACTAATTGAGCCTTATTAACTTATAACGTATACAAGTTAGACAGAGTTGTTGGCTTGAGTTAGAAGGGCGACGCACAATTGGCCCATCGTCGTCCGGTTTAGGGGAGGGTTTGGCCGACCGGGATGTCCTTGTCCCATCGCGCTCTAGCGACTCCTGTGGTGGGCCGGGCACATGCACGCTGACACGGTCGCCAGGTGTACGGTGTTTCCTCCGACACATTGGTGCGGCTGGTGGGGTTGTGTTTTGGAGGACACATGGCTCTCGACCTTCGCCTCTCCCGAGTCCATATGGGAGTTGCAGCGATGGGATGAGATTGTAACTACCAATTGGATATGATGAAATTGGGGAGAAAAAGGGGGTAAAAAATAAAAATAAAAAATGTACCAAAAAATGTCATCAAAAACTGTACATTTGCTAGTAAAACTTTGTGTGTGTTCATGTGTGAGTGTTTGTGTCAGCAAGTGTGTGTGTTTGTCAGTGTGTATGTGTGTAATACAGTATGAAGTGTGGGTCTGTGTGTATCTCGTTAGAGGAACAGCCTTTGGAATGTTTAGGGGATGGGGATCAGGTTTCAGGGTGACCTTGGCAACGCCCGGCGGCTGACACAACAAAAGTTTGTTTGTGTGTGTGTGTGTGTGTGGTGTGTGTGTGTGTGTGTGTGTGTGTGTGTGTGTCAGAAAGAGAGAAATACTCTTAAGGTGTTTGTATTCAATCCTTATTACTGTGTCTGTTTCGTGAGAGTTTGGGGTTTTGGTTAGGCCAATCTGCCTTGGTAAGAAATTTCCAGGAAAGTCTGCAGAGAACACCTATAATGAAAACAGTACTGGTATGTACAATGCCTTCAGAAAGTATTGATATCCCTTGACTTTTTCCACATTTTGTTGTGTTACAACATTCATTTTAAATGACTAAAATGTTGGCACTGGCCTTCACGCAATACCCAATAATGTCAGTGGAATTATGTTTTATAAATAAATTCAAAATGAAAAGTTGAAATGTATTGAATGAATACGTTTTCAACCCCTTTGTTATGGCAAGCCTAAATTAGTTCAGGAGTAAAAATTTGCTTAACAAGTCACATCATAAATTGCACTCTGTGTGGAATATCAAATCAAATCAAATGTTATTTGTCACATGCGCTGAATACAAGTGTAGACCTTACCGTGAAATCCTTACTTACAAGCCCTTAACCAACAGTGCAGCTCAAGAAAGAGTTAACAAAATATTCACCAAATAAACTAAAGTAAAAAATTATAAAAAGTAAAACAATAAAATAACAATAATGAGGCTATATACAGGGGGTACCGGTACCGAGTTTATGTGTGGGGGTACAGGTTAGTCGAGGTAATTTGTACATGTAGGTAGGGGTGAAGTGACTATGCCTAGATAATAAACAGCGAGTAGCAGCAATGAACAAAACCAATGGAGGGGGGTGGGGTCAATGTAAATAGTCCGGTGGCCATTTTATTAATTGTTCAGTAGTCTTATGGCTTGGGGGTAGAAGCTGTTAAGGAGCCTTTTGGTCCGAGACTTGGCGCTCCGGTACCGCTTGCTGTGCGGTAGCAGAGAAAACAGTCTATGACTTGGGTGACTGGAGATTCTGACAATTTTTATAGGTCCTGGATGTCAGGAAGCTTGGCCCCAGTGATGTACTGGGCCGTACACACTACTAGTGCTGGGCGATATGGCAAATCAATTATCACGATATCTATATTTTTTCATTCGATAACGATAATTATCATGATATTAATCAAATAAGGTTTAAAAGATGCATATCTGCTTCAGACTCAAGAATGCTTAATGCCTGAACAAACGTTAGAGTGTTGGACTAGTAACTGAAAGGTTGCAAGATCGAATCCCCGAGCTGACAAGGTAAAAATCTGCCGTTCTACCCGTGAACAAGGCAGTTGACCCACTGTTCCCCAATAGGCCGTTATTGTAAAGGTTACTTTTTTTTAATTATGTGAGCTACACATAAAATTATACTTTAAGGAAAATTTTTCATTTTTTTGAGGCCAGGGAGCACTTATCTGGGGTCAATTAAATTGATAAGCGTCTTGAAACCTTCCTTTTCGACTGTGCTAATTGGTATAAAGTCCTTAGCAATGCATAATAGCATTTGTGATGTCTTTTGTCTTTTCGATGTTTGCTTGTAGGGCATAGACGCTGTCAGTGGTGACTGCTTCGGGCAAACATCCCTAGATTGGCTGGTGCTTAAGGAGCGTTTATCAATACCGTGGTGCAAACTAAAACTTCCTGCATGTTCCAAAGAGTGATTTTGCTTCAGATGTTGAAAAAGGTTTGTCGTATTACCAGACTTCGTAGCCACCTGTCTACGGCACAATTTACACCGAACATTGCTCTGCTCTTTGTCGGACTTCAAAAAGCCAAACCACTTCCAAATTACTGAAACAGTTTAACCCTTTTTATCAATAATTTCTTCGTTGGAAGCTGCTCCTTCTCCATGGCTATCACTGCCACTGTTTTCACCTACATCACTAATTTTTCGTGGTTAATAGTGGCTACTCCATCACTCGAGGTGCTAAGTGGTTTTTAGTGGGCATATACCTCTCCGCGTGCATATTGTCACTTCTCCGCACGTTCCTGCTGCGTCAGAGGTGAAATGGACTGCTGTAACTAATTATTCTATATCGACATTATCGAAAATTAATCTAAATGTTTTTATGTTGTTATTGAGGGAAGCAATTACCTCGATAATTATTGATATTGATTTATCGCCCAGCCCTACGCACTACCCTCTGTAGCACCTTACGGTCAGATGCCAAGCAGTTGCCATACCAGGCGGTGATGCAACCAGTCAGGATGCTCTCGATGGTGCAGCTGTAGAACCTTTGGAGGATCTGGGGACCCATGCCAAATCTTTTCAGTCTCCTAAGGGGGGGGAAAGGGGTTGTCGTGCCCTCTACACGACTGTCTTGGTGTGTTTGGACCATGATAGTTCATTGGTGATGTGGACACCAAGGAACTTGAAACTCTAGACCTGCCCCACTACAGCCCGTCGATGTTAATGTGGGCCTGTTTGGCCCGCTTTTTCCTGTAGTCCATGATCAGCTACTTTGTCTTGCTTACATTGAGGGAGAGGTTGTTGTCCTGGCACCACACTGCCAGTTCTCTGACCTCCTCCCTATAGGCTGTGTCATCATTGTCGGTGATCACTGTTGTGTCGTCAGCAAACTTAATGATGGTGTTGGAGTCGTATTTGGCCATGCAGTTGTGGGTGAACAGGGAGTACATGAAGGGACTACAGTATGTACACACCACTGAGGGACCCCAGTGTTGAGGATCAGCATGGCAGACATGTTGTTGCCTACTTTTACCACCTGGGGGTGGCCTGTAAGGAAGTCCAGGATCCAGTTGCAGAGGGAGGTGTTTAGTCCCAGGGTCCTTAGCTTAATGATGAGCTTTGAAGGCACTATGATGTTGAACGCTGAGCTGTAGTCAATGAACAGCATTCTCACATAGGTGTTCCTTTTATTCAGGTGGGAAAGGGTAGTGTGGACTCTAATAGAGATTGCTTCATCTGTGAATCTGTTGGGGTGGTATGCAAATTGGAGTGGGTCTAGGGTATCCGCGAGGATGCTGTTGATGTGAGCCATGACCAGCCTTTAAAAGCACTTCATGGCTACAGACGTGAGTGCTACAGGGCGGTAATCATTTAGGCAGGTTACCTTCGCTTCCTTGGGCACAAGGACTATGGTGGTCTGCTTGAAACATGTAGGTGTTACAGACTCGATCAGGGAGAAGTTGAAAATGTTAGTGACGACACCAGTTGGTCCGCGCATGCTTTGAGTACACGTCCTGGTAATCCGCCTGGCCCCGCGGCTTTGTGAATGTTGACCTGTTTAAAGGTCTTGCTCACATCGGCTATGGAGAGCGTTATCACACAGTCATCCAGAACTGCTGGTGCTCTCGTGCATGCTTCAGTGTTGCTTGGCTCAAAGCGAGCATAAAAGGCATTTAGCTTGTCTGGTAGGCTCACATCACTGAGCAGCTCGCGTCTGGGTTTCCCTTTGTTGTCCGTAATAGTTTTCAAGCCCTGCCACATCCGACGAGCGTCAGAGCCGATGTAGTTCAATCTTAATCCTGTATTGGCGCTTTGCTTGTTTGATGATTCGTCTGAGGGCATAGCGGGATTTCTTATAAGCATCTGGATTAGTGTCCCACTCCTTGAAAGCTTCAGCTCTAGCCTTTAGCTCGATGAGATTGTTGCCTATAATCCATGGCTTCTGGTTGGGATATGTATGTACGGTCACTGTGTAGAATTATGGTGAAATTTGCCAAATGGAGGGCGGGGGAGAGCTTTGTATGCATCTCTTTGTGTGGAGTAAAGGTGGTCTAGATTTTTTTCCTCGGGTTGCACATGTGACATGCTGGTAGAAATGAGGTAAAATGGACTTAAGTTTTCCTGCATTAAGGTCCCCGGCCACTAGGAGTGCCGCTTCTGGATGAGCATTTTCTTGTTAGCTTATGGCCTTACATAAAAATAAAAATACATGTATTTAACCTTTATTTAACTAGGCAAGTCAGTTAAGAACAAATTCTTATTTACAATGACGGCCTACCCCAGCCAAACCCGGATGACACTGGGCCAATTGTGCGCCGCCCAATGGGACTCCCAATCACGGCCGGATATGATGCAGCCTGGATAGATATAGAGTTGGTTGAGTGCGGTCTTAGTGCCAGCATTGGTTTGTGGTGGTAAATAGACAGCTACGAATAATATAGATGACAACTCTTGGTAGATAGCGTGATCCACAGCTTATAATAAGATACTCTACCTCAGGCGAGCAATACCTCAAGAGTTCTTTAATATTAGCTGTTATTGACACCAGCTGTTATTGACAAATAGACACACACCCCTACCCCTCGTCTTACCAGATGTAACTTCTCTGTCCTGCCGGTGCGTGGAACATCCCTGCCAGCTATATATTATCTGCGTTGTCATTTAACCACGACTCGATGAAACATAACATATTACAGTTTTTAATGTCCAGTTGGTAGGATAATCTTGATCATAGGTCATAGATTTTATTTTCCAATGATTGCACGTTGGCCAATAGAGCTGATGGCAGTTGGAGTTTATTCACTCCCCTATGAATTCTCAGAAGGCAGACCGACCGCCGCCCCCTTTTTCTTCATCTTTTCTTCACACAAGTGACGGGGATTTGGGCCTGTTCCCGAGAAAGCACTATATCCTTCTCGTCGGACTCGTTAAAGGAAAAAACTTCTTCCAGTTTGAGGTGAGTAATCGCTGTTCGGATGTCCAGAAGTTATTTTCGGTTATAAGAGACGGTAGCAGCAAACATGATGTACAAAATAAGTAAAAAAGAAGTTACAAACAACGCAAAAAAACGAACAAAATAGCACAGTTGGTTAGGAGCACGTAAAACGTCAGCCAATCTTTCTAGGGCCATTCTCATAGTGTTTATAATAATAATAGTAATATAATAATAATAATAGTGTTTAACATCATTTTTTAATGACTACCTCATATCTGTACCCCACACATACAATTATCTGTTAGGTTCCTAAGTCGAGCAGTGAATTGCAAACACAGATTCAACCACAAAGACCAGGGAGGTTTTCCAATGCCTTGTAAAGAAGGGCACCTATTGGTAGAGAGGTAAAACAAAAAGCAGACATTAAATATCCCTTTGAGCATGAGGAAGTTATTAATTTAACTTTGGATGGTATATCACTACACCCAGTCACTACAAAGATACAGGTGCCCTTCCTAGGGCTGTGGCGGTCATGACATTTTGTCAGCGGTGATTGTCAAGCAAATAACTACCGGTCTCGCAGTAATTGGACCGTTAATTAAGATAAACACATTTAGCATCTCCTGGCTTCCACACATAGCCTACAAGCCACTGATACAGACCTTTGAAACATCTACATTTTAAAACGTTTAATAAGTCCATGTAATATAGTCTACACCATCACAATAAATCCATGATTTATTTTAGACAGGTCTAAAGAAACATGATATGAAGAAATGTATTATATTTCAGAAGAACAGAATAGCATACTCTGAGTTGTCCTTATGTTAGGCCCTGATCTGGCTATGCGATATGGCTGTGGGCTACACTAGTTAATTTAGCAGACAAGATTTGCTTAGAATTCTGTGGGATTATTTTATATTATTTTATAGTATGAAGAATACAATTGAACATAGCTGAATAAAATAGAACGTTTTGAGGGAGTGCGCACATGAGGCTATTCTGTGTTGAGCGGTTAATAAAGAAACAGGTACTCCTATATGCTTAACTTAGAGTTATTAATGTAACTTTTGTTGTGATACAAATATTGGGCTATATGTTAAGATGTTAACCTCTCTGGGCTAGGTGGGACGTTTGCGTCCCACCCTAGTCAACAGCCAGTGGAATCGCGTGGCACGAAATACAAATACCTCAAAAATGCTATAACTTCTATTTCTCAAACATATGACTATTTTACACCATTTTAAAGACAAGACTCTCGTTAACCTAACCACATTGTCCGATTTCAAAAAGGCTTTACAGCGAAAGCAAAACATTAGATTATGTCAGGAGAGTAACCTGCCAAAAATAATCACACAGCCTTTTTCAAAGCAAGCATATATGTCATAAAAACCAAAACCACAGCTAAATGCAGCACTAACCTTTGATGATCTTCATCAGATGACACTACTAGGACATTATGTTATACAATACATGCATGATTTGTTCAATCAAGTTCATATTTATATCAAAAAACTGCTTTTTACATTAGCATGTGATGTTCAGAACTAGCATACCCACCGAAAACCTCCGGTGAATTTACTAAATTACTCATGATAAATGTTGACAAAATACATAACAATTATTTTAAGAATTATAGATACAGAACTCCTTTATGCAAACGCTATGTTAGATTTTAAAATAGCTTTTCGGCGAAAGCACATTTTGCAATATTCTGAGTACATAACTCGGCCATCACAGGCTAGCTAATTTGACACCCACCAAGTTTGGGGCAACCTAAACCCAGAATTACTATTAGAAAAATTGGATGACCTTGCTGTTCTTCGTCAGAATGCACTCCCAGGACTTCTACTTCAACAACAAATGTTGTTTTGGTTCCAAATAATCCATAGTTATATCCAAATACCTCAGTTTTGTTCGTGTGTTCAGGTCACTATCCGAAGGGTAACGCGCGAGCGCATTTCGTGACAAAGAAATTCAAAATATTCCATTACCATACTTAGAAGCATGTCAAACGCTGTTTAAAATCAATTTTTATGCAATTTTTCTCGTAAAATAGCGATAATATTCCAACCGGGCAACGTTGTATTCACTCAAAGACTGAAAGAAAGAAATGGAGAAGTCTCGTGAATGCGCATCTCAGTCTCACTGTCCCCAGGCTGACCACTTACAAACTCTGCTGCTGTACTTTGCCCAGAGACAGCAGACACCCCATTCCACTTTCTGGCGGCTTTAGAGAGCCAATGGAAGCCTTAGAAAGTGTCATGTTACAGCACAGATGCTGTATTTTCGATAGAGATGCAACAGAAGCACAACAAATTGTCAGACAGGGCACTTCCTGTATAGAATCTTCTCAGGTTTTGGCCTGCCATATGAGTTCTGTTATACTCACAGACACCATTCATTATATGCATATTCTCGTTTCTGGGCAAGAGTAGTAACCAGTTTAAATCGGGTACGTTTTTTATCCGGCCGTGAAAATACTGCCCCCTAGCCCCAACAGGTTAAATACATTCTAAGGCTGCACGATGCGACTCTAATGATGATTTTTTTTTTTGAAAGGCATGAGCTCTGCTTTGTTTCTTGCACAGGCTGTACACACTTCATCAGTCTCTCATTCACAAGCACTTGATCATTTCCCGGCTGCATCCCCTTTGTGTGGATGTAATGCCCCCTAAAATAACCCATGCATTTTGCTGCCAGTGGCCTTTGTGCCCTTGGGCTGAATATAATAATTATAATTATCTTCTCCCGGCTGCATGCCGAAGCACCTCTCAACCACATGGATCTCATCTTTCTCACAGGCTACAAGTGAAGACAGACACATCAGGTTGTGATACAAACCTTATCAAAACATATAGGCGTACGGGCTAGGCTTCATGAGGTGTGCGACTATAATTTGAAAAAGTCAGGGGGAAAAGCATGCTGTCACGTCCTGACCAGTAAAAGGGTCATTTGTCATTGTAGTATGGTCAGGGCGTGGCAGGGGGTGTTTGTTTTGTGTTTTGTGTTTTGTGTTTTTTTGGTTCTAGTGGATTTTGGTTCTAGTTTTCTATTTCTATGTTTCTTTTTCTATGTGTGGCCAAGTATGGCTTCCAATCAGAGGCAGGTGTCTTTCGTTGTCTCTGATTGGAAGCCATACTTAGGCAGCCTGTTTTTCCTGTGTTTTTGTGGGTGGTTGCTTTCTGTATAGTCTGTGTACCTTGCAGAACTGTTGATTGTCGATTTGTTGTTTTCGTTTAAGTGTTCACTTTATTGATAATAAAAGAAGATGAGCACTATACCCACTGCGTTTTGGTCACCTTTCATCGACGTCTGTGACACATGCGCTGTTTCTTACCTTAAGCTGGGCATCATTCACAAGTGATAATATGATGGGATCCTTCTCTTTTTAATAAAGGCCATCAAAACTGTTTTCTCACACAATTGCAAAGCCTATAGAAATGTTGCGCAACATGAGCTCATGGGCTCTCATGAAGTGTTTGATTAGATTTTCGATGACATTTCCATTGATGTCAGAATGATTAAAGGTAGAGTGCTGAGTACCAGGTTTGGTAGGCTACTAATGACCATCAGCAGCATCAGAGCTTGGAGAAGCCTAGTTACCATGACTAAACGGTCACATTGAAATCAAATCAAATCAAATGTTATTGGTCACATACACATGGTTAGCAGATGTTAATGTGAGTGTAGTGAAATGCTTGTGCTTCTGGTTCCGACCATGCAGTAATATCTAACAAGTAATCTAACAATTTCACAACAACTACCTTATACACACAAGTGTAAAGGAATTAATAAGAATATGTACATATAAATATATGGATGAGCGATGGCCGAACGGCATAGGCAGGATGCAGTAGATGGTATAGAGTACAGTATATACTGTATGACATGAGTAATGTAGGGTATGTAAACATTATATAAAGTGGCATTGTTTAAAGTGACTAGTGATACATTTATTACATCCAATTTTTTGTTATTAAAGTGGCTAGAGATTTGAGTCAGTATGTTGGCAACAGCCACTCAATGTTAGTGATGGCTGTTTAACAGTCTGATGGCCTTGAGATAGAAGCTGTTTTTCAGTCTCTCGGTCCCCGCTTTGATGCACCTGTACTGACCTCACCTTCTGGATGATAGCTGGGTGAACAGGCAGTGGCTCGGGTGGTTGTTGTCCTTGATGATCTTTTTGGCCTTCCTGTGACATCGGGTGGTGTAGGTGTCTTGGAGGGCAGGTAGTTTGTCCCCGGTGATGCGTCGTGCAGACCTCACTACCCTCTGGAGAGCCTTACGGTTGTGGGCGGAGCAGTTACTGTACCAGGCCGTGATACAGCCCGACAGATTGTGCATCTGTAAAAGTTTGTGAGTGTTTTTGGTGACAAGCCAAATTTCTTCAGCCTCCTAAGGTTGAAGAGGCGCTGTTGCGCCTTCCTCACCATGCTGTCTGTGTGGGTGGACCATTTCAGTTTGTCCGTGATATGTACACCGATATATGCGTTCTCTTGGCATCCACCAAACCCAGATGTGTCCGTCGGACTGCCAGATGGTAAAGCGTGATTCATCACTCCAGAGAACACGCTTCCACTGCTCCAGAGTCCAATCCAGCCTACGCTTGGCGTTGCGCATGATGATCTTAGGCTTGTGTGCGGCTACTCGGCCATAGAAACCCATTTCATGAAGTTCCCGACGAAACCGATATTGTGCTGACGTTGCTTCCAGAGGCAGTTTGGAACTCGTTAGTGAATGTTGCAACCGAGGACAGACGATGATTCCTGTTTAATACACACTCCTGTTAGAGGAGTGTGTATTAAACAGGAATCATGTAACAGATATGGAGTCTCCCTCATCCTGTGTCTACACCCCATATGCTCTGTAAAAGACAAGGAGGTGATCCACACTCAACCTACACAGCCTCTGTGTTGGCCTCTAAAAACAAACTATATCAGGGGCCAGGAGAGTGAGCAGGCCTGTATGAGCCCAATGCCAGACCATGGGTCTGATCAAAGAGGGAACCTTGTCTCCCCAAGGGAAGAAAGGCTGCTTAGGGGTTAGAGGACCAGGGGTTGGCATAGACCCTCTTCTATTTCTCCCTCCCTGAAATAACAGCAGCCCCGCATCACTCTATGAGTCCATTAGGAGAGGGAACTTAGAGGGAAGTTGACTCTACATGGAGAGAGGTAGTGTGTTCTAATGGATCTTAGTGAGAGACTAAGCAGCTCTCCCAGCCTGTGGATTTACACCATGCCTCTGGCCCCGGGGTCTGGGATTTTCTCTGTTTAACTCCAAAGGGGGGTTCTCTTTCCCTCACAAGAAAAATGACAACAGTGACTTGGAAGGATGGAGCTTTCCTGTAGCCGGTGACTAAGAAAGTCATTTTTAAACCTCCTGCTTTGGGCTGGATGTGTCAATGTGTAGTTTATATACTGAACAAAAATATAAACGCAACATGCAACAATTTAAAATATTTTACTGAGTTGCAGTTCATATAAGGAAATCAGTCAATTGAAATAGATTCATTAGGCCCTAATTTATGGATTTCCCATGACTTGGCAGGGGTGCAACCATGGGTGGGCCTTGGAGGGTGTAGGGCCACCCACTTAGCAGCCAGGCCCAGACACTGGGGAGCCAGCCCCCCAGATGACCCAGCAGGTGAGGAAGCCGGATGACAAAACGGTGTTCTTTTATTGTCCCCAGCACAAGGTGCACCTGTGTAATGATCAGTGTTACCCAATGAGGCTGCAGGGCGGGCCCACGGCTCAGTGTACACAGCAGAGAAAGAGATCGAGCGATGACATGACGTAGTACGCAATTTCCAGGGACCGTTTTTGGCTCATGAGTGCTACTTTCAGAACTACTGGCTTAGTAATAAGTATACAAAAGTACTGCAGAATCTCTTTAACACAGTATAATATAGACTTATGACTGCTTCTCTCAAGGTTGGCGTAGTCACTAGTCAAGGTGCTCTGAGCGCTGAACCCTCTTCCTACCTCTCTCTGGTGAAGCAGGCTCTATGGGTGAAAGACTAGAAGGTGGAAAAGGCGAAGTTTGCTGGTAACACGAGCTCCCAGTTTTTCTAGTAAAGTATATGAGCAGAACCTTGTTTTGCTCTGCGGTTGAGCCTGCCCTGAGCTGTTATTGTAGTGGGAATGAAACACGTGTGAGGGCATAGCTGGTCTCTTCTGGCTAACCCACAGTAACACTGTCTGAGCCCTTTCGCAATGCCTCTCTCTGAGGCAGGATGGTTGGGACTGGGAAGGTGTACTAAAACATTAGAGCTGGTATATACAATACCAACTTAATGAGGTGGTCTCCAACAACATATTTACACATATCCACCGAACATTTTTAGAGCTGTTTTGGGTTGTATTCATTCATGTATAGGAGATACTGCTCCTACTGACAGTGAAGTATAAGTGCGTTGGAGGGCTTTATAACATCGTAAACACACATACTCCCAAAATATCGAGGCACACAAACGTGTAGCCATGAGGGTTCTGTTGGGCTGCTCTGCCAAAACCAGGGTGAGATATATGGCCTTGGATATTAAAACGACATGCTACACACTCGTTCCAGAACTGCTGTCGAGACTGCCACACACACACACACACACACTAACTTGCATGCACACACACGCATCTACCACACAAAAACACACACAGACACACACTGAGCACAAAAAGCTCTTTCTTGTCAGAGTATTAAGTGTACCAGTGTTGTTCCAGTCTCAGGCAGGTACATTGAGTTGAGGCCAGAACAGAACAGAAGGGTAGCTTTCACCAGACACTGTCACCGTTTCTGTGGCTACGTTACTATGGCGACGTTGCCAAGGCATTTAGATTTTTCAAGCATGTCTGGAAAGAGGGAGTTGAAGAGTGGAGAAAATGTCACTTTGCTAGCTTTGATTTAATTCGAATTTACCTCGGTTATGTATGTACTTAAGTTTTACTACAAGGTAGGTGCAGCCGTTTGAATGACACAGTGTCCATATAACTGTGTTTGGTCTGTCCTCTCTCTGTGATATAACTGTGTTTGGTCTGTCCTGGTCCTGGGACTAATAAACCTGCTTTGTCCTCTCTGTGTCTCGGTAGCCAACGTGTTGGACACCATGTTACTGAGGAACCCTGGGAGAGACAGGTCAGACAGTAGGTGGGAGAACGGTGGGAGTACAGCCCCGGCTCCAACACAGAGGATCCTCTGGTGCCACTGTTACCATCACTGTCCTGAAGACTCTACCAACAATACCTGCAGGTATGATCCATACGCACGCACGGACGCACACGCACGGACGCACACAAATTCCACAAAATCACAACCCTGTTGACACGGTCGACGTCTTTTTCAGACCATCTTAGAATCCACTGTGTCTAATATCTAATGTGTAATTAGCTTGCATTAATTAGTACACAGCAGAGGTAATTCCTCATATTGGTCACTATCCTGTAAAACTCTAATTCAGCGAACAGCCACCGTGGAACATATGAACTCAGACAGTAATGAGATATTTAAATACAAGCATAATTACAGACAGATTGGTGCCCACTGTCTCCATCCCGGTCTAGCTGTGTTTATTACATGTGATTGTGGTTGCCAATACAACCACTGTGAATTTTAGTCATGATGAATATATGATGTTGAAAGATTGACAATGGAACGGGCCCAGATGTTGATGATCACGGTATCTCTTCAGGACTGATGGTTATTGTTTCACCATGGTGGAGGATGAAGAGGGAAGTCTCCCTGTGCTGACCTCTGGGTGTCTGGGGCTGGTGGGTTCAGAGTTTCAGTGCAGGGTAAGTCTGCAGTGTGTGTGGTGTGTATGTGAACGCCATCAAGTGGAGGCAGTCACTGTGGAAGTGCAGTTGAACCAGCTTTATAAGCTCTTGTAAGTCCTTATAATCCCTCTATGACTCACTACAGTTCTCAAAGGAATCTCTTCAAATCAGACCTTAACAAACCGACAATGAAAGCAATGTGTTAGACCAGCCTTGTCTCGCCATCAATAAGCAACATTGTAAATAACCTGTACAGATGTAGTATCTTAATTTGAGCCAGTTTGCAACAGCAGGAAAATAGTCCTGCAGCAACAGGAAATGTAAATAATTATGTGGATTATATATAGGTATTGATACATTTTTTGTCAGGGCAAATCAAGTCTGATATTTTAAAGCGGAAATTACAAATTGTAGAATCCTTTTTAAACCTCTAATTCACGACAAGTTTGCATTTCCTGCTGTGCAGGAAAATTCCCAGCCACAAAATAGTGAACAAATGAAGATCCTGCATCTGCCGTCCTTCAAACTGTTGTCTAGTAATTAGAGTTGTGTAGATGTAACAGTGTGTTTATGGTGGGTCACAACAGGACACAGGGAATGCCCGTCAGAGGAGGGCTCTAGAGTGCTGTACAGACCAGGACTTCTGCAATAAAGACCTGTATCCTACTTTACCACCACCGAGGGCCCCTGGTAAGAGACACACTCAGTCACACACAGTGAATTCCACCCAGTCAACACAGGGAATCTCTGTCCTCTTGTGCGGAAGAGGCTTTCAGAGTAGGCTCCCTCAACCTGCACTTGGGTGTGATGGGTAGTGACAGTTTTAAACTGTTACAAACCACAGTGTATAGTGCTGGCTGGAGTGGCACTTGCTGCTCAGGGGGAAGACAGGGGAAGGCTGGGGGGAAGACAGTGGGAGGCAGGTGAAATGGAGCTGGCAGGCTTGGCTTGTTCTCTCACCCTCTAATGAAAAGGACAGCCTCTCCCCAGGGCCTGCTTGAGTTTCCTGCGCTGCTACGGATCTGAGATATCTGTCCATCTGTCACTCCTCTAGCTAGACACCAACACTGTGTGTGTGTGTGTGTGTGTGTGTGTGTGTGTGTGTGTGTGTGTGTGTGTGTGTGTGTGTGTGTGTGTGTGTGTGTGTGTGTGTGTGTGTGTGTGTGTGTGTGTGTGTGTGTGTGTGTGCGTTTTTGCGTGTGCGTACGTACGTGTGTGTGTGTGTGTGCGTGCGTGGTGCGTTACGTCTATCAAGGAAATTAGTCAAAGACAAATTGATTTGTCAAACGAGGCAAATTGTACAGTGAGATCATTTCCGCGTGTGTCTATCTTCAAGTGTATGTGTATGTATGCGTGCGTGTGTGTGTAAATGATTGACAGGAGGCTGGCAGAAAGTCTAGAGTCCCAGAGCAGCTTTGGGCCTGAGGGGTTGCCGTGGCGATGTCAGTGTGACACCCAATCTGTTTTTTTTCTCAGAAAGGGGATATGATCGATCACACACTGAGAGGGGGAGAAGGGGGAAAGAGGAACAAGAGAAGGGGGAGGGTGGGGGAGGAGAGTGGAAAATAAGAGTTTGTCCCCATCTCTGAGATTTGGCAGGGTTTGGAATGAAACTGTTATAAACAGATGAATGGAGAACTGGTGCTGTTGAGTTGACCCCAGTGTTAGGTTTGGCTCTGTGGATGTGTGAACTGACTGACTTTCTCTTCTCTCTCTCTCGCTCTCTGACTCTCTTCTCTCTCTCTTCTCCTCTCTCTCTCTCTCTCCTGTAGATTACGTGGACAGCAGTATCCACCACATGGCTCTCTTCATCTCTGTCACAGTCTGCAGCATCATCCTGGCGCTCATCATCGTCTTCTGTTACTTCAGGTGAGAAAACACACATGGACTTGGACTCCGACCCACGCACTGAGGAGATTGGTAACATAGACCAATGTAATGCGCTTTTAGGAGGGTAAAGCCCTTAGTTGCATTACTAAGGGCTTTACCAATGTGTCTCTTCCAGGTATAAGCGTCAGGAGTCCCGGCCTCACTACAGTATTGGTCTGGAGCAGGATGAGACTTACATTCCCCCTGGAGAGTCTCTGAAGGACCTGATAGAACAGTCCCAGAGCTCTGGATCAGGATCAGGACTCCCCCTGCTGGTGAGAACTCAACACTGCACATCACACACAGCAACTAATGGCAAAATCAGTCCAGCAATACAGTGGTACTCTCTCAATGGGTTAGTTATGTTGAATTAGATGCAGAAATCATGATTATGATGTGGGTTAGTTATGTTGAATTAGATGCAGAAATCCTGATTATGATGTGGGTTAGTTATGTTGAATTAGATGCAGAAATCATGATTATGATGTGGGTTAGTTATGTTGAATTAGATGCAGAAATCATGATTATGATGTGGGTTAGTTATGTGGAATTAGATGCAGAAATCATGATTATGATGTGGGTTAGTTATGTTGAATTAGATGCAGAAATCGCGATTATGATATGGGTTAGTTATGTTGAATTAGATGCATAAATCGTGATTATGATATGAGGATATTATGATCTTGACGATCACAATGTTCATTTAAGTTGTTGACGACGATTATTATTTTATTGACGCTGACGACGGTGTGTGGGTGTTTTCCTGTGCTCAGGTGCAGCGCACCATAGCCAAGCAGATTCAGATGGTGAAGCAGATAGGTAAGGGCCGCTACGGGGAGGTGTGGATGGGTCGCTGGAGAGGAGAGAGAGTGGCTGTCAAAGTGTTCTTCACCACCGAGGAGGCCAGCTGGTTCAGAGAGACAGAGATCTACCAAACTGTCCTCATGAGACACGAGAACATACTGGGTAAGGACAGCGAGGTGTGTGTGTGTGCGCTTCCTTGCGTGCATCTCTATATATGTGTGTCTTTTGGCTTGATTCAATCCGTAGCCGGAAGATCTGCATTGTAGCGGGATTTACATTTAAAGGCAATGTTACCGTGCTCACAGTAAACGCTGCGTTTGTCGGCTCAACCGGAAATTACCTTTAAATGTCAACCGGATTACAACGCAGATATTCCACGCTACAGATTGAATCGAGCCCTTTGCATCTCCTCAAAGATCTCCCCCCGTCCCCTGTCTCCTCCCAACCCAGGCTTCATAGCAGCTGACATAAAGGGAACAGGCTCGTGGACCCAGCTCTACCTGATCACAGACTACCATGAGAGTGGATCTCTGTACGACTACCTCAAGTCCACCACGCTAGACATCAAGGCCATGCTGCGGCTGGCCTACTCCTCAGTGTCAGGCCTCTGTCACCTCCACACAGAGATCTTTGGCACCCAGGGCAAGCCAGCCATCGCCCACAGAGACCTGAAGAGCAAGAACATCCTGGTAAAGAAGAATGGGGCCTGCTGCATCGCAGACCTGGGTCTTGCCGTCAAATTCATCAGGTAGGACAGGAAAGGGACATCTGACATACATCAGGTCATCAATGTAGAAATAACGAAACATCTTTATAGTGCAGATTTGTTCTACTTTGTTATGTTTCTATACTTTTCACTCCGGTAAAAATCAGCATCAGTCCAGAAATGCGAAGACTGTGTTGTTTTAAAGGTGCAATGTTGATGAAAAGATGTGGTATTTCTCTCCCTACTCCTGCCTCTCTCAGTGACACCAACGAGGTGGACATCCCTCCCAACACCAGGGTGGGCACAAAGCGCTATATGCCCCCAGAGGTGCTGGACGAGAGTCTGAACAGGAAACACTTTCAGTCCTACATCATGGCCGACATGTACAGCTTCGGCCTCATCCTCTGGGAGATCGCCCGGCGCTGCGTATCTGGAGGTCAGACACGGCCCACAATGCTCTGCTTCAAAATGTCTGATATAATTTTTAGATGTGAAGTAGACTGACGTGATCTTTGACCATGTGCATGCAGACATTTGCCAAAATGCTTGTCCAATTAAAAATGTTTTTTATTCAAACGTTTATTTTTTTATCCTGTTCAGTAGGGGTGCAACACCAAACCCACGGTTCGGTACATATTCCGGTTTTGGGGTCACGGTTCGTTTCAGTACAGCGGGAAAATAAATTGACGTACTACATTTTTGTTCATTTGGAAAAAGATGCTAAACTAACCCAGGAATAGATCATGAACCATATAATGCCTGATCAGGTATACCAACTTTGTAGACACTCTCATAAAGGGGGCATGTCTGTAGCACGGTACTTCTCATCTCCCACTCAGCAGGACGCAATGTTTTGGAACGTTCAGATAGAAACAGTCAGTCTAGAACAAACATGCCTTTCTGACATATAGAATACGGAATCACATCAGCTCTATTCGTGACATTTCTATCTGCAACGTTTGGCAACTGAATGTGGCCCTGGAGGTCCATCTATCTGTAGTAGGCCCAACACAGGGTGCATTGGTCAATTAATTGACAACTTGGGCTTGGGTTTGCTTATATAGAGTGGGTAGAGGTCTTCATGGGTCCAAAAAGTTGGACCCCTTCCTAAATGGACTTGGGGCTTACCCACCCCTGGTCTCTATATAGGCTATAGATACCCGTTACAAACAGACCCGAGGACAGCTAATCCCGTTCCGTATAGACCTTGTTGGATGCAGACCCGGTCCGATCCGAGTGAGGGAAGCAGCAGAAAAGTAAATTGTTAAGCTACTTTATTAACTAAAGCTGATAAAACGCGAGGGAGAGGAGATTGAGGGGCTATATGGTGTGTGTACTGTGAGCGAGTGACACAGGGAGCAAGCAGGATGGAGGAAGAGACTGAGAGAGAAGACAACCAACCAAGCCGACTCACGCTAGTACACTTCTAGCTTGCCATAGCTAGGTTATTTATCATCCAACGTAGTATACAGAGTTTCTAACCTCAGAGGCGCAACATTGCGAGACTTCCGGCAATGCTTGCGAAACAGACCAAGCAGACCAGGCCGGGGTTTAGGGTTTGATAAGTCAATGACAAAAGGGAAAACTTCTTCCTTAGATGTTAATTTTCTCTCAATCTAAAGGCACAACCTAGATTTGAGCCAATGTCAAGTAGTTGAACATGTTAGACCCGATGACGACCGTTAGACCCGATGACGTGTTTCTGCGCATGAGCTTAGCTAACCAACGTCGTCATGAGATCGCCTACAAGTGTGATCAGGAATTTCTATTGGAGAAGCAGTTTCTGCCTATCGTCATACTGTCTTTGGTAGTACCTGTCTTGACTGCATCAAACCGAGAGAAGTTAGTTAGCTAAGCTAGCTAGCTAGGCTAATTGAGGCTGCATGCGCTTTCCCCCTGTCCGACAGTTACAAATAACAACAACTCCATTCAGAATATGAAGTAGCAGCCTACCTGTTGGCTCTTTGTTGTTGTAGCATATCCTTCCCCTGTTAACGTTTAATTCCGTCATTTTAATTCCGTCTTCCGTTGATTAGATATCTCCTAGCGCGTGTGCCACACACGGCTAAAAGGATAATTTGAAGTGCGGCAATTAAGATTCAAATTTTGATTACAACATGAGCATAGGCTCTAGTTGTTTTAACGGAATAGCCTGAAATAGTTTTTTTTCTACTCGTATGTATTCATTCGGGTTCACAGTTTGGACCGAACCGAGGTCCAAACAAATACGTGTTCCGTTACACACCTACTGTTCAGTTATCTTACCCCCTTCCACTCTGTGTATCGTCTTACTACTCTCTCAGCTGGGATGACACAGTATTTTGTATTTATTATGGATCCACATTAACTACTGCCAAAGCAGCAGCCACTCTTCCTGGGGTCCAGCAAAATTAAGGCAGTGTATACAATTTTAGAACATTACAATACATTCTCAGATTTCACAACACACTGTGTTCCCTCAGGACCCTACTCCACCACTCCCATATATCTACAGTACTAAATCCATGTGTGTGTGTGTGTGTGTGTGTGTGTGTGTGTGTGTGTGTGTGTGTGTGTGTGTGTGTGTGTGTGTGTGTGTGTGTGTGTGTGTGTGTGTGTGTGTGTGTGTGTGTGTGTGTGTGTGTGTGTGTGTGTGTGCCAATGTTTGTGTTCCTTCACAGTCCCCGCTGTTCCATAAGGTGTTTTTTTATCAGTTTTTTTATCTAATTTTACTGCTTGCGTCAGTTACTTGATGTGGAACAGAGTTCCATGTAGTCATGGCTCTATGTAGTACTGTGTGCCTCCCATAGTCTGTTCTGGACTTGGGGACTGTGAAGAGACCTATTGTGGCATGTCTTGTGGGGTATGCATGGGTGTTCGAGTTGTGTGCTAGTCGTTTAAACAGACAGCTCAGTGCATTCAACATGTCAATACCTCTCATAAATAAAAGGAGTGATGAAGTCAATCTCTCCTCCACTTTCAGCCAGGAGAGATTGACATGCATATTATTAATATTAGCTCTCTGTGTACATCCAAGGGCCAGCCGTGCTGCCCTGTTCTGAAAATCCTTTTTTGTGGCACCTGACACACGACTGAACAGTAGTCAAGGTGCAACAAAACTAGGGCCTGTAGAACTTGCCTTGTTGATAGTGTTGTTAAGAGCATCACTTTATTATAGACAGTATTCTCCCCATCTTTGCTACTACTGCATCAATATGTTTTGACCATGACAGTTTACAATCTAGTGTTACTCCAAGGAATTTAGTCATCTCAACTTTCTCAATTTCCACATTATTTATTACAAGATTTAGTTGAGCTTTAGTTTGGTGAGTGTTTTGTTCCAAATACAGTGCTTTTAGTTTTAGAAATATTTAGGGCTAACTTATTCCTTGCCACCCACTCTGAAATGAACTGCAGCTCTTTGTTGAGTGTTGCAGTCATTTCAGTGACTGTAGTTGCTGACGTGTATATTGTTTAGTCATCCGCATATATAGAAACTCTGGCTTTACTCAAAGTCAGTGGCATGTCGTTAGTAAAAATTTTAAAAAGCAAGGGGCCTTAACAGCTATCCTGGGGAATTTCTGATTCTTAGTGGATTATATTTGATAGGCTTCCATTAAAGAACACCCTCTGTGTTCTGTTAGACAAGTAACTCTTATCCACATTATTGTAGGGGGTGTAAAGCCATAACACATATGTTTTTCCAGCAGCATACTATGATCAATAATGTCAAAAGCTGCACTGAAGTCTAACAAGACCCCACAATCATTGTATCATCAATTTCTCTCAGCCAATCATCAGTCATTTGTGTAAGTGCTGTGCTTGTTGAGTGTCCTTCCCTACAAACATGCTGAAATTCTGTTGTCAATTTGTTTACTTTAAATAGCATTGTATCTGGTCAAACACAATTTATTCCAGAAGTTTACTAAGGGTTGGTAACAGGCTGATTGGTCTGCTATTTGAGCCAGTAAAGGGGGCTTTAATATTCTTGGGTAGAGGAATGACTTTAGCTTCCCTCCAGGCTTGAAGGCACACACTCTCTAGTGGGCTTAAATTGAAGATGTGGCGCATAGGAGTGGCAATATCGTCGTAATTTTTCATCTAGATTGTCAGACCCTGGTGGCTTGTCATTGTTGATAGACAACAATTTTTTCACCTCTTCCACACTGACTTCAAAAATTCTAAAGTACAATTCTTGTCTTTTATAATTTGGTCCGATATTCTTGGATGTGTAGTGTCAGCGTTTGTTGCTGGCATGTCATCCCTAAGTTTGCTTATCATGCCAATGAAAAAGTCAGTAAAGTAGTTTGCAATATCAGTGGGCTTTGTGATGAATGTCAAGATCTAACATCTCTCTCTCCATGTGCCTCATGTCCTGTAGGCATCGTAGAGGAGTACCAGCTGCCTTACCATGACCTGGTGTCCTCTGACCCCTCCTATGAAGACATGAGGGAGGTGGTGTGCATCAAGAGACAGAGACCCTCCTTCGCCAACCGCTGGAGCAGTGATGAGGTACGGAAAAATCTTTGTGATTCTGTTATATGCTTGACCTCAGTATACTCATATGTATGCTACTGTGTTTGATGAGTCTATGTTGATTTCTGACCTTGGTATGTGTGTTCAGTGTCTCAGACAGATGGGGAAGCTGATGACGGAGTGCTGGGCCCACAACCCTGCATCTCGCCTCACTGCTCTGAGAGTGAAGAAGACCCTGGCCAAGATGTCTGAGTCTCAGGACATCAAACTGTGACACGCTGCTGCTCCTCCTGCCGCCACCTAGAGACACTCATCCCCTAGAGACATGTCCTTGGCCTAGGGCCACTCTGCCAGGCCCACGGGAGGAGGGCAAGGCAGGAGATAGAGAGAAAGAATGAGAGAGAGAGAGGGAAAGAGCGAGTGAGAGGGAAAGAGTGGGTTTTCCCAGGTTCAGGGTCTGCTCTCTCCTTGCCCGTGCCACTGCCAAGACAGAGAGAGTCCCAGTGGGCAGTTTCTGTTCTGGGCCAGTCTGGTTTGAGCCGGTCTGGTCTGGTCTGGCATTGCTTTCTGTGAAAGCGGAGTGGCTGTGTGAGTGAGGGGAAAACACAAGGACAGACAGTACCCTCTGCAGGAGAGGAGGAGTCACTCCGTCCCTCATGGCCAAGAGAGGGACGAGAAAGAGGAGTTCCTGCTCTGTCCATCTAAAGCCATATAACAGTATTGTTTTGTTTTCGCGGTAACATTTTATTACAACGAGCCACAGTAACCCCTTCAAAACCCGTTATAACAGTGTCAGAATGTTCATGATGCTTAATGCCATGTTTCCGACATCGTTATCTAGGGTTATGATGGCTAGTTCAAATAAAGACTTTGTTTTTTTCCCCCGTTGTGCTGTAGCAACTGGCCCTATTTGTTTATCTTCGAACCCAAAGTTTTGCAACGGTAAAGAAAGCTCTGCATACTGTTGGAAGTGAAGTCGATCACTCAGTAATTCTTGCAGCATCACTGCCCAAGAAACCCAGGTATTTGGTTCTATTCATACAGGAAAACACTTTGCTTCAATATTGACTTGGGGCCATTTGGCTATCCAAAGGAGTCATTCTTAATCCCCTGAAATGTCTCTTTATCAAGGACTAACGATAGGAGAAAAGGAGCATCATTATGTTATGATTCTGGTGAAGCTGATGGTTAATTAAAAAGCATGGGAGTGATGTTACTGGGCAATTCCATGGTAACAGAGTGATGCTGAGAATCAGATTTTTTACTTTCAAATGCATGTCAAACAAAAACCAATGATTACAAAGTTAAACAAACCATTTCAACAAAAGGACACATTTTAACAACTTCCACTTAAAATGTAACTAAAACACATTAACTTGAGGAACAGTGCAGGGGCCAAATTTGATAACAGAATGACTTTGTGTTTGTTGTTTGACATACATTTGAAAGTGAAAACTCTTGAGTTACTTAACGTGGAATTGCCCTAATCAGGCTACCTGAGTCATGCCAGTAAGATGACCTCACTCATGGTTGTCTTGCTACTATAATATTCTCGTTTTCTCCCCCTCACAGAATTTAATTGTAAATAACAATGTTGAAATGTATTGATAATGATGGACTTAATAATAATGTTAAATATGTTTTGGTTGTTTGCCTATGACTTGTGTACAGAATAACTCGCTGAGTGTCCACTATGGCGTGTGCCTTATTTAATCTGTATATATGTGTATAAGAGAGTGTGTGGACCAGGAGAACATTCCCTAATAAAATGCTGTCAGTCTCCATATCGTCTCTCTTTTTTAGATTACTTTAATTTCTCTCTCTCACGCACGCACGAACATACACATACACAGGAAAACGGCAGAAAGATCGTACAGGAATCCTAAGGAAATCCTACACCTTGGGTCAAAGGGAGAGCTAGCACCAGCACCTTATGAATCCTAAGAGAAAAGCAGGATAAATAGATTCAAGTAAGATTAACCAAAATGTGGGTTATGGCTAGGTTTGGGGTTGATCTGGGGACATGAAGCTAGGGTTAAGGTTGTGGTAGCTCGTGTTTGGGCTCTATTCAATCCATATCGCGGAAGTTCAGAGTTACAGCCTAATTTAAATTTAAAGGCAATGTTCCCGCGTTAGTGGAGACTGCGTTCATGGTAAACGCTGCATGTCCCCTCAATCGGAAATTACCTTCACATTTCTATCACACAATCTGTAATGCTTCAGCAATATAGATTGAACGGAGAAAGCCACCAGGAAGTGGAAAAGAAGAGTCGGATTCTGCATTCAGTGTTGCATATAAATATAATTTATTATTAGTTTTAAAAATTCTTTCTTACACTTTGTACAGGAACTTAACAGAGGAAATGCAAGCATTTGCAAGTAACATGATGAATGCTTGAACAGAATTGGCCACATTCTCACTATACATACAATATTACCCATGAAGCCTCAGGAGAACGATGGAATGCAACGGCTAGCACTTTTCAGTACATACATTTTTTTTTTTTATAAAGGATGCAAAGTTTGCATAGACGGCTTTAGGAAAATGCTCACACAACTGTCAATATTTTTTTTTAACCAAAACTAATCAAACGACTACTGTCAGCGCTGCTTCTTTTCAAGGAATGTTGGACAGTTATCTTCAGTTATTATACACATACAAATATGCTATCATATAATACAAATATGCTATCATAAAATCCTTATACTTAATGCTTTCCCAATTGCAAGATAAATAATTCGATAATCTGTCAAAGTTCACGAGTTCACCTATTTCCATTCCCCCCACTGAAAGTCAACAGTAACTGTTAGTGTACACTGAGTCTACAAAACATTAAGAACATGCTCTTTCCAAGACATAGATTGACCAGGGGCATCCATGTGAAAGCTATGATCCCTTATTGATGTCACTTGTTAAATCAATCAATCAAATGTATTTATAAAGCCCTTTTTACATCAGCCGATGTCACAAAGTGCTGTACAGAAACCCAGCCTAAAACCCCAAACAGCAAGCAATGCAGGTGTAGAAGCACGGTGGCTAGGAAAATCTCCCTAGAAAGGTAGGAGCCTAAGAAGAAACCTAGAGAGGAACCAGGCTCCGAAGGGTGTAAATCCACTTCAGTCAGTGTAGATGAAGATTAAGAGACAGGTGAAAGAAGGATTTTTAAGGCTTGAGATAACTGAGACATAGATTGTGTATGTGTGCCATTCTGAGGGTGAATGGGCAAGACAAAATATGTAAGTGCCTTTGAACGGGGTATGGTAGTAGGTGCCAGGCGTACCGGTTTGTGTCAAGAACTGCAATGCTGCTGGGTTTTTCATGCTAAACAGTTTCCCGTGTGTACCAAGAATAGTCCACCACCCAAAGGACATCCAGCCAACTTGACACAACTGTGGGAAGCATAGGAATCAACATGGGCCAGCATCCCTGTGGAACGCTTTCGACAGCTTGTAGAGTTCATGTCCCAACGAATTGAGGCTGTTCTGAGGGCAAAAGGGGGTGTAACTCAATATTAGGAAGGTATTCATAATGTTTGGTATACTCAGTGTATGTTGTCATTTAGTAATCTGCTCATGTGAAACAATCAGATTACAGGTATTCAGACTTCATGAAAGAGAACATTAGCGTGGAATTTTACATCAATATCAATTATTTGGTAAAAGGCAATCATATCAGGCTGCATCAGTCCTAAAAAAATATACCGTCTGTCTATCAACAAACGACACATCTTCCACCTTGGAAGACAGACTCCCATCTCTTCCTCCACCCTGGTCCTGTCTCATTTGGACAAGGTCATCATCAGGAGACCGTACATGATGAGAGCAGATTGCGATGTTCCACTATGCCAGAGAGCTGCATATAATGACGAGATGCTCATGTCTCCACCCTAACAATGGGAGTCGTTGTCCCAAAGGCGGGAAGGTAGGCGGTCTGCTTACCGCTGTATTCCCGTGTGGACAGATTTTGACAGGAGTGGACCCTCTCGCTTCGCCTCTTCCTCTCTGACTATGCTGACTGGCATGCTGTGAGTGAGAGATGACTTGACTGACCTCTCACTGACCTCTCAGACAGTTCCTTGTATCAGCATCGTGGGTTCCATGGCCTAACAAGCAAACCCTTGATAGCGCAATATAAACCCAAATATAATCGTTTCAAACTAAATATGCAAATTGTAAATAATTGCAGAATAAAAAGTAACAAAAAATAATTGTAAAACAATATAATAATACACAACATGAATGATAACAGCTAATATTAATAATGACAGTCTTACACTGTAAAAGGTTACAGTTTTCAATGTTTTGTTTATGTACAGGTTGCGCTATTGTCTTTGTATCAGTGACTGTACAGTAGGTGTCATTACTAAGAGAATCCACTAGGCAGCACTATGGCACAATGAAAACAAAGGACTGTGCAACGAAAGCAGGGGAAAAGAACACACTGGAAAACTCAATATTAGGCTGCATAAAATACAAAAGGAGAGATATTTGTGTATAAATGGATGTGTTATTAAATACAGACCTATATAGTCACTGAAACAAGTTCTTTTATCAGAAATATTGACGAGTCATTCAACATTAATGTTGTTTACAGCCTTCACCGCCCCACCCCTTCCTTCCCATGGTCCTATGCTCTGAGCCAGTATGTCACCACATCCACTATATGGACAGCACTATCAAGCGTTTCCTAGGAAACTGTATCACGGTAAAGGAAACTGTACCAGGGAGAGAACAAACAGAGCTGACTAACTTTCTCTTTCCTTTGTCAAAATGTTATTTCCAATATACTGTAAGTGGAGCATGGCAATGATAAGTATGTACGTGTGTGTGTGCACTATGTCTGTGTGTTCCCTGATTGAAAAAATGTCGGCCTCTGCCTGTCCTGCATGTCAGCTAACAGATTGCCGCTCTTACGCTCTCTCCTTCTCTCCCTGACTCATCTCTCACTCCTCCCTGGAATTTCCTGTTCTTTGATGGACAGGTGTCAGTGGTCCGTTGCCATGGGCACGAGGTTCTCATGGCGACCCATCTCCTCCAGCACGGCAGCTAGGCGGCTAAGGTTCCCATCGGGGAAGTGTTGTGCCTCCCACAGGTCTAAAATCACCCCAGTAGGACTGGACTTAGTGGCAAAGTAGTTCAGATACCTGATGTGGGGAGGGGAGAGAGAGAGAGAGAGAGAGAGAGAGAGAGAGAGAGAGAGAGAGAGAGAGAGAGAGAGAGAGAGAGAGAGAGAGAGAGAGAGAGAGAGAGAGAGAGAGAGAGAGAGAGAGAAAAGAGATGCCCAAGCTTCAGTAACACTGGACAGTACCACACACACACACACACACCACACACACACACACACACACACACACACACACACACACACACACACACACACACACACACACACACACACACACACACACACACACACACACACACACACACACACACACACACACACACACACACACACACACACACACACACACACACATCATCCAGTCCCATCACTACCTGTCCAGGTTCAGTTTGTGTGCCAGCATCCTCCAGTCGTTGCCTCTGGTCTGTGGAGCGTCCAGGCTGCCACAGAGCTTCTGTCTGATGGAGAGGGGGATGCGGAAGGCATTGGGCCCCACCAAGGTGGTGATGTTACTGGCTGGGTCTAGCAGAGACGTGTCGATGCTCTGGGTGTCCTGGAGATGCAAGAGAGAGAGACTGATGTCAGTTCAACTATTTGAATTGACTGAAATTATTCTTTGGGAGCTGATTGTTGAAGTTAGGGTTCCAAGTTTAGTTCTCATTCGAATTGGTGCATGTCTTCATAAAATTGTCTAGCCCCAGCTGCTAGCATCTAGTCAGATAGAAAGCCCCAGACAGACAGAGACGAGTGTCTACATTACTAAGGCCAGGGCCAGGGCAAGTTACACAAAGCATTCTATCCAATGTTCCCTGTCCCATCTCTGCTCCAATATTCTCCTACTCCACCATTCTCTTTGTGATTATTCCCTTAGATCTGTGCTCTGTATGGAGCTATGAAATATAAAACCAGTAATGCTTGTAACTCTCATAACAGACAAGCTCTCAACGAGAGGCCTGTCTGTGCAGCAGGCTCAAGGCTCACTGTCTGAGTAAATTAGTTCACTGACAGAAGGTTAAACTCAATACCCAGGAGGGACAAAGACATGGAAAAAGACAGGGATGTACGATATAACAGCAGCCTCAATTCAAGTTAGCAGTAAGTCCGACTAAATCAAGTTAGTCTGATTTGTCTGAGGATGTATGCATGATTCAGCATGTAAATGTTTATTAGTACACTATACGTATGTACTCTAGCTGGACACTCTAATATCTCCTTACCTCTGAGAGGGTGGTGTCCAGCTGGAAGATCTGTCCTTCACCCTCCACCTGTCGGACACACAGTTTACAGACCAGGTCTACGGTGCTGGGACAGAACCTCTCCAGGGTGAAGGTACAGTGGAGGTTCCTCTGGGACCCAGACCACACCTGCTGGAACGACAACTCCTGGGAAGAGAGGGGGTGGGGGTGGGTTAATACTGGGACCAAGGGTGCGTGTGTGTCTTTACATTCCGTGTTTGCTGTGCGTACCTGGTACTTGGCTAGTAGCTTGCTCTTCCACAGTGTGTGTGGGACGTCGTGGATGGACAGTCGCAGGTTGTGGGTGCTGTCCTTGAAGTTGAGGGTCTTTGGTTCGTCCAGCAGTTTCCCTCCCATCTGCTTCTCCATCTGTAGGACCTCCTATAATAACACAGAGACACACGGGGTTAAGGCATGAGACAGCCACTCTATCCACGCTGTTTGAAGCAGAGAATTATGGGATATAATCCATCTAGAAACATTCACAACCTTTGACATTCACTTCTACATTAAACATGATCATTCCCAATTCTCATTACCCCGCATCCCAAACTAAATAACCAGGTCCTATTCTCCTCCCAGAAGTAATAATGAGACCTTATCTTTCTACAGTGTAGGTGGATAGAGGTATTCTAATGTGTTGTGATGGGGAGGACATATTTGTGAAGGCACGGCATCATTTCTCTGGGAGCAGCTTGATGATGGAGATTATATTTAAATGCATGTGCTCATCTCCCCTTATAATGCATCTGCTGGCTACTCCTATACACACACACACACACACCCTCCCCACACCCCACACACACACACACACACACACACACACACCACACACACACACACACACACACACACACACACACACACACACACACACACACACACACACACACACACACACACACACACACACACACACACACACACACACACACACACACACGCAGACACACACACATGCAGACAGCCCCCCCCACACACACAGTTGTTCTTACTTTGAGTGAGTCCTGTGTGTCGTCCAGGCAGTAGACTCTAATGTGGTACTCCAGAGCAGGGCAAGTGACAGGACCGAAGATGGCCAACTTGAGCCGCTTGGTGGTGGCCGCGCTGCAGGACTGGCCCACCAGGCAGTAGGTCCCTAGGGTCTCTGTCAGGATGTGACACGCCTCCTCATCCATCTGGATGTAACAGGGAGTGGTGAAGTTCTCCTCTCCTACCACCACTACCTCCTAGATAGAGAGAGAGAGAGAGAGAGAGGGAGAGAGAGAGAGGGAGTGGGAGGGAGGGTGAGTGTGAGAGTGTGTGTGGTTACAGTATCCATGTAAATGTATACATGTGCCTGCCTAGTCCCTATATACGTCTAAATGTTTAATATCTAACAATAGACCACCATGTACGAGGTTATAGCATGGCCCTCTCCTAGTTCCCCCCCAGTGACAACGCTGGATCATGTGAGAGCATATTCCTGTTTCATTATTGGTGTCTGGGTCTAACTGGGTCAAGAGGCATGCTGAGTTCTGTAATCCTGACGCTCCTATGAGCGCACACTGCCTGGCATCCATTCAACCCATTATGTGAGACAGACAGCGAGAAGAGGAATGACACCACCATAGTGTGTGTGTGACCGTGTGTGTGTGTAACTGTGTGTGTGAGACTGTGTGTGTGTAAGAGAGTTTTTTTATTTGGAGCCGGGGCATTTAACAGCAGTATTATAGCTGGTCATTAGGCTCTTTAACTGATCCTGAGGGACAGTATGAGTGTTCCTCACTAGGGGGATGATTACAATACAGTGGAAAACTGGGCTAAGGCCTCACATACACGTGCTGAAATACTCTTTGTGAGGAGAGACTTACTGACTTACACATGTTACTCATTACACTCTGCAATGCGCGCGCGCGCGCACGCGCACACACACACACACACACACACACACACACACACACACACACACACACACACACACACACACACACACACACACACACACACACACACACACACACACACACACACACACACACACACACACACACACACACACACACACACACACACACACACACACTTACCCAGCTCACTGTGCTGGACACATCACTGAGACGTCTGATTATTCACATTGTACGACGGTAATATAAGAGCCAGTCGCTGAATCTCTCTCCCTATGACTGTCTAACTGCCTCTCTCTATGGGGAGAATAGAAGGGAGAGCTACCATTCTGACAGCGCATGTCATAGCAAAAGCAATATATCGCCAGTCCTCCAGTATGTGTGTGGTTGGCCTCAGCTCAGCTGATATAAAGCAGCCAGGCATCACCTACGGATATTACCATCCACGTGGCTGACAGGCTGAGATATAATCAATAGTTATTTCTCTGTTAAAATGCTTTCACGCCGCGATCTTGGTTTATTGGCTGCCCAGAGGCAATCCGTCATAGTCACACGCTACGTAGCCCACATTAAACACTGTATGTATATTACAGATGACTTCCTCATCAAATGTTCATACCTCCTACAGTAGTAACATCAACATCATGGAGATTCTCATGTCTATTATCCATGGTTTATTTTTTGATTTTCTTTTGCGGAGCTGGAAAAGAGAGTCCAAGACACATCGAATAAAGCTTCTCTCTGAAGGCCTAGAACAATCTGTAGGCTTCAGATTGTGAGTTGATAATCATCAGATTTCACTGTGCTGATGCAATATGGCGTCACTACGTTGATATGGGCAGTGACGGCTCTGTACCATGGTGATGAATGTGTTGAGACCGACAGGACATGCATGCACGTCTTCTGTTGGTGATGCAGTAGAACAAACAGCTGAAAAACGGCTCCACTGCCTCAAACCAGTCTCTTCGTTACCACATCAAACCCTCATCTTCCTCTGAGTCGCTCCCACACTGACTGCAGATGGGTTAGGCAGTCAAAATATACACGAGTCTAGTTTCTCCTTCCAACAAACTTTTACACAACTCTGAACTAGTCTAAAACCCAATGTTGTATCTAGAATTCTACACTCTTAAAAAAAAAGTTGCTATCTAGAACCTGAAAGGGTTCTTCGGCTGTTCCCATAGGAGAACCCTTTGAAGAACCCTTTTGGTTTCAGGTAGAACACTTTTGGTTCCAGGTAGGAGAACCCGTCTGTGTTCCATGTAGAACCCTTTCCACAGAGGGTTCTACATGGAACCCAAAAGGGTTCTACCTAGGGCTGTGGCGGTCTCGACATTTTGTCAGCCCGTTATTGTCATGCAAAAGACTGCCGGTCTCACCATAATTGACTGCTAAATAAGATAAACATGTTAAGCATCTCCCAGCCTCCAGGCCACATACAAGCCGCTGATGCGCACCTTAGGAACATCTACATTTAAATCAATTGAATATACACCATCACAAAAAATCCTCATTTATTTTAGGCAAGTCTAAAGAAACATTATGATATGAAGAAAATGCATTTCGGAATAACAACATATGAGTTGGCCTACTGTACGTTATCTGGCCATGCACCATTTAGCAGACAAGATATGCCATTATTTTATAGGATTTTATAATAAGAAAAATGTAATTGAATTTAGCTGAATAAAATAGAAAGGACATTTTTCCCATTCGGCGCGAGAGTGCGCATATGAAGTGGCTATGTTGTGTGTGAAAGTGATAATTTGAAACAGGTCCTATCCTATATGCTAGATTTAGAGCTATTGGCAACTTTAGTTGTGAATGGTAGCCTACAAACCATAGAATGCCTTAGAAATCAAAAGATACACTGCAGGACCATAAGTATGTGGACACCTGCTTCCTGCTTGTCGAACATCTCTTTCCAAAATCATGGGCATTGATATGGAGTTAGTCCCACTTTGCTGCTATAACAGCCTCCACTCTTCTGGAAAGGTTTTCCACTAGATGTTGGAACATTGCTGTGGGGACTTGCTTCAAGTCAGCCACAAGAGCATTAGTGAGGTCAGGCACTGATGTTGGGCGATGCCTGGCTTGCAGTCGGCATGCCAATTCCTCCCAAAGGTGTTTGATGGGGTTCTGTGCAGGCCAGTCAAGTTCTTCCACACCGATCTCAACAAACCATTTCTGTATGGACTTCACTTTGTGCACAGGGCCATTGTAATGCTGCAATAGGAAAGGTCCTTCCCCAAACTACTGCCACAAAGTTGGAAGCACAGAATTGTCTAGAATGCCATTATATGCTGTAGTATTAAGATTTTCCTTCACTGGATCTAAGGGGACTAGCCCGAACCATTAAAAACAGCCCCAGACCATTATTCCTCCTCCACCAAAATGTACAGTTGGAACTCTGCATTCTGCAGGTAGAGTTCTCCTGCCATCCGCCAAACCCAGATTCGTCCGTTGGACTGCCAGATGGTAAAGCGTGATTCATCACTCCAGAAAGCGCATTTCCACTGCTCCAGAGTCCAATGGCGGCGAGCAATGCGCATAGTGATCTTAGGCTTGTGTGAGGCTGCTCGGCCATGGAAACCCATTTCATGATGCTCCCGACGAACAGTTCTTGTGCTGACGTTGCATCCAGAGGCAGTTTGGAACTCGGTAAAGAGTGTTGCAACCAAAGACAGACGATTTTTACGTGCTACGCGCTACAGCACTCAGCAGTCCCATTTTGTGAGCTTGTGTGGCCTACCACTTCGTGGCTGAGCCGTTGTTGCTCCTAGACATTTCCACTTCATAATAACAGCACTTACAGTTGACTGGGTCAGCTCTAGCAGGGCAGATATTTGACGAACTGACTTGGAATTGTGGAATCCTATGACAGTACCACGTTGAAAGTCACTAAGCTCTTCAGTGAGGCCATTCAACTGACAATGTTTGTCCATGGAAATTGCATGGCTATGTGTTACATTTTATACTCCTGTAAGCAACGGGTGTGGCTGAAATAGCCGAATCCACTAATTTGAAGGGGTGTCCTCATATTTTTGTATATATAGTGTATATGAGCTGCATTATGCGACTATTGGCTATTGATGGTTTGAGGAAGTTGCAAAAAAAGCTTGTGCTCTGTTCCTTGCCTCAGGCTGCACACGATCTTCTCTCATCAAGTGATCATACTGTATTTTCACCCATCAGACTATTCTCAATTTAATATGTAACATTTGTTTCAATTTAGAATGGCCCATTATCAAATGAGCAGGAATAGGGGCAAGAGAAAAAATACATGTAATCCATATGAGAACACTGGTTAGTTTCACTCATGTCGGGTAGTCTACTCCGGGTAGGCTACTCCGGGTAGGCTGCTGACGGTTGAGCCAAAACTCTGTATGCAGACCTCCGACCCTGTTCCTGCCCAGTGCTTCATTTGGGAAACCAAGTGAAATCTGTTCGGGGAAATCGATAGTAATATGTTTTCACAATGAAACAATGAAATAACAAAATATTTCATTAAACTGTTGACGGCCCCCCTGTCTGCGCGCTGGATAAAGGAATGAAGGAGAGAGGGGAGGAGATGGAAATTCACGGTGGTGAGATATTCTATAGCTAAAGGTAATGTGTCAGCCTATTAATTATGAAAATACAAAAAATGCCCTATTGCTACGGTATCCAATAGAAAGTAGTAGTAAGCTAACTCAATATTTGTTTAATTTAGGCTAGACCAATTATGTACCAAAGATAACTTTAATCAGTGTTTTCTCATGTTTTTCTGCCATGTGTAATATGTAGTAGGCTATTTATTGCATAACGGCACAATCATTACTTTAATTCTGTTTTTTTGGGGGGCTTGGGCTCATATAATCCTATGCATATGCATAAGCTCTAATATGCATAAGGGTGTTCTGAATTAGAAAGCGCTGTCCATTTCGATGTGTTAGGCTTTGAAACAACATCCACAACGACAATGTGTTCCACTCACTTTCAACCTGTTGTTGAACTTCTCTCTTCAAATTGATCAATCGCAGGGAGGTGAGTTTTAAAAGCATATACTGTTTTGATGATAAGTGTTTGATGTGATTTTCAATTGCATTTGCATTGATGTCAGAGTGGTTAGAGGGACAATAGAGCCCTGAGTACCAGTTGGCTACTACTAACACATGTCCAGAATGCATAAGAGGAAATTACCGTGACTTCATGGTCACGTAGAATTTTACTGAGGTCATGACTCATGACTGCCGGTGGGGTGGTATTATGGTCACCGCACCAGCCCTAGTTCTACCTGGAACCAAAAAGGGTTCACTTAAAGGGACAGACGAAGAACCTTTTTATAGAACCCTTTTTTTCCCTAAGTGCAGGAATCGAGGAAATAATACAGGAATCTAGATTCTCACAGTAGTAGCGTTCTACACAACCTTTAACTGCAAGAAACCCCACTGCTTTGTTAAGACTTATGTAGGAATGTAAGGATCTAGGAAATAATACAGGAAACTAGATTATCACAGTAGTAGCGTTCTACACAACCTTTAAATTGCAAGAAACCCCACTGCTTTGTTAAGACTTATGTAGGAATGTAAGGATCTAGGAAATAATACAGGAAACCATCCACTGGGAACAGAAATCAATTCTACGTCTATTCCACGTAGGTTCAATGTAATTTCATTGAAATGATGTGGAAACAACGTTGATTCGACCGGTGAGTTCCCAGTGGGTGGTGTTCTCTTTCCAACACACGTCTACACAACCCTTAACTAGTCTACACCCCAGTGCTTCCTGTAGGACTACATCTTGGTGAAACTCCGAAAGACCTTGAGTAGTAGAGTAGGGCTCTATCAGCTCTGATAAGATGACAGAAGGTCAGAGGCTGTTGCTAAGCAGCTGAAGAATAATAGGGCCTGGCCAGGCCTGTGTATGAGGGGATGGAAGTGTGTCAGTTGACAGGCCAGTGATGACCAGGCCCTAGAGGCTCTGTTCTGACAGCAAGATGAAATGGAACCATTTCAATGTTTTACACCGCCACTCAAATACTTCCCTTCACATGGCAATACTACATTGGCCCAGTCTATCTGACAAAATTATAACTAGATGCTTTCCAGACAAATTATAAAAGAGAATTGATAGGTTATTTATTTTGCATAATAACTACCAACAATTGTATTACATTTCACATATAAGAGTGAAAGAGAAATTCTGGACCGAAGCTAAGGAGAAAGAAGGAACCCTACAACTGCACGGCTCAACTGCCAGGGAAAGAATGAGTGTGTGGGAGTGTTGTGAGGAGAGTGTATTATTGAACTGAGAAAGTGTGAGTTTGTGTGTTTATTAGGGTTGAATGGCGGGGACCCGGTTACCGAGATTTACCGGGATTTACCGCCAAAAAACACTCCCTTTTCCCAGGATAAATAACTGTGAAAAAAACAGTAAATTCTAATAATATATTTATACGAACAGCATGGCGTGAAATGGAACTGTTAAATTATATGCGATATCTAAATCTGGCTTCTCAACGGCCTCTGCATCAACGCTCAGGGTTGGGAGAGATAGCCCATCTCGGTATAGAGTGCAATTCACAATGCACGCAGACCTATCATCTCATCATGGTAACTTTTTTTCTTGTGACAGGTTGGCCTACATTTGCTGCAGCATAAGGGGGTACAGCGCTAACCAAACAAGATGTCACGGTTTGACCAATTTGTCTTTAGATTCCGATGTTCGTCCACATTTCTCCAAACGTAGAATTTTGAATTTGCTCCAACCACCCCGGGTTGCTCCGCTGCTGTCGCCGGCGCCTCACGGCTTGTTAAGTTTAGGCATTCATTTCGAAGGGTTAGTTACAAGTTAAAGGTTTGGGATAGGTTTACTGGGATTGAACATGCAACCCCCAGCGTCATAGCTCGCAGCGTATGCCCATCTGCTAAGCCTACTTGAAGGT